>NW_006431918.1:4090712-4207676 GCF_000325575.1 Pteropus alecto | reverse complement strand
CACGCAGCGCCTGTGACGTGGCCGTGCCAACTCTGACAGCAGAGGTCTCCTTGTAGAAAAGTGAGGCTCTAGCTGGGGCACATGCAGCTTTATCCTGGCCTTTTCCAGCTTGCTCAATGTCACATTTAGGTTTTTGAAAAAAGGCCTGTCCTCAGTCTGGTTCCCATAAAAAATGGAGTTTGGTGAAGTAGTCATCCAGCTAGCTGCTGCGTGATGGGAAGGGCGGGCCAGCAGAGAAGCGGGGTGGGGTGGGGGGGCGGCCTACAAGGAAGGAGGGCACACTCTTCTCTCACCTTTCTAACTCTCTTCTGGCATGACCTTGGACCAAGCCAATGCCGCAGGGACAGTAGCTCGAACAGTGGAGACTAAAAAGCACAAACATATTCCTTGTAACAGGAAACAACTGTTCCTGTGCCATTCTGACAGTGCAGACTTCACGCACTCACCTTCTCCAGGGTCTGCACGAACTGTTCTACAGGGATGGAGCCGCTCAGCAAAGGCTTCAAAACCTTGCAGTCTGGAATGTCTTCATTTGCCCGCTTTCTCTTCTTACCACCTGTGGGCTGTGCAGGCCTGGGCGGGGGCTAGTGCAGAAGGAAACAGGGATCTTATTCAGAACCAACCCCCTCCCCGCCACCCCCCAGCAGCAGAGGTCAAGGCAGGCCACACTGAGAACCACAGTGAACCTACCCTGCCCTCAGGAACCTCTTCCCTAACAAAGGCCCCAGGGCCTGGTGGCATCCGAGTTGTAACACGTCAGTGGGCGTTTGCATTCAGGATCCCTATTAGCTGGTGGCTCCATCTGGAGTTCCAGTACAAGCAAGCTAATGCCAACTAGCCACATAGCCTCAACACCTTAATTTGCAAGTTATCTTTTATCAAAATTATTTTTAATTTGAATTGATTCAATTCAATATTTTCTGAGTAAATTCTTAATAAACTGTTAGCAACCACAGATATAGCAACAGCACAGAGGCAAAAAGGACAGTGGGGTCAGACCGATTGGTTGAAACCCTTCTGGCTCTGGAACCTTTGTCAAGAAAATGAAGGTCAGAGAAACTGCCTATAAAATGGTGATAAGAGAATTTTGTGAAGATTCGAAAAGACACTGCACATTAAGGACCTAGCACGATAACATGCAGTGGTCCAGAAAGAACAGTCCAACACTGAAAGTTCTTCTGAGCTTAAGCTTAGGACGAGGGCTTAAAACAGCTCCACAAGCAGTAAACGCACCACGAAAATGGGGCCTGAGGTGCTGGGGTGACGGTGCTGTTCCCCAGTGTGTGGAGTCCGTGCACCAGGTGCCCAGGCCCTTGGGCCCCGACTGCAGCATGCAGGCATGCTTTATATTTCCAGGCCTCCTATGGGAAGGGGCTGTCTCTGCTGCTTTTTAAGTCTCCCCACAGCACCCACCTAGTGCCCTGCAGCGCTCAAGGTGAGTGCTTGATCGGCACTGGTCTAATGAACGTGCCTGTGGGAGCTGAGCGATGCCACACTTTCAGAGCTGTGAGCAGCACTTAGGATGATGTGTGGCCCTATCTCTATGAATAATAGTTTCTCTTCCCTTCTCTCTCCAAGGCATGCGGCCAGAGAAATAAGTAGTGAAGAGTTTACAGGCAGTGCCCTCTTTGTTTCACATCCAATCCATTAGTCTAGTCTCTTGATTTTTGCTGGTTTGGGACGCAGTGTCCTAGGAGCTGGCTGGAATGCTAGGGCCTTTCTGGGGGTGGTGCTTGTGGTCATAGTTTTCACAGGCCCTGGAGAATCCTCATGGATTCTAGCCCAGCCTTCCGCCACACCCCACGATACCTGAAGAACATGCTTGTTATCTTTAGTGTGCAGCACGGCCGAAACGGTTGCCAAGGAAATGCCAGGCTTAATCTCCATGGGCACCAGGGAATCTGCAAGCTGGAAACAAACAGGAGTTTCGGTCAGGCTCACTCTAATTTGGGGGGCTTGGGGGCTGAAGCTCCTCCCTCTGTGTAGAGCTCAGGGATGGATGGGGACACCCAAAGGTCAGCTCACTATGGCCACCAGGCTAGCAGCACCTCATGTCCCTGCCAGCCTGCTAGGAAAGGTACCAGACACCGTGTCATAACGCTGAGCCTTTAAACATTACCATTATTCATTTTCTTTTCTTTCAAAGTTTTATTTACATTATTGCAGTCTAAAATGACCAAAAAACTTTAAGGTAAATTAAAAATAACTTAAAAATATATCACGCAGATTATCTCTATATTAATCTTGCAACAAAAGAGAAGACAGGAAATGGGTGGTGGCAGCGGATACACTGGGCTGAGAAGAGGAAGAGACCTGGCCCAGACTTTGGAGCGCTTTTCCAGAGGCCCCTGAACGCTGCAGTCACCCAGCTCAAGCACATGCCATCTCCTGTTGGGATCTCAGGGTGCCAACCCCTGTGTTTCTCCCTCGTCAGTCAACCCCCAGATGATGACATGCCGATGCTCTGCCGAGGGTTCAGCCTCTGACCCCCCCACAACCTCATCTCCATCTCCCAGGGGCTTCCAAGCGACTCTCTTTCTCCAGTAGCTCTTAAAACCTCTAAGGGCTCCCGCAAGCAGCCACTGAAGAGATCTGTAAATGTAAAGCAGTGCCCCCTCTTCTCATTCTTTTTTTTTAAGAAATATTTTCACAAAAGATTTTAGTTAACATCTAATGGGCTTATATTGTTATTTTAAAATGAATTAGAAAATATTTTTAAATGTCTTAGTTTTAACTTCTAATATAGCAAACATCAATAGATATCACCCACGTAAACAAAAGCTCTTTGGGGCTTTAATTTTTAAGAAGTCTTGAGACCAGAAAGTTGCTAGCTTAGCATGTTGAAATCTAAACCTAGGCCTTCAACCCGAGCCACTGCACAACACTAAGCTACAAAGTAAATACTAGACAAAAATAACCCAAAGACACCAGTCAGTCTCTCATTTTGAGATGAGCAAAACGCAGAGAAAATGAAAAGCAAAATCACATTAAACAACCATAACAACAAGAAGTGGGATGGTTAGCTCCACATCTACAACAAAACAAGAACTTGGCTCTTTTTTGGAATGGAGACTTGCGTTCATCTCTCCCCCATTATCAATGCCAAATTACTGAAACAAAACACATCCCAGCACAGGCGACATCAACTTAACGTGTTGGGCAACTGAAGTCTACAGCAAAGAGCTGTTCTATCTCCGGCCTTCAAGAGGACATGTGGGCAGAAGAGCCCCAGCCAACTAGCAGGAAGACCAAGCTGGTGACCCGGGACCTGCAGTGGCACAGGTGGGAAGGGGCAGGTCTCAGGGTCAAAGCTACGAGTCTGCTCCTACAGGATTTGACTGGGGGGGTGGGGGGCGGGGCGGTCCATGAAGGACAGAACAGGGTGCTGTGCACCCCACCCTCCAAAGTCAATTCCTTCTCTGGCTCAGTGTCTGTCACAAGGAAAACAGGCAGATTTATTCTTCTGGTGATTTTAAATGGGAACAGAAAAGCTAACATGGACTATTTAATCATGAGTGAGGATAGATTTGGGAATGAAAAATGCCAGAAATTTTTTAGTAAGATGGTTTCTCTAGAGATGTTTTAGTATTTTTGTCTTTGTCTTCGGAAACATTCTGGCCTCCTTTTGCATTTTAGTATTGAAAGCCGGCACACATGGAACAGGTTCCTTACACTGGGGGCCCTCCAGTTTCAGCCTGCATCTGGAGGGCTTGTCGACACTCAGACTGCTGGGCCCACTGAGGAATGCGGTGGGCTGAGAACCTGCATTTCTAACAAGCTCCAGGGGCAGGCTGCTGCTGCTGCTGATCAAGGATTACACTCAGTACCACCACGTTCCCAGCAGGAAGGCTGCAGGCTGGGCGCCTTCCTGCCACAATAACTGGAATCTACTTGGGGGCTCGACTCTGACTTAGGTTAAAGGACAAAATACATAACATCTGTCAGGAACATGCTTTGGGGAACACAGTGATCATCTGAGGTTTCTTCAGAGATGGAAAAGGTCTTTCCCTGCCTGTTGAGATCACGTCAAACTGAATAACTGTCCCTATATCAAAGAACGGGTGAGATAATCCATGGGAAGTGCTTAGTACTTTGCATAGGGAGGGCTCAGTGAACATGTTATTTTCATTATAATTAAACAGGGGAACCAAGGGGCTGGGCCGGTGAAATATGGAAAAAAGATAACCTGAAATTCAGAGCCAATCGAAATTTTATTCTCTTGGGTCTTGACAGGATGTGGCCAAAAAGGGAGGGGCACAGGAGCACCTGCTGCGAGCTAACTGCATGTCACCCAGGGCACCCAGCGACAGGAGATTTGGGAGAGGCAGCCCTGGCTACCTCCCTCACGAATGAGCTGTAACTAGAGAGAAATGCAAGTCCACTGCTTAGCCAAGAGACACGGTTTGAGCTGCTGCGTTCATAAGCTCCAACAAAAAATGTTTTTCCTTTTAAAGAACTGGCAGGCCGCAAGCATCCAAATGACCCTCGAAGTAGTCTACCTGAGAAGCCGTATCCATCTTTCTACCAGTTTAATGACTCACCTTTTAAAAATATTATCTTTATGACCAATTACGGCTTTTAAGAAAATTGATATCATTGCTTCGAAGTTATAATTTGGTTTGGGCTGAAATCACCTAGCTTGATTACTTCATCTTGATCACCAATCAAAAACAGTATTTTTGATTGTTCCCAATAGTCAACACCTCCCCCTCTTAATGGGTGACGATTTGCCGGCAGTGACTACATTTGCCGCGCACTCCAGGCGCTCAGGTGGGCTGACCGTGGCAAGCCTCGTCCTTGCCTGCTCTCTCCACACTGGCCATCTCTCCAGCTGGCTCACAGGCAGCACTGCTGCTCCCTCATTCTGGCCACGCACTGGTTGCTGAGAGCACGCATCCTGTGATGGCTCTCTCCCAAGGATCCATGAGTGAAACAAGAATCGATACAAAATGTGGATGATTATCTGCTTATGTGTGTCCTAATGAAAAACAGGACTGCTTGCATTAAAAAATATCTCGTTTGCTTTGTGTTGCTGAATCAATGTTATCTAAATTAATTCTTGAAATTCGTTTGGATCACCTTTATCTATTGCTCTTAATTTAAAAAACAACTTAGGTTAATTCTGGAAAGGACTAGATGTACTGAAAACTGGGTCCCTACTAATGGCACCCGGCCTTGCTCCACCACCAGCCTTTGTCAAGGCCACGGAAGTGAGCACCTTTCAGGAACTTAGACTTCAAATCCAAGATCTGGATATTATTCTGAACTTCAAAGAGAATTTTGGGGACACTGCTTTTAATTATTAAGTTTTCCTACCTCTTTTTCACTGTTTGTTAAAAAACATGTCTCAGGGGGCAAAAGGAAGACAGAAGTAGCTTCCTACAGAGCTTTCTAGGCTGTCACTGAAGCATCTGAGCATTTGACTCTTCCTGCCTTGCCCTCAGGCCAGCCACTCAGGCACAGCAAACCTCGACTGTCCCAACTGTATGCTATGCTTTTTAACTTTTTCTCCATTAAAACAGGCTTTTATTTCATATAACTATAAAACATTTAGACTTTACTAGATCATGCTAATAAAGCAAAACCTTTATACTGTAATGTATACAAAAAGTTTACATTGCTTGTGTTTTGGCAACTCTCCATTTCTGAATTCGGTGAAACTCGACCCTCACTCATAAACGAGGACCAGGAAGCAGGAGAAAGCCCAGCCCTGAGGTGGCGAAGGACAGAGCTGGCATCAGCGTTTGTGTTCTCTGAGGCTCTGGCCTGGGTCACACGCAGAACGTTAATAAAAGCAGCAGTTCTGATGTTAACGGCTGTTACTTCACTACTTAAAAAATGAGAAGGCCCTGAAAAATCCTACCTCTGCCCACTTATTTGCGTAGGGTCTATGTTCTTTGGTTCATCCATGTCTGACAAACCCAAAAGAAACCCACAGTCGTCTTCTAGAAATTCAAGCAGAAAACCCAAATTGAACCACTAGAAGGAGAATGGCTCACCTCCGGCATGATTTCGATCTTCTCGTACCGCCGCTTGAAGGGCAGGGCGAGGACCTCGGCTCGCCGATAGGACATGGGCGGCGGCTGGCAGTCGATCATCAGGTCCATCCTGTGGGACTGTGCTGGGGGCGGCTGCGTGTACTGCTCAGGACAGACCACGTGCAGGGGCTGAGGAACCAGCGGGAAAGGGCGAAGGGAGAGGAAGACTGAGAGGAGGCCGGGAGGTGAGGCCCATTCCTCCCTCAACTAATTCTATCTTCCTGGACGCTCAGGCTCACCACTTCCAGGCCATTTTGAACTCTCCTTCTCTCACACTCAAGTAACCAGGGAAAGGAGAGATGAGTGGGGTGGTGGGTGGGAGGCGGTGAGAAGAATAAAAATTTCAGGGTGAATCCCTGAACTGCCAGCCAGTCACCCCTGCTCTCTCTACACTGCCCTGTGCAGACTTCTTCCTTTTATCTCCCGCTGCCCCCCAATTACTGCTTCCCTTTCTCTACGGCTAAAAATGCAAAACAAAAACAGAAACAAAAAAATAACAAGAACAAAACACCACAAAAAAAACAAACAAGAACAAAACCAAAACAAACCTCTAATAAAAAGCAAGATGACACCGTTTATGGTACTAACCCGAATGTACAACAAAGGCCCAATCCATGTCTCAGTTAAACTGTCTTCCAGCTTGATGAATGTTTCCAGGAGGGGGAGCGGACAATTTACTTTTAACCGGACACAGATGGTCCCCATTAGAAATAATTGCGGTGAACACACGATGCAATATGTACGTATGCGTAACTGTTGAATTTTACACTTGAAACTTATTGGATCTCGTTAACCAATGTCACCATAATAATAATAATAAAATAGCTGTTATGCTGCTTCTACTTCTACTCTTGATTTCTTTAGAATGAACCTTCTTTCAAGGTGTACAGCTTACTACTTTGAAGTGCGAAAGGTAACTAATACATGTTACCTCTGCCAGCGCTGAGAAGTGAGACCAAGACTCAGCGACGTACCCCTCCCCTCACACCGCAGGTGCGCAGCCCCAGAGGTAACGGCCAGGGACGTAATGGGAAAACACTAGCACCATTTCCTTGGTTACCTGCACTTCTTTAAGCAGCTTTGACACTTGGATGAAATTCAGTCGTGTATCAATGGGGCAGTAAATGCATTTCATGGCCAAGGGCTGGTAGGGAGCCAGTGCTTCCAGGTATGAGAAATCAGGTTCTAAGGAGAACACAAAAAAGATCATTTAAAATGCAGGCAACAGAGTTGCTGCTAAGTGAGGGGGTGGCTGGTGTGGTGAGGAGCGTGAGGCAGCAGGTGGGTGCACTGAGGGTGATGGGAGCTGGGTTCCTCGTATTGCAGAGAGAAGTCATTTAGAGACAGGGAAAGGGAGAGACTAGAACGAGCGCTCGAGGGTGGAGGTGAAACTGCAGGCTTGGGTGAGAGCTCAAGGTTTTCAACATAAAGGGACAGATGAGATAAATGAGGGGATAAGTAAATGGGTAAGAAGGGAAAGCTCTCCTTTGCAACAAAATGCCAACTAATAAATGTGAAAGAAATGATGAAATTTTTAAAAATCACCATTTGGCAACTATCACAGTAATAACTTACTCAGCCCAGAATCGTCAATAGATGCTAAAAAAATTAGATAAAAATCTGGGGAAGACCCAGATACATACATAGTCTCAAAGCGTTCGCCCACAATATACAAAATATAAAATGGTGACTTCAGAGCGGAGAAATCTGGCACAGTCCACTCAAATCAAGTACTCCAAGTTAACACCAGGTATGAGACAAATCGCATGTCACCTACTTGTCAGGATGAGCTTACAAGAGGACAAAAGGACCTTGACCCTGTAGTTAGCAAAACGCTTCTGCTGAGACTGTTGAACTATCAGCAAAACTCAAACTCAGCACATTGTGACAAGGGGAACCATCCCTATCTTAATGGCCGGTTTATTCTCTAAGAGCCACTTACTGCAGCCTGCTTGGCAGGGAATGTTTATTCCACCCGAGGAAGCTTCCCACCTTGAGCCAAAAGAACTGGCTCATTCCTGGTATGAAAAATGAACTGGCTCATTCCTGGTACATTCCCAACATAGCTTGTGCCCCCACGGGGACACCACTTCTTACAGCCCTCAGGCTTACACTCATCTGGCACATCTGGTGTGTTGACGGTAACAGAACTTCTAGATTTTTAAATTACAACCCCTCCAGTGGATTCTGTCTCCCTAAGAAGAGGACCCAGAAAACCCCAGCACAGGATGCGTGGGAGAGATAACTGACCCCCCATTTTACGTGTACTGTGCAAGTTGCGATTCCCACAGTCATTGTAATACAATTGGAAGTAGTAGTCCAAAACCTTCCTCTGACACCAGCAGACATCAAAAATGACAGAACTTATATTCTGGAAGCCCAATAAACCAGTTTAAATTCATTAGCTATTGTCATGGACAATCGCATAGTCCTTGACTTCTTAGTTGGCTAAAGAAAAATTTATACTATAACGAACGCTTCTTACTGTGTCTATGTAAATACTGTGCCATCTGTCTTAGCAGAGACAACAGCTCAACAAGAACATGACACCCTTAAAATCCTACTACAGACAATGTGCTCTGGAAGACCCCCTGCTTAGCAAAACTAGGCAATGGTGAGGTTCTGGGTGTCATGAATAGATGTTTCATGGCTGACATCCTCTGTCTTTGGCCAAAAGGGGGCCTGGGGAAAGGAAAGCAACCCCCGACAGCTGCTTTTCGGAGCTCTCCTGGCACTTTCTGCTAGGTGTTAGCGGAGACTGGCCTGGCCCTCATGCTGGCCATGGTATTCTGTTGGATATAAATAATTTCACAAACACTGACACCAGATAAGGCCACTCAGTGACCATGATGGATCAAGACGAAAACAAGATTCCTCCATAATCACGCCTGGACACAAAAGCACACTGTCCAAACCATGCAATGAGCCTTCTCGGCAGCTTTCTGCTTGCCTTCCAGATAAGAATCATTAAGACACCCAATCATAGCACTAGCCCTGCTTCCTGACAGCACCCAGTCCAGAGCAATGGCCCGCATCCAGGAACCCACCTCAAAAACACCTAACACAAGCCCAAATCCATACGAAGTTCTTTTTAACAAGCTCTGAGATGCCCAACGCCTCCCTGTGGCGTGTTCTCCCTCCCTGCAGTGAGTCGATGACTCCAACTCTGTTCAACCACTGGTGTGTTCCTGGTGGCCTCTGGCTGAGGGGCACTGATACTCCCTACAATCAGGCTCAGCACAAGAAAGGACCCACGTGTCCCTGACCTCAAAGCTTCGGGCACAACTAGACTCTATTCCATCACCCAAGTCTCAAAAGTAATTAGAAAACCCTAAGACAGCAACTGATACTTCCTCAACAGCCTTCATGTGCCAGGCAGTGTATGAAGTGCTTTCTTAGAATGGTTCACTAAATGCACAGGGCTGCCCAGGAGACAGCCATCGATAATCCCACTTGGCAATGAGGAAGACGCGGCTCAGAGAGCTCGGGGAACCGGGCCGAGGCTACAGTAAGGTGGACCAGGCTTCAGGTCCGAGTGTTTTACATCATCTCCCGTCTGATGTTCAAATCCCAAGGCTGCTAAAGACCTTAAATTGATCAAATAATACAGTGATTAAGTAAAACTCTTTCTACCTGACCTTATTAAAGGGTTTGTTTTACTCTGAGGGGTTTGTCTCCAGAAGAAAAACTGCAAGCCAGAGCAAACTCTAATCAAAGGAGAAAGATCCAGCTCAGGGAATAATTCCTAAGCGGTAAAACAAGACTGGTGACTAGAATTCCTGCAGTTCTTGAAGCAGCTTACAGAATCCTATCTAAAGCAGCTCAGTGAAATCTGTCTCAGGGAAAAATCTACAAAAACAGGTGTGAAAATTTTGTCCGGTACATAGTCACCTCACAGTATATTCTCCTTTACCAACTCTGTCCCTTGTGGTTTATTTTTTGATATTTATGACAGAAGTGTTCATATTTACGCCTTCTTGTAAAATTCACCCCAGGGTCTCTATCTGGTAGGTGCATTCAGTGACGGTCCCAGTGGAAGGGGCAGGCTTTTGTTTATTTACCTGTGAATATGACAGTGTTGAGACTAGATTTTCCCCAGAGCTCCATGAAATGGACCACATCCCCAAACCGGAGGGAAGGGTGCCCCGTGAACACCACGCATGGTTGCCTGAAATCGTTGCTGAAGTCGCCGTGGATGCTGGGGTAGTGCTTCAGCTTGTTGGTCTGAATGAGCTAGAATAGGTGTATAAAAAAAAGCACGCAAAGAGCTATTAGCCGGCCTGGGTGGAAGGAAGAACAACATGCGGGTGGGGGCGGGGACCAGAAGGAACTTAAAAATACAAACAAGTCTTATTAAAATTAGCTAAAGATTGAAATTTTTTCAATGTAACTTTCTGAACAGATGGGACCTTTTGGTAATATTAACATACTCAGTGGAAACGCATTCGGCTTGTTAGGGCCTGAGGCAGTGTTACTCTCCCTTTACACTTCCCAACGCTCCGAGCCCCGACCCCCGACCCCAGAAGTCCCCAATGTCAGTTATTGTTTGAGGTACAAGCAACCTTCCCAAAACATGTGAATCAGAGTTCTGTCACCAGTAAACACCTCACACATGAAAAGTCTTTTGAGAAGTTATAGCTGTAAGTCACTGTGGCAACTTAATAAAGACAAAGACCAAACTGGCTTTCAGAAATCTGGGAGATGAGATGTCCCCATGACAGAGAGCCACAGTAAGAAGCAGGCCATGCACAGCCTCAAACCCATCTCCAAACTGTATGTTTTGAACCTAAAAGGCCTCCCTTTTAGCACAACCCTTGATAACACCCTCCCAGCATCAGGCCTGACCCAAGGCGATACCATATAGTTACAGCCATGGACAGCATCTTCCTACACTGCTCGGAAACTCTGCCTGCTGCCTCAACCCTGCCCGCCTCCCACTCCAGCATCCAAAGGTCCGATGACAAATATCTGGACCTCAGAGACCCTAAATATCAACTAAGCCAAAGGGAGTTTTACCTGGAGATGCTGCTTAATGGAAAAAGAAATGGTTTGTGACACGGTTTAATCTTGAAGCAATGCCTAATAAATTAGAGGGGAACTCCATCAACAACTTCAAGGTCAACCAAACTCACCCCAATAGTGAGAATGTGGCCAGAAGGGGACGGTCCCCAAATAGAAGCCAAACTCTGTTCACTTTAGAGATTAAATCTTTAATTCAGAGAGATCTGCCTTTATTAGCAAGACCACAATACCACCCATGCCATCTTAATTGGGTGTCACATGCTTGGATGGGATGTGCATAGGAGAGATGGAGCAAACACTGAATTCCCACTTTCCTTCCAAGTTACATGCAAAAAAAATGACATTCTTTTTATAACCTAGCTGGCCAAAATCATTAGTTGCCCCAGTTAAATGGGTGAGCGGCTGTCTAAAAGACTAATAGGTCTATTGTATCCAGAGACGTCAAGGAGATGAATGGGATTCTAAGAATAGCAGCAGGTCTCTGCACATAACTTAAGTCACATTCTAGGCATCACTTCTAGTTCCTGCACTTCTCCTGATCAATGCATAGAAGCTAAGATAAATTCGCTTTTTTTTCTTTTTTTTTTGGCCAACTGGATCTACCTTTCCAGCTGACTTGTTACATTTGACCACCCAGAATTATCTTGTGCTTTATCAGATACTGCCAGTTTCCTAAAGTGGTTATATTGCTTTAAACATCTAGTAAAAATGTATATGTAACAAAAAATTGGGAGTAACTCTGTTGTCTAAGAGAATGGTTAAGTACATTATAGTATGTTCATATGATATGCTATGGCATATATTAGGCAGCAATAATCATGATATGAGGCACATAGAAAAATGTCCATGATACACTGTTTGATTAAAAAAAAAAAATAAAAACAGTGGAAACAAAACTGGGTACATAGCTATATAAAAACACTTATCAGTCTGTGGAGGAGTCTTTTCTATTTTTTAAAAATTGAAAAATGATAGCAATGAGTCTAGTTGATATCTCTCACTATATAGTTAGAAAATTTTTCCTTATGATGAGAACTTTTAAGATATACTCTCTTAGCCACTTTCAAATATGCAATACAGCATTATTAACTATAGTTACCATGCTGTACATTACATTTCCATGACTTATAACTGGAAGTTTGGACCTTTTGACCCCATTTTTTAAATTGAAATGTTATTGTCATCATTAAAACCTTACATCTATGATCAACATAACTGGAAAGAAGACTTTGATAATAAATAAATCTGTTATGCCAAAAAAGTTAGTAGTGGATATCAGAATGAAATTCCTTGCCCAGTCACTAGAACAGAGGTAGGCTATGAGGTGCATAAACACACTGGGAACAGTGTGTTAATAAGGAGAGAAAGTAATGAATCTGGAGTTAAAGTACTTCATTGTTATCTCGCATAGATTACCTAAGGATATTTTTTAAATCTAATGGCCTGCTATCTCCATCCACATCCATTTATCTACATGTCTTTTTTGCTTTGACTCAATAATTCCATTTTCTTACCTCTGCATGAGGAAAAGGCGGTTCTGGGAGATACACCTTAGTCTGTTTGTTGTGACAAAGCCTTAAAGAGGAAAAACAGATCGCCATGTTAGGTAAGGCACACAGGGCCATCTGTTGCCACCTAGTGGTAGCAGCGCAAATACCAAAAATTAAAGTTTATTTGAAATTTTCCTGCCTGTGAATCTCACTGAATAAAAGCCAACGAGTGTCTATGGAGCATTTAGGACATAAGCCTCTTGTGAGCATTTTTTAAGACTAAAATTCTTCAATACTTTTCTTAAAAGGAACTTTTTTATTACGGAATAATTTTAAATTTACAGGAAAGTAGCATAGACAGTACAGTGTTCCCGTGGATCCTTCACTCTGTGTCCTGATGTGAATACTGTACATGATCGTGACGTACTTGTTGAACTAAGAAATTAATATTAGCATATTACAATGAACTGAATTCCAGACTTTATTGGGATTTCACCAGTTTTTCTCCTAATGTCTTTTTTCTGTTCCAAGATCCAATCCAAGACACCGTTAGTGATGATCGATATTGAGGAGAAAGTGATATACCTCTTTCAGAGACATGACTTTCTGTCTTTCACACCCACCAAGCAGCACCGGTAACTCAAACTGGAGAATAACTAACGATCTGAGACAGTGAATGTTTTAGGTAGCGTATGTTTTACAGTCCTCCTGACAAACATCAATAATATGCACATGGGATGGAGAAGCCTGTCTGACTGCAAATACAGAAAAAAAGGCCTTGACCACAACTAAAAGGGGGAAAAAACATCTTTAAAAAAGTGTGCGTGTTGCGGGGCAGCATATGGGATATGTTATGACAGAATGAAGTACAAATTCCTTTTTTAATTAGAAACTTCATGGAATATTATGTCCATTAGGCCACCTCCCCGCTAAAAGGGATTAAACATACTGTATGTATATGTATGTGTGTGTGTGTGTGTGTGTGCATGTGCGCGTGTGCGCGCGCTCCTGAAGGCTTCGAAACACCACTCTAAGGCACTACTAGGTCAATTGTGAGTGTGTGTGTGTGTGTGTGTGTGTGCGCACGCTTCTGAAGGCTTGGAAACACCACTCTAAGGCACTACTAGGTCAATCGTAAAAGTTAATCTATTTCCCTCATCCCTCTTTTTTTGGCCTGGTGAGTTAGATTCAAACATGCATCTAAATAATCCTAAAAAAGTTCACCAACTTCATATATTGTTCAATAATTTACCCTCTCTAGCATTTGGTCAGAAAATTCCCAGCTGTAATAAAACTCAATTTTGTCAAATATGCTATTGAAATAAAAAAAATAGTTTTTCTTATCAGATTTGGTATTATAGACAACATGAGCTAGGGCTTTAAAATTCGTTTAGCTTTTAGAAGGTAACCTGACTTTGTAGCAGTCAGAGGGTACCAAGTAATAGGATAAATGTATAACATTTTTGTTACCAATTTGGAAAGTGCTGGCTAAGTTAAGTCTATCTTGCATCCTTCTTTCCTTGATAACTACTCTTCTAAACTCCAGCCATACAACAGCTTTGGTTTTCATTAATACAATCTTCACATCACAGATATGGAAAAAACAACAAAATGAAAGTTTCATAGTAATGTGGAGAAAAAATAGGATCATTTCTATTTTTATTGCCTCAATATACTAACTCAAAATAGAACTGAGAGAGAAGAATATGGACATACCACTCGGCAAAAATCTGGGAAAACTCAAGCGAACTGTTAGCCACGGGAGAGATGAAGTAGAAAGGGATGCTGGCGAGGCCGGCGGAGTCGATGTACTGGTACAGGCACTCCAGGAGGTCATAGATCACTCCGGAGGGGTAACAGGGAACGAGCACGTTTCCTCCATTGCGGACTGTCAGCGCTAGAAAGTTGGAGCCAGAGAGAAAATAGTGTCAAAAGAAGAGTTTTATAAAAGTGGGATGGAACTTTTAAAATAATATTGGGATTTCTTTCACTTTCCTACTTCTGTTGGTACGATTCGCTTTGCGTGTACGATAATCTGCTTCTTCTGAAGAGCAGCATGAGAGTGGGAGAGCACAGAGGGGACCGGCAGCTGAGTTCGTAACGGATGTCTCAGTCCCTGGGAACAGGGTGTGCAATTAAGGGGTTGAGTCTTAAAGGTTACCAATGGCAGCCGAGCTTCAGGACAGACCCTCCAAGCTCCTCTTTTTAGAGTCTGCTCAAAACTTTGCTGGATTTATCTCTGTTCGGTCTCTGACACTGATGAATGACCTATAAGGAAATAGGCCAAGTTTTTCCATTTGACTCATTTTAGTGACATTCTTTCATTAATGTTTTGTCTGTAAGAAAATGCTCCATACTTTAAATACTTAAAATAAATGATCAAATGAGGAATTGCAACTTCGGGGTATAATCACATTAGATATTATAACTGGCTTAAAAAAACCTAAGCGACCTTTGAAGTTTGTTTTTTTGTTTGTTTTTCAAAACAAACTGAAACAAACAGCAGCACCTTGAGTACTGGTTGACTTGCTATTACTAGAGAATGGTACAGTGAAGAAAACCAAAGTCACTGGGCAGGGGTCAAGAGGGCTGGCTCTAGGCCTGCCTTTGCCACATGCTGGAGGACCTCAGGTAAGCCACTACAGCCATGCTGGGCCTCGTTCCCTCCTCGGTTACATAAGAGGAGTGAACGAGATCAGTGGTTTTGAAGCTTTAGTTTGTATGAAAATCACCAGAGAACATGTTAAAAATTCAACTTTTCTTCTGGGTCTCTCCCCTTCCTAGAGGGTCTGACTTACTAGGTCTGTGGCAGGGCCCCCAAATCTGCATTTTTAGTAAGTGGCCTCATTGATCTTGAGGCAAGTGGTTACTGGACCTCACTTTGCGAGACGGTGGATTAGATATAAGGTCTCTTTTAGACTCGGAGTTCTTTATGTCTATGACTCTAGATTATCAACAAATACACAGACCACAGATTCTATTTGAGATTGGTCCAATAATTTTTCCAAGGTAAGAATAAATGCCTTTAACTCAGGATCAGCAGAGAACAAAAAAAAAGACAACGCACACTGGCATGGCCAAGAGAGATGTCAAAGGACGGTGACTTCCACGTAAATAAAAGACGACCATCTCGTCCGCCAGTGCAGAGGCGACACCACTCATAATCACCACGAGCGACGGCTCTGAGCTCATTAACACCCCTCTTTGGTAACTGTTATGGACTGAATGGTTGTGCCCTCTACCCCCAAATTCACACGATGAAGCCCTAACTCCCTATGAGATGGTATAAGTGGGGGGGCCTTTGGGAGACCATGAGGTTTAGATGAGGACTGAGACCCCATGATGGGATTGGTGTCTTTATAAGAAGAGGAAGAGACACCAGGGCTGCTTCTCTCCACTACGTGAGGACCAGCGAGATGGCCATCTGCCGGCTGGGAAGAGGGTCCTCACCAGTACTCGACCATGCTGGCAACACAACCTTAGGCTCCCAGTCTCCTAGACAGTGAGAAATCAATGTCTGTGCTGTAAGCCACCCCGTCTACGGTGTTGTTATAATGGCCTGAGCTAAGACAGTACTCAATCTACGGTTTTCTAAAAGAAAGATAACATTCCTAGATTTTACTGACAATTATACCCAAAGAAAAATAAATTTCTTCCAAGTAGCAAATACTCCACAAGTCTATCAATTTAATTTTCCCCTAAAAGAATAAAAAAAAAAATAACACCAACCAAATATTAGTGGGGAAAAAATACACATATTGAGAGAATCACTGTTGTGAATTCAAAGTACATATACAGTCTTTTCTGTGCTATTACTCGCAAAACAAAGATGTGATTTTTCCCTTGTTTGACAACTGCCACCCTATACGTATCCCTGCTCCACCACCAAATCCCACCCCAAAGTAAGAAGATTAAATAAGAATTTTCTATATAAATCAAGGGAGAGAATGTTGAGTATTTGTTGTATAAAGTGCTAAATATTCAAATTTACTACTTTAACAACTGTTCTTAGGCACTGTCAGATTCAAGTTGCTTAAGATCCACTTTTGTTGACCACGGTTTTGAAGGATGAGCAAAAAGCCTAGGAATAAATGGGGAAAAGGCCTTAAGGGGCATCGGAGGGTGTGAATATGAAGGAAAGGGGCAACAAATTCTAAAGAAGGTTATCACAAACTAAAGGTAAACACCTGACTGCTGAGGCGGGCTGCACACGTACCCAGGCTGCTGCAGAACTCGCCCACCATGCCATCCGGGTTCGCCGTGGGGATCTGGGTAAGGCCTGTCAGGATGAGGACATCGCTGTTTTTGAGAGAAGCTTGGTCCATGGGCTGCAAAACCAGAGAACTACGCTTAGTAATTTAAAAAGGGATGTTACCTATAAACAGTAAAGGAAAGAGAATGACACATTGTTCTTTCTATATGCAATTCATCTATCTGCTCATGTCCTCGGATGAAGTCTGTCACTGAAGAGTGGCTGCCCAAGTGGGAAGGGGGCTCACGAGAGAAGGCCCCTTATGAGGGTGATGAAAAAGTTCTAAGTATTGACTGGGGTGGTGAGCACATGGTATCAAAATCCACAGAACTGAACATTTAAGATCTTTGGGTTTCACTAAATACTATGCATATCTTTCTGTAGACTTAATCGGGTTGTCATGTGGAGTCATAACTCTCAAAAGTTAAGAACTACTGACCTAAAGGAAACATATAGTGGAGAGCACACTCTGACCCTGAGAACATTATCTCTGACCCTCAGCCACCAATACTGCCTTCCTTTGAAAATTAAATGCCTATAATAAAAAACAAAAGCAGTCCTACAAGATGAATCCCACCAGGTTGGAAGTTATGATACTTCATGATCAGGTCAGACTAGATGTTTGTTATTTTAGCCCTAATAACTCAGAGACATTTCTTGTTGATTCCCAGGGCTACTGTAAAATAAATAAAAACAAACAAACAAACAAATAAATAAATAAGCTTAAAAAGCTTTTAGTGACACTCTCCAAACCAAGCTGACACCACCAACATTTCACCACCAAAGGGCAAATGTATATATTGCTGGTGTCAATGGCCACTCAGCAGTTTAAGTGGGAACATTTTGTTCAAACACACAAAAACAGAGAATTCCATTGTGTCCAGGAATCAAAGAAAAACACCTTACAAAGTGAACAGGTACAATAAAGCTTGTAGAATAAAATTTAGAGAAGCCCTAGGCCTGGGGATGCTGTGGCTATTGTGTCGGTCCTCTGCTAGTTTCTACTGGACACTTTGCACAGGGCATGAGAAAAAGGAGACTCAGTCTCTAGGTCCTAGGAGCTTACAATCTAGCTGAAGAGAAAACACATATGTACAATGAAAAAAGGAATTTTCAAAAAGCCATAGAAAATACAATGCAAATTTCAAGAGTCGGTACTGAGTGTATAAATGCCAAGAGGAATGCAGATTAGAAAGCTGCACCAGGCCAGCTGAGGTTACTCATATGTGCTTTTTGGCCGATGAAGTTTTGGTTCTAATCTTTTTTTTTCCTTCTTTGGCAAGGAATTTAAGAGTCAATTTGAGCACAACCCAGGTCACTGAATTTGGAATGTGTCCGTGACACCCGTTCCCTCTGGCACACCAAGATGTCCTTCCTACAAGTGCCCCAAGGCCTCCAAGACATTCTCTCCCAGCACGAATCACACTGAACTATAATGTCCTATTTACTTGTCTGTGTCTCCCAAAGGACTATGAAGCTCTCTGAGGGCAAGGATTTGTATCCCTATTGCCTAGCAAAACACCTAGCACACACCAAACACTACAGAAACATCTGCTGAATAAATGAGTGCATGAAAAGCACATAGTCTGGTAGGAAATATGAGAACATTCCAACCTGGGAAATCGTGCACTAAAAGTCAGGAAGGTGAGAATAAGCATGCCAACTGTGGGAGGAGGGCCTAGGCAGGCAGAGGAGAGAGCACGGCAGCCTGAACTGACTTGGCTAGAATGGAAAGTCTGCTTTGGGGCTGAGAAAAGAAACAATGAAAACAGAGAAAGTATAATTGGTAAAGGGCCAAAAGGTCAGAATCATGACAACTGATAGGGTAGGCAATAAGAAGTCAATAGTTTGAAGCAGAAGAATGACATTTTTTTTACAATAATTATAAATGACAGTGAGGTTGAGGATATTGAAAAAACAGATCTACATGACACCACAGAAATCAGCAGACATTTGGGAATGGATTCGACACATCTGTATATCTGAAAAAAAGGGAAAGCTGCTCAACTTACCTAATGAGACTAATGTACCTTAATTCCAAACAAATGGAGAGAGCACAAGAAAATAATGCCTGGGTTCGTTTTTCATTTATGAAGGTGTATTATAAACTTCCATAAAATACTGACCAACTCATTCCAGGAAGGCATTTTAAAAAGAATAAATTGTGATCACGTAAGATTTATCCAGAGAATGTAAGGAAGGTTAAATGGGAGTCAAGGTAACATTACACTTCACTACATTAATGATCTAAAGGAAAGAAGTCACATGATTCTCTCTTAGACTCAGAAAAATCATTTGATAAGGCATTAACATCTTTATCGGATGGATTTAAAAACTCGGAATATTAGGAAAAGAGGAGAAACTCCTTAAAATAATAAATAAAAATGTACAGTAAGCATATCATATTTAATGAAGAAACTACAAAAGCATTCCCTTTAAAATGTGGTACAAGACAAGGATGCCACTACCATCACTTCTGATTAATATGGGACTAGAGATGCAAAAAGAAAAGATATAAAGATTGGGAAAGAAACGACAAAATTGTTACTTCTTTGAAGATAATATCATCAAGATAAACATTAGAATCAATATGAGATTTCAGCATGGTTACTGAGTATCAGATCAATTTAAAGACATTTATACAGAGACCCTGTGCTCAGTAAAGGCTAATTCTCTTCCTTGTCTGTCTGAGATGCTGCACTTTTTTTGGCCTCAATTCTCCTCCTAACACCCCAAACAGTCTTTCAGGACCATTTCTCTTCCTTCCACTGTTTATTGGTAAATGTCCCCTACAGCTCAGTCTTTCACCCCCGTCTTTTATTTATATACTTTTAAAACTCTAATGACTTTCTAATTTGTCTCCATCTATGCCTTCACAGCCATGTTCCAGCTCTGTATTTCCATCTGTCCAATGTTCTCTCAAATTCCTATTAATCACACCCACTACTCCCTTCTAAAACAAACCCCCCACCACCAGCTCTGCCTGTCAAGTGGACTAGTGTCCTTACCATTCTCAGTGTCATCCAGGCATGAAATCTGTCTTGTATTTTTCCTTCCCTCAAGACAGTAGGCATTCAATATATTTCTTAAAGACCTGCCAATGTTTTCTTTAACGTACCTTTCCACTCTTACCACCTCAAGCTTAATCCAAAGTTTCATTCCCCTGTGCTTATTAGATCATTAGAGCAGCCTGCTATACTCTCTCTAGCTAGTGACGGTTCCAGTCAAGTAGACCGGTGGTTGGGCCTTTTATGTAAAGTTTCACTTTAAAGTATAACCGTTGTAATGATGTGTAAGCAGCCATTAATAATCTATAAAGAAATGGGTATGGCTATATTCCAACAAAACATTATTTACAAAAACAGGTCGGGGGGCAGGGGACAAATCTGGTCCACAGGCCACTGTTTGCTGACTTCTGATGTAGACTATCAAGTTTTTTCAAACCAAAACTTTTCTTATCCCTGCTAATTCAAAATAGAATCCAATTATCTGGGTAAAAGAAAATCTAATTTATTCTTTTTTACATACAATACTGGTTGCCAGCTAGAAATTAAAATTAATTACTTAAGTATGTTGCTCATTACTTTCAAAACCTTATTTTCCCTTTAAATTTATGAACCTTGTAAGAATAATTTACTGGAAATTACATCCATAATACTGTAAAGACTTGGATTTAAACAGGGCAAATAGGAAGAGTTGGCAGCCAAGTAATCTTTGTCTTTCATGGAGGAATATATCAGGAATGATAGAAGCTGCCAATAAAAAATTTTGATTCAATGAAGCGGATCAAGATGACATTGAGGGGCTTTTGATTTCAATGAGCGGGAAAGGCTCAGAATTCTGCTAGCTATGGGAAAAAATAACAACTCGTCCTCTCTAGACCTTGAGATGAAACTTATAAAAAGTATGAAAAAAAACAATGCAGAGTGGCAGCTCAGAATCACTCTACTGTTCTAGACTTACAGCAGCCATTCTTTTTCCCTTATTAAAATGGGATATGGACTTCCCCAAGTCATCTGCCTATCTACCCACCTACCCACCTACCTACCTACCTACCTACCTACCTACCTACCTACCTACCTATTCATCCATCTATCCATCCACTCATGTACCCACCATCCACCCATCCACCCACCCACCCATCCATCCATTCATCCTCTATCGAATCTCCCCTACCCCCTTTGGAAAGAACATGGAAAGAACCAGGATTTATGAAACGAATAACAAATTCTTTATAAATACCTAAAATGGAATAAATGATGCATTTATAACAATGTTTATGTACTTAGCTTCTTGCCAAAATGACAGTTATGAATGACTAACAAAACCTTCCAATAGTTTCCCTCTACAAATTAAAATCCGAATTTCTCATTATGGCCTACCATGTCCTACAATGACCTGGCCTCTGCTAATCTCTTGGACATCTCTGCTAATTACACTTCGTATGCGGCAATCATAACCATCTTCTCTGCTCTGTGGACATGCCCAGCCTCTTCTGGCTTTAGAGCCCTTTGTCTGCCATGTCTCTGTAATACTTTGCCCTCATAGCTTTACATGGCACATTTCTTCAAGTCTCGGTTCCATGGAGAACTCCCCAGCAGCTTTCTCTGACCATCCAATTTAAACTAGTCTCAATCACTCTATACATAACTCCACTTTGTTGTTTTTAGTATTTAGATCACAATCTGATATTACTTTGCTTATTTATTTTCTGCACGCCATCCACTCTCCATACATGGGCTGAATGTGGATCCATGAGAAGAGACTTTGCCTATGAGTCACCACTGAACCTTTAACACCTGGAGGAGTGCTTGACACATAGTAGGCCCTTAGGAAACATGAAGCAATTAATATCTGCTGAGTAAACAAGTGTCCATGTCTGTCCTTCATCAGGCTATGATTATTAGAAGTGTTGGGAAATCTCAGAGTTCTAGAGGTGACCCAAAGGCAGCAGGATCTTACAGAGGAACTTATGATCCTAAATGCTGGCACGTGAACCCTCTACCTTGGATAAAGGCTATCTGTAGAACACAATTTCAGTGTCGCAAGATGGATAAGCTCTAGAGGGCTGCTATGCAACATTGTACCTAGAGTTGACGATAATGCCTTATACAGTTAAAAATTTGTTAAGAGGGTAGATCTCATGTTTTTACTACAATTAAAAAAAAGCATCTGAAGAAACCAAAATTAAGAAGATTTAAAAACAGCTGATGATACTCTGAATATATTATGAATTTGGGTTAAATAACCAAAAAGCTGAGTTGTTAAAAGAGAATTTAGAGTTACCTGGGGATGTGTGGTAAGCAAGGAGGATCCAGAGACGTAAGACACTTTCTCATAATGGGACTGGATAATCCAGTTGGAACTTCCAAGGGCATAGCCAGAGCTTAGAGGAGTCACCTGGACCGCACCGAAAAGCTCCTAAAAAAGAAGCACAGCAAGAATGTATGACGAACCTTCAGCAATGCAGTGATGTCAGATAAGTTTGTAGGAAAAAACAACAGAAATACTCTTCTCCACTTAGAAACAGAAACTACTTCAAAGTTTAAAGTAAAATGGAAAGATGGTAGAGAGTACGTAGCAGACACAGAAAACAATCCTATAGTCTTTATTTGTCACCCGAGAGTTTCAGCCCATCCACACGTCACCAGGCATCCAATACTCATTAAAAGGCAGAGATGATATATTACCAAATAAACCAGAGAGACAAATACTTTGGTTTTCTTTTCTGTTTTTCTCTTCAGGTTAGGTGTGCGTCTCATGGTTGCTCTGTGCTGAGTGGCTCTGGGCACAGGTTAGCAGAAACGGGAACCCTTATCATTATCAGGTCAGAGCTCAAAAGTTATACTTGCCAATCGCTTCTTGATCTCTTTTATGCTCTCCATTTCCTATTTCACTTGTCTGAAATCTGTAAAATAGCACCCACTATTCTAAAGTGAATAGAATGAGATGCCTTTCTTTTGACTCATTACATGCTGGTCTTTCGAATGCTAGCTAGTGACGGGGAATGAAAGGTTAGGAAAGAGCACCAATAAGAAGCTGGGAGGAATGGAGGAAAGGACGAACACTCTGTCTTTTCACCATGAACTAGTACAAGATTTGTAGTGATTGAATGGCTTATAAAAGGGAACTATGGGATCCTACCAAAAAAACAACAACATGAATCAAAAGCATTTATTAATTAATAAAATCATATCAACACTCACAATTTTCTGGGAATATCCCACCAGCTGGATTTTACTAAGGGCAGAGTTCACCTCTTGCATCGTATAACATCTTCTCCAAGTTGACACTTCCACTGCATCCTTGAGAGGAGAAGGCAACAGCCTGTAAATGTATCATGTTGTCAGTTCTTTATGTTCTCGAGGATTCCTTTCAGGTAATGTATCCATTGTATCTAAGTTGTCCAACTTACTGGTGTAACTGTTCATAGGATTCCTTTGTAATCGTTTTTATTTCTGTAAAGTTGGTTGTACTGTCTCCTCTTTTATTTCTGTTCTAGTAATTTTTCTTTTTTTTCTCAGTTATCTAGCTAAAGGTGTATCAATTTTGTTGATCTTTTCAAAGAACCAACTTTTGGTTTCACTGATTTTCTCTATTATTCTTCTATTCTCTATTTTGTTTATCCGGGATATAGCTGGGTCTTTTTTTATATCTAGAATGATAATCTCTGTTATTTGACTGGACTATTTAAGCCATTCACATTTAATGCTATTATTGATATGATGGCTTCTGTTTGTTAATTTATTTTTTGTTTTACATATGTCTCATGTCATTTTTGTTCCTCTATTTCCGCTTTACTACTTTTTTTTTAATAGTTAGTGAATATTTTCTGATGTAGTCTCTTAATTTCTTTCACAATTTTTCATTTTTTTTTGTTATTTCCATAGTGGCTGTTCTAGGGCTTATCATATACATATTAATATAGAGCATTTCTATATGACATCTCACACTCTCTTCCCTGTTGACAAAAGATAAATGAAATAAACTCTACTCATGCTCCTGCAAAGCTATAGAAATGGACTGGTTAAACATAGATGAGGTTTGGCATAAACAAGGAAACTAAAACATGATTTTTAACCTTTCAGACTAGCACCAGGAGCATCCATTAAAACCAACCAACCAACCAACATATGTCATTAAAAAAACACATTACCATGAGCTCTAATACAATAAGAACAGACCTGAAAAGTGACTTCCTTGAGAGTCTCTGTACGATATAGGTGAAGGGATTTTTGTTGAATTGAACATGTACATTAGCTCTGCTCCCTCCTGAAATATCACCGAATAATACAGTAAAGGGCTTCACACACGCATATACACTCAAGGAAAGAGAACAAGAGAAGAGACCATAGCAATAGCATTTTAGAAAGAGGAAAGTAGGATAAATGATAACTGACTTAGCAGACCAGAAAAGTTCAATTCAAGTAACTTCATTTATATTACAGAACCCAGCAACTGGAAATAACAAGTACATCTGGAAGTGAAGTTGAAGGTGGGCCTAGGAACAAGGGGATTTGTTGAAAAAACTGATTGAGAAATAGAACCTTCCAGTTCTCCTCATCTATTTCGTATAGCTCAGCAGTTGCCCTTTGCCCTCCCAGGCATGTTACCTGAGGGTATTCTCTGGAGACAGTGAAAATGAGATTCTGGATTAGGGGATATCATCGACTACTGGAGGCAACAAAAGTTTATGTACTGACAGTAAAAATGTTCTTCTCATATGGCTCCCACAATACTCTCAGCTAGGCTTATATCCTCCAGGGTAGGAGCCTGGAAGAAATTTCTCTGAAAAATTTGATCAGCACCAAGGAAAAAACTACACTGAAAGATACATGGTAGGGGCGGGGGATTTCACAATGAAATCACCAAACCAGATTATGTTACGGTAAAGTCTAGAATTCAACAAGACCTACTCTTGGCACACAGGAATTCTAATCTGTTTTTTATTTGTCTAACTCAAATATGGGCCAATAACCAAGGACTATGATACATTTGAACTGTGTCTAAAATGATAAAGGCCAAAACAAATGGAGAGGAGGAGGAGGAGAAAAGGAAATGAGAGAAAATGAATTAAGCAGGGAGAATATAACTATCATTGCTATCCTTAGAGAGATAAATAAGACAGGATACCTAAGAAATGAGAAGATAGTTTTACTAAAAAAGGAGAGGTGATAAGAGAGTACAAAGAGTTCTTGGAAATAAAAATATGATAGCATATAGACAATGAAAGCATGCCAACAAAACATATCAAGATTTTAAAATAAGCTAAAAACACTAAAAAATTGTACAAGGCATGAAAGACCCATGTAAAGAAAAAATGAGAAAACCTTAAAAATGAGGTAGCAGAACTCAATGAAGAATTAGATATTTAAAAAAACTCAGAAATGAAGACTAAACTAATAGAAACACAAGAGTGAATAAGCACAACAGATAATGCCGTTAAGTAAAATCTAGGAAGAAAAAACTAAATGCTATAAAGAAATGAAGAGATAAAAAATTGAAAGAAAGTGGCAAAGTAGCTTGAAGACAAGTGAGGAAGATGCAACAGACAACAGGAGTTCCCAATGGAAATCTAAGCAAGGGAATAGGACGAATACTAAAAAACTGCAATTGCTAAAATGTAAAAAAAAAAAAAAAAAAAAAAAAAAAAGGGGATTGAGAGAGAGAGAGAGAGAGAGAGAGAGAGAGAATGAAACTATATAACAAAGCAGAAGCTATATCCTGGGAAAATATTTAGACTATAAAGAAAAAAGACACATAAACCTTTGGGCATGTGGGCAAAAAGAGCAAAAAAAAAAAAAAAAAAAAAACCCAACAAAAATAGATTCTATAAGAGTTTTCAACAGCAACGCTTTTACTAGAAGAAAACAGAATAACATATTTAAGACACTCAAAGAAAGAAAATGCCAGCTAAGGATTCTACATCTAGCAAAACTGACTTCCAAGGTCACAGAGCGCAGATAAACCAATTATTAACCTTCGAGACTCAGGGTATATTGTTCTGGTGATCCCATCCCGAGATGTCTTTTAAAGAATGAGTTTCAGATAACTAAAATGATGAAAACATGAATATATGGGTTGGTAGTGTGCATTAAATATGTAGTTATTTATAGAAGAGCAAATTAAGGTTAAAAGGGAGAGAGGATAATATGTAATGCCTGTATTTTCTGATGATATATAGTAAAAATATTTTTAAAAATGGAAGGAAAATATATACGCTCTGTCCTCCAGAGGCCTGGAAGCAATGGGCAACCTAGTAGCGACGAGCATTGCTAGAAACCAGAAAGTGCTATTTCCCACTAAGAGAATCCAGAGTTTCTAAGGGAAATGGGTGATTCCAGATTCAGGGCAGGGGATGTCCAAGAGGAGTCTTTGTGTTTGTAGTGCCATCCTGCTACACTAGATGGCAAAACAAAACAAAACAAAACAACAAGCAAAGACTATAAAGGTCATAATAGAAGGACACTGTGGACGACCTGAAATGCCTTCACTGCCCCCAAATGGGGCAGGCAATCTGAGCTGCAAAAAGACAATCCTGCCATAGATGGAAATCCATGATACATATTTCAGAGTGCACTGTGAATAGACTGGGGCAGAGAAAGGGGCTTCTGAGTTCTTAGAAATTTTCTATTCCTTAACCTGGGCAGTGCTTATAAGAGTAGTTGCTTTATAATAACTTATTAACTAAACACACACACACACACACACACACACACACACACACACACACACACACACACACAGAGATATCTATATGTTTTGTTTTGTGTGGCTTTTGGTATCTGTTTTATATTATAATAAGAGTTAATTTAAAAAATAGAAAAAATTATGCCAAAATAAGAAATATGATAGCAGAACTGAAAAACTCACAAAACGTTGGGAGATAAAGCTAAAAGAACATCCCAAACAAAAGAACAAACAGAAATAGAAAAGATGAGAGAGAAAAATCTGAGTGCCAGTCCAGGAGGTCAACATCTAAATAACAAGAATTCCAAAAAACGCAGAAGATGAGGAAGAAAACTAAAAATAAGGGGAAAAAATTTTTTTAAGTCAGAATTGAAGTTCTTGATTTTCTAGATTAGGGATCAGCAAATGTTTTCTATAAAGGGCCACAGATATTTTAAGCATTGCAGACCACATACAGTCTCTGTCAAATTATTGTACATGGTTATGTAATGCCACAGACTATATGTAAATGAATGAATGTGCCAATAAAACTTTATAAAAACAGTGGCAGGCCAGATTTGGCCTACAAAACAGGAACTTGGCCATTGCTGCCACCACTGTTCTAAACAGAAAGGGCCCACTAAGTACTCAGTACATGAATGAAAAATGTCCTTTCGTTTGACATTTCATCATAAACTTAAAGAACAAAGATTCTAAACGTTTCCACAGAGGAGTAAATAGGATACACACCAAAAGATCTACACTCAAAGCACTTGGCTTTTCAATAGCATTTCTGGGAGCTGGAGGAGAATAGAGCAGTGCTTTCAAAATCCTAGGAAAAAATTATATCTAATCAGCATTTCTACCAGAGTTTGAGGGTAGAACAAAGGCATTTCAGACGAGCAGGGTCTCATAAAGTTTACCTCCCATGTACTCTTTCTCATGAAGTTACTGAAGGATGTGCCCTGCAAAATGAAGATGTAAACAAGAAGAAAAAGAAGAAAAAAAAGGACCCAGAGAACAAAGCTTCTAACAGAAGAAAGAGGTGCAGAAATCTACGGGATAACGGTGAAGAAAATCCTAAACCGAAAGCCATGTAGCTGGCCTGAGAGCAGCGGAAATCAGGCTAGGGGAAGAGAGAAAGGATTTTTAAGAAGATAAAATCGTGAGAACACTTACTGAGTTTGAACATGTATAAGCGGAGAGACTTATACAAATGGGGGAGAGGTTAGAAATAGATTAGTAATAAGTACATAGAAAACTAAGCAAATAAGAAAACAAGAGAATTACTAACTTGAGGAGGGAAAAAGTGGTGCAAGAAGGAAAAATAGTCCTAACAATGTTATGTGGCAATCCTAATGAGGGAAACACTAAATATTTAGCCAAACTAGCATAGAGATCATTTTGCTCCAATTCCCTTTACCTTTGTTTCTCCAGCAACAAAATATCAACAATCCTTCTCATTACCTTCTGTATAAACAGACACAGGAAGATTTTTCTGATTTCAGTTATCTGGCCTATGCATATTGCATTGCTTTAGGTTTTACAGTATTTATTCAATAAATATTTAGTTAGCCCTGATCGTGGCCATAGCATTTAAGTTCTGTAAAGAGATGAAACAGGCACAACAGAAAGGCCTCTGTTCACAAGGAGCTTAAGTCTAAGAAAAATTTTATAACAATACAAGGCAATAAAAGAGACTTTGAAAGCCATAAATGAGTCCTCCTTGCCTGCATACTTGCCTTCTCTCACTGAAGGGCCTAAACGATATATTAAAAATGCAAATCTTAACATACACACAAACCCACACCCACCATCCTCTCTCTCACTTGTAATGGCTTGCTGTTACACTCAGGATAAAATCCAAGGCTCTTACCATGGCTTTACAAGTTCACTCTTTATTCTATATTCTATATTCTGAGCTATAAACAGCTCTTCAAGTGCCAGGCTCCCTCAAACTTGTAACTTCTCCCATCACCTTCTTCACAATTCATGCGGATGATAATTACTTTTGCTTTGAACCCCAGACCATTTGTCACTTTTTCTGTCTTGTAACACCAGTCTAGGCCAGCTGCACAGGCTGTGTGCTTTTTAAGACGCCTTGGCCCCAAGTATAGGACACAGGGAGGTGGTACAGACGCTCCCCCTGGTGAGGCCACGGGGAGGGGCTGCTGCTACTGCTTTTCTCCTTCCACATCCCGGTAATTCTGCCAACCACCTTGAGGAAGGAGGGGTTTCTCTCAGAGGTACTGAGACATAATGGAAAAAACAGACCTCTTCCTCTCTGTTACATCTTGACCTCTGAGCCTCAGTTTCCTCATTTGTAAGACAGGGAGAGTACCATCTTCCTTTTAGAGCTGTTCTGCAGGGGGTAAATGATACAATGCACACATGTGGCACAAAGCAGGTGCTGAAAAAGACCATCTCCAACCCACCCCAACACAGAGTCATCACAGCCCCATGGAGCATATGCAACCTCCAATACTGTAGTGAACTTCAACCCAGGGGGATTTATTTTTATGAGCAGCAAAGACAATGAATTTGAGTGGTCCAGGGTCTTCTTCAACCCAGGGGGATTTATTTTTATGAGCAGCAATGACAATGAATTTGAGTGGTCCAGGCACTGCTCTAGCGGGTCTCGAGAAAGAACCCAAACTATTACCCTGCTTTAGCTTCTCCTTTAAATTCCTCAGGATCTGAGACTGCCATGACTTGGGCCTCCTAGGGCTGCGCTTCATAAACAGTAGACTTCTCATGTTGGGTTGAGCTGGGAGGCTCTCACAGGAGTGGCCGGAGTGAGCTGTTTAATAAATAACACTTGCAGCCCAACCACACCCCTCAACCCAGTTGAATTTGCTTTATGTTGCCCTCAGCTTGGCCCGAGGCCCTGCGACTGAGCTGCCCTCTGAGAGGGTGAGCTACCTGGTCAGACGCAAGGCTGGCCTAGAGCTTTCTGCCTTTACTCCGAGCTTCCTCCCCACCCTACAACCCATACCGCCATTACCTAAAACACCAGTGGGCTTTCTTCCCTTGACGGCCCTTCCGATCTAGGACAATGTCTGGTGAAAATTAAGCAGATTGAAATCCAGAAGAGTCTCTCGAAAGGAGTAATTTGGTTATTTTAATGTTTCCACTTTCTGCTGGAGATATAGGCAGTCTCCAGAGCAAGCTAGCAAATGCTCTGAGCCCTGGGGAAGGGAAAGGGGGAAGACTGAAGGTGTGAAATATTTACAACTTTTGTCCTCAACAGTCCAGAACCTATTTCTAGAAAAATTACTGGGTGTTTCAGGTGGAGAAACAATTTCCTTAAGCAAAACAAAAGACATGAAAAATTCAGGTATATTTCAGCTTGGGTCTTTTCTCATTTTCCCCCTTCAAGGTAAATGGCATAGAAATCATAAAGGTATGTTCCAGGGAAACTGAAGAAGGCATTTGTTTATACAGAAGCATTTGGTTATACTGATTTTTGATAACCAGTTTAGCAGAGCACTCTTGGGAGTGGGGAGAAGTGTCTTGTTAAATATAATAATAAAAACAATAACGTATTATCTTTTTATCTCATATCACATTATTCAAACAGTATTATCTTTTTCATTTTTGTATCCTTAGCACTGAGCACAGTGCCCAACGTAAAGATGCTCAAAAGACAAAATGTTTACCTGTTAACCCAGGTAAACAGAACCAGAGAATGAGTAATTAATGAGTCCTCCCTGAAGTGCAGCAGTAAGTGTGGGCAGAGGCGAGCCCTAGGACAGGGCTCGAGGTGGTGAAAACATTAGGGAGCACCAACCAGTGAGACAGAAGAAGACAGCTAAGAAGTCCCCAACGATCCGTTCTCCAGTCGGGCCTGGTCAGTTCAGGGTTTCGTGGCGGGCAGCTCCCGCACAGCTCCCAGGGATCTGGGCCTCCCATGTCACCCCGCCATGAGACCCCCTCCCACCTAAAGGCTTGCTTCTAGTGAAGAGAATATGACAAAAGCTGGGGGATGTCATAACCCCATCCTTCCCTCCATGTTGTGAGTATTCTGCAGTGAGAGACCCAGAGCCAGCCTATCCAGTGTTAATAAAGTTTTCTGAGCCCTGTTCTAGTACAGAGGCAGTGTTTTAATACCGTAACTAAGCGTGAGCTTTTCTCAGGTCTCCTCAATGACGTTTTTATAAACTCAAATTGTACATACCTTTTGTAGAAGGCTGATATTCATATCCAATTTAACTTTGATTTTTGATTCTTTAATTGTAATATTGAGCAATTTACTTAACCTCTTTTTTTTCCTCCCTATTTCTAAAATCAGGGTAAAATACTCTCACGAACTGTTGTAATAAGCACTACAGCAAATGAGTAATAAAATATATATCAATATGTAAATATATATGACATTCAGTGCAACACTTATCTTCAGTCTTCCCTCCTTCCCTTCCCCAGGGCTCAGAGTATGTGCTAGCTCATCCTTATTCTTAAATTCTTTGGGTACCTTGTTCTGGTACCTTACATACTGACTACACCTTCTAGGTCTTCACTATTATTTGTCATTCCTCTATTTGGCAATGTCTAGAAGGTTTCTTTTTTCATATAGGTTTGGTGACTATATTTTCACAAATAAAGAATTTGGTTAAATTTTCTGTTGGCTAGACAAAAGACAAACGAGGAATTAGTCAAATGTATTGCTGGTGTTTTCAAAAGTACGAAGTTTCACTCTTCTATGTACAATGTGAACTTTCAAATCTTTTCTCTCCTTCCTGGTGTGTACTGGATGCTGTCATGTTTTTGCCTATATTGATCCCTTCCCTTAGAATGATCTCTTTCCTCATTCAAACCCTACTTAAGCTGACCCCAAACCGACCCCAGCCTAAGTCTTGCCACTTGGTACCTAATCTTCACTTGAGTCTAAAGATAAATTAGGCTGTTCCAGTTACTGAAAGGGGGCTATGTGAGTTAAACAACTTGAGCATAGGGATTGTTTTAAACTTTTTTGGGAATTTTCCTACAAACTCATCATACTGTCGGGCGTTTGGTACTTAATCAACAAATAAGTTTGGAGTTCTCTAAATTACACATTATTACCCGTGAATTCATTTCGCTAACACCCTTTCCCCCACTTTCCAGACAGTCACTTTGTTATTACTTCTTTCTACTTCATAACATCTTGTCTTTAACATCTTGTAACTTAGCTTTCCCTAAAACTCTCCTCATGCTTACTGAAGACGTTATCATACAGAGGCATTTACAAAGCCATTCAAAGCCATTAGGATTATTGGCTGATTAATGATAAGTCAGATAAGGAAACCCAGTGGGAACTAGTTCTGTTTTTTCCGGCTTTCTAATTTAGCAAAGTCAAGTTCTCAGAGTCTAAATGTTTCATAAGTACTTTCTAAAAGGTTTCATTGTTCTGTTTTGTTCTTATCACACTTGAGTGCTTAGTAAACCTTTCCCCAGTGCTGTGACATCATGCCAGACCTCTGCTATCTCTTTTTCCATCCCACCAACATAAGCAACACAAAGATCTTGTGTTTCTGTGAAAAAGAAAGACTTTCAAGGCCACTGGGACCACTTAAAAGCTTACAAATAAAACACTGTTTGGGCTTTTCCTAAGTGTTTGATGAATGAATGAATGAACAAAATGGATATAAGAGCAGAATACAAAGAATATGAGCAGCAGAAAGTAGTGTTCCTCTCATTAGAGCAAAATGTGTTTAGCATACTGTGGGTGGGGTCGGGAGGACTGTCAGCAGAGTGATGACCTAGATAGAGTTTAGCAAAAGAGGAGCTTCAAAATCAAACACTTCTCATTATTAGCCTAAAAGGAGACTGCAGTCCCTGAGTTTTGTTTTATGTCAATTTATCTCTAAAATGGACAAAGACAATTGCTTAGGCGACCATAGCATAATAGAAATAATTCTTGAGAGTACCTAAACTATCTCTGCTTTAATTGTGTGCTCATCAAAAAACTCTCTATCTATAATTTGATCTCTTCGGTGGACTTGTTGACCAGAACAAAGTGTCCTAGAGAGATGAACTATTCTAACTCTGGAGCCAGGCAGATGTCTCAGTATAAAGTAATTAAATGGAATTTTTGTTTGTCAGTAAATATCCCGAGATTTTGGTTAGCCTGAATCAGTCCCTCAGAGGCTAATCAACTGTGAGTGAAATAAAATGATTTTGAGTTTCTGGAACTGCAAAGCCAAGGAACAAGCTGTCAGGACTCCATCAAATACTACCACTCTGTGAAGATCTGCTTAAGGAGCCTCTCTCTCCACACACACACACACACACAAAAAATGCCCACCTTAAACAAAAAACACTAAAGGCTGGGTTAGTTTAAGTGAAATATCTTGCTTTGAATTTTCCCATTAAAAAACCTAAACTTTGAAGTGGGTATGGAAAAGTCTGAGACCCAAAAATTATATTGCAAGGGATTCTCCTTTTCCTACCCTTCAAAATCTGTTTTCAAGAAGGGTAAACTGCAATGTCAACGTGAAGAAGAAGGATGACTAACTTCTAAATAAATCTCAAGGAGCAGTGTCAACTGAGGCAGGGAGTCAGACAGCTGCCAAAAAGCAAGAGTAATAGGTTTTTTTGGTATACATACTAATACTAAATCAAATGCTAATTCCAACTATGATTTAAGGAAAATGATTTAAGGAAATTTGTCAGACTCCTTTGACCAACCAGTTACAAAGATTTTAATTTACTGTTTTCTTTAGTTGATGGTCTTATTAGTAACTTAAGCTACTAAGATGCATTAATTCTAGGCACTTAACCAAGAGATTGCCTGCATAAAATTTAAGTATAAGTAAAAAATTGGGGGCTCGAACCTCACATTCAACTTGCAGAGCTGTTTTTTCTTGGATCATACAGGATTTTATTTTAACGTGAGAGCCAACATTTTGAAAAGATTTTAAAAATCACTTTTAAAACATCCAAATTTTGAGCTTTTCTTAAAAATAAAAAAAAAAAAGGAAAGATTTGGCAGTGTCAGTCATCCCACTGGAGGGGCGTGGTCACTGGACAACAGTTCCCAACTGCCCACCTCACTCTTTTTTTCTTGGATCATACAGGATTTTATTTTAACGTGAGAGCCAACATTTTGAAAAGATTTTAAAAATCACTTTTAAAACATCCAAATTTTGAGCTTTTCTTAAAAATAAAAAAAAAAAAGGAAAGATTTGGCAGTGTCAGTCGTCCCACTGGAGGGGCGTGGTCACTGGCCCACAGTTCCCAACTGCCCACCTCACTCCTGTATTTATTTTCCCCATCCCTGCAGGTATCTGAGTTTGAGGCCCCTACTTTAGAGAAACTGAATAAAGAAAGTACAGGAATTAAAGAAAAAACAAACAAACAAACAAAAATAATAAAGAGAAGACATACCCCATATCATTTGGGGAAAATGTCAATGTACCAGACAGCAAAAAACAGTGTTTCTCAATATCATATGCTATAGAGCTTTGAGACAGTAGAGATCAAGTAGATTGAGACAGAGAGAAATTTTAAAGTGATGTAAATCCTTTAGTATAAATGTTGTCCGAACGAAGCACTTTTAGTGCTGGCCCAAGGTTCAATTCTAGGTGAGTATTTCAAAAGAACTTTTTGTCTAATGTCTTCATATTCTTCCACCACTTTTAATACTTATGGTGAGTTTATCCAGGAGAAAAAGAGGACATGTCTTTCTTGTTTTATCTAATGTCTCAGCATATTGTTTCCAATAATTAGACTCTTCTCTTTCTCTCAGTAAGAATGGCTCATCTCATGCTCAAAAGCCAAAACAAAATACTTGACCAGGATCAGAAATATGGTCATGATATAAGAAATAATGAAACATGGTCTTCTGCAAAAGTACAAGTTATTCTCCTTGCTCCTCTACCAAGTTGGCTTCTAACAGTCTCTGATTTTTGCCCACCAGGTGGCGAGATAGTAAATTCAAGATTTTATTTCCGCTAGCACCTTTTTTAAAAAAAGATTTCCTAAGCACCTTACAAAATCAATTTCAGCCCCTCTCCCCACCCTCCAGCCCTCTGCTCTTTCAAGTTCAATCGACTTTTCTCCCTAATGTGCAATGGCACTTCTTTCGTGGCCCAGTTACCTCATACGTTACAAAAAATAGGAGGCCAAGGAAAACTGCCAAGGACTCAGCCCAAGGTCACAGAAGAAAAGGCAAAACAAGGACTTGGAACTTCCTAAGACTTGGCCCAGGTTTTGGGAATCAGGAAACAGTGACCTTTGAACATCATTTCTGGTGTGCCAAAATTATTTGTGGCAGAATATTATAAAGGGTATAAATTTAAAAGGAGGAAGTAAGAGAAGCCAAAGCATACATGCTCCACTGGGAAAGAAAACAAAGTCCTAAGGCTTCTAAGGAGGGAGGTATATAGAACTGGGTCCAATGTGGTCCAGGGGCCACATGAGAGAGAGAAAGAAAAGGAGAAGAAGGTTTAGCAATGGGCAGGAGGAAAGGTAGCTGAGAATAAGAGTGCAAAATGAGGAGAAATGGGGTCTTTGTACTAAGCAGGTAGGTGGACAAATCAAAGAAACCACTTATGTATTTACAGAAGACTCAGATGTGTGTCCAGAAAATACTTTCTAAAATTGACGCCACACAGACATCATATCCCCCAATCAAGGAAATAGACATATAAAGATCCATAAAACACAGGATAAAACACGCAGAGTTAAGCATAGTTCCTCCGCCCCTCACGTGAGAGGGGGCTCACACACACGTGAGAAGAGCATGTGTGTGCCCAAGAGGTGGTCTGGCATGGTGGTTAAGAGCATGGGCTCTGGAACCAGACTAGTCCAACTGCCTGGGTTTGAATCCAAATCCTACTGCTCACTAATTCGCTGACCTTGAGTGAGTTACCTAACCTCTCTGTGCCTGTTTTCTCCTCTGTAAAATAATGTTAAAAAATTAAAACATTGAGGACTGTGCTACATCCATTAAGTAAAATAACATGCATACAAAGAAATGCATAGAGAAGACTCTAATGCTCAAATTCTGAAACACTTACAGTATAAAAACAAAGCACACTTCTCCTAGCTACATATACATATTCTTGTGGAAAGGATATTCACAAAATAAGACATTCAGAAGTTTAGATAACCAGATGTCTAACAAATCACTGACCTAGAGGAAAAAAGAACTCGGTGCTTAGGCAGCTGGAAAAGAGTAGACTTGGGTAGGAGTGTATGAAACACGTGCTACTTAAGAAATCACAAGGCAGATTTTGACTGTGGACTCTGGATGCCGGGCCTGGAAGGCTGGGACTTCTGCAGTGCCTGGAGGTGAGGGCAGCAGCTGGTCGGGTTAGAGAAACCACAGTATGTTAAGCCTGACTGGTGTCTGCCACCGCCCATTAAATATGAGGGCCGGAAGTAGAATCAAGTTGTCTCTTTGTCTCCTCTATTAATTACATTTCTAAAAATTTCACCTCTCATCATCTGGTTTCTGATCCTAGCACTCCACTAAAACCAGCCTCTCTGGGATTTCCACAGCCAAGGGCCTCTTTCCATCCTGTGTGATATTTCTGCAATATCTGAGACCACAACAAGCCTGAGTTTTGGGAAGAATTTTTCCCGCGGCTTCTACTCACCCCTTCTATTACCCATCTAATTATGACTTCATAGCCTCTTTCACAATTCCTACTGATTTTTTTAAATTCTATCTAAGAAATTTCTTGTCATTTTATGTTAACTTATGTTAGACTCATCACGCTCATTGCCAATGTCTTAGTTCAGGCCTTTGTTCTCTCCCTGGGGTTCTGACACAGTCCTTCCACTAGTCTTCCTGCCCCATCTCCATACTCCTAAATCATCCTCCATGCTGCTTCCATAATTACTTACCCCCAAACGAATATGTGATCACATCATTCTCCTTCTTATAAACCTCTACTGATGGACTTCCCTCTCTCAATAATATTCAACTTTACACATTAGCTCCTTCGATATCTCGCTCCAACGTTCCTCTTTAGTTTTGTCTTTCACCCCTTTACTTTACCCATGCTAATCCATCCTGAACTTCCCTGTTTCCTGAATACAATGTAGCCTATGATGCTGTGCCTGGATGCCCACTTCCCGACTTCTTCTATCTGGAAAAGCCCTTTTCTTCCTCCAAGACCCACTTTAATTGTCACGTCCCAAGGAACATCCTCCTCAGCTTTCCTAAGAAGAGAGAATTCTTCGTCTTCTACGTGCCTATAGCACAATGATCAAGCATTTCTTATAACACACGCCATCCAAGATTGTAATTCACCTGTTTATCTGATTTCCCATTAACCCCTGAGCACCTCAAAGATAGAGCCAATCATTTTAGTAATTTAAAAAAAACCCAGACCTAGCACAGTACCTTGACATAGCATGACTGTCTCTCAAAATATGCTGGTTGAATCAAACATAACCATTTCATAAGACAGGGAAAAGAGAATCTTTAGTTCTAACAGTTTACATGTTTAAGCATAAAATAATAAGACAACAAATGAGACTGTCTTGTCTGTAAAGCCTCAGACTACTGTCGAGGGGAAGAGACAGGCCAACTGCTCACCGCTGAATATCCTTGTTCTTCCACATGGAGGCAGACTGGGCCTTGGGCACTCTTTCAATGAAATTCACCAGCTCTTCCATGAGAAGCCTGAGTTTAAACAAAAAAGTGATGAACACTCATAAAAGAATTAGAAAAACACTGCACTATGACATTTTAGCCAAGAGAAATGGGCTTGTCTGCCTTCCACCTCTCCAGTCACCTTTCTCTCCGTTGTAGAGGAATGCAGGCACCATTTCACATAAAGTTGAACAAAAACCTAGCCCTCTCATTGAATTTTCATGTTGAAAGTTCAGAACATATATGATTTAATTCACCTTTAAAACAAGCCTCACACGTTTCTTATTCTTAAACACTAAAATATATAAGCCTATGGTTTAACTCTCACTCTTAAGATCTCTGCCTTTACATACCTAAAAATACAAAAGGAGAAAAAGTTAAATGACTGTGAGGTATCTGATTTTGGTGGCAGTAGGGGTAGTAGTAAGATTATTTTTAAATGATAATATTTGATAGACATTTTAAATGAAAAAGTAAGTTTTCTTGATGTGTGTTTTAGGATTAACAAAATCCTATATGGAAGAAAACTAATCCTAAAAATCTAACTCAGGAACCTACAAAAGGTCCGGCTGTGCAGATCACAAGAGAGTACCACAGAATCACTACTGAGGGAATCTAAGAAATGCCTCACTCGACTGGATCCATGATCTACATGCTCTGAGGAATATATGCGACAGAGAACTGTGAGAATCCTGGATAACCAGAGGAGAAACAAAAAGCTAAAAACAGATTTTCAACGTTGTGAAATTCCTTTCATATGTGGCAAGCCATAAATATATTTCCATTTGAATGGTGAACAACTTCATTTCCATTTATTTATTTATTCCTAATAGCATCTCTTCCTTTCATCTTGAAGAAGCAGTACCAGCTCCAGCAGTCTAAGACCTGGGATCCAGGCTCATTATCATCCTGGTTGTAGCTTTTGGGAGAACAGTTGGGTGCGTCCATCCTCACGCTTTAATTTTCTCAGACTAGAGTCTAATGTTTTCAGCTGATCAATAACTCTCATTGAAACTGATCCATCACCTTGAGTGTTTTACTTTCCATAATGTTTCTTCCTCAGATCCTTTACTTCTTCCCTGTCACACTGCAGGTAATGTGATCTGACACAAAAGCAAGGACATATTTTGTTTTGTTTCTGGTAATTCCATCTTATGGATGAGCTAGACTTCTGCAAGACAATAGAACCCAAAGTGAAGAGTCTATATCGACACCTAGATTCTATATTTTGGGTCTTGATAGGTCCACCTTATAACATGCTTGTTAGTTTAACACGATTCTTTTCTCTGGGGTAATTTTCTTCTAAGTGATGCTACGGTTACTTGCAGCAACCGTAGCATCACTTAGAAGGCTTAGAAGGGGCAGAGGAAGAGATGACGAACGTTCTCAGAGTCAGAGTCCTGAGTTTCACTCTCTCAGAAGTACAACTTAACCGTCTAATTACTTATCCTGTTTTCTACAAGCTGACTCCATTTATATCTGCACTCATCCATAAAATGGGAACTTTTGAAAGCAAAGTAATAAAATCTTTTTTCTTAAATATGCTACCTGTTCCTTTCTCTGAAGCTCTTTGCATTGCTTCTTTGTGGTATCTTACTAAATGTTACTTCCCCTAATTAGCAGCATCTGCACAGAGGGGCTATCTCAGCAAACACCTTCTTCCAGTTTTGGCACACGCACGCACACGCACACAGACAATGAAGGCTACACACGGCATCAATCTCTAGGCAATTCCAGTGAACATTTATTTTATCTAGAGAGCTATCTATCCATGCCTTGTCCCTGGTCAGCTTCTCAGAAGGAAAAAACAATCGTTCCTGGCACAACGCTCTATTAAATAGTCACCTCTGAAGCAAGTTCTCCAGCCACATGGTAATGGCGTAAGAATACTCTCACCTGCCAATTTGAATGGTGGGCTCTGTGGCATACACTGTGCCTGTGAAACCAGTGTGCTCAGTGATGTAGGGCAGTGCCATCATGCAGTGATAGTTAGAGATGAGGATCACATCTACCGTAGACAGATCTATTAGCTCGGTCTGAAAAGAAAGGGGAGGGAATGATACATATCTGTTCAGAGCACATAGATCAACATGATGTGAGTGAAAAACGATGCTGTCAGAATGCAGAGAAGTAGTTTTTGTACTATAGAATAATGATGCCTTTCCTGCAACACTTCTATTCTCATTTTAGGGTATTTCCTAATGTTGATATTAAGTAGCAGGACAGGATGACTAACAACAAGAATGCAGACAGTGCGCCAGCAGTGCCCTGATTTTACTAAACCAGAGTCCTGAGTTAGACATATGAGGATAATGATAGCACTTTCTTGCCTGGCAAGGAAAAGCAGGTAACATGAAGCAGAGAGAGCACAATCTACACTGTGAGGGGAACTAGAAAGTAATGCACCACTGCCACAGATTACACGAAGAGAGGCAGCAGCACGTAGAAACCAGATCTTCAAAAGCCGCATGCAGGAATCAACTTTTGTTTTGTTTGCTTGCTTGTTTGAGATAACTTTCTACCACTAGTGCTGAACATAGAGCAAAAAAAAAAGAAAATGTAGTGGCAGAGTCACAAAAGAAAATTATACTGTCATATTCTACCCTAATCTTAACCCCAAATCTACCCATTACTCCTTTATTAAGGTCATGTGAAAACGGAAAAGAAAGGTTGGCAGGTGAGGAAAAATGTGACCATGTTTAATAAATTTTATGAAAACTCTTATAGTAGAAGGGAAGGTTCTACTCATAAATTTAAGTCCTACAACTTTTAAAGCTCAGTTCACTTCTTCCACTGAGCCTTCCTGGTGTGCCCGGAAGAAACCACTTTTTCATCAGAATGACCACGGCACTTCACGCATATCCCTCTTACGGCAGTTATTCTGCACAATGGCATCGCAAACAATTAAATGTCCTTCAAATATTATTTGTAATATCTGTAAAATATTGTAATATCTGTCCCTCAACTATTAAATGTCTGAGGTGGAGAATCCTGTAGACTCGTCTCTGTCCCACCTCCCAGTGTGGCAGCCAGCACATACCAGGCCTGGGGCACTGCTGCTGGAGAAATGCACCATTATAAGCAGCACCCCTCTGTGAGGGAAAGTGAGACACTATGGTTCAGAGACATCATCTCAACCACTGAGTTCCCCCTCACGGAAGTCACCTCTGGGAAACTGCACAGTGCACTAAGGACAGCGTGAGCTAAGTTGAGGAAGTGTTGCAGTTAGGAGAATGGGTAGTTGAGTTAATACGTCTCCCACAGAGAAGAAGTAACAAAGATGTCTGTGCCATCTTTACAAATGACAGAGACAGCATGCCATTCTGGTTATGGTGTTTTCTGGCTGAATGAGTTTACATATGAAATAAGTTAATTTAATAAAGCCGCCAAGTCACAATCAGCTCCTGAGCACAGCATGTAGATTCGAGGTCAGAAGCTACTCACTGCTAGGACAACGGCATCCGTGGGAATAAAATGCTCAATGACAATAATAGCCAATTATATCCCCTTAACTCCATGTTGTGTGCTGCACTTCCAAGGCAATCCTCACCATGGAGGGGTCATGTAACATTCCGCTGGTCCGATTCCCCACAACCTCTCAAGAAGCACTTTTAAACAAATAAGGAAATTAGGACGGAGAAGCAGAGTGACAGATCCAGAGGAAAACACGGGACGGATAGCTGAAGCAACAGCAAAGCTCGAAAGCTTCCCCAGCTGCCTTCTCATGTACAGAAACTGGGTAAGGACATTTGAAATTTTTGTTTACTATGTAAGAACCAGCTCGCAGAGTCTAACATGATGAGAAGTTTGGTGAGGACAGCTTGAAAAAAAAAATATATATATACAGACACATCTATATATTCAGTCTGAGAAATAAATTTAACATCCAAACCACATAAATATACTCACACTTATGTATTTACTTACATACTTTCACCTAGTGAAATCCAATTAAGATTATTTTCGTTTTAAACTGATTGTAGACAGACACTTGGGTTCTACATACAATGAATTGGGTAAAAACTACTATAATTTATTGGTTACTTACTGTGCTGTCCTAGACCTTGTATACAGTCTATAGTGCAGAGACATTGGGGGACATAAAGATATTTAAGGCAGTTGCACTAGATTACAAATTCCATGAGAACTGGGATCAGGTCTGCCTCGTTCACCCGCAAGTCAGTGAGGACTGAACTGCAGTAACTACCTCTCTCTCCTGATTCTACGATGCTCCTATTTTCTCTGGATTATATAATGCCCTGGTTTTACCTTAAAATAGTGACTATTACTAACTTGTCATAAACAATTGTTATGACACAAGTTGAAAAAACTCATATGGCTCTAAACCTAAATATATCAATAAAATCCTTTAGTTCACCAAAAAGTGAACTGTGAAATGGTAACTGTCTAATTTCAAAGTTTAGCTGTATATGGAATAAGTCAGAAAGTCATCGGATCACCAATTCATAAATCCTGCACTGCTGTCCATAAACCGAAGGCTGCAGCAGTCAGTGCCGTATATAGCAAACTGAAAATAAATGCAGCACCTGGGATAAGCACTCTCGGAACAGATGGGGAACTGCCCCGCCAATTCCTAAATGACAAATGAAGATGACAGAAAGATTTTAATCGCAGGGAAGGAGAGCTCAGTGTTCTCCATAACTGTCTACCTTCACCCTCACTCCTACAATTCTAGCTCAAACTTTACTCCCTTTTCGTCACCTTCAATTACCACATCCTTCTTTGTTTTTCCTTTCTTTCACTCTGGTACCCCCAAAAGGCACATACACAAACTTTAAAGAGAAAAAAAAGTTTACCTATAAGTATCAAAGAAGGTGTAGAAATGGAAAGAGAGGGAGGAAGAGAGGACAAAAATGAGAAAATGCACTCTAAATTTCTTTTCTCTTTCGCACTGAACTGTGCAAGTATTTTCTACAGGTGTTGTAAGCCATTGGTCGCATGGAAATAACAGGATGGTAGCTTCTCACTGATTTTCTCAGGAACCCTGGACTAGCTCCTGGCTTCCTTAATTCATGTGTCTGCAAAGAACTCCACCTAGGCCACTGTGGGGATCAGGTCTGTCAGTTGAGATTGCTTTCCTTTAAGACTAATGGAAACTGATCTTATTTCCTTTAAGAGGATGAAACTGGCCCCAGACTCTTACAAATCTCACTAATAATAATAGGTTAATGATAGATGTCCATATTCAGTTCGGAATCTGTGAATTTCAAGCAATATTGAATATTTAAGTAAGGAAGAATTTTTACAGTTTACTGCACTGGCCGAATAACAGCAAATTCCAATTACCCACTCTAAGCAAGACTAGGAAAAGTATGTCTAATCTAAGATGCAGGCATTATAATTACAAACTGAAAGGCCCGAGTTATTTCTTTACCTTGCTCAAAATTATGCCGTAGTACAAGTGTCAGTGGGGATTATGGAAAGAACTAGGAATAGGAAAAGACGATGACAAACATAAAATATAAAGAGCTCCTAAATGATCATATTTTAGCTGTATAACAAAGTACCTGGAATTAACAGATTTATTTCAAGCTGAAAATAGGAAGCTAAGGCCCTTAAAATTATTTCTTGACTTAATTTTGAAAGATAAGATATGCTTTGTTTCTACAGTAAGATTCACTTTAATTTACCTCTGGTAAACAGAATTCAGGCACAGAATCCACAAATACATGACCCGAGCACTCCTTCAGCTCCTAAAAGAAATAAAGGGAAAAATTCTAGGAAGAGATATCCAATAGACACAGAATCAAAGAAATTTCATTCCCAAATCAAACTTTCCGTGAGGAATCAGAGTGTTAGAGCTAGCTGGAGGGAAGCTTTAGAAGGTTATGTGGGCCAACCGTTCCCTGTTTAGGCTCAAGGATATTAGGTGTCTTATTTAGGATTAAAAAAAGGCTGGTTTGTGGCTCACTCAGGACTCGAATGCATATTTCTTGATGCCTCTTTGGGGAAGCCATGTGCAGACACATGCTGCTGCCATAACTCATGATCCAATGTTTCTCACATAATAGTCATAAAGACCATACCAGCAACGTCAGAATCCAACACCTGGGAACACTGATGGAAGTCAAGATTCCTGGGCCCTATATGACCTAAGGGATCAGAAACTCTGGGGTTGAGGCCATGGAACCTGTATTTACAACAAGCACTTCCAGTGGTTTTGTTATGCAATCTGGTTAGTGTCCCAGCCTCAGAGTCTCTTTCTCCTTCTACCAAGGGCTGAGGGGCAAGTAAGGAGAGAAAGGAAGAGTAGAGGGTAGGAATGAAGCCAGCACTACCACTATCGCTTCCACGAACATAACCTCTGTCCTTGCAGAGCATACAGTTTATTTGGGATTATAAACCAAATGTATTCATTCGAAAGAAAAAAGTATACTTACAAAGAAAGGGAACATAGTACAATTCCCTACTCTGCCCATGACCTATCGCTTTTAATTTGCCTGTTTTTCCTTACAAACAGCCTGAGAAAAGGGTGAGTGCAAGCTTATACGGGAGGTGCTGAAAAACAGCAGGAAGACGGGCAAGTGATCAAGGGAAAGGAAGGAGGCTGATAATGGACGTGCTATTGAGCTACATACCACTGTGGGCAAGTGGGCCTTGTTCCTATGGAGAAACTCTGGTGTGAAAACATACACCGCGGAGTTACCTTGCCCAGGGACAAGGAATCTGGGATATTTATATATCAACCCCTGCATTTTTGTGCAGCATTGGGAAGAACTCTCCAGCAAAGCCCTGTAGGTACTGGCAGCTGGAATCACGACAGGGCACACTGAAGAGATGTGAGTGGGCCACCAACAGGGTCTGCTACAATGCTTCCAGAAGGCCACTAGATTTGCTGGCTTCTCTCACTGACACTTTAAACTGAAATCTATGGGGAAATTTTTGTTCCATCAAGTTAAAGCTATCTACGACTTTAAAACAAAACTGGTAAAATACAGAGTTTGGTTGACAGTTTGCTATTTCCAGAAAGAGAATACTGTTAGAATTTTTTCTTCCATCGTGTTTTCATAAGTCACTGAACATATATTTCTATATATTCATATATATGTATATTTATATGTGGGTCTGAATGATTTTACTCTCAATCTTTATCTGAAAATAGGATATTAACTATATGTTATTTTCCTTTTGAATTTTACAAGTCTCTTATCAGAACCTTGCTAGAATATTTCCTCCCCTTGCCTTCCACTGTAAACTCTGGTTCTTCTCTTTACATAATACCATTTAACCAGTGAAAGGGTGAGCCAAAAAGAGACTGAAAACAGTTCTTAATTACAATGCACCTGCCCACTGAACACAAATGAGCAATTATGCTTAATGGGAGAAGACTCCCAACTTCCTTAGGATGAGGTTAAAAATGATTAAAGACAAATCATGGAAAATTTCAAAGCTCTGCCTGATCTTAGGCTAGCTTCGTAATCTTCTTCTCCATAATGCTACTATCTGGGGATTCCTACTTCATATGACAAAGCCTCCTCTGAGGCTGTCATCCTTCCTCGTCTGGAGAAACATATTTGCCATTCCACACACTTACAATGTCACTGTATTTTATTCACCACTCCCTTCTAATGAAATGCTCCCGCATACACAAGCAAGTCATCGTGCTCACAATGCACTGGTAATGGGATGCTTCTGAACCTTTCACAGGGAACAATGATTTACAGCCAGCAGAAGTGTTAGGCTGAAATCAGGTGCACAGGTTCCTGAATGTCACATAATTTTACAGTTGAATTGTGAGGGAAATCTCGTTTCAAATTATGCATTTGGCTTGATCTTGAGGTTGAGGTTGGGGTGCAGTTCACAGGAATTAATTCGTAAAAAGAGCACCTCTTTATTTAACTATATCTATTACGAGAAGGAAATGCCTTATTCAGATGTATCATTTTAAGGATCTTTAAATTTAGTATTTCTGTGAAACTTGGGAGAGAAAGAATGATTTAGAACACTAAGAATAGCATGGATGCTTTATAGTTTTTAACCTACTTTTATCTGATCTTTTTTTTAGTATACAATTTGACTACATCATCATTAACATTTTTGGTACCTTTGGTTTCTCATTTACAAGTAAACTGCCTAAATACAGATCTGAGGAAGGATTACTGTGAAGATAATCTAATGTCAAAAATTTAAAAGCCTGGGGAAAAAAAGAATTTAAGTCATTTACTTTAGGCTTTGTTAGTCAGTGATTAAAATCATAATAGAACCAAATCCTAGATTCTTAGAACTATGTCCTTTGTTTCACAGTCTATGAGACTGTCCATTCTAGGCTACCAGGAAAGGCTGGAATAGGATCATAGATTTTAGTCTGGTAGGCCATCTACTCAAATTTACCGAAGAACGTGTTTCCCTCCCAGGCAGTCAAGAACACACTGCCTGGGAAGTTAAACGCCAGCTCCTCAGTCTATCCTTCACACAGTGGCCAAAGTAATCCTATCAGATGATGACACTGATGACACGGACCTCCGGCAACCTTCGTGGCCTCTTATTACGCAAATAAGACCCAAATGTTTTACAATGCCCTGTATGACCTGACCTGTGACACAGCAGTTTAAAACTCACATACTTGAGGATTTAAAAGTTATTAAAAATGAAGTTTACTCTTCCCAGTCATAAAGTCAGTGGAATGCTCTAATAAGTATCACCTCTGAAACTCTGATCACAATTATAAAAATAATAGTTTTCTTTTTGTGGTGATAAAATGGATTTGCAGTAGTAGTTATTAGATTTTTTTTTTTTCACATGAGAAAATTGGACCTGAATCTAAACAGAGATTCTCTAAAAGGCTCTGAAAAGGCTCTTAATAATCATCAAGTACTAAAGACTCTACATGGATCTTGGGATTTTTTAGGGAGAATATGTGGGGTGGGGAAATGAGCCAATCTGTCACCTTACTATTGGGAGGGCTTTCCATTGGGTGTAGCTATGCGTCAGTTAATCATTACCTTGTCCAAGAAAACATTTCCATCCTTTAGGGACCAGCCAGGAAGATTGGACAGCCTGGGACTGCAAAACAAAATATTAAATTATCCTAGATTATAATCCTCAGTGATTTCAAGTTGACTGTACTGTTTCCATAAACATAAAAACAACTTGAAATTATTGGCAACAATGATCACCCAAAATATTAAAGAGATGAAAAGTAACTATGTTGTATCAAACTTGAGAATTATGTAGCAATGGAACATTAAAAAGCCAAATAGTTTAGTACTAAATTGGGAAAATTACAAGAACATTATGCAGAACAATAAAGAACAAAGAAAGATGAGACAATGGAGCATTTTATAGCTTTCTAATCATTGCCTCCGACTTCACCTTGCTAAGCCTGAGGGGAAGGCCAAATGGGATCATCATACATGGATGAGAAAACAGACTCAGAGAGGTCAGGCGCTTGGGCAAGAACACTCAGCCGCTTAACAGCCAGAATTCACTGCAAATAAAAATACCTGAATTTTAGTCAAATCCACATTCTGGATTCACTGCTCATAAGTGGTTTAGTTACTTGTCACCTGTGGCTTAAGTTTACAATTTTGGAAAATGAAGTTAGTCTTCCTAAGTTTTACAAGATGACGCTATATCTAAATGAATAATTTCTAGAAGGTGAAGTTAATTTCATGTGTATGTTACATTTAAAAAGTCTGGATTCAGAAATCACTGACTTCTGGTAATCTCAGGATTTCGCTGTGTGCCAAAGATGAAGGGCCACAAAACTGTGTCACCAAAGTTCCAATGAGTTAATGACTACATCATAAAGTCAGTAAACTTTAAGCTATGAGAGAGAAAAGGGACTTAATACTTTGCTCTTAATGATTACAAAATTCAACTGTAAAATTACGAGCAGTGAAGATATTAAAAAAAATTATGATTATAAATGAATACATCTTTGCATCCACTATTTAACAATAGTTTCTAAGGAAAAAATGCCATTAAAAATGTTATAGTGAAGAAAAACATTTATAAGACCTGTTTTTTAAAAAAAATAAGTAAAATATTCCAAGAAGTAAATAAATAAAATATGACATTTGTAAGTAATCTATCACCCAGAAAAATAATGAAAGGTAGACTAAATATGATATGCAATTCATTTTCCCTTTATACTTTTCATTTTTCCAATTTCCTAATTTGAAATGTGTTACTTTCATAATCATAAAATAATAATGAAAGAGGCATGGCTACATTAATTCATTTAAAAATATTTATAAAACTTACTCTCAGAAAAGTATGCCAACTGCAGCAATATGACAGTAAATAAAATAATCCCTGAGTTTTAGGAGTTTACACTCTAGTACAGGGAGATAGTGAACACCAATTACAATCGAATAAAATAAAAGCTGTGATGAGGTAAGCAGAAGGTGTCATGGGCTCACACAGAAAGGGCACTTCTGACAGTGTGGAGTGGTGAGAGAGAGCAGAGAACACGAGTTATGAGGTAAAGATGGAGGAGGTCTTTCCAGAAAGAGGAAAGAGGGAAAGGCCTCATCGTTTGGAGCAGTGTTGTATGAGAATGAGGTGTTCATCTTCACTCATTCACTAAAGAATCTTTATTTATGTATTAAGAATTTAGGTGCTGGTGATATGACCATGAGCAAAACATATCTGTCCTCCTGAGGAGGCAGGGAAGACAGACATATGAAGTATCACAAAAATAGAGAACAGGCTGTTAAAATGATGAAGCGGTGTAGTACAAAGCACCACAACGTTCCCTGATGAGGGACTGGTCTAGGCAACGTAAAAAGGCGTGTCTGCGTCTGTGGTAACTGAGTTGATATCTGGACAGTAGTAGAGTCAAGGGGAAACTGGGTCAAGGGGCAGAGTTTGGAGAGAACAGAGAAAAAGGGCAGCTACAAGGAGTATTTTCCTCCTCTCACTCTTGCCGGCCTTTGGATGGACATCTTACATAGGTTATTCAAACGAAATTTCAAGGTCCCATATACTCCCTCCCCTTCATCCAACTAGAATGTCATCTCTGTGTCCTTCTTATATAGAAACCAGAGTCATAAGTGATCTGAGAGATGAGCTCCTGCTAAGTAGGCTAAAGGAGTGTGAGATGGGAGAGAAGAGTCTTCTGAGCTGAAGGAACAATTGTGTGACTGTCCAGGGCAGGAGATAAGATTTCTTCGAAACTGAAAGGCAACAAAGAGCAAGATACTAACAGGACAGGCATAAAGCCAAATATATCAAGATGAACTTGGTATTTATCCTAAGAGCAATAAAAAAAAACACAAAGGTTTCAAACAGGTGAGAGGCAAGATTTGTATTTCTAATAGATGGTTCTGAAGAAAACTGACATCATGTGCCTACCAATAATATATACCACCATTTATTTGGCATTTCTATCAAAAAATAATCCCAATCTAATCACGAGGAAACTTCAGACAGACCCAAATTGAAAGATGCTACATAAAATAATTGGCCAGTACTCCTAAAAATGACAAGGTCATAAAAGACAGACTGTAGAACATTTCTAGATTAAAGGAGACTAAAGGCATGACAACTAAATACAGCATGTGATCTGGACTAGACCCTGGACCAGTATTATTGTTTTTCTTTTTGCTATAAAAGGCATTATAGTGGAATATGAATTGGTATAACTTGGGAAATATGAGTGAAGTATACATCTTAGATACCAGTATAGTATCAATGTAAGTTTCCTGACCTTGATTACTGTATGGTGGTTCTGTAGAGAATGTCCTTCCTAGAAAATAGGCACTCAAGTATTTAGGTGGTAAAGAAGCATCATGTCTGCATCTTTCAAATGGTTCAGGAAGAAATTACATGCATACATATAAACAGAGAATGGCAAAACAAATGTGATAAAATGATAACAGTTGGTAAGGATAAGTGGGAGCTGTCTGTACTATTCTTGCAACTTTTCTGCAAATCTGAAGTGATTTCAAAATAAAAAGTTACACAAAAAGATGACTCTGGATTCAGATAGCAATTAAACTGAATTGAATTGAATTGAACTGAACTGAATTGAATTGAGCAAAGAAAGATACTTCTGGAAAAGAACTACATGGGCTGCCAGAACTGAAGAAACTGATTAGGAGACTTTAGCAGTAATGCTTGTAAAAGAGGGTAATGATTATGGCAGCACTGAAGAGAAGTGACTGAATTCTAGAGCTACTTAGAAGGTAAAAATGACAAGTCTTAATGAATGACTGGATAGGGGAGTGAGGAGAGGCACATCTCTAAGCTAAATCCCAGTTTTTCTGGCTTTTCTAACAGGATATCATTTACTAAGATAGGGTACTGTGTGGTAAGATAGGTCTGAGAGGGTCTGCTCTCCTCTTCTGGACCAAGTCTAATCATGAATTCAGTCTGGGGCACACTGAGTTTTGAAGTGCCTTCAAAGGCACATCCAAGGCATTTTGGATATATGAATCTGGCACTCAAAAGAGAATTATTAATTAAAGAGATACATCTGTAAGTTATTGTTTGGATGTTTATCAAAGCCCTGAGCTTTTATTAAATTCCTTTGGTGGAAACGCTGATGGCCAAGCACTGGATGTTGGAGAATTCTGACATGTGATGGCCAGTTAGAGAAAGACGACTCTCCGAAGTAGACAAGACAGAAGAAGAGTCAGAGTAGTAAAAGGAAAACCAGGAATGCATTCTCATGGAGGACAGTGTTGCTGAATGACCAAGTACGATGAAGGCTGACACCTGTGCATCATAGCTAATGACACGGAAGTCATTTGTGACTTCAGTGAGAGGTGTTCTGGTGGGTGGTGTGGGCAAAGCACAAACTGGAGAGGAATTAGCAATGCTCAAGTTGAGAGAAGGCAAAAAATAATTTTTTTAAGTTAGAAATGACTGAACATAATTAAATGGGAAGGACTGAGTTAAGATGGAATGGTTCATGATAAAGGAAAGACTATAATTAATAGCATGATGACTCTGAGATGGTGAGAAGGGTTGGAATCCAGAGAAGATAAAGGGATTCATTCATATGACAACTATTTATTGCACAGCTACTACAGGCCAGGAACTGTTTTAGAGGATATAGTGGAGAACAAATAAAATCCCTGCCCTTATGAAGCCTATCTTTTAGTGGGAAAGAAAGATAATACATAAGCCAAGTATATATACATATATAATGCAATGGTAAGCACTACACAGAAAAACTAAAGCAGGATGAGGGGAAAGGAAGAAACGGGGTTACTATTTTCACTAAGTATATCTCCAAAGTTTCTGAACTGAGGAAAGTAATATACTTCTGGAAAAGAACTATAAGGGCTGCCAATCATCTCGCTAGTGTAACCTCCCTCTGAGAGAAAACCAGTGACAAGAGGAAGGCAGAGTGGAAGTGGATTCTAATGCTGAGCCCGGATCATGAGAATATAAGAATTAGATAAAGACAAGAATCAACAGGAAAAGGAAAACACGTAGTAGGATGGTTTGCCCTATTTAGGTTTTGAACACCTAGATAAGTCATGACCCCACAGAGCATTTGGCCCCATTTGGGAAGCCCTCACAGTAACATGTACTTTACATTTCTTAGTAATTATGAAAATGTATAGTTGTATAATGAAACTGTCAACTGTATAATCCTTTCTTCCCTGACAGACTATAAGCTCCATGAGTAAAGGAAAGTTGTTTTGTTCACTTCTGTATCCCCCTGTGCAGCACAAAGCAGATTCTTAGTAAACACCCAGTGAATAAACATTTTAATCTTTGGTGGGAAAACAGACAATAATTTCAGGCTATTTTAATATGAAATAACTCATCAGTCATTTTTGTCAAAAAACACGTGATTCCTACAGTTGTGCGCACGTGTATGTGTGTGTGTGTGCATTTCCTCTTTTGTATAATATCTGTGGATGGTAAATGTATTTCTAAGTGCTGAGTGTGATTACAGCTCAATTTTATCAGCTTTGCATAAAATGTAAGCTGAAATTATCTCTGACCTTGTCCTCATCACCTTATTGTAGCCCTTACCTCAGAAAAAAAGAAAATCAATGGTTGATTTTTAATTATACTTTTTCTTGACAGTTCACAGGGTTATCATTATGAATAATCATTGTACCCAGTGATGTCTTCGGGAGTGAATGAGATACATTAGATGGCTCACCTAGCTTGCTATGCTTTTAAGCTCTTAAATCTGCCCTTGTACGGGGTATCACTTTTTGCTACTGGGAGCATATGTGCTTCTAAATGTTACCACTTCTTTTAAAAATTGCTGCTTCTAAATAACATCAAACTCCCTAGATGAGGTCTTAGAAGAGTAAACAGTACTGATTGTAGGCCTAGGGTAATCTATCTGCTTTACGACATAGACTTTGGCTTCATACACGATTCTATGAAATCTATAGTTGACTAGTATAAAAATAATGCATAGATACCTATCAAAAAGAAACGTCAGGCTCTATGATGTCAAGCCCCTGCAAAGGCAGTTAAATGATTTTGAAATTCAATTTTTAGGCTCATCAGCTGACCATTTATCAGCTCTTTTATGAATTAGAAAGAAAGATATATGACCTCACTTGCACTGAGCAGTTGCAGGAATATTTTACAGAAGCTCAGAGTTATAATAAAGAAGTCAATCAATAAATCAATACAACACTTTCCATCAACCCAGCCAAAGGAAATTATTTTGATGAAGAACATTTTGAAGAGAACAAAGTAAACTTAGGACAACACACAAGGTACTGGTAACCTCTATATTAACAGGTACCATCTTTCAGCAAACTAAAGCTCATGTTGTCTCAGATGCATCAGCACATACCTTTGAACAAGTGGCAAAGGAAGGAAATTGAGGGTGGAAGTCATGTCCAGTCCACAGTCCAACATAATGGTGGTCGATTTGAATTTGAGCACATTGCATGGTAAGGTTGGGTGCCCCGACAGGCAGTACTGAAAAAAATTAAGTCATTTTCATCAATAATCAATTATAGAAAAAGCCTAAAAAGTACAGTAAATTAAGTAAAACTGATCATCTCTCATAAGAACAGTGTGTAAATCCAGAGAACTTTCTATGTGGCTTTCTCCTTTTTACAGTTCTGAATATCACTTCCCCTAGCTGTTCAAAACACTCACGCATCTCATATCATATTCTATTTCTCGTAGGGAACCAAGTTATATCTCAAGCAAGCGCAGTTTTGGAGGGGCCGTAATTATTTTAAATAGAAGGTTTCTGGGCTACAGTTACCTGCTCCACTCTCACATGACACTTCCAAATTCCCACTATCTTCCTGCACTTAAGTACACTGCCTAAAGCTGTGGAAGTCAACTCAATTCTAAGCTGGATCCTCAAACTATGCTACAGGTTTGGTTTTCTCCTCCTGTAAATAAGCCAAGTGATTTTCCTCAAAGAGGAAATGGTAGGGAAGGGGTAACAAACAAGTATCACTATGGGGTGATGGCTCAGCCTTGTCAGAAAAATGATGCAAAAGGACAAGTGACTTCCCTGATGTGCAGATACTAAGCAGGAGTGAGGGACACCTACTACCAACCAATCAAGAGTCTCTTGTCTGTGATAGCAGACCTCAGAAGTCAAAGGGGCACAAGTCACCGTGGAGTTTCAAAGGTAAATGATGAAGCAAGACAATACACTGACCTCAAACATTTCTCATGTCCTCTCCTCAGTGTAGAGGGGATGACGGATATGTCACACTGAAAATTATTTATCTGGGATATACTGTGTGTCACCTTTCTTAATTTGATTGCTGCTCTGAAGAAAATAAATGAAAGAAAAGGGAGGGGAACAGACCTTTCTCCCCTTTTAAAGTCATTCCATAGAAGCCTCCCTTGAATAGCAAAGCCCAGAAAATGTAGGGACCAATGTTCTTAATCCTTTGATAAGCACATTCTTTCTGACTTAAGTTCAAGTCCAGTATAAGTCAAGGTAATGTGACATCAATGCTTGGCCCCACATAGCCACAGTAGTTCAAGCTAAGTCATTCCAGGTATTTCTTGCTCTGTTGGTTCTGTCATAGGATAAATTCCCTATTTTCCTCAAGAGGATATTATAGGGGCTGATGATGTTTTAAAACTGTATGTTCCAAAAATGGTAAGTCCAAGAGCCAAAAAATTATAGGTATTTTGCAAGCTTCTTTATTCCAAGTTTATGTATGATGATTATAGTTTCTAAGTCAAAATTCACAACTTGTGGTTGGAAAGGGTACAAAGCTACTTCTAATGAAAATGATAAATTATTTAAAATTCTAATTGTCCTAAAAAAAAGTCCAGGATACATAATTTGGGTAATTGTACTTTTCGTAAGTTCATTCTTTGATAGGAATCAGAATTACAGAAAAAATTTCCCTACTAATTAAGGCAGAGATATCCATCCTTACCTCCATCCACCCACCATCTGGCTCCCCATTGCTAGCTTGGTCTTTATGCCTAAGAATTATTTGTTAAAGACAAACTGTCTCCAAATGAACACAAAGCATCATGTTAAACTTGCCCCAAACATAACAAACGTTCTAATAGGAGCTTTCCTATATTTCTCTTTTTTAAAAAATCAGATATTCAGAAAAACCTAAAAAGAAATAAAATGAAATGTATATAATGGTTATCTCTAGGTGGAAAGAATGTGGTGTAATGTTCTTCTTTCAGCTTTCTATTTTTTTCCAAACGTTTGACAATAAGCATGTACTACACTGTATTGGGAAAAAAATGTGATTAAAATCAAATTGAAAATCTAGTCAGTCATACTGAATGACAAAATCTTTATCTTCATTTTAAACTCTAAATTATGGATTACGAGTTATAGCAAAGGACAGAAGATCGACATGCAAAGGTGCTGCTCAAACAATTTGAGGCAAAGACAGATTGTATTTGCTCCTGTTATACCAGGATAAAGAAAGATGAGGAACATTTTATAAGGGATCCATATCTGAATGGAAGGAAGATTTTCAGAGCATCTACTAAAGGACTGCCAGACCTTGATCTCACGAGCCCCATTTTTATGGATGAGTAAATTGAGCTTTAAACAATTGAACTGCTCGTCTGTAAGAGCCAAAGACACACAGCAAGGTCCCGACTCCAAAGATCCTGCTCATGTTTCCCAAAGTGCACACTCCCATTGGATCCACTGAGTCTCCTGAGACAGAGTGACTGGCCCACATCACACAACCAGTAACTCAGGCAGCTACAAGGTTCCTGAAGTTTGTCTCCAGAGATGCTGTTTGCACTTTTCTAATATGCTGCCTACAGTCACCAAGCAGGGTTCTGAGTAAGGGTTCTGAGACTAATACATGAAAGCATTAACTAATCATGTGATTTTAATTTTAAAATTAGAAACCTCTATTACAAAAAGCTTGAAAAATAGCAGAAAGAAATATATTACCCACAATCATCTTTCTAATCTCTGTCTTTTGTCATATTTGTAAAAGCTGTAACTTTAGCGCATACACTGCTCTGCATGCTGCTTTAAAAATATGTGACAACTTTTCTTTGTCAATGTTGCATCATGCTTCATTTTTATTAGCTGCCTAAGTACATATACTATCGCTTTTTAATCATGCCCTTACTGTTACACTTAGGGTTGTTTCCAGTCGCTCCATTACAAACATGGCTGTGGTGATCACTTCAGGGCTTAAGGTTTTTTCCATATTGGACTATTTCTTTAGAGGATTCCCAGAAATGGCATTAACTAGGTCAAAAAATATGAGCATTTTATGACTCTTAAAATATGCTGCCAAAATGTTTTCCAAAAAAGGCTGTTCCTATTTACAATGTCATCAGTAATATATCAGATGTTTCCCTGCTTATTCTCATCAGTATTATGGTCAAAACTATCTAGAATCTACATCAAAATGCAGCTGTAATGTTAGCAGTAGCTATCTAGAAGCAACTAAATAGCCCTAAACAGAAAAGTCAACTACTTAATAAATGGCTTTAATTTTGAGAGGCAGTTTAGAAAAATGATTTAAAGCAGAGGGTCTGAAGACCATCTGGGCTCAACTCCTGATAGTGCTCAAAATTCATGTGTGATTTTGGGAAAGTTACTTAATTGTGCAAAGACTCAGTATCCTCATTGGTAAGATGCAGTAAAAGAAGCCACTACCCTCCAAAAATTGTGAGAAAGAAATGAATGGGTAGAGCACCTGACACAGAGTATGCATTTCAGAGAAGCAATTCTATTCTACAGTAGTATTCACTAATGCCTTAGACATTTGTATATCCCACAAGACTAAGTAAAGCAAATGAACAATTCTACAAATACTATCCATTGCTAGTCTGCTCTCCAGGAAGATGCAGTCCCTGCTGAGTACAAAGTGAATATTCTAGCCAACATAAGGTTTTACAGTTTTTATTTTTTTTCTAGCGTATCAAGCATATAGCAATGCTTTCAAGTTAATTTTATTTCTACTTAATAAGAAAGCTGCAGGTTTTGTGTGATTTACTAACTATATTTCCTTGCGTGCCTGTTGATCTCTTTTTTCCACTGAATGAATGAAATCTGGTTTCACAACTTACATGTTTAACATATATATGCACTGTTTACATTTTGTGGATAATTTTATCAGTTATACTTAGTATATCCTTCTCATTCTGTTACTTTCATCAACAAACCTTTATTATGGAAAATTTCAAACATACAAGTAAGCAAAATTAGTATAATGAACTTCTACTCAGGCTGAACAACTATCCATATTCTGCCTTTCTCTTTGCTGCCTTCCTTTTGACATTGACATCCTTCTGCAGAATAGCTATTATGTTGACCAACTTATCTAATCTCTGAAAATATTGTTTTCATAAATAGTCCTAACTTGATCTCTTATCCACAACTGGAACAAAAACACAAGTTCATTTTCCTAAATTTCCTAGCAAGATTCATTAAAAGTGATTCCATTCACCTGTATTCTTGGTTTATAATACCTCCAAGTCCTGTGATAGTTTGAATATATTTCTGAATTCTCTATTTTGTCCACTGATCTTTGTTTTTGTTTTCCATTTTTATCCCCAATGCTATAAAGTTTACGCCTTGTAATATTTTCAAATAAGTTAGAGTGACTAGACTTCAATTATACGAAACTAATTTTCCCAGGATGTAAGTGGAGCTATATTGAGTGAATGCAGACATTTCTCTGAGCCAGAAGCAATGCACTGCTTTTTTTAAATTAACTTTATTTTTTTCTTCCTTTACAGATTAAAATGTTTTATTAAGTTTAAAACAAACTATTCAATTATCATAAATGTATATCTTTACTTTTCAATTTTTATTTAATTTCTGCTCTAAGTTTTATTGTTTGATCTGGCATATATTTTAAATCTCCGCAGCTGAATGTGAGGCTGATTAAAATATACATTTAGGCTACAGATCTGTAAGTGATGCTCTGGATGCACTTTACAGGTTTATATTGTTTCCAATTTACTCACTTCTAAGTATTATGTAATTTCCATTGTGAATTCTTCTATGAAGCACAAACTACTTAGAAGTGTGAACGTGCTGCATGTTTAGTTTAAAATCCAAATATATAGGTAGTAATGGTTATCTTTTGGTTATTGATTCTAATTTTATTGTAGTCAGAGAATAGAATTTGTACAATAATTTTTGGATATTTATTGAAACTTGTTTTGTGACCCTGTACACTACAGACAATTGACATTCTACAAATGGTCTAATGTCTATGGAAATTGAAAATATATAATCTAATTGTTGTATACAGAGTTTACTATCTTATTTAAATCTCCTATATCCTTACTTGCTTGAGTCTTAGAAAAACTTGTCTATTTCTCTTTGTAATTCTGTCAGATTTTGCTTCATTTATTTTGAGGTTACATTGCTAGGTATATAAGAGTCAGGATTATTACTAGTGAATAGATACTTTTATATCATTATGTAATACTTTTTTTGTCCTAAAACCTATTTCTAGGTTTACTTCTAAATAATATAGGTATACAAATTTTTCCTTTGGTGAATCATTGTCTCATGTGTTTTAAAAAATAAAATTATATACATATACAGAGTTAAAAATGAAAGTTTTGCAAGCTATAATAAACCTCATAACCCCAATTTGAGATGCAACTACATTTGAGTCTTTTGGCTTTTCTTACAGCTACCTCTGTATTTCTCAATAACATGGTTATACTGTTATTTCTTGATTTCTTGGGTTTTAGTTATTAGGTATTGTTGATTTTTTTAACACTATGAAAGCTATCCATAAGTTAATGCTTTTGCTATGTTCTATAGCCAAGATATGTAAAAGGATTCCCTATCACATTCAAATAAATGCACAGGAAGGCAATTCCCAAATTCCTTGGACTAGATAAAAGAAATTTAAAAGAAAAGAGAAGTTGGTGTAACAGATTAAAGTACTGATCAGTACCATTATTAAAGTACAATGTCATGGTTTAATTCTGTGGTTTTTTTTTCCTCCTCAGTGCGACGTAAATAAAAGAAAGATGTCTCTTAACAGTATTACAGTCAATGAATTATTTTACACTATTTTTTATAGTTAATGATTATTTACCAACATTTTAACTAATTTCTTTGCTCATTAATCCTTCTTGTATCTCATTTCTTCCCTTGCGTTTAACTTCCCTCTTCTTGAAACACTTCCTTTAGTATACCACCTTCAGTGATGGTATTCAAAAAGGGAACCTCTTAGATATTATCGCTCTGGGACTTCTTAATTTTGACTTTACTCCTCAACAGTGATGGTGATGGAATTATAGGGTTGCAAATCACCTCAGAACACTAAAGATATTATTTCTCTATCTTCTGGCATCCATTACTGCTAATGAGAAATGTGCTGCCAGTCTAACTGGTGTCCCGTCATAGGCTGCTGCTGCTAAAATCTTCTCATTGTTATTAGTGTTCTGATCTTTCATTAAGATGTGCATAGGTATGACTGACTTTTTCTTTCTTCCTTACTTCCTTTTTTTAGAGTTTATGCTTCCAACATATAACTCGCCTTTCACAACTGTGAAAAAAACTGTCAGTCATTATCATTTTGCATATCGTCTCTCTCCCATTCTAAAGTTTCAATTAGTGGAATACATACTAAAGGTATGTTGTAATGTTTCATTTTACTCTGTCTTTGTAACTATATTATCCTTTCATACTTTGTTTTTTAGCTCTGTATAGTGCATTCTGGATACGTTCTTCAGTTTGCCAATTCTTCCTTTAGTGGTGTCAAATGTGCTACTTAACTCACCTACTAATATTTTCTTTTCAATGACTGTTTTCATTTCTAGAAGTTCTCTTTTTAAATAGCATCTTGTTCTTTTCATTAGTTTGGTATCTTCACATAACACTTTAGTCACTTTAAAATATTAATTTTAGGATCTCCATCAGATTGTACAAGTGTCTGAAGTTCTTGAGTCTGGTTATGTCTGCTGATTCTAACTCATGGTAGATTTAATTACTGTTGTATTACAATATTGAATGGTGAGCCCATCTCTGGTGGGGCTGTATCTGTGGGAATCCTACTGGATAGGGCAGATCCCCAAGAAATATCACCATCTTGAAATCAATTTTTATGTTGATTTCTCAGTTTGAATATCCAAACTATAGAGGGGAGCATACAAATCAGACTTTCAACACTCTCAATACACTGGCCCAAACTCCTTGCAGAGAAAATCTTTACTGCCTTCATGAGCAAGTGAATGATATTTATATTTTTCTAGTACTCCTTTCATTGAGGTACACAGCACTTGGGGGTTTCTGGTTATTGATTCTGAAATATGCTTTTCTGAATGCTAAATCTATTACTATGAAGACTCACATTATAACCTCAGCTTTCAGCAAATCTAATATTTGAAAAAGCTGCTATGAAGATAAATATGACAACCAGCCAATTTAACCTCACAGAAATCTTCAAAAGCAATATGAACTACTGTAAACTTCGTTAAAAACAAAAACAAAACACACACACAAGAATCCGGGAAATTAGTAATTTGGTAAATTTGGAAATTAGGTCACACGGCAAACTGAATTTTAGTAAATTGGCTTTGAGGAAGAAGTCTGTCTTTTGCAAAAATAACCATGGGCTAAAATATTATGTTTTCCTTTTCCCTAGTCTTGTTTAAAGTAATTATATTATACATCGTTATTCTGATATGGTGTTTATTAAGTGTCAGGTACTCTGCAGGAACTTCACAATTAACTCCGTTAATCCTAAGAATACTCTGAGGTAGTAATTATTTTCTCATCTTACAGATCAAGAAAATGAGGCACAGAAATTATGAAACTGCACATGATACCAAAGCTGTAAGGGAATGCCAGGATTTGAACCCAGGATAGTGAGATCCAGAGAGTGTACAATGAACCACACCAAATACTGCTACACAGGGAGAAAGAAACTGTCAGAGACCAAAAACACGCCTCCCCCATAAAAAACCCCCACAAACCTTACAGAGATGATGTGCTCTAAAAGGCCACTTGGAGTTGATAAAGAATGTAGACTGAATATATAGTCTAGTTGTGAACAATGAAAATTAACTGGCTAATGTAAGGCAAAGGCCCCAAGCAGATTAAATTATTAAATTGGTCTGCAATCAATCATAAGCAGTAATTTTCTTTTGTTGGGTTTTCCCTTCCACTCAAAAAAACAAAAAAGTGATAGGATTGATTCTCTTACTGGAGTTTTATTGCTGAAACTGCCTTTAAATATCTATAATATAACCAATAACCCTGGGTTGAGTTAATGCCCAAAGCTCTTTAATCTTGTTTGGGAGAACTGCACAGCATCAAAAAGGAACTGGTTTTCATAGGCAATAGTATTAATAAGTTGTAAATGACTTCACCAATTTTTTCCCTCTTTTTCCACTTTCTCTAATAAACCAACTCATATGCCACTGTGGAGATCTATGAACAGAGAAGAAGGTTTAGTTTACTTTTCCCCCTGTGGGAAAAGTAAAGAAGTGGCATAAAGAAGTGACTTTGGTTGTTTCTGATTCAAATACAACATTAAAAAAAATAAAATAAAAAACTTTTAGCAAACTGACTTGTGTAATGGTTTTGCTTCCTGGTATATTAGAAAATCTATTGGTATAATTCATACAGAAATGAATATAGGGGAAAATAAACTTCAGTAGATTCAGAAAATGTGTTTGAAAACACTCAACACTGATCCAAGGCAAAAGAAAGGCATTTTCTTTAAGGGTTTCTCACCAAATCCTACATCACAGTTAATGATGAAGGATGAGAATTGGTTCAGCTAAGAACAAAACAAGGATACTCACTATGACTGCTTAAATTCAACACTGTACTGGAAATGCTATATAACGCAATAAGACAAGAAAAGTAAAAGATGAAATGATTAGAAAGAGATAAAACTGTCATTGTTCCCAGATGATATAATTAGAAGACATTCTAAAAACATGATACAATTAGAAGACATTCTAAAACTATTACAATTTTAATAAGAGTTCATCAGGGTGCTGGATACAAAAATCAATGTACTAAAATTAACTGAGTTCTTATATGCCAGCAATAAATTAGTAAAAGTAATAAGAATTAAAATACCATTTATATGGCAAAAATATAGATATCATAGAATAAAAGTAAAAATAGAAATGGAAGTGTAAAATCTTTACCAAAAAATTATAAAACTCTACTTAAAGGTAATGTTAACTGGACAGGAAAATAAACTGTTGCAAAAAAAACCAGTAGTTTTTACTAATCTACTTTTTTTTAGAACTTAATTGTACAGGGAAGTATTTGAGATCTTGCTCCCCAGCATATATCATCAGTTTGGGTCAAATAAATTCTAACAGTAGGATGTTACACTGGAATAGCTAATGGACTAATGAAATAGGAGTAAATAGTTCAGAAAAGAGGCACATACCTACCGAAGAGTCTGACATGTGATAAAAGTAGCATTACCAATACAAGGTGCTGGGAAAGTTTGCAACCCATTTGGAAAAAATTTCTTGAGGAATAGAAATGAGGACAAAATAGAGGTCAATAAATAAAGATATAAAAAGATGCTCAATATCTCTAGAATCAGAAATATGTAAAATAGGACAGTAATGAGTAAATCTTAGATTGGCTAAAATTAAACAGAGCAATGATACTAAATGTTGGAGAAAATGCAGTAAAAATGGAGTATAAACAGGTACAATCACTTTGGAGAATAATTTGGCACTACCTAATAATGCTGACTGTATAGCAATCTTAACATATACTAAACTAATGAAAGCATACAGGGGTATGATATGCATCGACTTGAGGAAAGTAGTAACCCTTGGAAAGGGAGGAAAAGCAAAGGTTGTTGATTTTAGCTTTAGATATAACTTATGTCTCTAAAGAGAGGGAAGGGGATTTGACCTCTCCTCTCCTCCCAAAAAGGGTAAACCATTAACATCTAACGTTCATCATGAATGCGAGACTGTTTGTTCTATGTTGTTGCCAGACATCCCTGCAGATGCCAGAATTATGTAATACACCTTTCCTGCTACTGTGAAAATCTGTAGTGCTATTTTCCTTATGACAAAAGTCTCACGGTACAAAAATGAAATCTAAGAGATCATATTGAATAAATATTTTACTATTAGTATAGCATTTGTTAGTTATACTTGCTAGTTCTCAAAGAACTTGCTCAGTAGTGATAATGGCCCATAATTTTCATTTTGATATTACACTTGTCCCGATGCAAACTGAACAAGACTTAAAACTACTGACGTGGCAATGGGATAAAGTGAGAATGCTACCTCATGAGAAGGATGATCCAAAAAGATATGGCCTGGGGGCGAGGGAAAGAAACAAGGTAACTTCCAGATTTTTAAAATTATTGAGATTATGTTGATAACTTTAATGAACATCTTGATGTCTTCTAGTCTTATAAAGTATGGCGAAACACTTTTCTAACAAGATTTGGCAAGTCTTTATAATTTTATAAAGTATGGCAAAACACTTTTCTAATAAGAGTCAGCAAGTCTTCATAATTTTATGATAAAATTTTCAAATGATATTGATAATTATCTAATTACCAGAAATGTCATATTAATACGATAGCTATACTTGTAAAATATACATATTCATAAAAATACACATCAATGCTAACACTTGAAAATGAATTCTAAAAATAAAAGTAGACCCTGGGTTACAGAGGAATAGGAATTGGAAATTTCATTGTATGAATTACCTTCACTATTAATAAGAATTACTGACAAATACTTTTTATCCAGTATTTAATTAGTTCCTTCCTAACAACTGAATATTATTAATACCGACTTGATTGTCAATGCCCAAGATCACATAGTTAATAATAGACTGAATTCGCACTCAAACCAGCACAAGTTCTAAATGCTTTCTCTTAAATCATTCCACTAATATATTAGGAATAAGAAAAACAATGAGAATGTATTATGCAAAGAGCAACAGATTTATTATGGATAAGATAGCTGGATAGAAAAAAAAATCTAAGAATCTTAGAAATAAAAGTAACTATAGTTTTTCTTATACATCTTTTCTAACTTCTCACTTAATGTTGTTTCCCTATTATATCACTATGTAATCCCTGCTATGTTACTTCTAAGGCAGACAGCTTGGAATAGACCAATAAGGGAGAGTATTATATTAGTCAATTCAGACTACGGACACAGTCATTTTCATATCCCTGAGAAGCTGTATACTAGCAATAAAATCCACAAGCTTTCATTTTTTTAATTTAGTTTTTTCCCCATAGTCTAGCTTATGCACATCCGATTCTTAGCTTACATAAAAATCATAAAATATTAGAGTTAAAGGGGCTTTGAACTCAAATGGATCATAAAACTAAAAATAAGAGCTAAAACAATAAAACTTCTAGAAAAGCACTGTCCAATAGAAATATAACATATGCTACACACATAATTTTACATTTTCTAGTAGCTAAGTTAAAAAAGTAAAAGGAACAGGTGAAATTAATTTTAGCAATATACTTCATTTAACCCAATATATCTAAATTATTATTTCAACACATAATCAATATAAAATATTAATATTTTATATCACTTTTTTGTACTAAAGCTTCAAAATGATTGAACTTTACACTTACAGCATATTTTAATTCGGATACTAAATTTTCATCTGAAATATTTGATATGCATTTAGGCTTCATAAAATCTACGGTTGAAAAAGTAGATCCTTATACCCAAGTTCTTACGAATGTATTAAAAATTTTCAATAATTGAATCAAGTACCAGCTTTTTAAGTTAAATTAAAATGGAATGTAATTTAAAATTCAGTTTCTTGGCCACGCTGGTAACACTGTGAGTGTTAACAGCCACATGTAGCTGGTGGATACTGAATTGGACAGGGCAAACTGTAGAAAAATGGGAAAATCTGTGTGCCTTGGGTTAGGCAAAGATTTCTTAGATTAGACACAAAAAGCAAGAACCATAACTGGATATCAAAATTTAAACTTCTGTTCTTCAAAAGACACTGAAAATGAAACTAACCACAGCCTGGGAGAAACTATTTGCAAAAACATATTTGATAAAGAACTCAAATACAGAAAATAAAAAGAATTTTTACAACTTGAGCACAAACGATGCCATAATAATGGGCAAAATATTTGAATACACACTGAAGAAGACATATAGATGGGAAGTGAAAAGATGCTAACTAAACATTAGTCCTTAGAAAAATACAAATTAAAACCACGATAAGTAACTACCACATTCCTACTAGAAGGGTCAGAATTAAAGACTGACAAGTGCTGATAAGGATGCAGAGCAATTGGAAATCTGCTCACTATTAACATAATGCTTTTAAGATCCACCCTTGTTGCTGTGGGTATCATTCATTTTTATTGCTAAGGAGTATTCCATTGTATAGATGGACCACAATTTACTTAGCCATTCACAAGTCGATGGGTATTAGGGTTGTTTCCAGTTTTTGATGATTATGAATAAAGCTGCTACAAACATTCACATACATTTATATCCCTTGGGCAAATATTTATGAGTGGGACTACTAGGTTATATATATTTAAGTTTATAACAAACTATTAAACTATTTCCCAAAGTTGGCAATTATTTTTAGTAAATAAACTGGAGTCAGATTTTATTGTTGTGCAGTGCACCATGATGCCCAATATCTCATTTCACCTAGACAAAAAGCACTAGTTCTAATATTGCCTCTAAGTTAGTACTAGTCCAAATGAATGCCTAAATTCTTTGGGCCTCAAATTTCTTCATCTGACAAATGAGAAGACTTAACTAGATTATTTCTAAGCTCTCTTTTAACTCAAAAATGTTGTTTCTCATCATTCTATTATTTTATTGTGTCAACCAGAACTCCTTGGTCTTTTATATAACCTGTCATCAAGATGTGTCTGTGCTACAGTGTTCTTTTTCAGCTGACTTACTGAAAGTATGAGAAATTACACGATTTATAAGCTGCAGGGAATTCTAAGGTCATCTAGCCAAAACACCTCTTTTAAAAATGAGAAACGTAGCTCTTCCAGGGCTTGCGCACTTTTCTCTGCACCAATGCACCCGAGCATACACATTCACCATCAACAAGTGCAGCTCATTAGGGGAGGAGACACTCCCTGCCCTAAAAGGGTGTATAAGATTTAGTGAGCAAGGCAAAGGGGGGAGCACATTCTTTTAAGACTCCCTGCCTCATACCACACCATTCTAAGTTAAAGCCCTTCCACTGAGCCAAATCTGCCTAATTAGCGGGGAACTATTACCCCTGTTAAGAATTTTGTGCCAAGCCTTCCCACACGCAGAGACTTCTATAAATACATTTGAATTTTACTTGGTAGTCTTTCACTTTCTTCCACTTTGTACCTTGATTCTATCTTTCAGGAGAGCTGTTAAAAGTGCCAATCACACTCACTGTCAAACTGACTACACAGCTGGATAAAATAGAGGGATAATTTTCCACTCGAGCATAAAATCTGTAGCATGCATGGTGAACACAGAGACTCACCTCTGGTTGGAGAGTAGCTAGCTATCACACACAGTTAGGTAACTGACACTTAATGGTTGCTTCCTCTTGCTTAAACTGTCCTCTGACTTGGCTTTCCATGAAAATGAATAAAGAAGCAGAAAGTGGTCATAAAGAGCACCCCCACAGCCCCTCACAACAGAAGCTTAGAAAGGGTGGGAATGTTGACAGAAAGGGTGGGAATGTTGATGGTAAGAGTGAGGGAGGGAAAACAGGTAGGGGCTGGTTTGGGAATAGACACTGTTGGCTGCCTGACACCAGAACTTTAAAAATGGTTTAAAAAAAAAAAAAAAGTTAACAGAGCTATGTATATGACATAAATATATTTTAAAATTAAATTCATTGAGGTGACATTGGTTAATAAAATTATATAGTTTTTAAGTGTACAATTCAATAATACATCATCTGTTCTCTTTTTCCTATCTGGTCGCTCTTCTGATATGGTGCCCATCAGCTGGTCCCACTGACTCTCTGGATCCCTTTCACTTCTGATGTGTTTGTGAATTCTGTTACTGCTTATGAGGTTCTCATAAAATGCTTAGAAAAATCTTGTCCTAAATAAGTAGTTCTGACTTTGCATTTGTTTGCTGCATTTGCTAAACTCACTGATGCTTCTTTTGATTATATTTCACTTTTCAGAAATATTTTCTGTAACTGCAATGAATCAAACTTTTCTATTTCACATTCTGAAATTCTTCTTAAGTGTGGAGAATATAGTTCTCCTAACTCTTTTGTCCTAGATTTCCAAAAGGATGAATTTAAAGGTTCTAGGGGTTTTAAAATTCTTCAACTCCTAAACTCGCTGTTACTGTCCAAATCAGTAAGTCCACCACTGTGGCTTCAATCTACCTTTCTAACTTCCATCCCTAATGCAATCAGCAAGTCCGTCCCTGGTCCCAACTGCAGTGATCTAGTGCTCCAATCACACATACAAATCTTTCATATGTTAATTGTACATATTCAATGAAAATGTTGATAATCTGAAGTAATAAATTAGGAGGATGTGAGAGAACAGAAATGTGCCTGTTTCTCTGCACACTGCTACAGAGAACTATAAAGCAAAAATAAAGTGTATATATGCATATTATTGGGGGAAACCGAACATCACATTCCAAATCTTTTTTTAAACCACTTTTTTGAGGTATGATTGACACGTAAAAATGTATTGGTATGTATTTAATGTACATAACAAACTCAATGAGTTTGGGAATAAGTTTACGCCCATGAAACCATCACCACCATCAAGGCCATAAACATATCCATCACCTCTCTAAGTTTCCTCTCCCTTTATTATTATTGTTTGTTGGTTTGTGTGTGTGTCTGTTAAGAACATTCAACATAATCCAAATCTTTTTGAACTTTTCTTTCTTCCTGCAATTATACAATGCTCCTCCTCTGACATATTTGTCAGTCAAGGTACTTTTCAAGGCTAGATCAAATTTTACTTCTCTAGGAAATTTTGAGTCTCTGGTTGGAATTCCTCTTTCATAATCCTGATCTTACATATCCCACTATTACCTTTATCACGGTCTATCACTAAAACTACACACACTCAGTCGCATACATAAATAGTACACAGAGTACACTGTGTCCATGGCTTGTAAAATAGTGAGTTACTGATAGGTAGGATCTATGTTATTTATCTTTTTATACGTCCCACAGCACTGAGGAGGTTTGGTACAAAATAGGCATTTAATAACATTTGTTAGATGGAATAGCCAAACGACGGATTTTTGTTATTCTTTCTCCTGTTAGTTTTAACTATCACACAGTCAGTTCATCAACAGTTTCTTCCTATTGGATCTACATAGCTTGAATCAAATATAGCTTAAAATAAATAAGCTACTGCCTAGGGTTCTGAACTCATTTTTGTTTCTATAGAGATTTTTTTGGTGTGGTAATTATGTTTATTTTAACAGACTGATTTGTTTACATTTCTCGCCTTTATCCGGCCCCTCTCCTAAGTACAGAGAGGGAAACTATTTCTGGCTGTTCTGTTTTCCAAGGAAGCCTTGCAATTTTCTTTTAAGGTCATAGAAGTCTTTTACTTCTATGAGTCTGTTGCGCACCACCTAAGACTTTAAGTTATAAAAACCATTGTTTTCTCAAAAGTCTGGAAGAAGTTTGCAAGATATAATTAACTGCCTAGAATAAACAATACAACAGAAATAGATCTTCCCTTTAGAAAATAACTGTTGGCCTATGTGAAAGAATCTCACTTATTAGTGACTAGAAAATTCTGTACCAAGAAAGCAGCTACAGTATGTAAATTAAAATTTAAAAATATTTCAAGCCAAAAGTCAGTATAACAGTGACATGCTGAGTTCAAGCAGCATGTCTACTCATGTCAAAAATAGAACAGAGATGCCTACCACCACTACTCCTATTCCAAACTATTCTGAAAATATAAGCCAATGTAATCACTTTTTGGGGGGCGGGGCAGGGAGACAAAACCATGTTTAAAAAAATTATCTGCAAAGTCATATACCTGAAAACCCAAGAGAATTAACTGGAAAACTACTAAAAATTAAAATAAGAAAACTCAACAAGGTGCTGCACAAAGAATTTAAAAAAGAAACTCTTCTTATATGTAATCTATGTAGGAAAAGATTCCAATTACAGTACCAACCAAAAAGATAAAGATAGGTTTATTAAAAGTTTAAAGGAAGACATTTCTTGTGCTCAGATAGACACAATGATATGTTGAAATAAGTCAATTTTCTCCTTACATTTTGTAAATTTAACTTGATTCCAATAAAAACTTGAAAAGGACTTTACTGAGAACTAAAAATTCTAAATTTTATATGAAAAATAAATGAGAGCAGTCTGGAAAATTCTGAAGTGAAGAGCAATAAATGGGAACAAATACTATGAGAAATTAAAATATACTCTAAAGCTACCTAAGGTAAAATAGTTTACTACTGTAATATTAACAGATCAAGTAGGATAGAAGAGAGTTGAGATATAGAAATAGATGCTTTTATAAACGTATGAAAACATGCCCACATCTGATACATGAGAGAAAAATAAAAAGTATAATGACACCTTTTTCTTTACTTTTCAGTGAGTAGTTATTGATATGAATACTGATATGAAATAGTTTATAAGATGCACTTCTAAATTAAAAAAAGGAACATGCAAAACCATGTGGGTAATATCTCACCACTTATACAAAACATAAAAAAAGAAATGAAAATTACACAAATGTGTAAAAGTCCACAGAATATCTCTGAAGGACACATAAGAAACTGATAACCGAGATTTCTCTAGGGAGGAAGGCAAAGGTAGGGAAGGATCTTTTCATTTTTTTTAAAAACCTGTTGTACAGTTCGCTTTTTTAAAAATTAAACAATGTACATGTATTAACTATCTAAAAAAATACTAAAAGAAGCTCAATATCACTAATCATTAGGGAAATGTAAGTCAAAACCACAGTGAGATACTGCTTTTTATTAGAATGGTTATTATGAAAACAAACAAACAGAAAATGACAAGTCTGACGAGAGGAAATGTGGAGAAACCAAAACCCTTGTGCATGACTGGTGGGAATATAAACTGGTGCAGGTGCAGATGCTGTGGAAAACAGTATGTTCATTCTTTGAAAAATTAAACTGAGAATTACTATGTGATCTAGGAATTCTATTTCTGGGTATACAATAGTCCCGTTATCTGGGGGAGGGGAAGCAGATACATTCCAAGACCCCAATCCTGTGGATGTCTGAACTATAAATACTACGTTTTTTCCTATACATACATACCTATGACAAAGTTTAATTTATAAATTAAGCACAGTAAGAGATTAACGACAATAACTAATGAACTAGAACAATTATAACAATATATGGTAATGAAAATTACATGAATGTGGTATTATTAAGTAAAATAAGGGTTACTTGAACACAAGCACTGCAATACCTTGATAGTTCATCTGATAACCAAGATGGCTACTAAGTGACTATCGGGAGGGAAGTGCATATAGCATATAGCTGTTCAGTGGAGACACTGGACAAAAGAATGATTCATGTCCTGGGTGGGATGGAGCAGCACAGTGCAAGATTTCATTCCTCTACTCAGAATAGTACGCAATTTTTTATTTCTGGAATTTTACATTTAATATTTTCGGACCATGGCTGGCTATAGGTACTGAAACCACAGAAAGCAAAACCATGGACATGGGGGGATGACTGTATAGCTAAAAAAATTGAAGGCAGAGATGTCGATATTTGTACGCCCATGTTCACAACAGCTTTATTCACAATAGCCAAAAGGTAGAAACAACCCAAGTGTCCATCAACAGATGAACGAGTAAATAAAATGTCTTACATACAACAGAATAATATTCAGCCTTAAAAAGAAATTCTGAGATGTGCTACAACACGGATGAACCTTGAAAGTATTACGCAAAGTGATGTCTGGAGATGAATGGTGGTGACAGCTGCACAACGTGAATGTACTTAATGCCATTGAACTGTACATTTAAAAATGGTTAAAATAGTTGTCCTGTTGATGACAGCCATTCTAACACGTGTGAGGTGGTATCTCATTGTGGTTTTGATTTGTACTTCTCTAATAGCTAGTGAAGTTGAGCACCTTTTCACATGTCTGTTTGCCATTCATATGTCTTCTCAGAAGTGCCTGTTCAGGTCCTTTGCTCATTTTTTAATTGAATTTTTTATTGTTGAGTTGTATCCATTCTTAATGTTTTGGATATTAGGCCCTTATCAGAAATGCTGTTTGCAAACATATTCTCCCATTTGGATGGTTGCTTCTTTGCCTTGTTGATGGTTTCTTTTGCTGTGCAGAAGCTTTTTAGTTTGATATAGTCCTATTCATTTATTTTTGCTTTTACTTCCCTTACCTTTGAGGTCAAATTCATAATATCCCCTCTAAATCCAAGGTCCCTGAGTTTAACATGGAAGCAACCAAAGTATCCTATGATAGATGATTGGACAAAGAAGATGTAGTACATATACAGTGGAATATTACTCAGCCATAAGAAAAGATGAAATACTGCCATTTGCAACATGGATGGATATTGAGATTATTATGCTATGCGAAATAAGTCAGACAGAAAAGGTTGAGAACTATATGATTTCACTCACATGTGGGATATAAAAAGGAAAGCAACAAACATGACAGAGACTCAAGGACACCGACAGCGGATTAGTAGTTACCAGAGGGAAGGGAGGAGGCGGGAGGTAGATAGGAGTAAAGGGGGTCAAATCTTTGTTGACGGAAGGAAATTTAACTTTGGGTGGCAAACACACAAAGCAATATATACTTAACGTATTGTTGAATTGTACACCTGAAATTTATTTGATTTTATTAACCAATGTCACTTCAATATTTTAATAAAAAATAAAATGGAATAAGGTATTTTTAATAAAAATAAAAATGGTTAAAATAGTACATTTTATGTTTTGTATATTTTACTGCAATTTTTAAAAAATGTAATCCACAAATAGAAAATCTGAATTTTCTATTTGTGGATTAGCAATTAAAGAAATTGAATAAGTCAATTAAAAATCTTCCCTTAAAGAAAAGCTAAGGCTCAGATGGCTTCGTTGATGAATTCTACCAAAGATTTAAAGAAGAAATAATAACAATTCTTCACACACTCTTCCAGAATATAGAGGAGGAGGGAACATTTCCCAACTCATTCTGTGAGAACAATATTACTGATACCAAAGCCAGACAAAGATATCACGAGAAAACTACAGACCAGTATCTCTCATGAATATATATGCAAAAATCCTCAACAAAATATTAGCAGACCAAATCCAGCAAAATATATTAAGGATTAAACATCATGACCAAGTGGGAATTGCCCTTAGAATGAAAGATTGACTTAACATTCAAAATTCAATTAAGGTAATACACCATATTAACATAAAGGACAATAACCACATGATCATCTTGATATCCAAAGGAAAAACATTTGATAAAATCCAAGATTCATTCATGATAAAAATGCTCAACAAACTAAGGACAGAAGGGAACATCCTTAACTTGATAAAGGGCATCTATAAAAAACCTACAGTTCACATCACCCTCAATAGTGGAAAAATGAATGTTTCTGCCCTAAGATTGGGAAAGGGGAAAAGATGAACAAGGATATTTGCTTGCTCCACTTTATTCAATATTGTACTGGAGGGTCTGGCCAGTGCAATCATGTAAGAAAAAGAAACGAAAACATGGAAGTATTAGAAATAAAAACTTATGTACACACAATGATAGCCCCGAAGTTCAAACAATCCAAATGTCTATCAACTGGTACGTGGATAAACAAAATGTGGCATATTTATATTGTGGAATATTATTGAGCAGCACATGCTACAACATGGATGGACCTCAAAACGTTATGCTAAGTGAAAGAAGTCAGACACCAAAGACCACATAGTGCATGAGTCAATTTATGCGAAATGACCAGAAAAGGCAAATCTACAAGACAGAAAGTAGATTAGTGGTTGCCTGGGCCTGGAGGTAAGAGTGAGGATTGACTGCTAATGGGCACAAGGGATCTTTTTGGAGAGATGGAAATATTCTAAAACCGGATTGTGGTAATTGTTGCACAACTCTGTAAATTTACTAAAAATTATTGCATTGTACCCTTTAAATGCATGAATTTTTGATATGTAAATTATAGCTCAATAAAGTTGTTTAAAATGTAAAAAAAAGATGATTATAATATCCTTTACATTAACACTACTGCTTGTTTACCCGTATTTCCACATGCTAAAAAATGGGAAGAGTTATTAAATTAGAACATCCAATTACATCTTCCTCTAGTTTACTGGAATAGAAAAATGTAGAAAGTATTGTATTTAGGAAAAAAGAACTGCTTAGGCCATAAATCTGAGGAACAGATTATTTATTAATGCAAGATATTTTATAGTCACCTCCCTCCATCGCCTCATAAACATGAGTGATCGAAAATAAACTGTACTTTAAGGGTAGAAAGGGTGTTAGTTTTACATTTCCTAAAAAGAATTGCTTTCTTGGATATCATCTGATTATCCTTGAGAAAGCTTATGTTCATCCAATTGTGCTTTTAATAAATTTAAATGTTTTAGACCTTTAAGGCACTTCGTTCAGATACATGGTCAATAAGGGACAGTTTAAATTTCCTGTTTTTCTCACAGTAAGGTTCCCACCACACAGTTCTTAGTCTTGATCACTAAGCACCTTGGAGGTTTTCAAGCTGATTCTTTTCTCCTACAGTCTTTCCTATTCCGATTCTGTTTATATTTTACCTTTTCCTCACAGTCTCTGCAAATTCTGGCATCTACCTCTTCCTTAGCCTTCCTGATAAGTCAATTCCTAGCTTCATCTTACTGGTTGTCCCTTTTCTAGGGGGCATAAGAGACCTCCTCTGCTATTTTACACACTCGGCCCAACTGCCTCTCTAATTTGCTTGATCCTATGATACCGTCATCTTTAATTACTACACTCATGCACCAGCATTTTCAAAGCAACACCACAGATTCTTTTTAAAGTCCTTTTAAAGATTCTTATGACACCACTTTTTTATCTGAAGAAATATGTTCCCCTTTTTGGTACATTTCCCCATATTCACGTATCACCACAAGGGCGTTCCACTAAATATGGCTGAAGTCTAAGAGACAAGTGGGTGTGATGACTTATGAAAGAAGAAAGTTACATTTCTAAGACACATACTAAGAGTAAAGAAACATGGCATTGTTGGCAAGGTGGGGAAATGGGTTCTCATACATAATCGGAACGATGGTAAACTAGCAGTCTAGTTTGTCCTGTTAAAATTTTAAGAAGATGTATTCTTGGATATAATTACATTTTTTTTACAGATGCATTAAAAAACACTTGAGCCAGTGCCCAACAATAACCCTACATTAGGAAGTTCACTGTAATAATGTTTGAATTGCATTGTAAGCCCACCAGACTTTACATTCCATAAAGGCAGAGAGTAAATGTATTTTGTTCTCTGTAATGTATCAAGTACCTTGAGCAATGCCTAGCACAGAGGCCTGTGTTCAGGAAGACTTGTTGACTGAATAAATGGATGACAGAGACCTTACGGGCAGTTTATGCCTGGACCTCTGTTGGTATCCAGCAAGCCAAGAATGCTGGGCTTTATCATGGCCATGCTGCATGCAATCTTAGCTCTTGTCTGTCAAATATTCTTTGCTGATTATCAGAGCAAGTGGCAGAGGGATTTGAATACTCGGGGCAAACCAGTCACAAATGTACTTCTGTAGTCTTCAGTGATGCTGTCATGCTTGTATCGTAAGTCAGATACATACATACACACTTTTTTCTTCAACAACCATTACCAAAAGAATCTATCATCGGTATATATATATATTTGCCTTGATAAATATAAAAGATGTAATCTTCAGAGCAACAATTAGGGCTTTGAAATGCCCAAGAGTAAATTACCCATTTTTATGTCAGAACACTACTGAACAAGGTATATGACTTGGCCTATGTCACACACAGCTTTTCAGAATTTAAGGAAATCATTTGAAAGGGGGAAAAAACACCTGTCATACTGAGGTGGAGATAAAACATGACCTTTCTGAAAGCTTGACATGATATTACATCATAAAGACACACGAGGGCACTCTAATCAACCAGCAAAATGAAACAGAAAAGATAGTGAAATCAGGTTGACATTTTAACAACTGTACTGCAATAAGTGAATTAAGCACCCATAAAATTGTTAGTGTGTAATTTATAGCAAGAGATTTTCTGTTCTTGATCCAAATTCTAAGAAGCCAAAAGGATTCTGCAATTCCGTAAATTGGAGAAAGAACCCATCACTTTCAGATCCAAGGTGAGTATTAACCACACCCCTTTCCAATGATTTGTTAAATTGACCTTGGGGATTTGACCTGTTCAAGCAAAGATCTTCACGATCTACAATTACAGTTGGTGTTTTACTTGTCTTCTACTAGGAATAGGTCATTAATCCATTTCTTTCTTCCATGTGTTTTCATAGGAGAAATAGTGAGTTAAAAGTTTGAGCCTTCCCTTCAAAGCCAGTAGTAATGAGACAGCATATTGTACAAAGTAGAATAGACGACTGAAAAATACACATCTCATAGCCTTCTTGAGTTTTTAAATTTGTAAAAACAATTACAGCATATAATTTCCTCCATCAAATTCAAAAAGTATGGCATAACAAGCATTTAATGACCTTTCTTTCAGACCTTTAACAAGAGGGCAACAGTAACTGCAGCAAGCCATGGATTCCGAGGCAATTGGGTTCATTCACTAAGGGTTATCATTAATCTTAAAGTCACATTCAAATTTATGCCTCAGCAAAATTTCAAATAATTCCCTGTCTTCGATCTTTGGGGTCAAATATAATAGATAAAATGGAAAGTATTAAAAGTTTAAATGCCAAGGGTATACTGTGGCTGCATCTTTGTGGAACGAATAATCCAGAAGATTCTCTCCATCTTTGGAACTATCTATAGCAAGTATAACATGCTACATTCTTGAACTGCTTACTATTTTATTCACTTTGATCTTCATCTATTTGAATGACTAAATTCCTGGCCATGATGTTTCAAACCCAATTTCTGTCAATGTATTCAGTATTTTTGTGTTACACGGTCTTTTGTTAAGGACCTCTGTGAATTCTAGTTCCTATCCTTAGCTGAATTGGCCATCAGGGTGTATCCAATTAGGCTCAAACTGTACTAAAACAGAACATGCTCTAAAACATGCTAATTTAGAGGCTACATTTCTAATTTTCATGTTCTTTTGAAAATGATTCTGCTTCATTGAAGGTACCAATGAATTTTCTTTAGTTAAATAAAGCTGCCTGAATATTGCATAATAGACAGTCATTAAAATCTTTTCAGTTGCTATCTCTCTAGGAAGGAGATATCTAAAGATTATATTATAATGATACCCACTGTCTTCCCTTGGGTGTGTAAAAATCTACCAAGAGAATGATGTGTAGTTAGAGAATCATAAATGGTATCATATTACCATTTATAAATTGTGTAGTATAAAAACTTGAGCCCTCAAATGGTATGATCCAATAGGGAGCCCTTTATATTATCAAGAAAGTTTCCAGACTTTTTTTTTTTATCACTAATCTTTTTTAAGATCTAAATTTAACCAAACTTTCATTCAAAGCTAATTTAAAAAATAGCCTTGAATAAACTTTTTCTCTGTATGCACTCTGGCAAGTGCCAGGAACTGCACAAGGTACTGGAGACCTTACCCTCATTAAGCAATAGGCTCTTGAGGAAAGAAGCTTGGGTTCAGATCTCGGCTCTCCCACTGTTTTCATTTGCGTAACTTTGAGCCACTTCGCCTTCCTGAGGCTCAGATTCTTATCTGTAAAATGAGAATACTATCACCTAGATCAAAGGATTAAACAGAATACTAACAAGCAAGTAACTGGCACAGTGCCTGGCACACAGTAATTGCTCCATAAGGGTAGCAATTATTCTTTTTTATTCCAATGATTATGGCTACTGTAATGTTATAACTTTACTCCTTAATCTTTTCTCAATGATATTCACCGACCTTGATAATCCTTCAGAGATTATTTATTCAACTATTTAGCAGCGTCGCCCTATCTGGCCCTGGGAACACAGAGTCTACAAGAGGGAGGACAAAAATAAATCCAATAATTATAAATGTTGCAAAAGGAAATGTGCTGTGGAAGCACACAGGTACCTAATTCAAGGAAACTTTGAAGAAGTGCTATTTAAACAGAGAACAGAAATATATAAATTTAGGCAGGTAGAAAAGTGTTGTAGGCAATGGAACATACTTAAAGTCCCAGAGGCAAAAGAGAACAGGGAGAGTTCAAGGAACTGGAAGATGTGCAGTAAAACTGGAACTAGGACAGCAAGGGAGATGATGGCTAAACATGAGCCTGGAGAGGTAGGCGGGGCCATATTCTACAGGATCAAGTAAATCAAGTGAAGAATTATAAGACTTTATGCAAAGGAAGCTATAGAGGGATTTATGGAACTCTGCAATTTAAAACAACTTCTGGGATGCAAAGCAGAGACTGAATTGGAGAGGGTTAAGATGGAATGCAGGGAGGCCAGGTAGAAGGTCTTACTGAATTCCAAGTGTCAAGTGAAAAGAGCGCGAAGGCAGTGTTAGTGGAACTGGAAACAGACCCGTTGAAGAACAGAAGCAGAATCAACAAGATGCACTCAGACTATGTAGGAAGGGTATATTGGCAAGTCATAATCTCAAAAACAAAAATGTGCTCAATAAAATGTATTTCTGTGTTTTATGAGATAAATGTAAACATAGCTTGCTATGTATTCTTGAAGCAGTTCACATAGTTAAAAATTTTACACCATGGGAGGATTTATTCCAACTCTATGAGAGGCATGTCATAGAAAAAAAAGTCATTTTCTGAGCATCAATGATTTTGAAAACTACTTTGCTGTAATTCTGCGTTATAGATCATTTATTATCAAATGAGTTTAAACACGTAATACATGGATTGAAATGAGAGGGAGGGACTACAGATGGGACACTTTCTCTTACCTCTGAGGCATCTTTTGGTTAAAGGGAAAAAAATAAGTTTCTACTTTTTTCCATGTTTCCACATCTCTAAATAAATTAAGCAAAAGGATATTATGAGCAGCCCAAAGTAAATGTAAACCATGGCTCTCTGACAACCTCAGCAAATGAGTTTTATGGGAAAACTGTTTCATATTTGCATGCCTTCTCATTAAACACACCAAATGTGATTTATCCTTTATTGAAGACATATGGTCTATGCGTCTACCATTTAGGCACAAGCTCTTTTGCTCCTCAGCTGAATCCTATTCATGGAAGGCCCTAGTCTACTCATCTTCGTCAGTTCAAGAGTCATCTTTCCAGGAAGCTGTCTGAGTGCCCCCTCCCCAATCATCCTCTCAATTCCCCAAACACTGAACATGACTGTTTCACCACGAATGCAACGAATTATATCTTTGGCTTACTATTCTATCTTCATTAGATCACATGCTTCTTTAGGGCCATGCTTCTAATTCTGCATTCTTAAGTGTTTAGCACACTGACTCAGAAGCAAATTGATATTCTCAAGGTTTACTGATCAGCACCCTCCTTACATTAATAGCTTCAAATGGAGACAGTTTGTAGTTGAATCTACTTTTAATACTTTGAATTCTCAGAAAACAGCTGACACTTTGCTAAGTATATATACCTGTAGCATGGTAATTACCAAAGGAAGAATGAAAGGGATGTGTGTACTTTTTCCATTTATAGAAATGGAAAATGAAAATCTTTTGTTTTTGTATTAAAATTACAGAAAGTAAAACTTGACAATATTTGGCTGCAGGAACATGATTTTAAAAGGAACAGCATATCTCACATGATTTTCTATTCTCCTGATTATGCTATTACTAATTCCACACAGCTGGAATAAACTACTTAGGTCTGTGTGCACAATGACAGTAAAAGAGCTCAAAATAAAGCAAGGTCTGAGAAACTTACCTATATATACACCAAGCCAGGTGTTTGAGTTTTGTGAAGCAAAGACTCCAGGTATACTGGCATATTCCATCTAACCTTGGCTCATAAAGTCCCTACAGCCCTGGGCTGTAATGTCTTTTTTTTTTTTTTTTTAAATTTTAAGATCTAATTGGTTTTATTAAGCAATTCATAAATCAGATGGTACCCCCGCTAGCAACTAGAAGGGCGCTTCCGACTGTAACGTCTTAACTCTTCTCAGCCCATCCATAATCCCATCCGGCATTTAAGACTGAAATCCTCCAAGCGCACACCCTAACCTCGACCTTCTCTGAATTTCAAGTGCAATTAGGAGTCTATAATGGAAAATTTAATAATTACACTCTGCTCAATATTTTCTACTTTTTGCTCATAAGTAACCAAAGCCTTCTCAACAACGGTAAGGAGGAACGCTAATAAAGTGCCACTGCATGGAAATAAGTTAACCTATTATGACACTCACGTGGCAGCTGAGAAACAAGTCAAACCTAGTTCATAAAGCCCAACCTTAGTTCGTCGGTGAAGAAATGTTACAGTCAACCTCTCATCTAACAAGGGGACCCACCAGGGATGTATAAGATCTCTTGGAAGTTGCGTGTGAGGGTTGGGGGACTGGAGAGGGTAGGGAGGTGTGATTTTTAACCCCTTCAATAACAAACAGCAGCTTTCCTTAATCCACCCCACTTTCCAGTTCCCCAATTGCCAGCCCTTTTTCGCGACGGTTCCCTTCCCAAGGTGGAAACGACGGCGTCCAAAAAGGATACGGTATAACCATTGCCCTCTGACCTAGGAGCGGAGACTCACCAGTTTCATACTGGACTTTTGGTTGTTCAACACCAGTCAATCGACTCCTCAAACCCAGAAACTGTCTTCCGGTTCAAGCTCCGCCACTCGCTCGCGGAGAGCATTGCGGGACATGCAGTCTTTCTTCTCTACGCCCCCTTCCCGGGGCATCACGGAAAATGTAGTCAACCCTCCGTGCATCATGGGAACTGTAGTTATCTTTCCTTTTCCTCCCTCTCCACTCTAAATGCCTCCTTCTGTCCGCTCAAATTCATCTCCGCCGCCAATTTATCCTCCCTCTCCACCCCAGTATGATATCATGTCCCCAGTCTGGGCCTGGGACCTGTGGTATTCTGGGATGTGTAGTTCTCACGGCTCTGGCGCCCCTTTCCCCCTCCTCCCTGTGGGAAAGTGGATGGGCGCGAGACTTGCCGGGAGCTGTAGTTCCCTTGGGACTCTGGACGCCGAGTCCCGCCCTTTCACTCGGGGGACGCAGGAACTACAACTCCCAGGGCCGCCTGGTGGCAGCAGGTGGGAGCAGGGCTGTTGATATCAATATGGCGGTTGTCAGCCAGACAAAGACAGTCAGTCTGATGTGATTGAGACAAGGGAGGTTTTCAGGGGGAGACTGGGAGATAGGGGCCTCCCCTCCCCCTTCTCCTCTTCCTGAGCGGACCTCAACCCCTCCCCAGTCCCTTCCGGACGCGCGCCCCACGCGGAAGACACCCCTCCCCCTCCCGCTTTCCCCTCCTCCCCATCTCAGCCCGTCGTACTGGGACGTTGGGGAGGGGGCTGTGCCGCGCGGAGAGAACTCAGCAACCATTCCGAGGTGAGTCGAACGGTTTTCGAGCCGGACTACCTCAAGTCTCTGTACTCACGTCTTTCTTTTCACTTTTTTTTTTTTTTGGAGGGTTTTTGGGGAGAAAGTGAGTGGGCTGCGGATGGGTCTCTTAAGCGGCCGGATTGAGAGAGGAGAGGAAGCAGGGGTCTTCCGAGTGGGTGACCCGGACGCAGGGTATGGGGTGGGGCAGTTCGTGGGAGGCGGTAATTGAAAGGCGTCGGCTGCTCCCTAACTCTTTTCTCTTCGTCTCCTCCACTATGGGCGGAAGGTTTGAATCCTGGAGGTGGGGTCTCCTGTTTGGAGTTTGGGAAACTGTAAGGCGTATTGGAGGTGTGTGGGTTTGGGGGTGTTTAACTGTGTTTAAAACTGTGTGACGTGTACTTGTTTGATATGTTAGTCTTGAATAAATGTCTAGAGATAGGAAGTTAGATAGCTGGAGTCATAGCTTTTAACTGGGCCTGGGCAGGGAAGCGTGCGTGGGGTCCTGGTGCTGGACCTTTGGGCTCTTTTTTTGGTGCTGGGTAGCTGGGTAGCTGGGTAGCTGGGGTTAGCAACTCGTTCGTGTCCCGTTGCCCGATCACACTTCTCCTCCTCGCCTCCGCCCCCTCCCCCGGACACATCTCCGCCCCGAACTCCGGGCAGGAGAATTGTAGAGATGAGGTGGTGTAGAGATGGATTTTCGCATCCTTAAGTCGGTAGATAAGGTGGGAAAGGAAAAGTGTTCTTAATATTTTATTCCGGAACTGTGTTTTGGTTACACTGTTGGGGCTACTTTGAAAGGTGTCCTCCACCCACCCTCACCCCGAAACAGCAGGTAGAGGTATCTCATAGTCTTCGTGTTAGATTAAAGATTACTTAAGATTCGGCGACGTGGGTTGGGGTCAGGGAGTGCTGACATGCGTATGTATCTCTGTGTCTACTAAAGACTCAGAATGACTGTTGTGTATCTTGAGATAGGGTGACTTTTTTTCATAGTAGGAAAAACTGTTGGAAATTATTTGGAGGCGGGGGGAGTAGCTGAAAGGCGCTGTTTGTATTTTTCTTCTACTCCACCCTGTTCTGTCTCGCATTTGTCTGAAAGCTGGTATGGAAGAGTAAGGAAGCATTGGGTGAGTGAAGAGAAGAATGCAGTTGGCATTAAAGATACCGTACTATATAAAGTTGAATGTAAAGTGATTGCTTTTTAAATTTACCCTGAAGCTTTAAAAGCCCTCATGTTTCGTATAGGCTAGAGTGATGTGACTAGTTCACTTCCCTGGGATCCTGCAGGTATAGAGACTTCTGCCTTCCTTCCTTCCTTCCCTTCTCCCTTCCTTCAGTCCTTCCTTCCTTTCTTGGCATGGTACATTTCTCTTCCAGGTTGGACATAATACCTCTTGTGCCTATTTAGTTTGTACTAATATGGTTGTGCTTTTTGTGGTTTTGTGTGTAAAATACATCATTAGTTGACAAGGATCTGCGTTTGTTATTTTTCTTTTAGCCACAGGTAATTATCACATCAAATTAGAGTGCTTTGCATTAAACTTACTTTAAAATTGCACAACTAGGTTGTAGATTAGTTGAATTGTGTGCATAAGTCAAGTTTGGAAAATTTGAAATCTGATTTTTTTTCAAGTTTCAGTTAGGATTATAAAAGGAAAAGAATTGCAACATCCCATGTTTCTTACATTCTTCGGTATTTAATAACATTAAGCCAAGAGAATTTAAGATCATATATTTTGTACTTCAGTCTGAAATAGAAGTTTTTTAATAATCCTCATGTGACAGATTCCTAGTGTAATGGACTTTTAAATAACTAAAGGAATTGGCACAATTTCTTTTAAACTGTTAAGAAGTTAGTGTGTCTACGTATTTGGCTCCAAACATATCAATTCTCGAACCTATTGGTAAAGGACCACAGAGTCCATAAAAACTGAAAGTCACATAGATACAGTATGTAATTTTATGGTATGTTTTGTAACCTTTAATGTGAAATTTCTCAGTTGATCATTCACATAGACGAGCTGACTATAAAAGCATGAGGTAGCATATATATTTTGATTGACCCGAATAGAAAAAAAAAATTGATGTGTCCTCTAAATTTTAAAATTAGAATATAGGATATGTTGATACAAAGCCAAGCCTTTAGTTTGTTATAGATTAAAGGTTCCAGAATTTTTTGTTTTAACCTTTTATCTTAATCTGAAACATTACTTTGTAAAAACTGGAGAAAAATCCTGAATAACTACACGGCAGGTTTTTGGTGGGGGAGGGGCTTAAAGTAATTTTGTTAGACATAGAGTATTAAAATGTTCAGTGATTATTTCAGAAATAAAAACGAAAATGTTTGTTAAGAGTTGAAAAAGTATGAATATTTTTTTTTCCACACCTGTAACTAAGATTTTGTTTTGTTTTTTTTCTTCTTCTATGGAAATGCAAAGTTACTGGAAAAAGCTTTCATTAAACTCTTTCTCACTAGTAGTCTGGTTAAAATCATTACAAGTAAATCAGATATATTCCTTGCATTCTTTGGGATGATTCTGTTGGAATTTAGCACTGAACATTAAAATGATGTAAAGCCTTTACTGCGGGTTAAAGCATAAAACATTCTCAGCATGTGGAAGTCATATGGTTTACGAAAAAAGTAGAAAATTAGGGCATTGGTACCTGTCCAGCTTAAGATTTCATCCTGTAACCGTGAAAGACACATTTATTTTAATATGATTGCTCTGAAAAATGTTGCCTGTATTATGGGAAGTTGAAAATCCAAACTGTTTTTAACCAATTTGTTGCTAGTTTAGTGTACTGCATATGGTGAAAATACTGTGGTTGCAGATGTGCATCAGGGAGCCTTTAAGGGTCAGCTTTATGTTGAATGTCTTTAGTGAGGCTTCATTTTTACTGCTGTACTAATTCAGCCTTGAGTGAAGCATCACTAATAGAAACTTAATAGCTCAGTATTGGTAAGTTACAAACAGTATTGCAACATATGTTTCTTTGGTTCATCATTTAAAAAAATAGAAGTAGCCAATTTATGGCAACTTTTGTAGCAAGCATTAATTGTAATGGCATTGCTTGTTTCAGTAGGGGTTGAACACATTGAAAATATTTATGCCTAATTTATTCCTTTTGGGTCTTTTATATATTATATTCAGTCTATCTCACCTTTAATGTTTCAGACAGCTTCATGTTTCCTGTAAAACCATGTTTGCTTTTTCCGTTCATTTTATTGCAGCTCTTGTTTCTATTATTTTTATATGCAGATCTTTAAACTTGAATTATTTCTTTTGGGAATTAGAAATTTATCTTACAATGTCATATTTCATAAATGTAAGTTGCATACCACTCAACTTTTAAAAAATATGAACATATACAGATAAAGATGCTCAGTGAAAATGTGTTGGCTTTGTTTTGTGAACCTGCTTTATTTAGATTTTTTCGGCTCCAGAATTAATTTAAAAGCTCCCTTTGCTATTTGGCTAGATTTTTCTCTTAACTGCTGGCTTTTACTTCTCAATTTAGTAGAACTTCAATTTCTAAACAGTGAAGAGTGGAAATCCTAGCTTGTCAAGAGTGTTATAATTGTACATTCACATAGGCACTCACACATGTAAAGTACCTTTATGTTTGCTTATGTATGAAATTGGTATAGACCTATGCAACTCATAAAAAAGGAATCTGAACCACAAATAACGGGAGACTAAGGAGTGGCTCAGGCTAGAAATCAAAGAATAACCACCACATGCTGTCAAACTTACAAAAGCTATGGAGATTTTCATTATCATTGTAAACCATTACTTTAACAGATTCTGCCAAAATCTAATTCTCTCAAAATGGAAGCTACTGATATTGAAAGTTTCTCAAAATAATATTAAGTAATATGTGACTTGGATTCCTCAGTGCAGTTATCCCCCCAGTTGACCCTTACTGGTCTTAGGGCCCATCATAAGTATAAAGATTTTTCCGAGTGATTATTTGACATAAAATTTTTAGTTAGAGTCTATTTAAACATAATCCCGTGCTTTAGATGGCTTGTTTTTCTTGATCTTAGATGAAACAAGTTGGAAATTTACTATAACATAGTCTTGGACACTTTCCAAGAGCATCTAGTTACTGGAAGTCCCTGGCTTTTTTACTCGTACAATGGTAATAAAGTTGAAGTTACAGTAAGTTTTTCCAATGATTATTATAATCTTAATGCAATATTTTATAGATCCTTGACTTGGGCTATAAGGATAGTGTTTGTTTTGTTTTGTTTTGTTTGTTGCATTTACAAACAGAAGGAGAAAAAAGAACAATCTTTGATTTTGCTTTGAAATTATATTTTTACTTTTTTTTTTAAATACTAAAACAAGTGATTACAGACCCTTCCTTATAAGTGATAAAATTAGAATCAAATCTATTCAAAGGGCGTTTAGATTTTTCTTGGAGTGCTGATTGTGATAATAATATTTACCAAATTCCACATACTGGGTATATTCTTTGTAGCTTCTCTGTCCGACTTATATCCAGTGGTTTATCAGTGGTCTACATGTGGTTTATCGAAAACACTTAATAGCTCTTTTTACTGTATGCATATTAAACAATTAGTGTGGAGTAGCCAAGTGGCAGTAAGTTCCATATGTGTAGTCACTTTTTTTCAAAGGGTAAAGTCAAATGCTGTGGCTATTGCTGAAATGCGGATGACTTTAGATTGAAACTGTGCTTTCAGATTTTGATAAAGTAGTAGTATGTTTAAAATATGAACTAGGTTGGGCCTAGTCATTCAAGCTATGAAATCATTCTTATTCTCTCAATCCAATCATGAAGTCAGGTTGATTTTGCATCCTTTATATTTATCTATTCACTTCTTTTCATTTTGTTGCTATTCCCTTAATTCAGGCCTTCATCTTTTCTGGCTTACCACATCAGTCTCGACTAATTTTTCTGCTTTCAGTGTTTTTCCTTAGTCATTCTTTGGCCCTACCTGAGCAATCTTGCTAAAATATAATTTGAATTTGATTTTCATCCATGCTCTGCCTTTAATTCTGCAATGGCTCCCTAGCCTTTCAGACAAATTCTTACTGTCATTTCACCTGTGTCCAAATCCTGATTCTGCCACATACTAGCAGTGTGACCTTGGGCAAGTCATTTAATCTGTCTCTTCCTCAATTTCCTCATCTGTAGAATAGGAATAAATAGTCCGTTCTTCATAGGATTATTGTGTGTCCTTAGAATGCTTTTTGCATATCATAAATGTTAACTTATAATTATTGTGTTATGCCGAGTGTTTTACGTTTTGGTTCCTGCCTTATGTATTTCATCATTACTGATCCCAGACTCTTAGCCATGCCAAACTATTGGTGGGCCAAGCAAATACTCTTCAGTTTAGATAAGGAGGTTTGGGTATTAGTCTATGAGGATTGCATTTGTTAGTAGTGTCTTCAGTTTAAAGAATTAATTTTGAATTTTAAAGCATATTGCTGTGTAAAGAATGATAGCATATCCTGTTGCTTTGGCTTTTTTCCCTCTGTCCCCAAATAAATAATAATACTAGTTAGCTTATTGCCTAATTCAGGCTACAGTTTAAAAAATCATTTTCTTAACTCTGTTAAAACATTTTTATGTTTCTAACCTAGATTTTCTCTTGCTAATCCAACTTTTCATATCTTCTCGCCTAACTTCACTAAAGATCTATTATTAATTTTGTGTAGTTTTTTTTTTTTTTCACTTTTCCCCACAAATTTGAATTCTCACTCCATTTCAAGCAATGTGTTTTCTTTATATTACTTTTGGAACAATCAAATAGTTGCATTGCATGATCTGGAAGGCAATTCAGACAGACATTCTGTTTTGTTTACTTACTGATGTTTGTACTTGAGATTGGGTGGCTAGTTTATTTCCACCGCTTCAGTTGGTTTTCCAAAGTAGTAGATGGTACACATATGATGATTTGTATCTGTGTGTCATTCCTTTCAAAGAAGAGAAAGAACGTCCTTTTTTTACAAAACTGAGCCTCACAAGGATCAATGTTACCCAAAACTATTGTATAGGGGTAGCAGGATGATAACTAAGGTATCAGTTTAGACTTTAGAATGTACGATGTAATTTTTGTACGATGCATTATTATGACTATAGTTTGCAACCACTAATTTAGCCAGCATTTGACTTCACAGAATGTAATTGTTCATTGTGGAGAACTTGAAAGTAGCTATTCTGAATATTATCTTTATTTGGTTGAAAATGCATTTTTTTTTAGTCAAAGATGGCTTATATTTAGTTTTACATAGTAGCAGTTTAGAACCACTCAGGACAAGAATAGTTGCTGTATACTCTTAGGAAGACCTCTCTGAAAAGATGGCATGATCTTACTTATTTAGCATTCTGTATCAGTCAAGCTTTTCAATTTCAAGACATTTTCCTCCATAGGCGGTGGGTCTAAGGTTATATAAATTTCTTTGACTTTTTTTTCCCTCAAAAAAGTTCCTTCCTTTATATAAAACATAATAATTTAAAAAATATTGTTTTATTCCTTAACATTTCAATGCATTATAGGCATGAAATGACCTGGTCTTCCCTAATGCAAGGAATTATTTAATGAATATGTTATTGATTACTTCCAATTTTAAGTTCCATTTTGTGAAATAATATGTTTAGTTGACAGCATGTTAACTAGGTGTTTTCACTCTGTTATTGACCGTGTAAATTTGTAAATATTACCTGGTTAGTTTTCAGTTTTCTAGTTTGCTAAACAGGGTATTTAGACTAATTTGTTTTTTATATATGGTATTTTTGTTATTAAGTAAACTCACGAGTTGTTTGTTTGCTTATTTACTTATTTTTAAATTTGAAATAATTAAAAATTCACAGGAAGTTGCAAAAATAGTAGAGAGGGCCCTGTACTTTTCACTCAGTTTCCCCTAATGGTCATATCTTACATAACTTTAGTACAATACCAAACCAGGAAATTGACATTGGTACAGTGTGTATATAGTTCTGTGCCATTTAATATAATTATCACGTGTGTGTATTCTGTAACCACCACCACAATCTCGATACAGAACTAGTCTGTCACCACAGAGGTTGAATTATTCCCTACTTATTCATAAATTGTTGTATTGTCAGTATAACTAAGGAGAAAGATACCAATTATTAGATCAGTAATTTCACTCTTGCCTTTTTTAGTAGTTCAGAAATTCTTTTGGCACAGCTTGAAAGTTTTTATGGAAAATTCCAATTAAACTTTCTCATTTTGAGAAGTTATGTTATGGCATGAATGATTTTAAGACCCATGGAGCCAATTGAGATGAATTATGAGCCTTTATTAGCCGGCCCGCAACTGACTCTCTACCATGCAGGCTTAGGGGAGATCAGCCCCAGGGTTTGAGAGTGAGGCAGTTATAAAGCCTAGAACAAGCAAGCAGATTACAGAAGCAGAAGTTAGCCATTAGCACAGTACATCACCTAGTACCACACCCTAGTTAACAAGTAAGTGAATTACGGAAGCAGACATTGGCCATCATCATATCTTATACAATACACCTCCTAAACCACACCCAAGCAAGTAGGACAACTTCTGGTATCTAAAGATATTTCTTCCCTGTAGCTGACTTAGCTAGTTGGCTCACTTGAAAATTTTCCACCCTTAACAGTTAAAAATTGGCAAGCCTTCCTTGAGGACTTAAAATATTAGTACCCATTTAGTACTAATAAGTACCCAAAAGTTAACACTAGCTTTGGAAATTTCTGTAAATAAAATGTGAAATATTTAAATGAATTCAAGGCTTAAATGATATATTTCTTGCCAGGGAGGAAGTATGGTAGAATCTGTTTAGATAACCAAAATTATAGTTATTTTGACATGAATTTTGGTCTTTGGTCTTTGACAGTGTTGAAGCACTTCTTAGATCAATTAATTGTGAGCTCATGTGGTAGTTTTATTTTGGATTTGTTGTAAGGGAACTTGCTTCAGTGTCAGTTCAAAGATGATTTTCAGAGAAAATATCTTGAGAGGAAAAAAAAGCGGGGGAGGGTTCTTGGTATTGTTGTTAGTCTAGGTACGAGGAAGGACCATCAGATTAAAGGCTAGTTATAGGGCAGATTACATACTTTACCTCCTTTTTATCAGTCGTATGTGTTATAAAGCCTGTCTTCAAAGGTGAGGCTATTAATCCAACATATTACTGATTATTACAGACATCTAACAACAAAGGTCTGCTTTAAATAGCCAACAAGGTATTTTCAATATAGTAACAAAAAAGATACATCACGTGGTTTTTGTCTCCTCCAGGTGTGAGACAATTTATTTGTCAACACTGACAATTTACTTTGAAAAGGCCAATTAAATTTTAATTTGTTTTATTGACCAGAATACGATAAATTTTGATGTTACTTCTTGATAAGTCAGATTCATATTTAGAGAGCTTTTTGGCTACTTGAGATTTTACTTTCTTCGTGGTACAATTTTTTTTCCTCTTTGGATTTATCTGTTGCCAGCTTTTTATTTATCTTGATGCACATTCTTTAAAAAAATAATGCTTTAATCAGAAATTGTGTTGCTTCAAGGAGAGGTTGTTGTAGGGATCCAGCTGTTTTGGGTTGATAAAGAATGACCAGACCTTGTGTGAATGGTAGAACTGTCAGGAATCTTGAGAAGCTCGTCTCTCATTTTGGGGACATATGATTTCTTGTCTTGCCTTGTTTTTCCACGTATGCTTCATCTGCCTTTCTCACTTCTCCCTTCCACTTCTCTTTGCCTTGCTATAGTTTTTCACAGTTTCTTTTTCTCCATAACTTTGACTTGCAGGTGGATTTGGTTTGCTGTGGTGCTGACTTGAACTGCTCTTTCCTTCAACCGAAGCTTACGTGTTAGTGGCGACAGTTTGTTTCCTTTAGTTCAGTTGGCCAGAGAGAAATCTGAATGCATAGCATGACCATGAGTCTATTTCTATTCCATGACCTTGGCGGATAAGGCACAGGGGGATGTCATCTTTTATATGAGGCTAATGCTTTTGGGTTCTCTACATGAGAATTCTTTTGCAGGGGTCCAGCAGGGCATACTCAGTTAAACATGTCAAGTCTAGCAGTGCATGTTCAGGTACTCTGTGGAATACAAAGATGAGTTGGATGTAATCCTTTTCTTCAAAGATCAAATAATTTGCATGAAATGGCAAAAGTCTCCCAGTATAATTTAGTGTTAGTTTTTATGTTAGTCATTTCTGGTTTTGTGCAACCAGAAGGATGACAAAGTGAGACTACAAAACTAGCCAAGGTTAAGGAAAGAGAACCAGAGGTAGCAGTGGAAACATAGATATTCCATCTATAATTTGAGGCACAGATCTGCTAAAGCATGAAAGTACCTGGAAGCCATTCTTTCAAGATCCTAGTTTTGGGTACCAAGGAGCATCCCTGGTTCAATAAAGAGGCTCTTTTTCGTTCTACCTCATATCAAGTAGACAACGTTTGGCCACCGTTTGTCCCATTGTCAGGGTCCATAGACGTCTTAGAAAAACTCACTTTTTCACTAGTCCAGAAACTGAAGCATTCTCATAGACACTGTCTATATGGTGGCAGCTATTCTCTTAGAAAATGTCTTTCATTCTGGACAAGGTTTTACAGTTATCAGGACAAAGACAGGACACGTGTGCCCTCTTACTTTAGAGGCAACACAAATTCAGATGGTGAGTAGTAATGAGTATGTTCTCCAAAGATCTGGCAACATAAGAATTGATATATTGAGTCAGTCCAGTGTTCAGTCAACACCATATGTTATATTTAACAAAAGCTCCATGATGTCAGGGAAAGGGATTGGAACTTGCTCTGCCCCGTGTCATTATTGGAGTTGATAGAGATTTCAGGGCTACAAACTCCAAAGCCAAGTCTTGGTTATGTTACCAAACCGAGATTGAGATTTTCAGAAGTAAGCACAAGTCAAGCATAGGCACCTAAAGAACCTAGCAGATCCGAGTCAGATCACAGAGCCACAGGAGACAGACAGTAGGGGAGTCACAGAATTCTAACACTTAGGCTGCAGTAGAAGAAGGCAGTGCATCTCAACTTTTGTGCAAAAGAATTGCCTGGAAAAAGTGTAAAAATTTTGGTTTCCTGAATTCCACACTTAGATTCTTAAAATCTTAGATAGGCCCAGGAATATGCATCTTCCCATAAGCATAATAGGTAATTGATGTCTTCAGAACATTTGGAAAATGCACAGACATAGCATGATGATTGCTGCTGAAACCCTATGTACTTGGTTCTGTGGTAGAGGGCTTGGTAATCTTAAACACCTGTTTGTAACTTGGAATATTCCCTCCTTGACACATGCCTGCATTTTTGCTGAACATCCTCTATCATTGCTTATGCTACTAAATTGTGCAATGGGTTATGTTTTGGTTAAACATGGCTATTTTTCTAAATGTTATACTTAAATGGTTAGTATTATGCCCCAAACATCAAGTCGATAATGGTTTATCATCAGTTAATTTTCTTAAACTTTTATATTTACATGTACCAACTCTTAAGGCAGTCTTCCCCACCCCTTCCTTGTCAATAAATTCTCCTTTATTCTGGTTTTCTGGATCTGTTTTCTTCCCCACTGTATGCACTTTTGGTATATCAACCATCTCTTGAGTCTTTGCCCTCACAAATTAATTCCTCACCTTTTTCTTTTAGGTCTGTCATTAATTTTTCTCAGTGACTTAATTAATCCTAGAATACTGAGCTGGTAGAGAACATGGAATTTGGAACTGTTGTGGCGCGATCAATTCTAAGACCCTCGGAGCCAATTGAGATGAATTATGAGCCTTTATTAACCAGCCTGCGACTGACTCTCTACCACGCAGGGTTAGGGGAGATCAGCCCTGAGCTCCCAAAAGAGGCATCTCATAAAGCCTAGAACCACACCCTGGTTTAACATCAAACAAGGAAAACAGATTAGCCACACCCTAGTTAACATCAAACAAGCAAGCAGATTACAGAAGCAGAAGTTGACTGTTAGCATATCTTTGCCCAGAACCACACCCTTAACAGAACCAGACTGTTTAGGTGCAAATCTGACCTCCACAATTTACTCTGTAACTTTGTGTAAACTTTGCTGGTGTCTCAGTTTCTCCGTCTGTAAAATTGGAGACAAATAATAGTACCCATGTCATAGGATTGTTGTGAGCATATGAGGCAGTATTTATAAAATACTTAAAATAGTAGTCGGCATAGATTAAGGCACACCTTTTTATCTTTTTATTAGTTGGTGGGTGCTTCTGTTTCTGAGGTATTTAGCCCCCTCCTAAATCATTAGAATTCTTATACATTGCAAGTAATCCTTTCCTAACTACTTATTTTTTGATTGTTGATTTGTTTTTCTCTGTTTTACTTTTGTAGGCCTTTGTTGCTTTTGATGCAAATGCTTATTTCCTCTTAGTTAAAATTCTTTATATCTAGGTCTTTTTTTTCCCATTATCCTTTTCCTTATTAAAATTTACCTCTGGTCTTGGAGTTCTTATATTTAAAACATTTAAATTACCCTTTTATTACTTTCCTTTCTTACTTTTCTCCCTCTTTTCCCATCTAACTCATCAGTGGTATTCTGCTGATTCTTTCACTATCACAGCTCTTAGATTGCTCTCTTCTTTTTTACATCTGTGGTCGCCATCCTCATCACTTCTGGCTGAGATGATTGCAGCAGTAAAACTGGCCTTCTTGCCTCTTCCCTACTCTATTCCATGGTGCACAGTACTCTTAGAATAATTTTCATCAACACTTTTCGTCAAATCATTGAAGAAGTTCTTAGTTCGAATTGTGTTATATTCCAATTTTTAATCACTGTGCTTTTTAGTTTCTCTAACATTATTCCTCCTCCCTTACCTAGCATTCTACTTTCTTATTCCTAAAGATGTTTTCTATTACACTGAAGTAAATTACCTTTCTTCTTGCTATATGCTTTCAGCCTTTATTTCTTGGTATTTGCTACTTTCCTCACTTCGTATATTTATATATCCTTATCCTGCCAGTTAAAACCTTCTTAATAAAACCTATTTAAAGTCACTCTCTTAGGAGGCATTTTCCAGTGAACCCTGTCACATTTGGGCCAGTCATTTACTTCACATATAAGATGTATTTATGTACTCAGTTACAAGTATGTATAACTTTTTTTGTATTTCCTTATAAGGTATATCACATTTTAAGTATTTTAGTTTTCATTTCATGTGTATGAATTGGATTCTTAGTCGAAGTGTAAGGTCCTTGAGTCTCCTATTGGCTTATCCCCCTCCGTATTCTTTACCCTCACCCTTTAATTTTCTTAGTTCGTTTATTCTCATTCATCTGATTAATATTGGTTATATATTATGTAAGACATAGGTCTATACTTTAGGAAGCTCACAGTTCAGTTTTGATGGAATCAGAAAGAGGATTCAACCCTGAGGTACAGATCTCAATGCTATACCTGAGTTATTTTTGGTTTAGTAATTCTTCTGACCCACCATCAAAAATAGTACTTAGCATTAGGTAGGTTACCAAGTCTGAGTTTCTGACAGATATTTTTGCCGTAAAATGCTGGTACCAATGAGAGTGGTTAAGAATAGTCAGGGTAGATGATAGGTAGAAATTTTAGATTCACTGTCTTCTGAGAATAAGCTCAGTTTTTCCCTCTTTATCATGACAGCAAGAGATCTAAGGAATTAAAAATTGCAATTATAAAGTTATTATGTAGAAAAGAATCCAAGTAATAAAGAAGTATATATAAAATAAGTGTAGCTGCCCCCTCCTCTTCCTGACACGTTCTACCCCTGTGTTCTTGTCTGTTCATAACAAGCTACCCCCAAACTTAGTAGCTTAAAACAACATTTTATTTTGTCTCAGGGTTCTGGGGGGTTGGCTCCATTAAGTGGTTCTCACTTGGGATCTCTCACGTGAGTTATCTGAAAGCTAGCTCACTCATGTCTGATGCCCAAGTTGGGAGAACTGGAGCACCTGAAGGCTGGGACAGCTGCAGCTTCTGTCTTTCTGTGGTCTCTCCAGTACGTGGCTTCAGGATAGCTGGACTTCTTATATGGTACCTCAGGGTTCCAAAGGCATGTGTCCCAAAAGAGAAAAAAAGTCAGATATATTATTGTTTATGACCTTGCCTTGGAAACCACACAGTGTTACTTTTGCTGCATTCTGTTTATTGAGGTAGTCATGTTGGCCTGCCCAGGTTCAAGAGCAGAGAACACAGACTCTACCTCTTGATAGGGAAAGTGTCAAGGTTCTAAAAGAGAATGTATGAAGGAAATATTGTTTTAGCAATTTTGGAAAATACAATCTGACACCTCAGGGATAAGTGCTATTAATTGGCTTACTGTCTAATCTTTTTCTTTGCATGTACAAATCATATTCCCAAAGCCTACTTATGTAATTGTATCACACTTCAAGTTACATTTTTATTTAACAATATATAATGGTGTTGGTACATAAAGATGCACCTTATTTTTTTGACCATCATAAATGAGTGAATCATAATTTGCTATAAACATTCATTTAATAGTAGACATTTAAGCTTTCTGGAGTTTATGCATAGGAGGCTCTCTTGACTGGTGTTAGATGGGCCCTCAGTAAACGTTGCAGTGAATAGGACTACATAGGCAAGAAACAGTAAGCTTGCTCCTTGTGTTGCTCTTCCTAGTATCTGGAAATTGTTTCTTACATTTCTTTTTCCCTTTGCTGCTGCTTCTACTGTTCCTCCTCTGACCTACTCAGTAATCCTATGCTTCTGTCTTGATCTCAGAAAAGATGTAGAAGAAATGAGAATATCATCATATATACAGTGAAACTATCTTATTTGGCACTTTGCCATAGCAAGGATTTTTTTTTTTCCTGTGAAGTATAGAAAAGCCATCTTAATGACTTAATTCAAACTGGTAGTTGATCAATCAAAAAAGTTGGTTATAGCAAAAATTATTAAAAAAGATCACTTAAACATTTTACACTAATGAAAACATATAAGTATACATGTATTCATTAATCATTTGGTACAGGGCAGTGGTTCTCAACTGGGATGATTCTACCCCCTAGGTTATATTTGGCAATATCTGAAGACATTTTTGATTGCTAAAATGCAGTCATGGTGCTGTTGCCCTCTAGTGGGTAGTAGAAAAGCCAGAGATGCTATCTTCACAGGACAGTACTGCTCCTCACCTCCCCTCCCACTCCAACAAAGAATTCTGTAGTCTAAAATGTCCATAGTGATGGGGTTAGGAAACCATGAGCTAGGGCTAAGGTGTTTTCTTGGTGTATGAATCTACAGATTGGCCCTCTACATCAGGTTTTCATGCATAAACCATACCCATGTGTATTATTTATGATTTCAAATTTTGATTTATTTAAAAGGGAAGAAGACCTTAAAGACATTTATTATATTATCTGTGAGTCAAATCTTAATATTTTATTATTTACTCCAAGTCTTTTACAGTAGTCTCATCCACGCCCAATTCAATTACTATTCTTTTTAAAAGTAAATACACCAAAACATTTCATCCACTTTTTCAGCTTAATTTTTATAGAAACAATTCTTCATACTTATATTTCGTCGCTTTAGATAATATACAATTAAATTCCATAATTGCAGAAACAAATGATATCAACAGTGAGGGAACAAAACAATCTACTTTTGGTTGGTGTACAGAGTAGTATATGAGATAGTAGCCTTTAACATTCCATGTCAGTTTGTTTTAGAAGGGGAATCTAGAAGCCTGTGGTTGAGTGTAATGGTTGGGTGGAGGTTGGCTAAGAGCTATATGAACAATAAGGAATTGAAGGATTTCTTTTGTTGTTAAAAAGAATTGTTCTCTGAACAAGTTCACTGAAAACTATTTTTTAAAATTAACAAGCAAAAAATAAAAAACCCACATATACAAAAAGCAAAAACAAAACCTACAAGCATTAGAAATGTTATATTTCCGTTGAGTTTTGTCTTGCTCTGAATTGGTAAGATTTGTGAGGACATCATGGAAAAAGGACAGAGGCGATGCCAGAGGTGGCCTTTGAAAGAAAATAAGAATACTCTTGATTTACATCTTTACTGATAGGCTTTTAGTGATCTTTGGTTATTTAGCATAATCAGGAAGCCATTTCTGTCTAGAACTTATTATTTTACTGGGTTCCAGTCCCTCTCATGAAATCATTTAATCTTTTGTGTGTGTGTGTGTGTGTGTGTATGCGCGTGTGCGTGCACGCACACTTCAATGACCGCTACCAGCTGTCCTTATCCTATTTAACAACTCTCTGTTTTAAGCAGGCTAATTTCCATGATTGTCCTCTGTCTTTCTGGATTACCTTCACTGGACCTTTGCATGTTAATTCTCAACAAGCCAGTCTCCCACCTTTTACCAAAACATTTCTTTTACTTCTTTAAAATGCTTAAACTCAGCTTCTCAGTTTTCCCTAGTTAATTAAAGACTTGATTCTGACACATTTCCAATCTTTGTATTTCTAGCACATTTTTCTAGCTTTGATTACGTGAATTTTCAGAATATGTGCATAATTTGGGCTGTATGAACTTGTGCAAGCTGACTCACTGCCTAATAAAAATGGTGTTGTTTAGAATTTACTCAGAGATTAATCAGCAAAATCCAGAAACTGGCATTTTAGATACCGTAATGAATTATCTAGTAACCAGCACCCAGTGGGAAATACGACCTGAATAGATGGTTAATCTTCTCAGAGCCAAAAGGTTAAGTTGAATTAGCACAGGATTATTAAAGTTGTTAATTACTATTTCTGTAGTTAGGGGAAAATGTTAGCTCTCCTTCCTTGCATTTTCTGTTAATGATGGTGATTTCTTTATCTAGAGAAACTATAAGAGAAGGGGAAGAGATTATTAGAGCAACATGACTAGGTTAACTTATAGTTACTGAGATTTTTAAAATTAAACATTCCTTTTTCAGCTTACATGAAGACAGACTTACTGTATAAAATATTTTGTGTATTTATGTAATTATCTTACATGACAATATATTACATTCAGAAAATACTCGGTATCTGAACATTTTTAACTTTGCATATCCATTTCCTCTCCCTTTTGAAGCATAATGGCATACGTAGAGATTCTTAGAAAAACATTTTTTGAAAATGATGGTTTTGAATGGGCTGTCAAACTAATAATTTCAAGTTGATCAAAATAGTAAATTTTAAGTCAAATATATTTTACATGTTATCAGAATTATTTGAAAAATAAATGGGATTTTAGGGAAAATTTTAATTTCTTTTAAATGAACGATATCTTCCAAATGAACCATATATGTAGGTTTCAATGTAGAAGTGGCAAAGTAAACATTCTAAGGCAATTTATTGCGTGTACAAGGTACTTGTATCAACAAGCTGTAATGTAGAAATCTTTGAAAGGAAGGGACCAGAAATAATTCGATTTGCCACCATATCATTAACATAAACATCAGCTTTTATTTTAATTTTGTAAGCAGTTAGGTTTCTTAGCTGGAAGCAACAAAAAGTGACTCTGACTATTTAAGCTAAAAGTAAGTTTATAAAGTTGATGTTAGGAAGCTCTCAGCATTCATTGCTAGGAGATGAAAGAACCAGGCTTGTATGATGGGAAGAGCTGTTGGGGGCTGGGCCGGCTGTTCCTTTGGCAGAAACCACAGCCAGAACCACACCACAGGTACAGTCTGGTTAGGACAGCATTACTGTTGCTAGCTTACTGCTTCTGGCGCTGGACCAGTGATGCTGCTGCTTGGCTTTTGTTGCTGCCCGTGAAACTTAAACTTGCTGCAGCAGTCCTGTCTACTTGAGAAGGTTTTTTCTGGTCATTGCTGATAATTTCCCAGTTGCAAGTCAGAGGCAGGTACATCTACCTATGCTCTATTCCTAAAGGAAGCTAGGAAATAAATGTTGGGCTTTTCAAGCTTCTTAATGAGAGATAAATCCTACCTCTTGTTAGTGGTTTAAGATGCTCAAGTGTTTCCCATCTTAGAAAGTAAAAGTTCCCTCAACCTCCTGTTCTCATCCAGATTCTGCCATATATCTCTTCTCTCCTCTGCAGATAATATTAACTACTCTCACCTCCATTTCTTGACTTTTCATGGACTCTTTAATTCACTAGAATATGATGTGCACTCTCACTAATCTCCAAAGCTGTTTTCCACGGTAACGAAAATCCATGGACAAATTTGAGTTCTCTAGCTTGATATCTCAGTCATTTTTATCAGTGATCATGCCTTTTTGGAGGAAAACACTTATTCCTTGATTTCTTTGATACCCCCATGTTTTGGCTTTTCTTTCTCATCTGTTGAAGGCTTTTTCTTGCCCTCAAAATTCTTCAGGTTCCTCAAAGGTCTGCTCTAGGCCCTATTTTTCTATCATTACGCACTCCATAGGCAAGTTCATCTGTTCCCATGGCCTCAGTTACCACTTATAGACTGACCTAGACCTCTCTTTTGAGCTCGAGAGAGAACTTTGTATCAAACTAGTCATTTGTCTCAAAGGTATCCTGAAATCAATACTTCTAAAAGCCACACTCATGTTTTCTCTTTTTCTAGCATTGCTTATTGCTCGAAATGATACCCTCAATTAAACATATATTCAAGCTTTTAACTATGCAGAGGCACTGTTTTGTAGGGGAGACAAATATCTGAATACATTGTCACTCTTCTTTATGACATCTGTATAAAGTTCAGCCTAGCATCTTTTGAACCCCAGCACTGGAGGCAGCCATGACAGATGATATGGCAGTGATATTTATTTAATAACCACAGCCTAAGTAGGGACTCAGTAGTATTTGAATTAATAAATTAATATGTGTTTTTCATTTCAGTGAGAATTTCTTTTTCTCTCTCTTATTTCCACTTTATTTGAAAACAGTGTTCACTTCTAATATCTGTAATGGAAATGAAGTACTTTATAAAGCCAGTGAGTGCATTATAAACATGTACAAATAGAGTGAAAGAACTACAAAGACAGTTTCTATAGAACATGTTTTTATTTCTTCAGAAGTAGCACTAGAAAAATACTGCTGGGTTAGTAGGAATTAAGATACTTTCAGTTGCAAAATTACGAACTCTACAAACAAACACTAACATAAATTATAAAGGGAATTTATTCATTAATGTATTTAAAAAATCCAAAGTCAAGGCAGGCTTTGGCAAAAATTGATCCAGAAGTTTCAAGATATCTAATCTTTTTGGTGTTGTGTTATTTGACTTGGCATTCTCAGTTTCCTAGAGTGGCTCTGTCCAATAGAAATATAATGCAACTCACATTTTTAAATTTAAATATTCTAGTAACTGTGTTTTAAAAAAGTAAGAAGAGATGACAATTTTAATATCTTTAACTCAGTAGGCACAAAATATTGCCATTTCAACATAAAATCAGTATAAAAATTGAGATATTTTACATTTTTCATGCTAAATCTTCAAAATCATTATATATTCTACACTTATGGCACATTTCAATTAGAACTAACCACATTTCAAGAGTTCAGTAGCCACACATGGCTGGTGGCTACTGGAGTAGACAACACAGTTTTAAAATTTTTGCTTTGTGTTAATGCGGCCTCCTTATTTCCTCAGGTTGGCTACCTGCAGTCAATGAAACCATCCAAGCCTGAAGTTTTCTTTGTTGGGGTATTTTTAAACTATGAACTCAATTTCTTTGATAGCTGTTGGACTATTCATGTTACTTCTTTTGACAGTTTATGTATTTCAAGGAGTTGGTCTATTTCATCTAAGTTGCTGAATTTATGGACATAGAATTCTTTTTATTCTTTTAATCTCTGTAGGGTCTCTAGTGATGTCCTCTCTTTCATTACCAAAAAACTATAACTGATTAAATGTGTTTCATTTGCGTGTAGAAACATCATTTTACCATCAGCACACCAAGTTTAAATGTTTCCAGTCTTTCACTTAGCGTAAGCGTGTACAAGTAGTAGAATTGAGGTCATTCAAAAATATAGTCATTTTCTGGAATGTGAGTGAACGAGTAACTTAAAAATAGTCTGCTGATGGTGTTTATGTTTATCAAAGTCACTTAAGCACCTGAATTCAGTGAAGACTATTAAAGTCCTAATCCAGTATTAAACAGCTGGAGCTTCTTCTTAAGACATTATCCAAACATTGTAGCAACTTTTGAAGCATTTCTTATACTATCAGTTTTAAATTGAAAAATTAAAGAATTAAAAAACAAAATTATTTTTCTTGGTTAAAGTACCAACAAAGAGGAAAGTGATTGACGGAATATTGGTTGCTCAATGTTCCTGTCATAGCTAACTTTACTTTCACAGTGAAGGATTAACTCTGGTAGGAGTTATATGCAAAAGAAAGATGTAAGATACATCCACAACCTGAATGACCTGTGTATGTTTTTTAGATGTCAAAGTAATAAACTGAAAGTAAAAGGATGGAAAAAGATGTTGCATGAAAATAGAAACAAACAAACAAAAAAGCTGGGGTAGCAATACTTATACAAGACAGAATAGACTTTTAAACAAAGGGTACAACAAGAGACAACATATGATCCAGCAATTCCACTTCTAGGTATTTATTCAAAGGAAATGAAAACACCAACACAAAAAGATATATGCATCCCCATGTTCATTGCAGCATTATTCACAATAGTGAAGACATGGAAGCAACCTAAATGTCCATCGATGGATGAATGGATAAAGAAAATGTGATATATATCTATAGATATATATATAGATATATCTATCTATCTATATATATATATAGATATATATATATATAGATATATCTCCTGTTTTAAATTCTTTTGCAAAATGAATATTCACAGATCATTGTTAGAAAAATTGAGTCTGCTTTTCCTTTTTAAATTTCAAAGGTAACTGTAAATGTGGATTTTAAGTTAAAGTTAACATTACCTTAATTTAAAAATGAAAGCCTTAGTCAAAAAGATCTTTCAAATGTTAAATATTATAAAGAACAAAGTGTTTTTTCAATAGCTAGGCAGAGACGTATTGCATATAAAATTGGCTTATGAATAGACAATTATGTTTATTGTGACAAATACAGCATTAAAAAAAATTATTCTAGGATTTAACATTAGCTAGGTAAACCAGACAATAGCTTTAGTTTCAAATCTGTATGTTAACCTTTTATTTATATTGTCATTCATGAAATCTCTATTAAGTTCCTACTATGAACAAAGCACTGTGGCAGGAGCTTGCAATACAGTGTGAATAAGACAGACTTGGCCATACTAAACTAATAATCCCTTCGTATTTACTTGTAAATTAAAACCCAAGGTAATATCTGCTTAAAGTTTGAATATATTATCAGTTTTATTATTATGAGAAATTTTTGTGCATTCAGATTCGGTATTGGTTGATATGTGGTACACACATGTTTGTTTATACTCACACATACTTATTCATAGACATGTTTTGGCTGTCTTTGGAACATAATTAGCAGACCATAGTGGTTAACAGCTTAGACTCTGGAGTTAAGTTACCTGAGTTTGAATAATGAATCTGCTGTTACTGTTACCTGCTTCTTCATAGGGTTGGATCAAATGAGTTACTTGTTATAAAGCACATAGACTTAGTGTCTGTTAAATCTAGAGTTAGGGCTCTGTTAGTGTTATCAATTAATATGTTGACTAAAACCTACATTTTGTCAGAAAAATAAATGATTTTGTTTATCAGTTTGAAAAAAAATGGAATGAAGCCTGTGAAATTCCTATTAGCTGCAAAGGAGCTATTTAGTATGTTAACTGTCATAGTTAATGTTTGTTTGGACTTCTCTCTCCAATTCTGAGTTGACAAGATATTTCTACTTCCATCCCATAGGTCAGAATTATATTATATGTCCACTTCTACTCTCAAAGGTGTCTGGTGACTCCCATTGCTACCATGAACAAAATCAGAGATTTGTTAGTTAAAAAAAAAAAAATTTTCAGCAAGCAGTTAGTAATATCTGCTATTATTTTCTGTAAAATCATTTTTCTTTCTCTTGTTTTTATAGCTTATATCAGGAATTTCCTTTCTAAGCAAAACAATAAGGACTGATGCAAAATAAGAATGTTGGAAGTAATTTAATACTTTATTTGTAAATCGTATACCATACACTATTTTTATCTATCCTTTAAATGACTTAGCGTTGTTACAAGCAAAGATTGATAGCTACTTTGTTCTAGGTATTAGGTGACCTTGTCTCCAATGAAATTTTAACTTAGCCTCTCTTTTCTGGAGGATGGTTAAGTACACTCTATTCTTTGTACTAGAAATATGTGTTAGGGATTGAGTTATTTTGGCACTTCTTGAAATTTATCCCATCACTATTTTGTGCTGACATAATGGAAGACGTATCTGTTAAGACAAGAAGATATTGTATGGTTGGTTTATTAGGAGCTTTATCTTATTTAATGATTCTCTATAAGCATGTGTTCATTTATCAATACTGCCCTCACACCCAAATGTTTCCTCAAAGAAATTAGTGAACAAACATTTATTGAGCACCTAGTGTGCTAGAGACTGTGCTTAGATTTTAGGTGAAAAAAAAAATGAATGAAACACAGTTCCCTAACCTTATAAGGTTTACTGTCTGATGGAGATAGGAATATAAAAGAAGTGAGCAGTGCGATTATTGCCAAAATAGAAACATGCCAAAGGTGGTATTAGAAGCAAAGAGAAGGAAAGTACTTAATTCTGCTTTGATTTTTGACAGGAGAGTCTCAGAAAAGGCTTCATCTATCTTTTAAGAGACTAGCAGTTCTACAAAATAATAAATGGATGAAATAAAAATATTGGAGAACCTAGGGTAAATGAAATTGGAAGTTAATTTTATTTCACTTCCTACCTTGAGTTAAAAAATAACTTGGTCTTAGACTAACAAACATAGAAGAAAACTCTTTATGGATTTTAGTATAATTTATAACAAGTGATTCTGACTGCTTTATAACATGATGATGACAAAAAGAACCTTTAAAACAAACATTTTGTAAACATTCAAATCATTTAAACTAAATATACTTATATAGTTCCTTTATCATCATTTGATGTCAAAATGATGGATTAGTCTGTCACACAATGAAAAGTGTTGTATAAAGGAAACCTGTAGAAGTTCTGTATTTCTCTACCTGTAGCTAAAATAGGCATTCATGCATAATACTAACAGTGCAGTAAAGCATTTGTAAATGTAGTTGACCAAATGAAACATGGTAGGAGTTACTTTAATGATGACTTTGATAACTGGATATGTCATTCATTATTCAGTATTATAACTGCAGAATTCCTCCAAGATATCTACCTTATTTGAAATACAGATGTACCACAATAAATAAAACATACTTATAGTTAATTTTAAAAGACATACATAGAGCTTATAAAAATAAAATAATGATATGTTACCTTTTATATTCTAGGACTACTAAATAGGTAAAATTAAACCTCTATCCTTGAGTAGCTTCCCATTTATGGAGGTAGAGAAGACCTCCACAAAACTGCTCGTGATCCAGGCAGTACATATCAAAGTGTTGAATTATACTAGATCAACATAAGAAACTAACCATCACAAAAGTAATACTTAGAAGAGGAGTAATAGAAAAGAGAAATAATGACAAGCTGAAGTTTTCAGGTAAAGCTTCAGGGAAGAGGCTGGACCTACACTTAGTGTTGAAATAACATTACTTTGGTGGGCTTTTATTTCTGAGTTCTAATTTTTTCAAGTACTTTATCTTCACAAAGACAATCTACACTTGAGAAATTAAGTACATCATTCTTTTGTTCAGTAGAATCGTTGTGGCTTATAAGTACTTGTTAACCTGGTTCCATCGAAATCTAAAAATTATAAATTCTGTACTCAGTAATACACACACACACACACACACACACACACACAATTTTCATGTAATTTCATTACATTTTCATGTAACCTCCGGGTAAGAACTCAGTAGGCATTAATCCTACAGTTGCTTACTTAAATTGTTCTCAATCTGTAATGAAGACTTTGAACTCATAAAGTCGTTTGAAGAGAAGTAACAACATATTACTACTAATATGTTCTGTCGACTACAACTGTGAAATCTCATTTATCTAGGGTGTTTTGGTAGCAACTGCACTTTTCTGTAATAATAATAATTCCCTGGAATAATAATAATAATTTACAGTTTATAAAGTGATGCCATGTACTGGATCTCATTTTACACATGGAGTAATAATGTGTAAAGGCCTGTATGCAGGCAAGCATTTTCCCTTCTTGTTTTTTTCTTTGTTTATTCTTCTTAAAGTACATTTTTTTATTATGGTAAATACATATAACATAAAATTGGCTATTTTAACCATTTTAATACCTACAAGTCAATGACATAACATACATTCACAGTGTTGTGCACCCATCACCACTAATTTCAGAACTTTTTCATCACTCTAGAAGGAAGCACTGTACCCACTAAGCAGTCACTCCCAAGTCTCCCCTAACCCTAGTCCTTGAAAAAGACTGGTCTGCTTCAGTCTCTAATGGTTTGCCTTTTCTGGACATTCCATATGAATGAAATCATACATGATATGGCCTTTTGTGTCTGGCTTCTTTCATTTAGCGTGTTTTCAAGCTTCATCTATGTTGTGTAGCATGAATGAGTACTTCATTCCTTTTTATAGCTGGATAATATTCCATTATATGGACATGACACATTTTGTTTATCCAGTCATCAATTAATAGACATTTAGGTTGTTTCTACTTTTGTCTAGTATGAATAGTTCTGCTGTGAACATTTGTGTACAGATTTTTGTTTTAACATGTTTTCAGTTTTTGGTGTTTTTTTTTTTTATTTATTACCTAGAAGTGGAATTACTGTGTCATATGGTAATTCTATGTTTAACTTCTTGAGGAACCACCATACTGTTTCCATAGCTACTGTACCTTTTAATAGTCCCACCAGCAATGTATGAGGGTTCCAGTTTCTCCATATCTTCATTAATATTTATTTTCTGTTTTGAAAAAATTCTAGCCACAGTAATGGGTGTAAAGTGGTATCTCGTGGTTTTGATTTGCATTTCCCTAGTGACTAATGTCATTGCGCATCTTTTCACGTGCTCGTTGGTCATTTGTGTATCTTCACTGAAAAAATGTCTATTCAGGTCCTTTGCTCATTTTCGTATTTGGTTGTCTTTTTTTTTTTTGCCATTGAATTTTAGGGCTCCTTTATATATTTTGAACATTAATCCCTTATCAGATATATGATTTATAAGTATATTTTTTCATTCTGTGTACTGTTTTTATCACTGTGTGATAGTGTCCTTTGATGTACAAAAGTTTTTAATTTTGGCAAAGTTCCATTTACCTATTTTATTCATTTTTCACCTTTTCGTGTCATGCCCAAGAAATCCGTGACAAATCCAATATCATAAGGATTTTTTTCTGTGTTTTCCTCTGTTTTATAGTTTTAGCACTTTTATGCTTAGGTATTTATCTATTTCGAGGTAATTTTTATATATAGTATTCCTCTTTTTGATATTTGAAGGAAATGAAGTCCAATGAAGTCATGGATCACATATAAATGAGATAGAACAGGTCATGAGACTCAATAGTGATTTTTCTTCCAGACTATGGATTGATAAACTATGGCCCAGTGGGAAGATCTGTTTTACTACCTGTTTTATGTATGTCCCACGAGCTTAGAATGATTTTAAATTTTCAATTTTAACTGTTGAAAAAAATCAACAAAAGAATAATATTTTATAACGTGAAAATTTTATTGACCACAATAAAGTTTTAGTGGAGTGTAGCCATGCTCATTTGTTTATGTATTGTTGAGGGCAACAGAGTATATCAGGTGTTTGCGTCAATGATTAGGAACTGAAGCCCTGAGTAAGAATACCTTCAAGATAGAATAAGCCAAGATTTACATGTGATCAAATTGGTTTGCAGAGAAGACTTTTAATCTTGGTTTTGTTTCTTGAAAACTAGAGCCATACAGTTACTGTTATTCCTTTCTTTTGTTTCCTTATTGGCAAGCAGTGTATGTACTATTGCCTGCTTACAGCTATGTGGTGGTGATGGGAAAATGTTTTGAAAGCACATGGAGTTCTATAGGTGAAAATCAAATGTGTTTCTTAGTAAGTACTGCAGATAAAGGTGCTTAACCCCAGTCAGAAATATTGACTCAGCGTTGATGGTTTGACTCAAAGTACCTATAACCCTAACAATCATTTGTGAAAATCTCCCATTATTTTATAGGCATCCATCTGTACTGTTTCTTCCTCGTTATGTTGCCTTTTTTTTGTTTCCTTAGCAAGAGGCATCTTTTAGTTAAAAGAAATCTTTTGATCCTTATAAAGTTAATTTTTCTATATTTTCAAAATATAGTTTAAAAATAAACTACATGTTAAAGGCTTTTCTCGCAACTATTATTTTTGGTGACCTTAAATCTGCTACTTTTAGACACTTATGATAATTGAAAGGTTGGAAGCAGTTAAAGCCTAGTGTGCATATGGTAAAAACGATGTTTATTCAAATGAAGCTTAAGCATTTCATCAGCTTTAGTGTTTTGACATTGATCTTTTTGTTATAATAAAATGAATCTGAATTTGTTACTTGCCTTCTAAAAAGTTTGGTAACACACTTAAAGAATTTTCATTTAAGTATGAAAGAATTTTGTAACTTTATTGGTGATTATATGCACATACCCACTCCCATCCCCACACATGCATACACATTCATTTAAAAGTTTGGTGGATTAAATATATTAAATTTCTAATGTTTGTATATTACCTTTGAGTTTGAGAGAATACCTCTTGTCAAAAAAATTATAGTGCTTTCAGCAACCTCATGACTTATTCCAGATCAAGTTTAAGTGACATTCAGTTTAATACTTAATTTACTGGAGCAGGCATTGTAAGGTATGGCTTTATTACTATGACTCAGTGATCTAATTTTTTCGAAGGTAACTTTTGCAAGGCAAAGACAGTCTTTATTCAGATAACCCATACAAAAACATAAACTTGCCACTGAAACTACTGTAAAAACTACTGCCACAAACAACTCCTATAAAGAAGAGTTGCGTGGTGCTCTGCATGCCATTTTGATCTAGACTGGAAAGTCAACGAAGACTTCCCTTGAGCGAAGCTCTGAAGGATGAGCAGACGTTAACCAGTCTGTGAGAGGAGAGAACGTCCTTCAAAGCAGAAACTTGGAGTTTGACAAGAATAAGGATCAGCTAGTATAATTAGAGACAAAAAATCTGACGTATGATACAAAATGAGGCTAGAAAGGTAGAATGGGGTCAGATTACCCATGGCCTTTTGTATCGTGTCTGAAGGAAATTGTTCATTATCCTCAGAGTATTTTAAAAATACCGAAGGGTATGTTTTGAAAAATCTCACTCTGGTTGTTCTATAAAGAATAACTGAGAAGGAAAGTGAGGAGGCAGGATCAAATATGACCTGATCAAATAGAGGTGGTGGTAGCCGGCACTTGGAGTGTAGTGATGGTGATGGTGATGGCAGTTGATGAAGATTAGTAACAGAATCCAGAAATATTTGTTGAATATTTGTTGAGTGAGTGAGTGAATGAGTGAATGAATGAATGAATGAAGTAAGATAGGGAGTGTGGGGTTAGCTTCAGATAGGAAGAGAGATTTATCACTGTTTTTAGGAGATGGGAAGAAAGAATAGAGTGGATGCAGTTGTAGACATTTAATATTGGAAGGATGTCAGAGTTCTTGCCTGATGGTTATTTTCTCTAAAGTTGGAGAAAAGATCCTTATCTCACAGCAAGAGAAAGGAGTGTTGGTCAGAGGATCAAAGAAAATGGAAATTTGCAACAGCTGTGGTGGAGTGTGGAGAATGTACTAACCAGAGAAATGTAGAATTATTCCCTTGCATGGAGGGGGCTCCTTTGCGATCATTAATGATGAGTTAATAATGGATCCAATTTGCCCTTTGGAGACCTTTCTGTAATAGTTGTTTGGCTGCTCAGGCACAGTTATGCATGAAGAAAGTGGATAATAATAGAACATAGGAGTTATTAATTTTGGTGGAAAAGCATTTTGAATGATGTTCAGGGTCTAAGATTTTACCTTGGCAATGGATGGCTAACTCAGTAGTGTGGAGGAGAATTTCATTGGAGATGACCTGAGGACGTATTGTTGAGAAAGTAATTCTCTTGGATCTGATTATCGACGATAATGACAAGGCTTAAGGGAAGGAGACTGTAAGCTGAGTGCTAAAGAGTTAGGCATGTGAGGAGAGAATGACCAGGAGGTTAGGAAATGACAACAGTGAGGAGAAGGAAAATGGTGATATAGCTAAGAGTGCCTGAGCATCAAAGAAATGGGTTGTTTTGTTTATTCATTTTTTAATATGTTAGTGAAATAGTAATTTCTGGAGGTTACATTAGAACCAGGGAAGCCCATTTTCCCCTCTTGGCCCTGGAAAAACGTACGTAGTAAAACTTCAGATGTGTCATCTTTATACCAGAGTTGTTCAATGACTTTCTACCTCTGATTGGTGTCACATTCAGTATATCCCCATGTAGATGGAACACCTTTCATTACAGAGTTCATCTACCTCTCCTTCCATAATACAGTAAGATGTTCCTGCTGTTCCCTGTGGGCATAGGTGGAAATCCTTCCTGAGGGACCACAGTCACTTAAGCTTCCTGACCCAGGAAATGGAGTGGATTGTCTTCTTTCCCAGCAGTAATGGACAGCTTCTGCAGAATTAATCCTAATTCCTGATACTGGCTTTCTTGGAAGAAAATGCTCTTTGACTACATCACCTTCCTCTTAATAAATAAACAAAAATGTGTATTTTGTCAGGTGGATTTCCTAGAGACCCTTTGATTTGATCTATTCCTAGGAGTTTTCTTATAAAATGACCTAAAAAAAGTTGAGATGATTTCTTTGCTTTTGAGACCGACCCAATGACTGTACTTTAGATTCTGGTTTTCAAATAAGGAATGTACCAGGAAATATTTGTTTTGTTTTGTTTTAATTTTAGGAATAGTTGGCATACAATTTATGCTAGTTTCAGATGTGCAATATTAATGATTCAACATTTATATACCTTACAATGTGATCACCATACTAAGTAGTAACAATCTGTCACCATGCAAAGTTATTACAATATATTGACCATATTCCCCTTCACCCTTTTCACTCATCCCTCCCGTTCCCTCTAGCAACCATCAGTTTGATCTCTGTTTCTGTGAGTCTATATTTTGTTTTTCTGTTTGTTTTGTTTAGTTTTTTTAGGTTCTACGTGTAAGTGAAATCATGCAGTATTTGTCTTTCTCTGTCTGACTTATTTCACTTAGCATAAGACCCTCTAGGTCCATCCATGTTCTGGCAAAAGGTGAGATTTCATACTTTTTATATTGCTGAGTAATATTCTATTTTATATACTATGTGTATACACATATATGTTACATACACATACCACATCTTTATCCATTCATCTGTCGATGGACATTTACATTACTTCCATATCTTGGCTATTGTGGATTTTTTAAAAATAGCTAAGCTAGTTGACATTATCTGTTGCAGGGACATTCTTATAAAAAAGGTACGTTGGTACATAATTGTGATCTCTGATTATTGTGGTCTGACTCTGCACTATTTTTGATAGATTGGATAGTATTGAAAGAAAAATTCAGAATTTAATGGTTTTTTAAAATGAACTTATTATCAGCAATGCCATTTTCATGTGAAATGAGTTTACACATCATTGGAAAGACCATTAAGAATTACAAAATATATGTCTATGTACAGATCAGTTTAAGAGTAGATTAGTTTCTTAGCAGTCACATATTTAACATTATAGCAGTGGTCTGTAAATATAACAGAGGTAACACTTTTACTCTGAAAATTTAGTACCTGACCTATATAGCTAATCTGGTCTTTATCTTTATTACTCATTTGTTCTTGTTCAATAATTCCAAAGCATTTGGAATTCATAGTGGTGATCAGCGTTAAAAGAGCCGTAAAATGTAGCGACTGTCTGTCAAGAACCAAACCAGAAACACACAGTAGTCCTCTGACTCTTCTACATAATGATAATTATTAATCAACTAACAGTAACAGTGCACCCACTTTTATCTGACCTTGATTTGCAGACGCCTCCTCCATGTCAAGACAAGTTAGTATACTTTACCAAAATGCTCAAGTGACTATTTTACCTAATGTGGCGTAATTATTCTGTTGCTTAGTTCAAATGGTCTAGAAAAAAGGCTTTACATAGTTTTGTAGTCTCCTTTTCATTCATGGTATTGGGATTGTGCTGGCACAGACTCTGTATAGTTAAGGATGAAAGCTTATTAAAATCTAATACTTTTCTTGTAACTTTCCAAATACTTAGGTCTCCATTAATGGGAGCTTGATCTTTCTCATCCTTTTGCCCAAAGCGAAAGTGATGAGAGTGAGAGTGGGGTGAGAGTCCCAAACTAATACCTTATCTTTACATAATTCATTCATTAAGAAAACAAGTATATAAATGCCTCCTCTGTGCTAGACACTTTTTAAGGACCTTACTTTGATAAGGCTGGGAGGACAGGTACACAAATAAGTAAATAATTTTAGATAATAGTAACTTCTTGAAGAACATAAGTCAAGGTTATGATAATATATACTATTTTAAATTGGGTGGTCAAGAAAGATCTCTCTGAGGTGACATTCGAATTAGCGCCTGAATAAGAAATCACCTGTGAATAAAATAATTTAGGCTGAGTGTGGTTAAAAACTGAATAGGATTAAGTTTAGGATATTCAGTGATCAAAAAGCAACAGTACTGTGCCTAGGGTATGGGGAATGAAGGGCAAAGGCCAGATCTTGTAAGGCAAAGTAGATCATGATAAGGAATTTAAAGTGTATTCTATGTATACTGGGAAGCTACTGCAGAATTTTAAGAAGGGGATGTGACATGATTTGAATTATAGTTTTAAAAGATCTCTCTGGCTACTATTGAGAATGGATCATAAGCTCTGTTTTCTAAAGGGAGCAGGGATTGGCAGACGCTGATAGACAATGTAAAGCTAATATATTAATTATAGGAAACCCTTATTTTTTTCCTACCTCATACTCTTTTTACTTTTATTTTTTTACTTTTGTGGTTTTTCAAGAGTAGGTTTAGCAGTATTTCAATTGATTTTAATCCTCCTTATGTTTCTCTCTTATTGTCAACTCCTTAAAGAAAAAATCTTTTCATCTATTTTTCTATCAGTACTCAGTAGTTTAAGTAAATTATGGGCTAGCCACTTCAAAACTTCATGACTAAAAATAACAAGGATTTATTTCATGATTTTAAGGTTTTGCTCCTATGCTCCTCTCTATTTTTTGCCCAGACTTACTCATGTGGCTCCATTTAGGTGAAGATTTGGCTAGGCTGAAGGTCCAAGATGGTCTTACCCACATGTCACATACATACATGTCTGACTCTCTGTTGGTGTGTCTTGGTTCTCTTCTGCATGCCTTCTCAACGTCCAATAAACTGGAACATCTTCTTTACATGGTAATCTCAGGGTGCCTCTCCAAGAAAGCAAGAAGCAGAAGGTTCAATGTTTAGTTTCAAAAGTCGTATAACCTCACTTCCATCACATTCTATTGGCAAAAGCAAGTCCAAGTCCAGTCAGATTTCAGACCTCTCTCTCTCGATCGGAATAGGGGCAAAGTCACATTGCAAAGGAGAAATCGTTATGACCATTTATGAAAATAATCTAACACAGTCCACTCTCTGGCTACTACACTTTATTTATGTTTATTTCACATGTAAAATATACTCATCCTCTCCCCCAAATCCCAAAAGTCATATCTAATTGCAGCCTTACTTTCCAGGATCTCTTGATCTGGGTTGGGTCCAGATGTGAATAAAGCTCCCCAAGTTTAGTTCTTCTGGTACAGGAAGGAACTCTTGATTCAGAGAGCTGTGAACTAAAAAGAGTACCACATCAGTTATGTAAGTTTCTAGCTTAAGAATGAACAAATTAAACCCAAAGTAAGCTGAAGGAAAGAAATAATTAGGAACAACAATCAATGAAATAGAAAAAGCAAGAAAATTAATGAGGCTGATGGCTGGTTCTTTGAAAAGATCCACAAAATTGACATCTCTATATTAAGAAAGAAAGACAAGACAAAATTACCAATATCTGGAATAAAAAAGATTTTAACAAATAATAGATTTTAACAAACATTAAAATAATAAGAATATTATGAACAACTTTGTGCTCATAAATTTGAAACTTAAATAAATGATCATATTTTTTGATGGACACAAACCATCAAAGCTCCCTCAAGTAGTAATAGATAACCTGGAAATTCCTGTCTATTAAAGAAATTAGAATAATAGTTATAAACCGTCCCACAAAGAAAACTCCAAGTCAGATAGCGTCACAGTGAATTTTCCCCAACATTTAAAGAAGACATAGTGCCAATTCCACATAAGCTCTTTCAGAAAATAGTAGAGAACACTTCTCAACTCATTTTATGAAGCCAGTATTACTCTGATAACAAGACAAAGACATTACAGGAGAAGAAATCTATAAACCATTATCCTTCTGGAATATATACAGAAATTCTTATTAAATATTAGGAAATGATAAACAAAGTAACGAATTTAATCTAGCAGTGTAATAAAATGTTAATATCTCATGACTAAGGTAATGTTGAGAAAAAGTAAAGTTGGTTTAACATTCTAAAGTCAATGTTATTTACCACCACATTGAAAGAAATAATCATATACTAAAAGACAAACTGTAGTCATTTCAATAGATGCAGAAAAACACCATTCATGATTTATAAACAAAAAAAACTCAGCAAACTAGGAATAAAAAATAAAAAACTTCCTTAAACTGATAAAGGCTATCTACCAAAAACCTAAAACTAACATTGTTCATGAATTAGAAGACTCAGTAATTTAAAATTTTCAGTTCTTCCCAAATTGATCTATAAACAACACAGTCTCAGTCAAAACCTTAGGAGGCTTTTTTTGTGTGTGGAATTTGATAAGCTGAATATGTAATCTATATGGAAATTCAGAAAACCTGCAATAACTCCTTAAAAAAAAAGGACCAAAACTGGAGGAATTACACTATTTGATTTTAAGACTTAACATAAAGTTATAGTAATCAGGCCAGTGTGGTGCTAGCATAAAGTTAGATCACTCTTTTGAACAGAGCAAACCCACACATTTATGGTCAATTGATTTTTGACAAAGGTACCAACGCAATTCATTGAGCAAATGGTGCTGAAGGAATTGTGTAGTCTCATGGTGTGGAGTGAGGAGGGGGCAGGAACTTTGACCCTTATCTCATGCTACATCCAGAAATTAACTTGAATGGATTATAGTCCTAAACCTCAGAGCTGATACTTATTGTAAAACTTCTAGAAGAAACAGGAGAAAATGTGACCCTGCTATAAGTCAGAGTTTCTTCTAGAAGACCCAAAAGGCATGAATTATAAAATGAATATTGATAAATTTCACCTAAGCGAAATTAAAAACTTTCTTTAAAAGACATGATTAAAGAACAGCACGGTCACATTACAAACAGACATGCTTCCTGAGATGAGTGTAATTTGTAGCCTTATTTTGCAAACCATCATAGTATAGTGTAGAAGAGAGAGTGTTGAGTTTAGAGTCAGGAACTTCTCATATGTAATCCTAACTCTAGCATTTGTCAAAGATACTGTTTACTAAATTATTAATGTTTTGTTAGGTTCTCTGAGCCTTGGTTTTCTTTTTCTTTCTTTCTTTTTTTTTTGTGGAATGATAATGCCTACCTTACAGGATTTCAATGATGGTCAAATAAAAAAATAGATATGAAAAAATATATGGAGTGTTATTGCTATTCTTAATGTATCATCATCATTATCATCATTATTGTTTATTATAGGTAGTTGATTCTTAATTCCTCCCCTTGAAAAGTGGTAACTATGAACAGACATCTCTTTTTCACATAACCAACTATAATTATCTCTTAAGGAGAGACTAAAATTTTTAAATGTTTCAATAGGTGTATAAACAGATCTATAAACTCCAGCTGATCCTTCTGATCCTTCTTAACTGAAGAAATTGAGTTGATATAGTCACCTTTTTTTCATTTTCTCTTAAGGGCATGACTGTTCATTCTACTTTTGTTGTATGTCCTATAGTTTTATGCCAAGCCAATTTTTTACCAACATTACTCTTAGGAACAATTGAAAAACATTCTTTAGAGATTTAGAGATAATAAGTAGTAATCACATTTATTATATGAATAGATATAACAAATATATACTATGTGTTATATATTTAAACCATAATAATAATAGAACTAATTGGTCATTGGTGCCCTTTTGCCTAGAAACTTCTTCCATGTACTTTTTTAGTGTAGTAAGATTCAGCTAACTGTACTCTAAACATATAATCCACTGTGAGAAATGAAAGATAGTTAAGTGGTTCCCAAGAACATAGGCACTTTGAGCTAAAAAGAGTGATTCATGTCAGATGAGCAAAACTCTATTGCTTCACAAATCCACTTGTCTTTGGCACAGAGAAAATGAGTTTTTAATATCTGAAAGTTAGATTGTAGAGACTCATCCATGACTCATCCATTATAAATTTAAACTGTCTGTATTACAGAGGTTAAGAACCTTTTTTCTATTAAGGACCACTGAATCAGAGAGTTAAAAAATAACAGCAACCAAGACCACTTTCAGAAAAGCCAAATTAAGGTATTTGGGGGCAAGAAAAATAGAAAACATTATTGTCATTCTACTTTTAAACTACAGTTTCATTCTTCAGTTGATATTAAGGTAGATAAGATAGGTTATAAAACAGTATTGAAGAAATCAAAAGAAAAAATCACTTCTTCCATCTCACTGGGACCAGGTGAGCGAGATGGATAAGAGGAAGGATGCAAACTTAGGATGATATTGCTGAGATGGAAAAAGAGGTTTATGAACTGGTTCTGTAGATTTCGAAGTGGGTATCATACCTTAAGTCCTTCTGATTATGATAATAAGTTATTACTGTTATATCTATACACAATGAAATTCTGTTTTTCTCATGAGCAGGTAATCATTATTAACCTAAGCTCTTTCCACTTTCATACTGCCTTTAACTCTAAGGAAAATTATTCTTTTATGTACATTTTTACTTTATAGATTACTTGCCAGGTAGATTCATAAGCCAAAAGCATCCAAGTCTTCGGATCAGTGTCTACGTGACTTAGAATCTTCTTCATGGCTTTGGAATTTTCTGATCTTCTCTAGAAAAAGAAAGTCCTTTCTGTTTATGAAAATTGAGTAAAGCCCAACAGACTTTCTTGAATACAATCTAGTGGTTGTACCTATTGGTGTTGCCAAAATATAAACCTTTGAGACCAGAGACTTTGTCTTTGTATCTTCCACAATTTGCACAAAGTTGAGGCTTAATATTTATTAAGAAAAGGAAGATTATTATTTGCATCATTTAGAGTCCTCCATGTTAGAACAGCATGGATTTTCAGTGTGATCAAGAGGTTTTTTTAAGGCAACCTGGGAGAAAACTAAAAAATTACTTTAAACATCAGAAAGTGCTGTTTGAAGGTAAAGTATGTCTCCCCTTATCTGTTCAATTTTGTCCCTCAGTATAATGTGCTGTTCACTTTTGTTTTGTCTTCCCTTTATTCACAGTCGTTTTTTTTTTATACCTTAGTTATTAGTTCTCATCAGGGGTGCCTCTTTTGAGTCTCTGTCTCTCTGCCTGTCATTTTTTCTTTCTTTCTCACTGTCTGAGAAAACCACCTGCCTATTATATTCCCTTCATTTAATTAAAGCCGTAGTAACTGGCTTTTGCCTGAAATTATCATAGTAGAGTTTTTCTACGTCTGGTAGCCCAAGCCTAGTCAGTTCCCCAGATTTTAGATAACAAACTTTGATATGTGTTCCACATCCTGACGATCATGAATCTATAATGTGAAAAGGAAAGAGCAGTGTTGAAATGTGACCTTGCACAAGTCAGCCTCATTCAGCTGGCTTTCTTTATCTGCGATATCGAGAGAATTAATGTGTGCCCTTGAACCTAATAGAATTTGTTGTGAGTATAAAATTAAACAAAGCTTTGTAAGTTCCAAGACCTCTGCAACTTTAAGATATTATGGGGTTGATATTTCTAAAGTAGGACTTAGGAATGGCTACATTAAAATAAAATATTCACACTCCTATGAAGCAGCAAGGGGTATCTTTTCAGTTTCTTCATTTCTTTATCTGTTGTAGCCTCTTTATCCTCTATCTATGGAAATTCAGTCCACTTCTAAAAGCCCAGAGCAAATATCACCAGCTTCATAAAATTCTCTCTTTATGTCCTAAATTAAAAGTGATACAGTTCTCTAGAATTTAAATAATTTGGCAACTTTTTAATAGACATAGTAGTTCCCTTATTTTTGCATTCTTTTTTATCCATCCCCTGTTCCTGAGTGAAACATCTGGATATTATTAAAATAATCATTAGACTAGGGAAGTAGTCACTTAATGTGTCCAAGGTCACCTGGGGAATCCTCATCTCACTTTGGAAGCTGGGGTCAGACTGTCTGCTTCAGCCACGCTGTTCTTCCTTCAGTCACCTCTGTTTTACATAACCCCTCCAACAGGAGGCATTTTGAACATGATTTTGCCTTTACCTAGAATTAGTGTTTCTTTGTGTGATGCTGCCCTTCAAATCCAAGTTTTATCATTAATTTCTAAGGGAATCCTTTCCTAGCCTATCACTAATTCCTAGTGAATCCTTTCCTAGGTCAACTCTCTCACATTATATGTTCTCAACAGCACTTGGGTTACCCTATCACAGCATTTATCACAAATGCAGTTTGACATTTATTTGTATAATTATCTGAATAATGACTCACTTAAACTGGAAGCCCAGTGAGAGCAGAAACTATGCTCTTGTTCTCCATTATATTCCCTTTGCCTACATGTATGTCCGTTGCTTGTAGTTCTTGGAACACAGTTTCGGTGAATAAATATTGAGTGGGTAGATGAATAGTAGTCCACAAACGTCATTTTGACAAACATGGGACCAGAAATTGGGGACCTTTACATTCAATCCCTGGTTTTAAGTTCTCTCTTAACCTTTCTATATATATTATGGTATCTAAAATTGGATGAAACCTACCCTACTAACTCACAGGGTGTTGTGAACATCAAATGAGAAATATGAAGATATTTTGAAAAGTATGAAGTGCTATTTAAATATAAAATTACATTAAAAAGCTAGTGATATAAATGGAAGAGGCTGTAATGGATACTAGGTACAGTTGACCTTGAACAACACATGGGTTAGGGGCACCAACCCCCGCGCAGTCAAAAACCTGTGTATAACTTTTGACTCCCCCAAACCTTACCTACTGATAGCCTACTGTTGCCCAGAAACCTTACAGATAACACAAACAGTTGGTTAACACATAGTTTGTGTATGCATTATATACTATTGTTACAATAAAGTAAGCTAGAGAAAAGAAAATGTTAAAATCATAAGGAAGAGAAAATATATTTATAGTATCTACTGGAAAAAAAATTGCTTTTAAGTGAACCTGCACAGTTCAAACCTATGTTGTTTAAGGGTCAACTGTATAATACACAGACCATGTTCTGTTTTTTATTCTATAAACCATAGGAGTTACATTTCAAGATGGAGTTTAATTTCTAGTTCTTGTGCATTTGACTTCTTTTCTTAGAAGTTATCTCTCTCACTACCCATGATTTCAGATAGTGAATATCATTTATTTCCACCTGTGGAAAACATGAACCCAAATTGCCTAAGACTAGCATTCCATCCAATTCCTTTCATTTTATGATTCAGCAAGCTTTATGGTATTAATACAAGCCCTATCTTTCACAAATGGCTTATCTATGTATTTATAATCACTTAACACTATATACTGGGAGGAATAAATAGGTTGTGTATGTTACTTTCACTGTGGGTAAAATGGAATAGGAAATCACGAGTTAAAGTGAATTGATGCTTTGTTGTATTTTTGGAACAGGGCAAGATATTTCAACTTCAACTTTTAAGACAAATTGTAGTTGGTCATTCCATAATTTTCTACCACTAGCTTATTAAAATATATTTGTTTCTCTCTGTTTTCTGTTTTCAATTCTTCCTACCTTCATCCTTTTCATTCCTCTAATTTTTCTTCTTTTTAACTTTAACAATCTGGGTTGCAGGGGAAAAAAACCTGGCACTTAATCAAGAACATGATCTCATTGCTTTCAATGGCTTAGAAAAGAAACATTTTAAAGCAGTTGAAAGATTTCACTCTGGAAAGTAGGTACTGCATAACTAAGTGTGTTGGTTCCCAGCAGAGCCTTGAGTAACCTCTTTCCAGCCATCCTCGTGTCTTTTTTTTTTTCCCTTCTACTTCCTGTTCAGTGAGCAATATCCTAAGTTTAAAAAAAAAGAAAAAAGAAAGAAAAAGAAAAAGGAAAAAAAGAAAAATCCAGTAAGACTTTCCTTTTGATGCTCTTGCCAGAGTATTGTTTTCTGTTCTTTCTCTCTTTTATACTTTTATACTTCTGTAGTGTAATTGTTTCTAGGCTTCATCACCAGTCTAGAGATGGAGTATAATTTTTAGTTCCCTCCTGTTCACATAAACTCCTAGTCCTTTTCAGAGTTTTCTTAAGTATTTCTGGGAGTCTTTAGGTGGAATGTATCATGTATTAAGGAACAGGAGTGAATATTCTTACAGCCTCCTTGGATAGTCTGTTCCTCTCATGCCACCCTAGTATGGTGCCTTATCACTGCCACTGCTGCTGGGATCTCTGTGAGGGATAGTAAGCAGTGCCGGGAATGCTGTCTGTAGTGTTTTCAAAGCTCTCAGTCTTCAGGGTACTCAAGAGGTGCAGGGTTGGTTTAGAGAGCACCCCCTTCCATCGCCCAACCCTGTCTCTGTACCACACTTTGTCTCTAAGTCCCAAAGCAGCAGAGTTTGTGCTTACAGTTTCACAGCCTGTCTTGTAAAGGTTTCTTATCTTTTAGATCTACCCTTTTACTCCTTCTGCACTCAAAACCAGTTCAGAGAGTTAGATGGGAAAAGACACC
>NW_006431918.1:4082567-4090638 GCF_000325575.1 Pteropus alecto | reverse complement strand
TTGTGAACTGAAAGGCAGAATACCATATATGTAAAGGGAGATCACTGGCACACTAGTTTTGATAGTTGCTGAATTTTTAATCATAAGTAGAATCCACTCAGCCAACCTGTTAACATTTTTAAAAATTTAATATGTACCAATTTACCTGCTACTAAATTCAAAAGATACAAAGTATGCCCAGTAAAGTTTCCTAGCACCTGCATCCCTCAATTATCAAGTTCTTCTCACTGATGGAATCAGCATTACCAGTTTCTTTCATATCCTTCCAGAAATACTTCATGCATGTGTAAACAAATCTCTATATAGTTACTTATATATTCTTCCCCATCCTCCATCTCCTTTCCCCCCCACATCACACCCTCTCACAAATGATATATATGCTTTGCTCTTCCTTGTTCTTTTCACTTGGAGACTTTCTTATTAGCACATAAGGCATTTTCTTATTTTTGTAGCTACACTGTATGGTTATACCTTAACTTATTTATCTAGTCCCCTAATGATGGACTTTTAGGTTGCTTCTAATCTTTTCCCATTACAAATAATGCTGCAAAGAGTAACATTGAACATAAGTTCTTTTGCATGTGTATATCTATAGGATAAATTCCCAGAATTGGGTAGGTTAAAGGCTATGTAATTTTGGACTTCCTACATTTTTAGTTAGTGAATGGAGAAGTTTTGTTTTATTTTTGATTTCTAGTTTATATTCTAGACTCCTTTTTTCAGTAAGCTGAGTTTATCACCACCTCATTTTATTTGTTGCTTGCTTAAGCAGTGCCCAGGCAATATAAATAAGTGGGCCAAGTGTAAAGGGAAAATAAAAAGATTTTGTTTTCACAAAGACCTAAGTATAACGAATTATTTCTCTATTGTGGAACAAACCTTAGTACAAGCTTGGTGATAAATGGCAGGCGGAACTTAGTGTCTAGACTGCAGTGTAGGGACTGCAGTGAACTGGAGGGCAAATGCCTGATGTGAAATGGGGGGGCAGTGCAGTTCAACTCCAACCAGTTGTTGGCACATAAGGGATTACAGATTGAGTGGTGACAGAGGTGTAATTTTTAAAAATAAAAACAAAGGCCTCCATGTTTATAGTAAGTCTTTCAACTTTTAAATACCATGTAGACCAAACAAAATATATGCATGGGATTGATCCATCTCCCTAAACCCCCAGTTTATGCTCTCTGCTAATGTGCATACAGAGATAGCTCTCTCTGTTTCTCCAGCTTTGACTTACACATATTCTTGTTCATCATCTGTTAGCAGCTAGCTATTGCCTCTAGATGGTCCATTGATTCTTAAATATTCAGTTCTGCATATCATCATTGTTCATCTTCTTAAATCTTTATTCGGAATTTCCTTCATGTTGATGTTTTCCAGTCAGAACATACAGAACATAGAGATTCTAATCTCGTATTTCTATTCATTTAGTCACCATGTCCTATGTCTCCAATAAGCAATTTGTTTTTCGGAGGTGTAGACTGTTAAAATTTTATCAGCTAGGCGCCAAAAATACTGATATTCATTATGTCTTCTTCATGATCTTCACCAGGATTCTTTATAGAGTTTGGTCATTGTTTGAACAGGCAGAGGGAACATAATCATATATGTTAGTATTAATATAAAGTTTAGCAAGAAAGGTTTTTCTGTCTGAAATCATTCATGGCATTCTTTGAATGTGGTTTGTTCTGTGAGGTATTAGAAGAGGAATTAAGAGCTTGAGCCATACATTGGATTATGATTCCCATGGGATCAGAAACTCTTACTTGGTAGATCTCTACTTCTGCATGTTTCTTTGTTCCATTTTTATTTTTCAAAATTTCCCATTGGGTATGGGTGTACAGTTGTCAGTATCACCTCTTTCCACTGTCGGAGAGTTGCATTGCCCCCTCCCCACACCATCAACGGTGATTACACAGCTTTGGAGAGATAAAAATAATTCCTTCATGATGGTCAGAAACTACTGCTTTAGATGCTTTTTCTCAAATAGTCAAAGCTATTTATTCATAATTAGAGTAATTGAAAGGTTAGAGGCATGATAAAAAAACAAACAAACTGAATTTCGCAAAAGAAACTTGGAACAATGAGTCCTTGCAGTTACTGGGGGTTGGGATGGGAGCGGGGCGGGAGAAACAGGCCTTGTCCTAGCAGTTCTTGGCCAAGAGTTGTCTGCCTAGCTCTGGATTTCTGCATACTCACAAAACTACTTTCTCATCGTAGTTTAGTTTTCTAACTAAATTCCCCTACTACAAAGCAAGTATTCGCAATACCAGCCATTACATTGTTTTTCAGATACTCTCCTTAAATCAGTCTTCCTCTAGGGCATGATAATTTTTTTGAAAGATTGATAGTTCAAGTTTACAAGAGGGCAAGGAAGCTAAACATTTCTGGGTGCCTACTTTAGGAGCCTTTTTTTTTTTTTTAAATCATATCTTATTTAGTCCTCATAGTTACCCCTTGAAGTAGATATCATTGTCCACAATTCTCAGAGGAGGAAACCACGGCTTAGCAAGATTAAGACATTTGTGTAAGAGCGAACTTCTAATAAGTTGTAGAACCTGATTTTTCAAACACAAAACAGTCTTGCTCCAAGTCTCTTACTCTTTTATTATTCAGTTCTACTCTCAGTTTTGCATTTTAGAAAGATTACTTTGTTAATTGTGTGCAACAAGAATAGGAATGGAGGTAGGAAAGGCAGCTGGAAACCATGGCATTAATACAGCAGGAGAAAGAGGAAGGTCTCAGGTAAGATAGAGGTCACACATAAAAGAACCTGCCAAACAGTGTAATTGGCACCACTTGGTTTAGCATATACTTGTGTTTTGTTTTAGTTCACCATGAAAAGAGTGGATTTTTACAGCTATAAATTTCAGTGTAAAATGACAACCTATCAAGTTATATGTTGAAGTTATCTAACATTTAGTCTTTGGGGGTATGGTATAAAGTATAAACTCATAATTTTAGGACTGAATCATTTTCTGCCTTTGATAGAGATTAACATGAATGTGCTTGATAGATATTTTTACATCTTTACTTTTATTTATATATTAACTCATAAAAGCAATAAAGAGCATGGGATACAGATTTCACACTTTTTTAACGCTGGCTTGACATAATATAAAAAAAATTTTAAACAGATTGAGTAGAAATTATTCCAAAGACTGAAGAAGTCTTGGCACCTATAATTAGATATAAATCTATAGCACAGAGAGTACTTTTTGAGAACTAGTTGTATTTGGTAGCATACAGGAAATCATTTAAAATATTAATATTGCATGTTTGTATGGTGTATCACATGTTATAATTGTTATTATAATTTGAGATCTCATGAGCTTGTCGATAGATATCTGAAAATTATTTAGTATAAGGAATCTAAAATATATGGAGACTTTAGCAGATAACATTGAGATAAGCCATTATGATTCTGGAGTAGAATACATGATCTTGCTGGGAATGGCCAGGTCCTGGTGAGCATAGGGGAACAAAAGAAATAGAGAAAATGCGATGGTTATCTGCAGCTCCAGGCTTTTAAAGACAAAGCTGTGGGTTCCCCAACTCAGGTTGAGAGAGCTCAGGAGAGCCTTTTCTTATGACTTGAGATACTTTTTATGTTTGTTCAGTCAGGCAGCACAAAATATGAGGCCCTAAAATAACTCTACTAGACTGAGGGAATGTGGAAAATAAAAGAAACTGTTGCCCTTGGGAAGCTGACAGTATTATGAGTATTGGGGTAAAGCTCGCTGGAATTTTTTTGATTTCAACTTTTAGTTATAAAACATTATCTTATTGGCCACCTTTTTACTTTGAATTATATATTAGCCTATCCTCCTGAGATATGGTAGGTTAAAACACTTCTCCACTTCTCTTGCAGTGAGGAGCATATGAATTCCCTCATCCTCTGCCTTTTTATCCTCCTTTCAGCACTCACCTCCTAGTAAATTGACAAGAAGATGCTTCAAAGCTAGTCTTAAGGGAAGTTGATGATGCTCTCTGAAGTACAATTTAATGGATGCTGGGAATGTCCAAAAATAACGTCTCTACTAACCTGTTGATATTATCAGAAATTAGACCATTAGTAATTCTTGCTAAGGTTCCTGTTAAATTAGGCCATCCCTAGTAAAGCTCTTGATTTAATCCCTATCTAAGAAAATATTATATTTTTGGTAGAAATTTTCAACTATAGGTTTCTCTCTGATCTGGTCTTCCCAGTAGCTCTCACTTCTCTGATTTCATGTTCTAATAAGTTACTCTTTGCTCATACAATTCTAACCACATTTTTCTCGGTGCTATTCTTCGAATGTGATAGATAATTTTTGCCTTAAGTTCTTTTTTTTTTTTTTTTCCTTTTCTGCCTCAACGTCTTGATCTTAAATGCTCTCTCACCTATATCTTCATGATATGCTTCCGAACTCAAGTCTTTACTCTGATTTAACACTCTCTGAGGCTTTCTCTGAGCACCCTATTTAAAATTGTAACCCCACCATCCACAACCCCTAATTCTTTCTCAGCTTTATTTTCTTTTGTACTTATCATGATCTGAATACTGTATATTTGACTTTTTAAAAAATTTGCTTGCCTTTCATCATGAGAATGTAAGCTTTATATGAACAGGGATTTTGTTTTCTTCATTGCTGTGTTTCCAAGTGCCTTGCATGTAACAGGTGCTCAGTAAATATTCGTTGAAAGCATGAATGAATAAATACAAGATCTTGCAGGATTGAGGCATAAAAAGAAGTGCCTATAGAGAAAGTGGATACCAGACAATTATCTCATTGTATAGTTTTTCTTAAGATAGTATCTCCCAAAATATATTAAATTTTACTTCTCCCTCTACAGGAAATACTTATCTAGGTCCAACTATGGATGGCTTCTGTTTGCACATTTATAATAATTCTGAACTTTTAACAAAACCTTCAGATGACATGCATTGAAATAGATCCTGTGTTTCTGAATGACGGACTGGAATTTTTGCTTTCATTCAGAGGTAAATTAGTGTAAGCACTAACCTGGGAGTCAAGCTTTCTGTCTCCTCTTAAATTTTTTTCATTTGTAAACTGAGGTGATTGGAAAACATTTTAACATCGATTCTAGATTAATATAAGATTTCATGATTCACCTTAGTCTAGCTTAATGAAATCTCTTACTCTAATTCTATAATTATTTTATTAAACATCGGAAACTATAGGGATGGGGAAATGCAAAATGAGAAGGAAGATAGTGGATCTTCCAGAAATGCAGTTTTTGCTCTAGACATTGTTTATTAGTGCCTTATATACTCTGTCTACAAAAGAGAATAGAGGCTTCAAAGTCACATCAGTGTTTGAGCAGTAGATCAGGGCATCTGGGTTGGTTCTGCGAGTAAATTGTTAAGTTTTTACGTGAAAATATTCTAGATGAATGCCAATAGGAATAATTTTTTTATGTGTGTATTTGTTTTAGTCCAGGGGATAGTTCCCTTTTTGAATGATAGTCACACAGACTTTTAAAATTATTTGTAATTATGATAGGTGACTACCATTCAGATTTTAAGTTTTTCTGTTGGAGTGCATTCTGGAGAATTTTCATGCGTTAGGTAACATGGAGTTGTTGAACTCATGAATTCTCATTCTGGTATTTTTTAGCTACCTCAGGGGCGTCAAGAGTCCTAATAAAGTTTGGCCCCAAGGGTGCTGTGATGTAGATTGTAAACCAATGACTGATTGGCTATCTCCTTGGTCCTGGGAATACTTATATTATTCACCCAGCTATCAAGAGTAAAGCTCATTTTTGAAATATCCTTCAATTGCACAGTATTTAGCTTATAGTAGATTTTTAATAAATGCTTATCAGTTATCTTAGGAAATATTCCAGTTGCATTATTTTAAAGTTTAGTAACATAGAATCTTTTGGTGTTAATTTTTATTATTAGAACCCTAAAGATTATCTTAATTGGAAGAGACTTGAAAATATGCATTTTCTTTCATTTCTTCAGTAAGCAAAGATTTATTTACTTCTTATAGTGTTGCTAGCACATTTGTAGGAGCTGGAACTGCAACAATTGATAAATAATTCTTGCTCTTAAGCTCACATTCTAGGAGAGAAAGACAGATTTGTGTACAAATTATAATATAGTATAACAGAAATAAGTTTATGATACTCTACTAGCAGAGAGTTTGTGAAGGGCGTTTGCTGTCTTATTAATATGAATCATGGAGACTGGAAGAAGGGAAAAGGGGAGGAAAGCATTTCATTTCTGAAGGGCTAAGGGAACTGCGTGGCTGGGGCAGTTGGAAAATGAGGAATAGAGATTAGAGAGACTATTTGGGCAATATTCATGAGTCGTTTTGACCAATGTCTGTTATATGAATTCCCTTAAAGTAGACATACCTTAACTGCTATCAAATTTGCTTTCAATTATGAGTGACTAATTAAATTCATTTGGTTAAGTATTCAGCTTGGAATGTTGGTATGGGAAAAATAGGAGTTATTTTGGGTGACGTTATGCTCAAAATTGTCTTTATACCTAGACATTATATTTTTATACAAGAGATATGACATTGCATTAGTAGAGTTCTTTCTTGTCCTCTAAACCAGGAGATTCCAAGTAGAATTACCGCAGGAGCTGTTTAAAAATAATCTTGGACCTCTACCTCCAGTTACTTGGATTTAGTAGGTCCAGAGTTGTCTAGGGATTCTGTGCTTTTAAAAGACATCCATGTGATTCTGGTGCACAGCACAGTTTGGGAACTGTCCTAAGCTGACATGGAGAGAAAGTGCTGCTTGCTATAGTGTATTCGTACTGTAATTAAATAAGAATGGAGTAGGGTCATGGGTAATTTAATAGTAACAACCCCATGGGAGTAGAACACCCTGAGACTTCCATAGTAGGGAGTGCTAAATACTATATAGTGTAAGCAGTAGCTATGCTTTAGAAGTGTTTTGAACTTAAACGAATCAAAAAATTTGAAATCAAGCCATGGAGTGTACAACTACAGCTCTTTTAGAAATAATGGAGCCACAAGGGAAGTGACACCTAAACTGAATAAGGTATAAAGATGCTAATGGTTGGAGTCAAATACATTTGAGGCCACATATAGAGAGAGGCCTCTGACCTAAGGATAGGTCTTCCCTGACATTTCATAGCATAGTTCAATAGAGTTTACCAATGACCTACTATTAATAATAGGAAAATGTGTATTTCTATTTTCAGTTCATAAAATTATTTTAGAATGGAAAAAAGTTGGGAACATTGAGAGTAACATCAAAAATCACATATCTTAATCAAAACCTATAATTCTGTATTAGACTGTCGTAAATTCTAGAGAGCATGTGGCAGTCATGTGGCTCTTCTGATGAATTGTGTTTATTGATAAAGCTTCAAGATCATTTAGCAGTGAAATATAGTAGCCTAGAGACTCCTTTCCAGAGGCCATAAAGAATATGAATGTTCCATCTTCTTTCTGTTCATGAGTTCAACAAATAAAACAGATACTACCTTTTCTGTTCCAGATACTACCTTAGGAGCTGTTAGAGATAATAGACAATAGTGACACAGATAATAGACACACAAAATAAATAAATAATATGTCAAATAGTAATATTTGCTTAGAAGAAAAAGCAAAAATGAAACTATTTTGCTTAAAAAAAAAGCTGGGAGAGAATTCTGGCTCAGTTACATCATAGATGTTTTATCACTGCTTCTTGAATGAATGCGCAAAAGACTTTTGTCTGCAAATTTAATACACACAAAAACTAACTTGGTGATTGAAGAAAGTACCATAGTTTTAGGTCCAGGACAGAACAAATAATTCCCTGTGTCCTGCTCTGGTTAGGTGCTCTAGAGGAGTCTTGTGTTGAAGTTGAGGAGCCCTTTTTAAAGAGAAGACAAGATGATGATAAATGAAACCATGTGAAACTGGAATCAGGACTGGGAATTTTTAGCATGGAGAGCCCTTGCAAAGATTATGCAGTTATTTAAAAGCCTGCCTTGTGGAAGAGAAGAAATTTAGTCTTTATCGATTCAGCCAGATGAGTGGGTTGAAATTACAAGGAACAAAAAAGGAAAATCTTTATCAGCAAACTCTTCATTAAACAT
>NW_006431918.1:4072402-4082557 GCF_000325575.1 Pteropus alecto | reverse complement strand
TATATAGGTCTTTAAAAATTTGACAAGTAGTATATATAATAATTCTTTTGGAATAAAAATCTCCATGGTATGTGACATACCTTTAGTCATGAATCATTATGAGTAAAATGTAAACATCGTTAGGTATTTTAGAAGTGTATTTGTTGCTCAATTTGTTGCACAGTACCTATAACAATTAAACATTTGCTCCAGAGAAATGAAAATAAATAGTGCCCTTAATCTTTCGTTTTGATGCCTAACGTAGGTATTTCAACTACAGTTCTAATAAGAAAAAGGAAGTTTATTAGCTGATTGACCTTGGGCAAGTAGTGTCTTGTCTTAATTACCTACCTCAGGGGACTGTGAGATTAAATGAGTTCTATGTGTAAAGCTCTTACCCAGTGAGTGTCTGGCCCAGGGAAGTATTCATTAAATAGTGATACTAGTTGTTATTTACAATTTTAAGCTACCCAGAGGCATTATTTGAAAGATTAGTATTCTAATCTAGATGAGTTTTTAATTCCTAATATCTGTGGTTGTGTTTTCTTCACATGTCACCAACCATTCTTCACCTAAACTCTCCCGTGCACCTCTCAATCACAGCTAAATGTGGTAAAGCCTCATTTATCTGGCATCATTCAAGGGAAAAATATTTGACATAAGAGAGAGACACCTTTTGATTAATTTCCTAAAATGTAAATTTTTCTTTTAACCATTTCAACTTTTAAAAACAGGTGTATCACATGCTTTCCTGCCTTTTTAAAACAAAGGTCCTAAACATTAATTTTTTGATGTGTCAGTGTTGTTTTATGTATATATTTATAATTAAATGGTTGTTTTCATTTATTTTATTTTTTTCAGGCAGCTGTCATTTTTTTCTGTGGCAATCCTTTTTATACATTACCACTGCCTCCTAAATTTTTACATCTGATCTACTCTGGATTTGGAAACCAGATGTTAAAGCTTGCTAATGATTGTATGTAAAATGATAAGATGTCTGGAATTTGCTTGAAAATATCCGTTGGAGCAGGGGAGCAGGGAGGGGGAGCTGTTAATTATTTAAGCTGAATGATGGGTACATAAGCATTTATTACTGTTCCTTCTGCTCTTGTATATGTTTGCAAATTTTCACAAAAAAAGTTTTTAAAAACCACCTTTTAAAAATTATATGTTAGATATATGCAGGTCTATGAATACTTATTTCTTAGTTTTTATCATTGTAGGAATTCACAGGAAGCTTAGTAGTATTTATCTTTGATCGGAAGGACTGAGAGCTAAGGGGAAGGGATGTTCACTTTTTGTTTGTTCTGGTGGAGTTTTATGATCTTTTTTATCTCCTGTATTATGTTTGTTGATATATTTGTGTGTGTTTTAATATGTATCTAGTCCAGAAGAAGGTTCGCTTCCTCATCTGTCGATTGGAAGTACTAATAGTATCCAATTTATGAGAGATACCGAGACTTGTATACCTCTGTATTTTAACATATTTTTTACTTTAAATATATATTTTTTAAATGGGTAACTCTGGGATCTATGTGAGGTGCTTAAAGAGCAGTAAATGGAACTCTGTAATAGCTGTTTCAAACTTCTGAGAATTCTTTTTGGTATCCAGATCTGGCCCTAAGTGTCTCATTAATTGGTGTTTGCAATGTCCCCTTACCTCTCCCTTTGATGGCTTGCTTGCTGCTTGTGCTATAGCTAAGCTAACTCTTCACTCTTTTATGCTTTGCTTTCTTCCAAAAGCCTTATACTCCTTGTTTCTTATTTTTTTATTCCTTATTTAAATATTCTGCCCTTTCTATGTTTGCCGTTATTGAGTGAAACAGATACTACATGCCTAACTGCACAATGTAAATTCAATTATAAATCACCACTAACATACTGGATTCATAATTACGCATTTCCCAAAGGCGGGAGTATAAGTTGGTGCCTCTTTGGGAAGCAATTTGATAAAATCTCTTTGTCATAATTTAAAATGTATGTACTCTTTGTCATAACAATTTCTTTGCTGGGAATTTATCCTAAAGTTATACTAACATGTGTACAAAGATGTATGAAGAATTTGTGGCTGCTATCTGGGTGGAAAAGAAAGAGTTCAGAGTGAGAGGCAGACGCCTTTTGTTGTATGTCTTTTGAAATTCACTTTTCTTTTTCTTTGACTTTATACAGTTACTACTTTTTATATTAAAGAGAAAAACTAGCGTAAAAATAGCCTTTTTAACACCTGTGGGTAACAGCATCTACAGCTTCTTATTTCTAACGGATTTTCTGGGTTATGTTTTTCTTCAAGGATCAATCATGCTGACATAGGCTTCCTCATTGCTCAACCTGATTTTGTTTAGGATTTTGACAACCCTAAACTAATCATTCAATAATTGAATCCATTTCTGATCGTAAGAACTTTTATAATTTTATTGCATAAAGGTATGGATTTAGCTATTGCACAGATGCATTTATCCTTCCTGACCTATATTCCATACACATACCCATCCTTCATCCCAACTCCATTACCTTTTGACCACCTGTTTTTTTCTCTATGCTCATATACTTAGATAAGTGTGCATGTGTGTACATACATGAGATACACATGTAAAGGAATTTTTTGTTCGTGGTTTTCTTTTTAAACTCGATCATATTATACTCATTTGATTGCATTTGCTTTTTTTTTTTAATTCATTTGCAGTGTGCAAATCTCACTGAGTAACCTGATAAAACTATTTTATTCTTTTTAATGATTGCATTGTGTCAATTAGTCCAAGTTTATTGTAATTCATTCCTGTATTGATCGAAACAGTTCTGTTTATAGTGGCAAGAAATTGGAAAATAACTGTCAGTAAACTTTCTCATACATATTATGTAGGATTACTTTTGTTTCTGTGTGATAGATTCCCAGGAGTAGGACTACTAGGATAAAGGTATAAGTACTTTAAATTTTAATATATGTTGCCAGATTGCTTTCTGAAAGGATGTCATAATTCACATTTTAGACCAATTAAATAATAACAGTACCCTTTTGAGGAGAAAGTATCAATCTTTTAAATTTTTGCTAAAGTGATATCTCATTGCTAGATTGTTATTTCCCTGATTTCAAGTAAGTTTAGAGTATTTTTTTTTTATTAATTTCACAACTTGGATCTACTTTTGCTCTACATGTCAAATTTTTTCTGATTTAATTGCTTACTTGGTTATTGGGTTTTTTCATAATAGGAAATTTTAAACTTTTTATATTTCTCTTTTAAACTTGCTGCTCTTTTTTGAGAATGTTTAGAAGACATGTCATCTTTTGATTTTGTTGTAGAATGTATTATTGTGATTTATTTTTACATTTGTCTTTCTTCTGGCTGAGGTTTATTTTTTACATATAATGTAAGATAAAGATTTAATTTGTATTACTAAGTGATAACCAGTTTTGTGATGATCATTTAAATAAATAATTTATCTTTTCCTTTCTGCTGAAATAAAATTTAACCTTGGACTTGTACATTTTCTCGTATGCTTTGGAATATATATTTAAGTTCTTTATTCTGTTGCACTCATGGGTGTGTCTATTCCTATGCAAGTGCCATATTGATTTGATTAGTATCTTTTGGATATATTCCATTATCTAGTCAGTGAAGTCCACTTTTGATTTTCTCCTTTTCAGTTTTCTTGGTGGTCCTTGGACTTTCTGCTTTAAAACTTAAAGATTCTATTTTTAAATTAAAAAAATTGTTTGGGCTTGTTTCTTAATACTGTCACTCATACATATTGGGGGAAAGTTACTACTGTGAATGAAATACTGTCCCCATTTTTCTAGGCGTCTCCTGCTAAACTTGGAGAAAATTGTATTAATATTAAGCATATTGTAACATATTTCTTAATTTAACAATTTCAGTTTTCTTTTACTAGAATTTCTTGAGTTTTCTAGGTATCCCATTAGATTAGCAAAAAGAAATTTTCTCTTTCATTCTAATATTTTTGCCTGTTAATTTGTTTTCATATCTTATTATGTTTGCTATAATCTTCAAATCAGTGTTGAATTATAAAGAGTTTGGCGGGCTTCCTGTTCCAGTTCCTAATTTTATTAATTTGATTTATTGATTATTATGGTTACAGTAATAAAAAAACTCTCCCGTGAATAGACTTCTTCCCAAACCACCCCTAATTTGTTCATTTCAGTGTAAATACTATTGTTGGGTCTTTCCTAGAGATCGTCAAATTTCCATATGGAAGCAAGTTCTAGATAATAGGTATAGATATATACATAACATACATGCATATATACTATATATATAAAATAAATAAATGGTGTGCATACAACCTTAGTTTTATTGAAATAGTTTTAGTGTTTTGCTATTTAGAATACTAGCTGTTGTTTTTTTCCCCCAAAAAAGTGTTTTTTTCTAATGTTTTTCATAGAGCTTTTATTAAAAATGGCTGCTGAATTTTACCAAATGCCTTTTTAGCATCTGATATAGTCATGATTTTTTTCCTCCTTAATTTGTTGATATATTGGATTATGTCGATCCCTAAAAAAGAACTACTCTTCCATTTCTACAGTAAATTATAGTCATGTAATTTTTGATATGTAGCTGAACTTCATTGTCTAATTTGACTTTTTTTATTTAATATTTCTACATTTAACTTAAGTGAAATTGTTTTATGATATGTTTTGTGGTAAATCTACCCTTTTTAGATTTGATATTGAGTTATTCTGACTTCATAAAATGAATTGGAACATTTCTGTAATTTTCTAAGGTTTAGATTTTTTTTTTTTTTTTTTTTTGAGAGCCCAGCTGGTCTTGATGTCTTTTTCTATAGTAGACTTTTAATTATCTTTTATTTATGATATTTGGTTCTACTCGAATTCATTTCTCTTGGGTCAGTTTTGAAGTTTCCTGTTTTACCTGGAAATCATTCCTCCCTTTTGAGCCTATCTGCTTCTCATAGATATATGTTAAAGGCCAGGCACACAGGTCTACTTATTCTTTAAACATGCCTCAAAATCTTCTTTGGTTGTTCCTTCTCCCTGGAATCTTTCCTCCACTGATTCTCACCTCCTTTCACACCTTGGTTTGATGCAAGCCTTATTCTAATCTTCAGATAACAACTGAGATCTCATTCTTAAGAAGTTTTCCCAGTGTTCTGTAACCTAAATTAACTTCTAAATTGTTACTCTCCTAAAACTTGTATTTTTAGTCTTATCACATTATGCCTTTTATTAGAAAGGTCGTGTGTGTGTGTGTGTGTGTGTGTGTGTGTGCGCGCGCGTGTGTGTTTTATTTGACCCTCCCCCACAGTTTAATAAACTCCTACGCTGCTGGGATCATATCTTATTCATATATGACCTTGTGCATTTGCCATGGCACGTAGATACTTAGAGTGTTTTAACTGAATTTGAGCAAGAGCGAAAAATGTATATTGACCAGTAATCAGTTTTGTGGCTTGATGTTGCTATTTTGTCCAAGAAATGCATCAGCGACATTTTCAGTAGATTTTCCTTATATACTAATATCTACTTTTTTAGGACAGATATTTCTTAAGTCAGCAAGAACATTAAGTACAACAGGAACTTCATTTAAGCTACAGTTTAGGATATGCAGATGTGGAAGATTTCTAACTTTACCCTGTACATTTCACATTTATCATTAGTCACTGTTAGAAACTTTGGTCTTGCTTAATATAATTCAGTGCTGAATGTGTATTTTAATGTGAGAGTTTTTGACATCAACATTTTAATCTTTCATCTCATTTATAATCTTAACTTTGAGTTAATGGAAATATTTGCCTCTGTAGATTGTGGTTAGAAACTGCTAATAAGTTCAGTCAGTAATACATGATCTTTAGCTCCTAAACCGTGAATAGTAGACTTCATTTTTTGTTAAGATCTGTGTCTGAATTGAAAGGGGTCAAAGTGTCTAAATGGCGAATAAAGCAGCAGAATGCTAATCGGAAGATGGAAGTACTAGGCTCCTTACCTCCATTATTAACTTATTCTGCATTCAGTAATCTAAATACAACTTAGGTATTTATTCTTTTTTAGATTGGTGGTAATAGCCCCTACTACTTGATACTTAGCGAAGTGCTTCATCACCACCATTTAAAAAAATTGTTTTAACTTCTCGTGCTCTTTGAAGTAGTTCTCTATTGCTGTTCGATTGAGGGGGAAATTGAGACTTAGAGAAATTAAGTCAATCAGGATTTAGTTGGCTGTAAAATAATAAGTAATATACTTGGAACTAGATCCCAGAATTTACCCCTCAGTTAAGAGCTTTAGCTGCAATCATGCTGTAGTATATTTTTTGTTTATGGGTTCTGCATAACTACACTGTAGTTATCAAAAAGTTATCTTGAATGTTACTAAATATATTACATTTCGTGCTTAAATCTATTTTCCTGGGTGGTGTCTGGTAACAGATTAAACTTCAGGTGTAAGATTTTCATTACTTTTTCCAAGTGAATAATTTCGAAAGATATCTACTAGTATTTTTCTGTTTTTTAAATTTTGCTTTAAACAAATGTTTCATTTCAAAATTACAAAATAATTTAAAAGATATGATTAGCTGATATTAACTGTTAATATCCTTGAGTTACATAATTAAAATTTTAATTCAACATTTGATTAACAAGTATTTCTGAATTTTCTCTCTATTCTGCAGAATGGTAAATAACGCTGATCATCTCTAGAAAGGATATTGATTCACCTCATGTAAAGTATGCTCAGTTCCTTCCCAGTGGTGTGAGTATCTAGTCCTTCTCTTAATTTTTATCTTCTCAGTTTTAATAAATTTGATAAGTCATTATGATCATGATTAAAAATGATAGTGGACATTTGTAGAGTTGAAAGAATTTTTTCATAATCTTGGTTATTTCTTTGATGATTCTTCAAATCTATCATCTTTCTCTTTTACCATTTTTGTTTTCTATTTTGAATTCTGACGTTAACTTTTGATTGAACATAAAATTACTTATTATTTTAAACTGCTTAATAGCCTAGAAACATGTTAAATAGAGGTTTAGCCATTTGAGAGAGCTAGTATTAGAGTCCTTGTGACAAGCAGAATATTGGAAGCATGTTATCTTAATACTGCTCTGTGTGCAAACTCCTAGCACCTCCGCCATTTTCCTTTACCTACTGGGTATAATAATGTAGTTAAGCCTGTTAACTAATGTAGTTGCTAGCCTTTCTTTGGAGTCAGGCAAAAAGTACAAATTGAGATGGTGGTATTATCTTGAGAGCTGTGTGTGTGTGTGTGTGTGTGTGTGTCTGTGTGTGTGTGTGGGCGCGCGCGCGTAACCACTAGTTCATATTAAGTAGGCTTCTAAATAAAAATATTCCAGGAATTTCAGATATTAGAGACAATAAAGTATCTATTAGCTCATTAAGTACATCTGTGGAGCCTAATGTAGAGTCCCTTTAGCATAAGTATTTTCTAAAATTCAGTGCAGTCTCTGTTTTGATTAAATTCCTTCCATTTTGATTGACAGTTCTATAATCCAGTAGTAGACATTAAGATAGGATTTCTTTATTATGTAGATTTTTCATTGAAGTGTTTTTCCTTTCTCATATATCAAAAAGTCTTTGCTGTAAGCCCAGAAGATGTGAACTGTAATCTGAGTTTATGCTGAGTAGCTGTGTCATTGGGAAATGGGAAGGCGTTACATGGCTTCGGACTGTAGTTCCCTCCCACCTACCCCGCCGCTTTTTAAAACAATTTATTTAATAATGGCTATTCGTAATAGCCATTAAAATGTAAGCATCATGAGGCCAGGAAGTTTTGCCTGATTTGTTCCTTTTTGCATCCTCTGTGCCTCATACATGGTCTGACACATATGGGGCACTCAATAAATCTTAGTTGAGTAAATAACTTTTGTCTAAATGGCCTTCGGTTCTCTGATATCTCTCTCTATAAACCTGCATGTTTTTACTTGGATTTTTTTCCCCCAAATGTGCATAAGGTGGCTACAATAAAAATCTCAATCTTAATCAGTGATCATTTAGAAATAACTATTAAAAGTGTGATTGACACATTGGAATGTAATCTTATTTTTCTCAAAAAGTTTTTTTTATTATGAAAAGAATATTTCTATACTGTTATTTATATTTATAGCTTATATTCTTCTGCTTTTATTAGTTCTACTGGTTTGAATTATAGAATCATTTTACCATAAGTGTTAAGCTCAATCCCCAGTAAATCTTCATTTCCTACTTACTCTCATTTCTTGTCATTTTCTTACTTTAAGATTGCCACTCTTTTGATGGTAATATTAATTGTAAAAGAGGACGATGTGCCATAAATAGTAAGAAGAGCCTGAGTACATTTTAGTTGATGAATATTATGATTGACTCTAGAATGTTTTAAATCATCATGCAGTAAATACCATGTAATCAAAGCAAAACTAACTTATGACTAGGTCATATTTTGCTTAGTCATTCTAGATAAGAAGATAAAGACAGCAGAATCAAGCTGAAGAAAATGCTGTGTTATCCAATAAAATCTCATGAAGTGTTGCTGCTTTACAAGTTAGGAAGTAATGTCATTTTTACACATGCGATTTCAAGATTAATCATTTGCGAATACTTTAACCTTCTTTGCTCTGCATGTTTGTAGAATTTAGTTTAAGAAAGTATGTTCTGGACTTCATACCATATCCAAGAAGGGTTTAGGCACATATCCAAATAAGGATAAGATTTATTGTAAAATAGGTTTACTATTACGGTCTGATAGTATGGTCTTTTAGAATACTAGTTTATGAACTGAGCCATAATTTTTGAATTTAATTGTTCTTTTATGCTTTAAACATTGTGTTTTTGCAGTGTTGAAATTCTTCTCACACATTTTCAATTATTGTTGGCCTGAATCTGCATTCAGATTAGTAATTTAAAGGGGAGGATGTTCCTTATCCTGTGAACAGTCTTTGTGCTACATAAGAAAATTAATTCTGTTCTTGTTTCTTTTTCTGTTTTAAAAGAATTGCTGGTATCATGGACTTAAATGACCTTTGTAGGTCATTTACTGCCATAATTTCATGATTATGTACTTATACTAAGCAAATTATGAGAATAAAATTTGGAAATACCAGAATGTATGCCTTTGTTTATGTTAATGCACATTGGAACATTATTTGCAATATCCAAGAAAGCTTCTCATTTTGGCATTTTCTCAGAAAAATATTGTACCTTCAGTGTCATATGTATCACTTGATCCTACTCATGATGCCGTTATTATACTCTGTAGTGATTATATATTGCATTCTAGCAGTTGTAGATCTTTTTACTTTAGGTGTATCTTTGTTTTAGGGACCTTTCTTGGTACAAGGCACAGACACCTAATTTAAACAAGGTGAAGCATAAAAGAAAATTTATTCTCTAACATAATAATATAGCAAGAAGAGCAGGGGCTTAGGAATTACTAGAACAAGGAATATGAACATTGCAGAGCTTTCTCTTTTATTCTGCATTTCTTGGTATGTATGCTTTATTCTCCTGCAAACTAGCTTCTTCCACATGGTGAGGAATGTACCAGACTAACATTTTCCTGCAGGTGAGCCCAGTTATGGTGATCGTCCGCTAGTCTAACCTGAATTTGAGGAGAGCAAGGCTTGGCTTCCTGAGTGGCAGCCCCAAGAACATGTGGTTGGAAACAGTGAGGCATCCTAGGCAGGCAAAATAATAGATGTCTTCTGTTAACTCTTTTGATGACTTTGAAATAAAAGTGGTTTTCTTCATTATCAATGAATCAAAATGACATAAAATATTACATTGTTTCAGATACTGTGGACTCTTTAGTTCTAATACCAGCTTTAGGATGGATGCTTTTTAGTAGCAGGTTAAATTCATATAATTTACTTTAGTTTTATGCTATTATATAAAGTTTTTTTCTAATATAAAGAGTGCTGCTCTATACAGAGAGAGAGATTTGAAGAGTTATGCAGATTACTATCTGTTCTCATATAAATAGAATAAGAAAATATTGTGGGGGCATAAGAAAATAATTTTCCTCTCACCTTCTTCTAGCTGGCCTAATAATCAGATTAACAGAGACAGATTAACAGGACTACATGTCCAAAGTTTGTTATACTAATGTACCTTTCAGGGTGTCATAATGAGACCCAAATAGGCATTGAGCAGTTGAGGTTTATATACCATTTTATACAAGCGAGAAGGGGACTGGGGAGAGGGCAGAGGGATTTTGA
>NW_006431918.1:4037959-4072360 GCF_000325575.1 Pteropus alecto | reverse complement strand
AAGAGTGTAAAACATAGCAAACAAATTTCTGCTAGGCAACCTAGAGACAATGGGGGAGAATCCAGCAGAACAGATTTGTGCATAGATCCTTCCTGTCTACCATACTTAATTCATATTAGGCTAAGATGAAAATCCTAAGTGAATGTGCTGAGTTTCCCTTCCTGAAGCATTACTATTTGACTTTCCTTAGGCAGGATAGGGGGAGAGTCAAAGGTTCTGAGTCTTTTGTTTCTTAATAAGCAGCTTAAAATCAGTATCCCAAAAGGCAAATTTGGGGGTGGCAAAACTTGGTTCCCTTCAATATGATGATTGGTTTGTGGTTTTTTTGTTTGTTTTTGGTCCATTTAATAAAACAGTTCTTGGAAGTCTCATTTATAAGGGCAGGTCAGTTTACAAGGCATTTTGAAAGCAGGAAGACTGAAGTTAGCAATGGACAGGCCTATTTCATTTTTAAGGGAAAAGAATAATGTATATAAATCCCAACTTGCTAAATTAATAAATTAAGGGGTAAATTATTTATATTATCAAAGGGATTCGGCAGCTACTTTTAAAAAGAACTTCTTAGGATTAAGGATTAGTATACAGTATTCTGCCTTTATCCACGGGGGATATATTCCAAGACCCCAGTGGATGCCTGAAACTGTGGATAGTATCAAACCCTATTTGTACTATGTTTCTTTCCTATACATATATACCTATGATAAATTTATAAATTAGGCTCAGTAAGAGATTAAGAATAATAACTAACAATAAAATAGAACAATTGTAACCATATACTATAAAAATAATTATGTGAGTGTGATGTCTCTCGGCAAATTAGCATGAATTTCTTTTTCCTTCTTCATAATTTCATAAATACAAGATTTATTCTTACCATAGATCTTAGCATACAATTTTTTTCTTTTTTTCCTAAGTCAAGAACTTTTACCTTTTTACTTCAAGGAAGCACTTTACAGCTTCCCTTTGGTATCTCCCAATTGTTAGCATCAGTATTGTGCTTTGGGGCCATTATTAAGTCACATAAGTGTTACACAAGCACTGTGATATGGTGACTGATCACCAAGTCAAATAGTGCATCAAATAGTGCATCTGATCAGCAAGACACTCTTAAGTGACTGATGGGTGAGTAACAGTGTGGACGATTCACATCCCAGGTGGGATGCAGCAGGAGGGCACGAGATTTCATCATGTTACTCAGAATGGCACACAGTTTAAGACTCACAAACTATTTATTTCTGGAATTTTTCATTTAATATTTTGGGATCTTGATTGACTGCAGGTAACTGAAGTAGAAAGCAAAACCATGGACAGAGTAGACGACTGTAATACTGAGCACTTGATAGTGCAGACAGAGGGCTGGGAGTTAAAACAGAAACTAAGGTGTTTAGTGCCTCTTATAAGCCATTAGGAAAATGTTCATACAGTTTTTTTCCAGCAAACTTCAAGTATAATACACATACTGAAAAATGCACAAATCAGCAACGTACAATTTGGTGAATGTTCACAGCAGTGTACCTGTGCAACGTAACTAGCATGTCACATAGAACATTACCAACACTGCGTACGTAGCATTTTAATAACACATTGTTCATGTTAAGCAAGGTATACAGTTCTTTTGAAGTTGATCAAGAGAAAAAGTAAATGAGCTACTCTGGCTGAAATTTTTCTCTTTTGTCCTGACCAGGCAATAACATATTATAGGGGGATGGATCTATTAAGCTAACAAGAAAATAGAGTACAATTGTAACAGCTAAAGCATTTAGAATAGCTAATAATTGGAAACTCCAAATGTCTAAAACAGAATGAATAAACAAACCTGTGCTATATTCCTACAATGAAGTGCTAGTCAGCAACAAATTACTGATACACACATCATAGATGAATCTCAAAAACTTTATCCTCAGCGAAAGAAGCCTTACATGAAAGAGTACACAGAAATTGCCTTTATATGATTTTCTAGAATAGGCGAATTTAATTCATGGTGGGAAAAAATCTAAACAGTTGTTGCCTTTGAGGAAAAGGGGCAGGAACTTCTGGAGTGATGGTAATGTTCTGTGTCTTCATGGGGATTTGCGTTTCACAGGTGTACATACTTCTCAGAACGCATAGAATGGTAAACAGGATTTGTGTGTTTTCTTTTTATATAAAGTCGACCTAAAAAAACCTGAACAAATACTGAGTTCTAGTCAATGATATGCATGCAGAAGTATTTAGGGGGAAGTATGCGGATGTTAACTGATTTTGAAATGGATCAAAAAATAAGATGAATAGAGGGATGGATGCATAAGGGAATGGATAGATATGTGATAAAACAAGAAAAATGTTTAAGTGGTTAGTATATGGGTGATTGCTGTAAATTTATTTCCGCTTTTCTGTGTTTAAACTTTCTTATTATAAAATATTGGAGGAAAAAACCTAGGTCATCAAGAATGTAACAATCATGAAAATAGGACCTTTATGATAGATAGCAAGTTACAAATGAGTATTGGAAGACAGCAGAAGATAATGTGTATAGGTGTAAGGTAGATATCGTGGCCCATGGGCACAAATGCCCCACAACATGTTATTTGGTGTCCACACAATATGTTTGTTTTTATTTTTAATGAGCCTGTCTCTAAAACTAGAATGATTTCACATAATTTTAGGTTTCTGCCTGCTTATTTTTAAAAGGATTTGAAAAACAAAAATCAGTGAAATAGAAGAGAATCCAAAGGTTAGATAGATACAATTTGTGTAGAAATTTTGTCTATGATAAAGGTGGTGTTTCAGATCACAGGAAAAGAGACATATTACTCAACAAAGCATATTGGACAATCAGCTATCCTTTTGGGAAAAAAACTAAAGCTCAGATCCTTTCACACTCATTAAGTAAATATAAATTCTAGATGGAGCAAAGATTTTAAATATAAAATATATTACTAGAATCCCTAGTCCATTAGTAGAGTGGTTTGATCTAAGTGGTTTTAACTGGAGACTTGAAAGAGTACAACAGTTTATGTCCCAAATCATATGATTCCAGTAAGTCCTGCCATATATTGGAAAGTAGAATGATATATGCTTTTGCAGCCAGTAATAGTTAGGTTTAAATTTTTTTTCCTGCTGCTTAATCAGGCTATTTGCAAGCTACAAAACCACTCTGAGCCATATAAAATTTTATTAAAAATCTACCACAAAGGGTTGTTGTGAGGATTAGATGAGATTACATTATATGAAACTCTTGCTCAGTGCTTTCCTAGATGTGAATGTATAAATTTTTAGTATATAGAGATGAAGAAACAGGTCTCCGATAGTTTAGGGGAACTGTCTCAGAGCAGAAGTTTACCTGTAAAGGATAAGAAAATGTCTTAACATGTATTCCATCAGCAGACACTTAAGTGAGAGCCTAGTACATGCCATGCATCCTATTTAGCACTAGAACTATAAAAATAAAAATAGAGGGAATTGTACACTTTAAAAATCTTAAATAGGAAAGTTAGGTTTTATAAGAAAGGAATTTATCAAGAATTTTTATGATATCTGACAACTCCCTTAGCTTAATACAGTCATGGTCTGCTCAACTCTGAGAATACATTCTGAGAAATGCATCATTAGGTGATTTCGTTATGTGAATATCATAGAGTGCACTTACCCAAACCTAGATGGTATAGCCTACTACACACCTAGGCTCTGTGGTTTTTGACGGGTTGCTCCTAGGCTGCAAGCTTGTACTGCATGTTAGTATACAGAACAACACAAGGCTAAATCAAACACAAGAGAAAATGATACAATGGAGAGATGCGTTGAATAGGAGATGTGTGAGGCTACTGTCAACATAACGACATCTTGTTTCACAGCACACATTTTTTTTAGAGTACACTCTAAAATAATAAATAATATAGTAAATATGTACACCAGTAACAGTTGTTTACTATTATTATTAAGTATTATGCCCTACACATAATTGCTATACTTTTATATGTGACTGATAGCAAACTAGGTTTGTTTACACCAGCATTACCACAAACCCTAGAGTAATGTGTTGCATTATGACATTACAATGGTTTTTATGATGGCTATGATTTCACTAGGTGATAGGAATTTTTCAGCTTCATTATAATCATGTGAGATCACCTTCATATGTCTTTGATTGAAACACATATGACTGTATTGTTGTTAACTCTGAAACATTTCCTGCTGTGCTACAGTATCTTGTGTTAGTTAAAGGAAACAATGTAGAAGCCATATCCTAAGAAAAATGGCTACAACCATGGAAGGTCCATTTCTCAGGATTTCAATTAACAGAATGCATTACAGAGATGAAATACAAAATTGCTAAGTGCTGGGTGAAGTGGTGCTTAATGCTGGGTGAAGTGGTGCTTAATAAGTTTTTTTATATATCTTTTTAATTTAAATATTTTTGCTGGTTATTAGTATTTGCTTGGGCTTAGCTTGTCAAATTGTTTGTTTACACTAAATGAAGTTATAGAGTTCCTAGGCCAATTTTGCTACTATTTAGTAAAATAATACAAACTACTTTTCAGCAACTCTGTTAATACTCTAATGAAGAATAATAAATTTGAGATGGAAGAAAACATTTGTGCATAATCACATAGTTTGGGCTTAATACTTGTATGTACTTAATCTGTTGTTTGGTGTTACTGCCATAACTGAAATTTTGGTTTATTATAATACTAATAATCATTTTTAGTAAAGAAGTTGATGTAGAAATATTGCATCTTCTACTGAGCTCTTTGGTAGATACTATAAATAACAAGACTTTTTATTTATTTATTTTTTTTTTAGTTTGTTGGAAACCATGTCTCACTATACAGATGAACCCAGATTTACCATAGAGCAGATAGATCTGCTTCAGCGCCTTCGGCGTACCGGAATGACTAAACATGAAATTCTCCATGCCTTGGAAACTCTGGACCGTCTTGATCAAGAGCATAGTGATAAGTTTGGAAGAAGGTCCAGCTATGGAGGAAGTTCATATGGGAACAGTACCAACAATGTTCCAGCATCTTCCTCTACAGCTACAGCTTCCACCCAAACCCAGCATTCTGGAATGTCCCCATCACCTAGCAACAGTTATGATACCTCCCCACAGCCTTGCACTACCAATCAGAATGGGAGGGAGAATAACGAGCGATTATCCACATCCAATGGAAAGATGTCACCAACTCGCTATCATGCAAATAGCATGGGTCAAAGGTCATACAGTTTTGAAGCCTCAGAAGAGGACCTAGATGTAGATGATAAAGTGGAGGAATTAATGAGGTTAGTGCTTTTGCTTATTCAGAGTCCCCAAAATGTCTGTGTTCTTAGATTGGTTTTGAGTAATAAGCTATATTTCAGTTATTTGCCTACAAGAACTGTGATTTCCCCCTATTTTGGAGATGAAAGAAAATTTTCAAATTTTATGTTTTTAATGTAGACTATCTCTTCTCTACTTTAGCCCTTTCATTTTGCTATTTGATAAGCCTTTTCCATTCTTTCTGTTTATCAAAGCAAAGATTAGCCTCTCTTTTATGGCTCTACTTGCTAACATTTGAATTTTCAGCGATGTTAACAGACACATTCTAATTCTTAAATCCATTGTAAGTACTTTTTCTGAGGGATAAGGTGATTTTATCATGATGTGAAATACGTACAATCTTAATTTTTCCCTCCAACATACCAATTAACAAAATAATTTTAAACATCTATTATATAAAAAAGTAGTGTTCTTAGGAAGAAAAAGACATAGTTTCTATTCCTAAGAAGCTAAAGTTCTAATTTTAGCAATAGATACCATACATATACATACATATATATATATATATATATAAATATATATATATTTACTATATATATATAGTAAATATATATATATATATTTACTGTAAAAAAATGGGAACAGGTATATACCCTTTTGCATAGTATTAATATTTACTATATATATAGTAAATATATATATATATATATTTACTGTTATCTATTACAAGATAAGTATAAGCACTTAGAGTTTGGAAAGAGTTTGAAACACTGAGAAGAGAAAGAGGCGTCCACTTCCAACACGGGTAATTAGGAACGGCTTCACACTGGGCCTGGGGACACTTTGAGGGCAGCAGCCATGTATGTTTGGAGGTTTTGTTTTCAGGATCTGAACTGACCTTCATACGTGGTAAGGGTGTAATACGTTAAGTGAATGGATGAATTTAAGCTAAACCTTAAAGATAGCTTCTGTTTTGAGATATAGGAACCTTATTTAAAGTTAAGAGAATAGTAAAAGGTAGAAAAGGCATGTTTTGTCTTATAAGGACTGCAGATGGGCTAGGCTGTGGTAATAAGAACAGTACATTAAGTGGTAGTACAGGTTTTGGAAGATTTGCATTCCATACAAATAGTTTATGTTTAAGATGATTGGAGTTAAGGTGTTTTTATAGGTCTTTAGGAATAGAGATGATAAAAGCATTGTTTTCAGTAGATTATCACTACAGGCATACCTTATTTTATTGTGCTTCACTTTATTACACTTCGCAGATATTGTGTTTCCATCAACATCGAGGCAAGACCCTCTACCAACAAAAAGATTATGAGTCACTGAAGGCTCAGATGATGGTTAGCATTTTTTAGCAGTAAAGCATTTTTTAATTAAGGTATGTACATATTTTTAGACATAATGCTATTGCACACTTAATATACTATGTAGTATAGTGTAAACGTGACTGTTATATGCACTGAGAAATCAAAACATTCATGTAACTCGCTTTATTGCGATATTTGCTTCATTGCAGTGGTCTGGAAGCGAGCCTGCAATATCTCTGAGGTATGCCTATACTATAGTAGGGAGGAAGGGCTGCAGATCGATTAGTTATAGTACATAATGGAAGAAACTGTAGCAGGAATTTGTCAGAAATAAAATTAAAATGTATAATTATGAGTTATAGTTCTTCCTAAAGATTTTAAGGTTTGAAGATAGTATAATGGTGACTTAATGTTGCCATAAGGAAAATCTGTCCTGTAGTATCACAATGGTGTAATATCTAAAAAAAACCCTCCAAAAAACAAAAAAAAAACTCTTGAATTTATTTTCAGGATGGAACTGCCTGTAAGGAATTCTGGACTGAATGGACTATTGTATCTAGATTCCAATGTAATTCCTGTAATAAATAGTTTTATAGAACAGTCACAGGACCTTATTATTTTAGGCTTTTAAAACTTAAAAATATACAAGATCAATTTGGCTTTGAATTTATTTCTCTTGTTACACTAGCTAGCTGAAGTTCAGATGTTCCTGTTGAATTTAACATATATATAAAATTGTCAAAATTAAGAGAGAGAACCATTTGGGCAAATAAAAGTTACTTCAGTCATTGAAATATAAAAAGGTTAGCTTTTAATTACCCTGAGAAGAGAGCATATCAACAGTCAAATTTGTTAGGATGCTAGCCTGTTTTTTGTTGTTGTTGCTGTTGTTAATCAGTCTTAATAAGCTTTTAGCATAACATTAATCCCCAAATGTGTATTAGACTAACAAGAAGTTGGGGAACACTTTCTTTTTAACAAAAGCCTCTGGAAGATTGGCCAGGGTCTAAAACTGGACCATTCGCTCTTAGGCTGACATAATATTATAATTAAACTATGTCCTCAAAATAAATAGAAAATCTATTTAGCAGTGACTAAGATTTGTACTTAAATCCTGCAGTTACATACATTCAAGGCTCATCGTTGTTAATATTTCATTTACATAGTGCCACTTGTTGTGTAGTTAAGGACACTTTATCTTCTTCCTTTTCTATGCCTCTTTCTTAGAACAACTACTTTGATCGCCTCTAATCATCTAGGGGTTTCATTGGACCGTCTGGCTCTCTGGTCTTCTGCCATTGTGCCCTCACTCACACCTGCATTCCTCTTTTGTGCCCACCTCTCATTTTTCTCAAGTTTGCAGATAATAAGAATCCTTAGATCGGAGGGAGAAGTTTGTTGTATGACCGTCCTTACTTTTAATCATTACAACCATTCTGTAAGATGGAACAGAGAAATTGAGATTCACAAAAATTAAATAATTGGCTCAAGAAAGCTTAAATATGAAATGGCAGAGCCTGAATTCTAACCCATGTCTTTATTACTGAATTGTCACTGTTAACTATTGCCTCTGTAAATAAAGATTTTATGTTTGTATATCTCAGTAAGATTTTGAACAGTGGTTAATGTAACTCAAGACAAAGTGTGAATGTCTTAATGGGCTAACCAACTCCGAAACCCCCATGATATTTGCCATTTCAAATCAATCACTTACCCAGTGAATTTTTACTTGGTGGAATGTTAAGAGAAACTTTTTAGCCATAGATCTGAGTGTCTTATGCCCATGGAAGGCTATATTGCCCTTGCTGATAACTGAACACTGTGGGATATTGTAGTGGGTTGAATTTGATGGTTTCTAGGTGGAGAGAATGGCTATCTGAATGCCTTCCTGCCTCCTTTTTTCATGTATCATATATAATTCACATCTTGCATCTTCACATTGCCCAAATTCCAGGGCACTCAATCATCAGATATATTTTTCAAATCTCATAACCTATTTGAATTTACACACTTAACTTTTAGTAATTTAGGGTACATAAAGAAGAGATAAGACCAGATCAGAAACAACTGTAATACAGAATAGCATATACCATATTAGCATGTGGGAAGTAAAATTGAAATGTTAAAGTACTATTGGAAGAAAAGATCTTTTTTTAGGTCTGAGGATCAAGGAAAACTCTGCATAGATGACAATCAAATTCTGTCTTCAAAAAGGGTGATTTCATGAAGAGATGTTATTGATTAACTCATCTAGATATTTAGAAAGGTGTATGGATAACAATGGAAAGTTTAGCAAGTTATAAATATAATGCCAATGAAAGGTGTAAAGGTAGAATTTTATCTTCATGTGGAAATCACCCAAATGGATGAATCCAGCATGGCTATGATTTGGAAAAGGCAGTAGGAGGAGATGATGTTGATGGACTTCAAGTGGTTAGATGCAAATAGAGTGGTCACTCATCTTGTAAGTAAGCTATGGAAGTAAGCTTGTAATCAAAGCTATGCATTTGACTTTGGTTCCATAAGACTTAAGGAGTAGAAATTATGAGGAGTGTGAGATTTTTTAAGCGAAGGGAGAAAAAGGGATTCATTTTCCTCAAAGAGGATGTCAAATTTCAGATGAAGAGAAGAAGTAAGGAGTAGGAGAAAATGAGAGAATTAGATTTGGAGTAAACAGAGTTTTTACACCAAGAAACTGGTGATTTCACAGGATACAATGTATACAGTAGGAGAGGCAGGTTGTTAAAGGAGGCGGAATGAGAAGAGAATGAGGGAGAATGTGTGAAAGTTTAAAGAACAAAGTCAACCCCATAGAATGGAAGTCTTTGAATTGGACACAATGAACGTTGAGTGCTATTGCTATTTTGAAAGTACCTAGTAAAACCAACTGAATGCCACATCACTGCTTGTGTCTAAAATGACTCTAGAAGTGTTTCCATAGTATATACTTTAAAGTACTCAATACAGATGTTCGCTTCAATCTTAATATAGTTATAGCAGATCACTTGTTTCTTTTTTCCCGGGATTCTTTCTAGGCTTTTAGAAAGTAATAGTCATTGTTTATGTAGTTCTTTTACAGTTCCAAAAAATTTTACATTGAAGTATTTTTTATTATGTATTATGTACACACACACACACACATTTAGTATTAAATTTCATTAATTTTAATTTCAGTGCTTGGAGAAGAAAATTAAAAGCCTTGTGACGGAGGTATTAATGTTCTCATGTTTACTAGGTGATGAAACCAGAGTCCAGGTTTATTAAATGACTTGCCCAAGTGCATCCTTATCTTTTACAAGTCTTATATTTTTCTTCAATATAGAAAAGCTTCTCTCTGGTAAAGCAGTTGAGTAAAGAGATTTTTTTTTTTTTTAACTCATAGTGGGTACTTAGAAAGTTGCCAAGTATCTAAAAACATAGTCTGTTAGAGGCTAAAAGAATTGCTGCTGTTTTGCAGACTTTTTGGGGTCCCCTCTGTCTTGCTGCTGTCCTTGATAATATCATACTGCAAGGCTGTGAATAATTCACAAACTGGATATTCCCTATTGTAATAATTATCTCCTCTGTATGATTTTGTATCTACTCTAGGTGAATTTGATTGAAAATAGTTGTTTTAAATTTCAATTTAAATTGGTAGTCAAGAAAATAGCATTTAATCATTTTCCCCACAAAGGCACAGTTTTTATTTAACCTTAATAAATGCTCTCTTAACTCAGGTTTATTTCCTAGAAGGACATTCAATACATCGAAATGCAGTCTTTATTTAAAATTTTTCATGTTAATTTTGCAGCTCTGTCAGAAACCAAATGATTTGGTTGTTTTATGTTTATCAGCCAATTGAAATAGTGCTGAAGTTATCTCTTGCTCAAATGATTAGTGATGGATTTTGAGAGCTATTTAGTCTACATTACCTATATTTAACTCAGCAGTTTATTATTTTGTTTGACTTTAAAATGTATTTATTTTTGCCTTTTGCTTTCAAATACACACTTTTAAAATAAAATGAGAATGCATCTTTTTAAAGGAAATATGTCAGATATAAACAAGCATTTTAGAAGGAGTTTAGCCTGTATCTAGATCAGAAGCTAGATCCGTATGAGAAATTTTAGATATTGGATTAGGTGGCTGACTATTTTCTTCCTTTAGGAATCTTTTTGATTAGGATTTCCAACCAGTAGATCAGGAATATATTGTAAAACTCTAGATGGAAGCTGTCCCGGCTATCACCTCTCTGCCCTTTTCCAGAATTCCTGACAAGGAATGTGGAAATCCACTAACAGTGTATAGCCAGCCCATCCTCACCAAGGGGCTGAAGTATCTGCTCCAAATTAAATCACAACTGATTCTTTTTGGAACGGCTTTTCTTCCCTTTCTCCAAATAGTCTTTAGAGAGACTTGAGCTCCTATAAAGAGTTTGTGGTTCATTCACAAAACAATTGGTAAAGATTTCATGACCCCTTTGTCTCAGATTAGGGTCTGTAAACTTTTTCTTTAAAGGGCCAGATGGTAATCGTTTTAGACTGAGTGGTCAAGAAGCAGAATTAAGGATATAATATAGATACTTATATACAAGAGAGAAAACAAACAGGCACAAATTTTTATTGACAAATTCAATATAGAATAATAATAATTAAATATAATTTAAAAAATACAAGCCTGCTAGTGAGAATAGAATTAGGGAGGGGATAATATTTTGCTTTAAATTGTGTTTAAAGATAGTGTTCCCTGCTGTCAGATTGACTGCAAATGTTCAACCGTGGAAACCATTCTTAGCTCACAGGTTGTATAAAGATGGGTGGGAGATCTTTGCTGTTCCTGTATTGGATCATTAGTTACCACTCTTCTGTGTTGCTTTTGGGCTTGAACAAACATCAGTGCTCTGTTCATGTAATTTTTTTGAACATAAAGCATTCAAATTGGTCAGTTTTAAGTATAATTTAAATACTTTTTTTGTTCTGGTGGAGAAACAAATCTTGCCCTTCATTGTCATTCTAGTGAATGTCTAATCTTTAGAGAAAATGTTTGAATTTTTAAATAACAAAAATTTATAAGACATCTAAGTGGAGGAAAAATTAGGTCTATAAGATGTAATTCCAAGGACACAGAAAATAGTATAATTTTAAGTATGAATTTTTCTGTACATTACATGTAATAAGAAATTAATAATTGCCTTTTTGTATTAAAATTTTATATGCAACCCATCCCATTTAACATTGTTTTGGTTTATACAGGAAAAGAAGGCAAATCAAAAGGCAAAGCCGTTCTTAAAATGGCTACTATTTTAGCAGTTGTGAGAATGATGATGATTTCTCGGCCTTTACCAAAGGTTTTAAAAGGAACTGCACATTATTTATGCAGTTGAATAGTTAACATGTGAACCCACAGTCTGCTCACGACTGATTTTTTGTTGTTGTTGTTGCTTTTTATTTTTCTAGGGTTTCTGTCTGTGTAAGATATATTCATTCCCCAGTAATGAAACTTTGTGTATACCATATGGCAGCCTTGTTCCTAATGTGAATTATACACAGCATGCGATTAACCATCCTCTGGTATGAAACTTATATCTACTGTGGCATTCACTAAAGCGTCTGTCTGAATGGTGTGGTGTTTTAGGACTTGAATATTTGGTGTTTCTTGGTTTGTTTTAATTTCATGTTTCACACAAGCTGGTCTGTATATCTTTATTTTTGTGTCCTTTCTTTCTATGTTCTCCCCACCTCTCTGCTTCACCTTTCTTAGCAAAGATGAGGATTTCTACCTTCAACATACATTGTTGGTCTTGTCTTCTGTTTTTGTTAGGAGGGACAGCAGTGTGATAAAAGAGGAAATCAAAGCCTTTCTTGCCAATCGGAGGATTTCCCAAGCAGTTGTTGCACAGGTAACAGGTAAGAGCTGAAGAGCCCTTTATTCTGGAATCATGTCTAATCTCTGCCTTCTGGTGCAGATGTTGGATTATTGCTTGCATTTCTGCATTGCAGTGCAGATCTGTCAACTTAGGCATAATAACGTATGCCTGTGATTTAAAACCCATTGTCTCCGATATCATGGAACTTCTCCAGTGATTTTTTTTAAACTTGTGCTAGTAAATTTTAATAGCATTTGTAAAAAGCACAAAATTCCCTACTTTATGGCTGAAAAAGGGTTCTCTGGTTTTCTTGTAATTGTGACAGAGCTCATGACACATGCACATCCAACTGCTATCTACATTTCATATATTTAAAAGCTTTGCAGTCCTCCAAATCTAATCCTAGATTTTACCAATTACAAAATGATTCATGAGAGTAAAGGAAGTTGTGTTTTTTTAACCACTTTTCTGTATGTGAAAGCTTTCCTCAAACCATTACTGAGAAGATAAAAGGTACCATTGTCTTCTCTTCGTTCTTTATATCCCATCCCATTACCCACCCCACTGCAGCCCCATTCCAAGTATGTGGTGTATATGTGTCATTCTCTATTCAGATTGCATTTTTTATGAAGTTTTTAAATTTTAGAGTAGCATGTCTTTTCTTTGTTGGTACATAGTCTCCTTTCCTTGGATATCAATGATTTATAAAGTCAACTATGCCTTAGTTATTAAAGGAACTCTTTCAGCTGCATTTTATAGTTGATAACATCATTGAATGTTGTACATTGATAAGAAAATTAATTCGTTCCGTCTCCCCCTTTTTTTTTTTAACATGGCACTAGCAGCTATGTGACTTTAGACTTTCCGGTTTCTGTGCCTCAATTTCTTACCTCTACAATGAAATAGTTGGATCTAATCTTCAAGAGAGCCTTGCAGTTTTGATATTATTTCTGTTCTCTAGATATATTGAGGATAATTTAACCTAAAAGATTGTTATTGGCCATTAATTTGGTTAAAAATGAAACTTGAGATTTCAGAAGTCTTAAATTTTGTTTCAAGAATCTAAGGTAGCCAATCTTAATATGTGTGTGCATAATGTATAACCCTAGTAATATATTTTTTAAATGACAGCTCTGTTCATGGTAAAAAACTTTAATCAAAGGCATATTCTTTTGTATAGAAATCTTAAACAGAAGGATGGTGTGAATTTAATTGTTGTAATCTTCAGGTGTTTTTCAGTAGGATACTGAGAATGTTACTTTTATTTTCAAAGATTAAGGTGTGGTGCTAAGGGCACAGTTAGGGCAGGTTAAATGAGTTTTACCAAAAGCCACTGATAGATGCTATGAACAGATGGAGTGTTGTCTTTCAAGGTTTTTACTTCAGCCCCCAAGATTAGAAGCAATAGTATCTTCTAGTTTGCCAGCCTGAAAAGAATGACAAAATTGTAGTGTAATAGAACAACATTATTAAGTTGATTCTGTCCAGGTGGAAATATTTCTGAGTATCTTGAATACCCTGAATCTTGAATCATCTTAGACTTTTAGTAGCTTTTGAAACTGATCCAATATTGATGCAAATTATAATATTTTTAAAAGGAATTTCGTAGGCATATCTAAGAGCATTAGATATACCATAATGGATTAAACATAGTACATCACATTGTCTTTTTGGAAAGGGAAACTGAAAGATGTTTTAGCATCTTGCTATTCAAAATGAAGTCCGTGGAAGAGCAGTATTGAGAGCTTCTTAGAAATGTAAAGATACAGAACACCACCCTGAATTTAGTGAATCAGAATTTACAGTTTAACCAGGTCCCCACGTGATTTGGGTTTGAGAAGTACTATTCTAGGAAACTAGTAAGCTTTCCTGACATGAACTTCAATGGGTCAACACTATTTAACAGTGCCTCACTCAGTAATAGTCATCATGATGCCATCTCCTGTTTTTGAAAGCAAGAGTTTAAAACATTTTTACACATTTATTGTATATCACATGGACCTTTCTTTTGCTGTTGTAATCATAGGATTTGGCACTGTTAAAAACTTCTTCCTCCTTGTCAGCCTTATTTTAACTTATTCCTCCTCCTGTTCATTCCTACAACAAAAACTTGGGTTCATTTTCCCTTGGTCAGATATCTTTCATGGTTCTGCATCTGAAAAATGAATTGAAATTCCTTATAATTTGACTCCAGCCTCCTTTTATTGTCATCTTCTATTCAGTTTACACTCTAACTGAATTCAGCTACTCATCATTTCCAGAATTTGCTTACTTGGATGCTTACAAATCATTGGTTGTGCCCAGCATGCTTTTCACCTCCTCACCCAGCCTTATCAGTTCCTTTTTATCAAGATTGCAGCAGTTACTGTCCTCATTCCACCTTCTTTGATCACTTTAGCTCATGTGGACCTCTCTTTTTTCTGAAATTAATTAGACTTAGTTCACCACCCTGAAGTACTAAACCTCATTTCAGTTACGCATTTTAGAGTAGTGTTCTTTAAAAGCAGTTATCTTTCTTATGCATCCCCAGAGTCTAGCATTGTACATGCTCTCTGAAGATGCATGTTTACCCAGCTGCCTTGTAGTGCTGCCTTAGGGTAAAGCGAGTGTAGGTGAAGCTAACAAAAGCTATACATGTGAAAATTTGTCCAATATGCCTTCGCCCAGTAATGTTCTCGCTCCAGAAATAATTATTTACTTGATGAACAAATGCTGCATGAATTTCTGCCCTTAAGGAACTCGCAGTTTTCTTTTATCTGTTTCATTTAAATTATTTGCATAAGGCGGGAGATTGAGGATGATTTATAACCAGATTGCTTCATTGTCCCATTGGTCAATGGGACATTCTAAATTCATGTATTTCTTAAATATTATTATGTTACATTTTCATCCAACCTGTCCAGTCATCAAGCTAAATTCAGAGGCAGGACTTTTCATTACAGAAAAGAGATTGAGTTAGAACTAATGTAAAGCCTAGCCCTTGTCATTGGCCTACTTGGGATAGGGTAGCCTGAGTAAGGCAGCCTCCTAGGCATCCAGGGCCTACTCACCAGAGTACCTGATGAGTAGTACATAGGCACATTTTTCTGTATTTAAACAAATTAGTTGAGTATATCTTAGAAGAATATCTACCTGATCAAGTCTACCCCAAAATAAAGTTGTAGATATGATACTTCAGAATCTCTGTTCTGTAATAGAGTTTCTTAAAGTCAGGTAAGTTCAACTCTAATGTGTGAAATAATGAAATAAATCAACTCTGAGATAAAAAAGAGAACAAGCGATGCATAACAAAAGAAAATGCTAAATAAAAAAAAGTGTAGTGAGGTGCAAAATCATAACACATGTGCTTGTTCCAGAAACAAATACAGAGGCTTCTTTTTATAGATTCAGAGGATTTCTATAATAAGATAAACAAGAAGTTCATGGGTGGGGTCTGTATAAATAATATTCCACTGATAGGAAAAATGACAGTATAAACAGGATATAATGGCAGTGCCTGCTGAATTTCCCAGCATGTTATTTGTAGCTTTTTTTTTACAGAGTCACAGCTGTTCTCACCAACGGTGGGTTTTTACCTCTGTAAGAGGTTGAGCAAGAGTCTAAATTCTCACTAACAATTGTGGGGTGGGGAGCATAGCTTCTGCTTTAGTAATAAACATGTGTATTTTATATTCACTTTCAGGGTAAAACATTTTCTTTGGCTGCTAGAATTCTTAAAATATAATTTTCCTTTTAAATGACTTTGGAAAAACCGAGTGGGTTGAATAAATGAGTAAATGGGCAGAGCTTGAGCGAGTGCTTATCAGCCAAAGAAATATACTAATTGGATTTATATCCTCTTAAAAAATAAATGGAAGAAGAAAAAAATTAGCATTTCTGAATTTTAAGAAATTTATCACAATTTTGTTTCCTTGAATGATAATAGCATAATGGGAAAGCGGTCGTTAAACTTTAGATTATTAAAGTTCTAGTCCTCTGTCATTAAATTGTGACCGTGGGCAAATCCATAGCTTCTTTGTGCCTCAGTTTCCTTATTTATAGATGATGGGCTTTGACCAAATATTTTCTAAGTATCTTTTCTTGCTGTCAAGTTCTATTCTGTTTTTAAACTATTGAGTACATTTAACAAGTATACATCTTACCCATATATAGTGACTCATTCCCAAAAGTAAGAATTTATGTAAACAGAAATTCTGACAGGTTTTAGAAATGTTCCAATTGTACTCAGACCACTTCCCTTCTTTTTATTTATCTTTAAAATGAAGGATCACAACACTACATATTCAGTTTAATTGTAATAATTTTTTTACGAAGGTGGGTATATGTCAATCCTCTCTCTAATCAGATAACTTCAGACCAGATACTAAAAACCACCTAAAGTGTCAATATACCTTTAAAAAACAAAACAAAATAGAATTCATTTTTTAGAACAGTTTTAGGTTCACAGCAAAAGTGAGTGGAAAGTACAGAGAGTTTCCATATACTTCCTGTCCTCCACGCACGCACAGCCTCCCCTGCTATCAGCATGTGGTACATTTGTTATAATCTGTGAACCTACATTGACACATCATTATCACCCAAAGTCCATGGTTTACATTAGGTATAAATGGTTTCGTACATTCCAGGGCGTTTTGAAAAAAGTTTAATGACAAGTATCCACCATCATAATGTCACAGTATGATAACTAAAGTTTCACTACCTAAAAATCCTCTGTATTGCTTTTGTTCACCCCTCCCTCCCTCCCCCCAACCCCTGGCAACCACTGATCTTTTTAGTGTCTCCATAGTTTCGCCTTTTCCAGAATGTTATATAGTATGTAGCCTTTTCAGGTTGACTTCTTTTTATAGATTCAGAGGATTTCTAAAATAAGATAAACAAGAACTTCATTCACTTAGCAATAAGCATTTACATTTCCTTAATGTCTTTTTGTGGTTTGATATCTCATTTCTTTTTAGCACTAAATAATATTCCATTGTCCAGATATACTACAGTTTATCCATTCACCCACTGAAGGTCATCTTGCTTGTTTCCAACTTTTGGCAGTTAGAAATAAAGTTACTATAAACAAGTAGAATTTATATCTATATTAGAAAAGCAGTGTTGATAGGGCATAAATCACAAAGGATGGAATTGCCCTTTTATAATACAACCAGATATAATTATGCTTATTTAACAAGATATTATCAGTTCCTACCTAATAAATCTTATTAGTCTTATGCAGATCTCCAATTGGAAGGCTGTTATCTGCCTACAAAATAGGCAGATTTATACAATTTGTCTCCAAATTGAAGGGGTTTAAAGTTTTTGTTTATGTTAGGAGAAAACTTCTTTTCAAATCTTTGAATAGATTTAAATTACCAACAATATAAGTGTTTTTGCAGAGTGCATTTTAGGATTTTCTCTTGTTTTACAGGCTCTGGAGAATAAGAACAGATGGTGTCCTGTGGTTCAAAAAATTCTTTTTTATTTTATTTTTTTCCTATCTTCTGCAATTTGTTAGCAAATTATTTTCTTGTATACACAACACATAAGGTTACGTTGTTTGTTTTTTGTTTTTTTAATAGGAAAATATCTACTCTCTATATCTGAATACCCATATTTTTTTTCATTTTGGTGATGGCTAAGTGAAAACTTGAAGTGAAAATAATTTCAGAGGATACTTTTTGTTGTTAGAAAATCAAGTTTCTATAAGTCTCGAAATGCATTGTCCTATCAGGGCTTTCGGCACCTCAAACAAGTTATAAAGGGCTGTACGTTTTTAGTGTAACAGTTGAAGGTTGGTTTTCAGTTATAAAACAAGATTTCTGTTTCCCCTGTATTTAAAGTAGAAACTATAATTAAATTTTTTTTTCTACCATAAGCTTTGACAGAAGTGACTTTTAAAGGTTAGGCACAGACGTAGTTTTTCCCCCTTTAGTAATTTTTATTTTTGTTTTCTCCAATTACAGTTTCCTAAGATTGCGGAAAAAAGTCTGTACGTAAAGCTTAATATATCTTCCACAGTTTTATGAAATATTTCTTACTTATTATAAATTAATTATCCTCATATTTTTTTAAAAAAACAAGCAGGGATAAATGACAAAAAGAAGTACTACCCTAGTTGGAAATTCAGAAGGTTCAGCTGTGGTACATGTGACCCATCAGACAATATTATAAATAACTTACTGCAGAAGGAGGCTCTGAAGCAAATAAATACCATTTTTTGTAAACTATAGTTGTGGTCTTTTATGCATTAAGGAATTAATACTGTTAACTCTTGAAATATTCTCAGAGATAGGTCTTAATTCAATAGATTTGACATTAGTTATTACAAATAATTTATTCTGTCAGGAAGATGTACTAGATATAGAGTAATGTGTGGTTACTAACTTTAAGTAAGAAACCAAAGCTTGAACTAACCCAAACTAACCCAAACTAACCAAGCTTGAGGGCCTTGATATCTGAGAGGCCTATATAATATTTTAAAACATCATTGAAATTCTCAGGCCTTTGAGAAAGCTTTTAATATCAGCATGTGTCAACTTCAGCTAAATTTGACTATCATTTGATCCTCACAGAATAAACTTGAGATATGCAAGGGAATGTGTCTTTTTGTTTTCAGTCATCTTCATTAGAGTTCTCTGAGTTGTACCAAATATATACAATGTTATACCATTACGATTACCAAAATCAAGACAGAAAATATTTTCAGTATTTCAGCAAGTTCTAGCATGCCTCTTTGCAGTCAAATACCTCTCTCCACTGCAGGTCCCTGGCAACCGCTGATCTGCATTCTGTCAGTATAGTTTTGCATTTTCTAGAATGTCATGTGACTGACTTTTTTCACTTAGTGTGGTACTTTTGAGTTCATTAGTGTTACATATATAAGTAATTCATAACTTTTAAATGCTGAATACTAGGCCATTGAATGGATATAACAAAATTTGTTTACCCCATTAATAAGTTGATGGACATTTGATTTGTTTCCAGGTTTTAGCTATTAAGAATTAAGCTCCTATGAACATTTGTCTACAACTTTTTGTGTGGACACAGTGTTTTGATTTCTCATACCTAGCAGTGGGATTGTGGGGTTATTGGTAAGTATATGATTAACATTTTAAGAAACGACCAAACTATTTTCCAAAGTGGCTATACCATTTTGCATTCCCACCAGCAATATATGAGATTTCCAATTGCTTTGCATTCTCTTCAGCACTTGGTATTTGTGCTTCTCTTTTAAGTTTAGCCATTCTAGTGCATATGTAATGGCATCTCAGTTTTATTTTGCAATTTCTAATGACTAATTATGTTTAGCATCTTTTCAGATGCTCATTGCTATTCATGTATCATCTTTGGTGAAATGTCTGTCAGATCTCTTGCCCATTGTTTTTTAATCAGGTTGTTTGCCTTATTATTGATTACAAGAGTTGTATATATATTCTGAGTACGAGTCCTTAAATATGTGTATATACGGATATCTTGATCTAAGACTTTCTATTTCATTTTCTTAATATTGTCTTTCAAAGAGCAAATGTTTTTAATTTCGATGAAGTTATATATATATATATCGTTTTTTTTCTTTATGGTTCATGCTTTTTGTGTCCTAAGAAAATTTGCCTTAATGAACTCTCAGAGATTTTGTTTTTCTTTTAGAAGTTTTATAGTTTCAGCGCATACATTTAGGTCTGTGAACCAGTTCAAGTTAATTTTTGTTTTATGAGGTAAGGGGTTCTTTTTCCATATGGATGTCCAAATATTAGAGCACCGTTTGTTGAAACTGTCAGGAGTGGTCAAGAGACAGGTCTTTTTCCATTCAGTTACATTGGCACCTTTGTCAAAAATAAATTGAATATGTATGTGTGGGTCTATTTCTGGGCTCTGTGTTGTGTTCCATTAGTCTTTATGTCTATCTTTATACCATACAAACCATAAGTTATTGATGGCTTATGGTAAGTAAGTATTGAAATCAGAAAGTATAATTACTTCCAACTTTGTTATTCTTTTTCTAGATTCCTTACAATATTCTAAGGGTTTTTTTGCATTAAGATATATACATTTTTAAATCAGCCTTTCACTTTCTACAAAAAAGCAATCTAGCTTTAGGAATTGAGCATTCCCATCCACAAAGATGGTATATTTCTCCATTTGTTTAGGTCTTCTTTATTATCTCTTAACTGTGTTAATAGTTTTTAGTGTACAGGTCTTGCACACATTTTCTTAAATTCATCTCTAAATATTTTATATTTTTTATACTATTATATTGGTACTATCTTTAATTTCAATTTTTAATTGTTTCTTATGTCATAGATAATTGATTTTGGTACATTGACCTTCTTTTCTATAACCTTGCTAAAGTCATTCATTTGCTTTAGTAACTTTTCTTTTTTGGTGAATTCTTAGGATTTTCTACATGGATGATCGTGTTATCTTTGTGTAACGTTTTTTATTTCTTTCTCCCCATGTGTAACGTTTTTTATTTCTTTTTCTTGCCTTATTGCACTGATTAAGACTACAAGTTAAATGTTGAATTTGATGATGAGAGCAGACATCCTTTTCTTTTTCCCAATCCTAGAGAGCAAGCAATCAATCTTTCATCATTAAGTATGATCTTATCTGTAGGTTTTTCATAGGCACCCTTTATCAAGATGTCCTTCAAGGGAAGTTTCCTTCTATCTCTAGTTTCTGAAAATTTTTATCATGAATGTAGGTTGTAATTTGTCTAATGCTTTTTCTGCATATCTATTGAGATGACCGCATGATTTTTCTTTTTAAGTCTTGTTAATATGGTGAATTACATCGATTGATTTTCAGATGTTAAACAAGCCTTGCATTCTGGGGAAAACTCCACTGAATCATTATGTATTATTCTTTTTATATGATTTGATTCAATTTGCTGATATTCTCTTAAGAATTGTTGCATCTGTGTTCAGGTATTATTCTGAATTTGTTTTGTTTGTTTTTTCTAATCTTGTAACATCTTTGTCCAGTTTTGTTATCATAATAATGTGGCCTTTTAAGACAAGTTGGAAAGTATTTGCATCTCTTGTATTTCTAGAGGAATTGGTGTAGTATTGGTAATATTTCTTTCTTAAATATCTTTATTTTGAGACTGCTTTATTCTTATTATGTGGAATATCTTAAACTTGGTCATGACTTACTACCTACATCTAATCCTATAGGGCTAGTACTCTATACTAAAGCCAATAAAACAAAGTACAGAGTAGTAGGGATTATTGGGCCTTTAATACCTTAAAGATTGCCAGTACTTTTCTACATGATTTTACCCTTGACAGAAATATTTTTCTCTTGCCAGTTGCCTAAAATAGCAGGATTACAAGCCACAAACCAAATTGAATTTGCTTTAGATAAAGCGTTGGCCCTTCCCCTCTGCCCTAGTATGCCTGAGTAAAGAACATAGTTTTCACAAACGTAAACTATGAGATTTTGCTTCCCTTTCTGTAGTACTTTTAAAAATACTGAGTGACCTATCTCTAAATCTGTTCCCAAGCAGATCCACAGACATTTTGGTTTTGAACACATTGATTTTAATTCACGTGTCCAATATAACATTTCCCTAGGCTTGTTGTCATTGTTCTCGGTGAGAAACATAGGAAAAGGTTTTTAGAAACATTCTTAATGTGATATCTATTTAATATTTTGAGACACTTTAAGAACTAGAATATGCTATTTTCATAGAAGCATTTTTTCCTCTTTCGTTTTAAACATAAAGATTGTTGTGCTCAAGCTATTCATTCCATTGCTAATTATTTTTTGAAGGACATTTATTACCAGTTTGTCTTGATTTTTTTTCTTTAGGACATAAAGAGCCTCTTTGAAATGTTTGAGTGCTATGTGTTAAAATAATTATCATTATGCATAATAATATTTAGAACGATGTCTCTTAAACCATTTTTGCCCATGTTTTTTTTTCCTTCGTCTATTACTCAGCCTTATCATTATGCTAAATACCAACCAGAAGAGCATATAGCCCTCTAAATGGGTTGTAGGTGGCCAGTGGCTCTGCTTTTTACTACTGTGTACTTTGCTAGCTAAATCTCTCTTTTTAGAAGGTTTTTATTTATAGCCGTAATTTATTTTAACACTTACCAAGTGCTAGATGCTGTGCTAACTGTTTTATATATTTGAGAGTCAGGCGTTAACTTCTTCAGTTATAGATGAGAAAACTGAAGCTAAAGGAAACTCAGTCATTTGCCCATAGTCACATAGCTAATTGCTGTTTGCCTTGTTACAAAGCCAACATTTTGACATAGCGTTTCAGTATATAGAGGCAGTGCAGTACAGCGGTCAAGAGCAAGACTTTGAGGGTTCAAATGTGATTTCTATCACTAGTTACGTAACTTTGGGCAAGTCACTAAATGTCTTAATCTTCAGTTTCCTGTTTTGGAAAATGAGAATAATAATAATAACTACTTAACAGGTTTTTTGAGTAGATTAAATGAGTTTATATAATGTTTCTGGCATAGTGAGTCTATAGAAGTTTTTTTATTATTATTATCATTATTAACCATTATACAGCTTAATGTTTGGCCAGCAATCATGTCCTCTTTGTCTCTTTCCAAAAATTGACTTCTGAAGCTGAGCTTACTGAGATTAAATGTGTTAACCATTATATTTCTCACCTTGGACCACTTAATAATGAACCATTAAAAATATATAGCACCCTCATGTTCATAGCAGCATGAGCATAATAGCCAAGATATGGAAATAACCAGTGTCCATTGATGTATGAATAATAGAATATTATGTAGCCATAAAAAAGAAGGAACCATTTGCAACAACTTGGACAGACCTTGAGGGCATTATGCTAGGTGAAATAACTCAGACAGAAAGACAAATACTATGTGATATCATTTATATGCAGAATTAAAAAAAAACAAACCCAGACTCATAGATATAGAGAACACATTGGTGGCTGTGAGAGTTGGGAGCTGTGGGGTGCGGGAAATGGGTGAAGGTGGCCAGTGGTACCAGCTTCTAGTTATAAGACGAATAAGTCTTGAGGATGTAATGTACAGCATGGTGACTCTAGTTAACATCACTAGATTGTATACTTGAAAGATGCTTAAGAGAGTAGACCTTCTCATCACAGAAAATTTCTTACTGTGGTGATGGACATTAACAAACCTGTTGTGGTAATCATTTCACAATATATACATACATCAAATTATGTTGTACATCTAAAACTAACAATAAAAAAAGTTCAAGATAGATCAGTGGATTTTAATGTAAGTGTGAAAAAATTTAGTGAATCGATTTCAGATTCAACATCACAGCTAATCTTTAAGAATCTATTACTTGTCAAGTTTTAGTGCAGTATCAGAATATCCACAATTATTGGAAAAGTTATTAAAATACTCCTTTTTTCATCTTAAAAAATACTGCAAAAATTTCATTTTGACATATGCATAGGAAACTTTGTTCACCATGACTCTAATTCCATGGTTTGACATGCACAAAATTGCCTTAAAAATGTTGTTTGTAATAATTATAGCTAATATCCTGAGCAGAGTTAATTATTCAAAAGGAAGGGAAATCAGTTGTGGTAATGATTGCACAACTCTTTGAATATACTAAAAACCATTGACTTGTACACTTTAAATGGATGAATTGTATTGTTTGCGAATTATATCTCAACGCAGTTTTTAAAAAGAGGAGAGAATAAATATAAACATCATTTTAATATACCTTCTGAACAGAATTAGTTCCCTAAAATGAAATTTAAAAATTTTCTATGCTTATTACTGAAATAAAAGTCTATAATTAAACTAAAAATAAAAAAATAAATAAAATGAAATACATGTTTACTTTTTATATTAGAAAATATATTCATACAGTTCAAATTTCAGAAGTACATAAAGGGTGTACAGTGCTAAATCTCTCTCCTTTTTTCTCTCTTAGCCATAGCCTCCTTTCCAGAAGAGTCTAATGTTAACAGTTTCTGCAGATATTTTATGCATTTATGAGCAAATAAATATATCTATAGTTCTTTTTTTTTTTTTTTTTTTGCTAAATAGATGATATGCTACATACACTATCCTGCACCAAGCTTCTCTAACTTGAAAATTATTCCACATCAGTACATAAAGAGTATTAACACTGTTCTGTGTGCGTGTTTGTGTGGCAGTTTTATTCTTTTTGTTGGGACATAAAATAATGATGCATGTTATAAACAGTGCTGTTATAGATTTAATGAAAAGTAGTATAAACATTGATGAACATCCTGTTTGGATTGATCTCTAAATCAGTTGTAGCGATCTATCGTCTAACCATTGCTCTCTATATTTGCCACTAATTGGTACATCGTTAGACTTTTTCAAGTTTTGCCAGCCTGAAAGAAATGAAATGGTATTCCAATACAGTTTTTTAATTTTTAATTTTTATTTTTTATTGATATATAATTGACATATAATGTTAGTTGCTGGTATATAACATAAGGATTTGATGTTTATATATATTGCAAAATCATCACCATACATAGCGACATCCTTCAACATACATATTTGCAAAAAAATTATCTTTCCTTGTATTGAGGCCTTTTAAGATCTACTCTCTTAGCAACTCCTATCACTGCAGTTTTAAAATCATTACCCCAATTAATGTTTGGATTAAACATTACTTCAAATTTATTGGCCATTTATGTTCTTGCTGTGAATTGTCTTAGTCTATTGCTTGTTTTTTATAGAGTTGTCTTTTTCAGTTTCTTATTTTATTTTAAAAAATTGATAAATAAAATTGTATATGTTTAAGGTATATAATGTGATGTTTTGGTATATGTATACATTGTTTTAAAAAAATGAAGAGTACGCACTTTTAAATACTACAATTTTTAACCAACTATTAACATTTAGCAATTCAGTAACTACTTTAAACCACTTTTTGCCTTTATCTCATGCACAGACACTACTTGTTTAATAAATTAAATTAAATTTATTTAGATAGAGATTTAGATAAGATTTCAGCTTAGTGATAATAATTACATTATTCTTTTAAGTGTGCATATTCTTTTATGTGTAATCTCTCTTTTTTAAAAAAATATTTATGTACACCCCCTTTGACCATGTGATTTATCTTCTAGGAACTCTTCCTATAGAAATATTTGCTTATGTCTATAATGATGAATATGCAGGAATACTTATTGCAGTATATTATATGATAGCAAAAGGCTGTAAATAAGCTCAGTGTCCATCAGTAGGAGACTAGGTAGGTAAATAATGGTACATCCATATTATGGAGCACTGTTTGTTCATAAAAGAGTAAGGGACCTCTATATGTCTCCGGTGGAATGGGGCCTTCCACTTGAGACATATATGAGTTATAAGGTGTGGGAAGAAGGTGCTCGATTTTATTTTTAAGCACCAATTTTTAAAACATATACCATATTACAGGCTCAAAAGTGTGTACTGGCTAAATTCATCTCAACTATCACCAATTTGCCCTGTGGGCTCTTTGATACCAGTCAGAATCACAAAAAGATTTTGTTTTTGACATGATTTTAAAGTTCATCTATAAGAAAAATTCATAAGAATAGCTAAGACACTTTTTAAAAAGAGCAGAGGAAAGTTTGAACAAATTTGTCTTACCAATTGTTGAAGTATACTATATGGTTAAAGTAAGAAAGATCATATTGTCAATTTAATAGATGTATCACTTGTACAGAACAGAGTTCATTAATAGATTTTTGTATATAGGGAAATTTAACTTAAATAAAGGAAGTGCAGTTGACCCTTAAACAACATGGGTTTTAACTACATGGATCCATTTACACATGGATTTTTCAGTAAATACTGTAAATATGTTTTCTCTTATGATTTTATTAATACTTCCTTTTCTTTGGTTTATTATAAGAATACAGTATATAATACCTATAACTTTAAACTATACATTAGTCAACTGTTAATAGTAGGCTTTTGGTCAACAGTAGGTTATTAGTAGTAAGTTTTGGGGAAGTCAGAAGTTATACTTTGATTTTCAATTACACAGGGGGTGAAGGGTTGACACCCCAAACCCCTGTATTGTTTGTATTTCAGATCTGTAAGGAAATGGTGTTTTTCCATTGTTTATCTATTTAAAAATGAAAAAAATAAATAGGTCCCAACATCACACCAGAAATACATATTAGTTTCCATATGGAATAAAGAGATAAATATAAATATTTTTAAAAGCTGGATTAAAGGTTCTACACTATCGTTAGAAAAAAAATTGAGTATTTTATTTTTTTGAAGTAGGAAACCTTTTCCTAAGTAATACATAAAACCCAAAAGATAAAGTTAGATGGGTTTAACTGTGTAAAATTTTAAGCATATGCAATAAAAGACTAAATAAGAGTCACACTGAAAGGTGTTTACAGTAGAGAAAGCAAAGGATTGGTATCTATGATATATCAAAAGAGCAATTACAAGTTGCTATGAAAACAAATAGCCCAACAGAAAAATCTGCAAAGCTTATTTATGTAATTTTCAAAAGATAAAATATAAAAGTCCAATGAACATACAAAAAGATTTTCAGCCTCTTGGAAAATGACATAAGAACAATCACCTGTAAATTAACATTTTTCCCCCATTATATCAGCAGACTTTAGAACATTGAGGGACACTGCTAGTTAAAAATAGCAGAATAAAATTTTGTTCCACTGTCCATCATAACCCAACAGAAACAATAAACGGAAAGAAAAACTCAATTTTCAATGAAGCAGTAACTATAGAACCCTGAAACAGACAAATCAAATAAGAATTCTGATTTGAAACAAAAGAAAATGATGGGCACTCACACATGCCTCCTCATCCTGGAGAAAGAAATAAGTTTCTCTGAAGGTATCTTAGTTAAGAATGGTTAATGAGTGATCTTGGTTTAAGGGAAATAGTTCTAGAGGGATGAGGCAACAGGAATAATGGGAATATTCCTGTAGATACAGTTCAGCATGGAAACCCCATATCTAGATGAATGGGGTCCCTCATTCCCCCAGCTCCTGGCCAGCACTAACTTAAACTTTCTCTGCAGATTTACCCATAGACAAATTACTGGACTTTTCATAAAATAGACTCATACATATGCGAACCTAATAATTTCAAAGTTCATCCACGTTCTAGCGTGTATCACCAATTCATTCTTTTTAATAGCTGGATGATATTCCATTATAAGGATATATCACATTTTATTTATCAGTTAATGGACATTTGGATTGTTTCTACTTTTTGGCTACTGTGCATAACGATGCTGTGAACAGTGGTATACAAGTTTTTGTATGGATGAATTCTTTTGAAATATACCTAGGAATGGAATTGTGGGTTGTGTTATAATTCTGTGTTTAACATTTTGAGGAACTACCAAACTTTTTTCCGTTTTACATATGCACTACAATGTATGAGGGATCCAGCTGCTTCACATCATCACCAACACTTGTTATTATTTATCTTTTAAATTACAGCCGTCCTAGTGGTTGTAAAGTGGTATCTTTCAGTTTTTATTTGTATTTCCTTAATGTCTAATGATGTTCAGCATCTTTTCATGTGCTTTTTGTCCATTTGTGTATCTACTCAGAGAAATGTCTGGTCAAACCCTTTGCCCATTTAAAAAATTTTTTTGTCTTTCTGTTTGGAATTGTGAGAGTTCTTGATATATTCTAGATACAAGTCCCTTATAGATATAGAGCTTGCAGATATTTTTACATTCTTGTTAGTGACATTTGAAGCATACAAGATTTTAATTTTGATGAAACCCATTTTTGTTGTTGCTTTTGGTGTTATAGCTTAAAACCCATTGTCTAATTCAGGATCACACAGATTTACATTTATGTTTTCTTCTGAGAGTTTTATCATTTTAGCTCTTATATTTAGGTCTCTGATCTATTTTGATTTAATTTTTGTATATGATGTGAGATAAGAGTCCAACATAATTTTTTTACTTGCAGATATCTAGTTGAGCACCATTTGTCAAAAATACTGTTCTTTCCTTGTTGAATTTTGTCATCTTTGTCAAAAAATTAATTGACCATAAATGCGCGGGCTTATTTTTAGCCATCAGTTCTATTCCATTGATCTATATATTTATCCTTATGTCAGTACCATACAGTCTTGATTACTGTAGTTTGACAGTAAGTTTTGAAATCAGAGAGTGTGCATCCTCCAACTTTGTTCTTCTTTTTGAAGATGTTTTGGCTATTCTGGATCCCTTGTACTCATAAGAATTTTAGGATCACTTTGTCAATTTTTGCAAAAAAGCCAGCTGGAATTTTAATAGGAATGACATTGAATCTATACATCAATTTGGGGAGTATTGTCATTTTAAATGTTAAATCTTCCAGTCCATGAATGTGAGATGTCTTTACATTTATTTAGCTATTCTTTAGTTTCTTTCAACAATGTTTTATGGTTTTCCTTGTACAAGTCTTGTACTACTTTTGTTAGATTTATTCTTAAATACTTTATTCTTTTTTGATGTTATTTTAAGTGGAGTTGCTTTTTGAATTTCAGTTTTGGATTGTTCATTGCTAGTGGATAGAAATACAAATTAATTATATATATTTCTCTTTGTCCTGCAGCCTTGCTGAACCCCTTTATTAGTTCTAATCGTTTTCTTTGTGCACACACTCATGTGGATTCCTTCAGATTTTCTACATACAGGATCATGTCATCTGTAAACAGAGGTAGTTTTATTTTTTCCTTTCTAGTATGGATATCTTTTATTTCTTTATCTTGCCTTATTGACCTGGCTATAGAATCTCCAGTACTATATTGAATAGAAGTAGCAAGAGCAAACATCCTTCTCTTGTTCCTTGTATTATGTCCTTCCTTCTGCTAGCTTTGGATTTAGTTTGCTCTTCTTTTACTAATTTTTAAAGTGGAAATCTAGATTAATGATTTGAGATCATTGTTCTTTTTTTAATACAGGCATTTACAACAATAAATTTCTCTTTAAGCACTTCCTTAGCTTTATCTCATACATTTTTATATGCCCTATGTGTATGCTTTTTGTCATCTCAAAGTATTTTCTAATTTCCCTCACAATTTTTCTTTGACACATTGGTTAGCACTGTGTTGTTTAATTTCCACATATTTGTGAATTTATCAATTTTTTTCTTTTATTGATTTTGAATTTTATTTCACTGAGTTAGAGAACATTCTTTGTATAATTAAAAATTATTGAGGCTTGTTTTATGGCCTAACATTTGGTCTTCCCTGGAGAAATTTCCACATATAATTGAGAAGAATATGTGTTCTTCTCTTGTTGAAGGGAATGTTCTATTGATGTTTCTTAGGCCTAGGTGATTTGTAATATTGTTCAAGTCTCCTGTTTTCTTGCTAATTTTCTATTTGTTGTATCTGAAAGTGGAGTATTAAAGTCTCCAACTTTTTTTTTTTTTTTTTAATTATCCTTTTCTTCCATCAGCTCTATCAGTTTTTGCTTCATGTATTTTAGGGCTCAGTTTTTTGGTGCATATATATTTTTAATTATGTCTTCATCATGAATTAACCCTTTTATCATTATAAAATGTCCTTTTGTTTCTAGTAACAAATTTTGTCTTTAAGTCTGTTTTGTCTAACATTAGTAAAGCTACTCGCATTTTCATTTGGTTACTGCTTACATAGTATATCCTTTTCTATTCTTTTACTTTCAACCTCATCATGTCTTTGAATCTAAAATATATTTTTCGTAAACAGCTTACATTTGGATTGTGTTTTTAAATCCATTCTGCCAGTCTCTGTCTTCTTATTGGAGTGATTAATCCATTTAAATTTAATGTAATTATGATGAAATAGGATTTACACCTATTTTGTCATTTATTTCTGTCTTGTGTCTGTTTTGTTCCCCTATTATTTGGTTACTTCCTTCTTTTCTATTTAATAGCTATTTTTTAGTGTACCAGTTTAAATCCCTCATCATTTCTTTGGCTGTATTTTCTTGAGTTTTTGTCTTAGTGTTTACCCAGGGATTACTATTAACATCTTAATTTTAACAATCTAGTTTTGATTAATACAGACTTAATTTCAATATTATAGAAAAACTTTTCTCCTTTATAGCTTAATTTCTTCCCCCTTCAGTTGTGTCATTATTGTCATATAAATTATGTGCTTATACATTGTGTGTCCATCAACTTAGATTTATACTTATTGCATTATCCAGTTTTTTTTTAAATAGGAATAAAAGGAATATAAGAAAAAATACATTTATACTGTCTTTTATATGTACCTTTGTAGTTACTTATACTAGCATTCTTTATTTCTTTATGTGTTTTTGAATTACTATTTGGTGTCCTTTCATTTCAGCCAAAAGAACTTTTTCTTGTAGAGAAGGTCTGCTGGTATTATATTTTCCCTGGTTTTGTTTGTCTGGCAATGTCTTAATGTCTCCATTTTGGAAGGATAGTTTTACTTAACATGGAGCTCTTATTTGATGCTCTCCCCACCGCCCCAGCCCCCAGCACTTTGAATATATCATTCTGCTACCTTCTGACTTCATGGTTTCTGATGAGAAAATCAGCTGTCAATCATTGAGCACCCTCTGTACATAATGAATTACTTCTCTCTTGCTACTTTTAGATTTCCTCTCTGTGTCTGGTTTTCAACCGTTATGATATTTCTACATGTTTATCTGTCTCAGTTTACCCTACTTGAAGATTATTGAGATTCTTGGATGTAGATTAATGTTTTTCATTAAATTAGGAAATTGTTTGACCATTATTTTCCAAATATGTTTTCTTCACTTTTCCCTCTTTTCCTCCTGGGACTCCCATTGTATGTATATTGGTATACACGATAGTGTCCCACAGGTTTTTGAAGCTCTGCTCTATTTTCTTTATTCTTTTTTCTTTCTGTTTCTCATAATAGATTATTTGATTGACCTGTCTTCAAGTTTACTAGTTATGTCTTCTGCCAATTAACATGTGATGTTGAGCTGCTTTAGTGAGTTTTTCATTTCAAATTATTGTACTTTTCAACTACAGAATTTTGACTTGATTCTTTCTTATAATTCCTGGATCTTTATTGATATTTGGTTTAGAGAGGCGTTTTTCTCATACTTTCCTTTATTTAGTTTTTTAGACATGTATTCTTTAGTTCTTTGAATATCTTTATAGTAGCTGATTTAAATCTATGTCTAATAAGTCCGACATCTGGGTTTCTTCAAAAACACTTCTTATCAACTATTTCTGTTGCTATGTATGTGTCATACTTTGTTTCTTTGCATGGTTCATAAGTTTTGTTTTTTAAACTGAACAGTTTAAATAATATAATGTGGGAACTCTGGAAGTCAGATTTCCACCCTTGGATTTGTTGTTGTTGCTTTTTACTGTTTTTACTCTTTGTTTGTTTAGTGACTTTTCTGAACTAATTCTGTAAAGTCAGTATTCTTTGTGATGTGTGGCTACTGAAGTCTCTTCCTTGTTAGCTTAGTGGTCAGCTATATTAGACAGAGATTTCCTTAAATGCCTGGAACCAATAAATTTCCCAGCTTTTTTGAGGGGCTCTGGATGTATGTTGGGGCATCCCAATGCTCAGGTAGGCAGTTTATAATTCTGCCTTTGCCTTCACTTTCTCTTTGCACTATGTTTCAAGGTCAACCAGAGGTGAGAGCTTAGGGCCTTTACAGTTAGTTCTTCATTGTGCGTGCACATTGCCCTGGTCATGCACATAGACCTACGCGTGGGCCTGGCCTTCTAGATTGCAAAATATATGTCAAAGCTTTTCAAAGACACTCATATACTAACCTCATTCCTCGGCTTTTAAAATATTCTGATCACTCCTTGTTTGCCCCAGCCGTTGTCATCACCTCAGGCACCTGCAATGTTAAATAATTGCCACTGACTGTTTTCTACAAACCACCTCCCTTCCTTTTCTCCTCACAGGGAAAAGACTTCACGCTGAATGAGGTCTGAATCAGGTCAAATAAGGACAGACCTTGCAAATGGGAGTTTCCAGGGAATCCCTAGACAAGTCAGTAGTGACAATTAGAATGGTGTTTTGGGGAACTCTGAACTTGTTATACTCCCTGCAGTGGCTATCAGACCACTCCTGGTTTTCACTATGATTGCAGGAATATTGGTTTTCAAGTCTGCTGTGATGCTGCGATGGTGGGAATGGGTGTAGGTTAAGTTCAAAATGTCATAAAGCTATTCTTACTAAAATTCGGCATTTTTTTTTTTTTCTTTAATAAGCCCTCCTTTGATTGTTGCAGGCCTTTGGTTAATTTCCAGAGTTTTGAAAGAGTTGATTCTGACCATTTTTCCCAGTGCTTTTATGGTACAGCAGCTATTGTTGCTCTCATTGTTTTTATGGAGGACTGGTTGTTCAGAAGTCCTTACTCTGCTAGTCTTATCAACATCACTCCAATATAATAGATTTTAAAGGAAAGTCTAACCTAAAATACTTTCCCTTGTAGAGCTGTTCTCAAAGTATAAACTTGGAAGACAAAGACAAGCGTACAAAGACTAGGGAATACAGCACCAACAAACCTGTACAGTCATGCGGTTTACTGACGGGGACAGGTTCTGAGAAGTGCATCATTATGCGATTTTATCACTGTGCAAACGTCATAGAATGTGCTTAAATAAGACTAAATAGCATAACCTTCTATTTCTATGCTAAATGGTATACTGCAGCTGTATATGCAGTCTGTTGACTGAAATGTCATTATGTGGCACATGACCATACTGATAAAAACTGCTTGATGAAGAACCTTACCAATCAAAAATTAAATTGAAAATATAGAATTTAGGCATTAGTAGAAAAAAAGTGGACAAATGGAACCTTCTAGGGAACATGAAAGTAATCTATATCTTTATTTGAGCTTATAGTCACATGTGTGTACACATTAAATTATATACTTAAAGAGTAGTGTACTTCACTATATGTACAATATGCTTCAATTTAAAAAAAAATACAGAGCTTAGAATGGGAAAACTAGGAAACTGTATCATAAATCTTGAATTCATTTAAATCTAGAACTATGAATAAATAATTATGAGAATTATGAATCCAGAACAGAATGTAAGTGTTGACCATGCAAAAATATCTTCTAAATATTAGGAGTTCACCCAACTCCTGAAGGGAGATGGGGAAAGTATGGTCTATGTGTATTAGTTATCTGTTCCTACATAAAAATTTGCATCAGACCTTAGCAACTTGAAACCTAAATCTTTATTGTCTCACTCAGTTTCTATGGGTCAGGAATCCAGGAGCAGCTTAGACAGGTCGATGTGGTTCAAGGTATCTCAGGAGGTTGAAGTCATCAGGAGCCTTAACTAAGGCTAGAAAACACACACTTAAGATGGCTCACTTACATAGCTGCTAGAATGCCTGTTCTTTGCCACGTGGATTTCTCATAGGTCTCATTGAGTGGTCTCACAACATGGCAACTAGCTTTTCTCAGAACTAAGTATCTCAGAGAGATAGCAAGGCAGACCTAGCTTCAGAAGTCACCGCCTATACCAACTCTGAAGCATTGTTGGAGGGGATTACACAAAGGTAGGAAGAGGATAATTAGGAGTCATCTTGGAGGCTGGCTACCACAGTCTGCTAATTTCCTCAGTTTTTTTTTTTAGCCCAGAGCCATTAAATACTGTCTGCAAGTTAGAAAATAATGCTTCCTACCTCCTAATGTCTTTGTATAATTCTTTGTCCTTTAGTGTACTCTTTTAGTAACCTCATTACCCCTGTAGAAGCATTTACTGAACTTGAGTAGATCTTTCATTTTCACTCTATTTAATTTTTTTTTTAAGTTAAAATCAGATCAAACTAAATTTAATGTTTTTACATTTTAAAGTTCTGTCTAGTATGATGTCGTTTTAGTAATTATTTCTGCCTGTTCTATGTTTACATATACTTGGAGAGATCTTAGTTATTTCTAAGTGGTAAGAATTTGGATGGGTTTTTCATTAGCTTTCCTCTTAATTTTTCTACTTTTCTCTGAATTGCTTAGAATTAGTTTTTTAATGATCATGTATTATGTTTACAAAGAGAAAGTCAGACTTACAAAATAAGTTTTATAGTATTCAGTTATGCTGAGAAGGTAGA
>NW_006431918.1:3979391-4037946 GCF_000325575.1 Pteropus alecto | reverse complement strand
GGAAACATTCTCAGTGCTATCGGTTAGAGTATAAAATTGGGTACAACCTTTGAGGGACAGTCTTGTAGTGCCTATCACAAAAATGTCATTCCTGTGAATCAACTCTAAAATGTTTATTCATGTGAACAAAGATGTGCATAGAGTGTTTATTTCATTATCATTTATAATAGTAAAACATTAGCAACAACTGAAATGTCCAATAATAGGTAAATATTTAAGGGATTTTACTATATTGTATAGAATACCATGTAGCCATAAAATGATGATTCATAATGTACTACACGTAGCCATTAGAATGATGATTCATAATGTACTACATGTAGCCATTAGAATGATGATTCATAATGTACTACATTCCAAGACATTATGTGAGGAATGTAAGTTACTTATTATGTATAGAATAACTCCAAATGTGTGTTAAAAAGAGAAATCCAACTAGATATGTATATGTTTACATCTATATGTACACACACATGTTTATATATTAAATCCATTGGAAAGAGTCTGGAAAGATTCACACCAAATAAACAAGGATTCCTCTAGGTTAGGGAATAAAAGAAGTATTGGGATGAAGGAGTCTCTTTTTCTCTGCATATTAGCAAATCATTTTTATGGAGAATGCATGCATGCGTTTTAACTTAAATATTTTTGAGATATAACTCTGGTTGCAATGTGAAGGTGAATTGGAGAGATGACAGCAGTTCTCAAGTAGAAGATTGCTTGAAGAAGCGTGTTTTACATTTTCGACAGTGAAATGATCTTCCAGTTAAAAAGGATCTGATCATGAGAATTTTGTACTTTGTGGATCTTTGATGGCTTGTTCTTTTCATCAGTTATTTCAATTGTCCAGGCAGAAGAGGCTGAGATTCTGTACTGCAGGAATAAGGATTGGAGGGAACATGAAGAGAATTTTAGGAAGAGAAAGTTAGGAAAGAGAAAATTTTAGTAAGCATGTAAAGGTTGGGGGAAAGAATAGAGTGGAAGATAAAATTGATTCGGGGGACAGGAAGAAGAGCAGGTTAAAAGGAAGAGGATAATGAATTTACTTACTGTTTGTTAAAGGCCTGTGGGAAGTTCTTATGAAGCTGTCTAGCAGATGGTTTGAAAGAAGGTTGGTGCTCTAGCATTTAGATGATATTTTAAATCAGGATGGTTGATAGTTGGAAATGACCAAAAGAAGAGTGTAGAAAGTAAGAGAGATGCTTAAAAATGGAACCGTGGAGACAACACTAACATGTAAGGAGCTAGCAAAGCAATCGCTGAAATTAACTTTAAACTTGCATTGGAGAGTTGTATCCAGCGTTCAAGGATGAAGGTGATGAGAGCCTCCAGTATACAAAGAGCTTCCCTCTACAAGAAGTGGAAGAAAGAGGAAACATTTAAATTTGTACTGCTGGAGACTTTGATAAGAATGGATTGTGAGAGAGAGCCCTCTAGTGGGAGGGAGCATGGCATTTGAGGAACTGGAAGGAGCCTGATGGAGCTGAAGCTCAGAAAAGAATGTGAATGAGGCTTTTTCTTCCTATAAATACAATGTGATCACTTTCTTATTGGAAGGAAATTAATCAGTGCTTAGTTTTTAGTCTTTCAGTGTATGAAGGTTATATGTAAATTTTCCTTCTGCTCTGTAAAAGGTAGAAAAGAGGTTTTGAGGATCGAAACTTATGGAGAATGACATTGTGGAGAATGAAGTAAGAAGGGAGTTAGGGAATTTTCTCCCAAGAAGAAGCACCAAAACTGACAGTGTTAAGAAAAACAACAACAATAACAACATGACAGTAAAGAGAAGCTGCAGGGCCTTTTGACACCAAGCTCTGCTGAAGTTCCAAAGGCATGGTGCAGCCCCAGAAAGATGAGTTGAGGAACCTTACTTTCAGCAAGTTGCTAACTAAGAAAAATTATTTTAAAGTATGCTTTTATACATGTTTATTTTTTATAGTGCTTTTTCAGGAAAAACTATCTGCTTTATTGCTTTGTTTTCTATGTTTTATTATATGGAAACTGAGATTAATTTACAGGGGAGAAGTTCTTTGTTTATTTCCTGTTCACACAAAAGACTAGACAGGAAGATATTCTTTATTTCCTTCTCTCCCTTTGTTTTATTAAATTATACTTATACATAGAGAAAATTGTGGAGCAACATATATTAACAGTTAACATTATTTACCTAAGAGTGGAATTGCCAAGAAATGCTGAAATTAACTTCTTTTTGCACTTCTTTGTTAACTTAATCGCATTGTTTATAAAACAACTAATAAAGTATGTAGTGTTTATAAGGGAAGCCTAAAAATAAATTAATACATTGTTTGTAGCATTCTAATAAAACAATATAGAGGTATACAGTGTAGGAAGTCTGCCACTCTACCATCTTTGGCTATAGATAAGCTTTTGTTACTATCCAAATCAAAACATAAATTAGTAAATATGTATTTATAAAAGTATATACTTTTTTATTTGTATTGTGGACATCTTTCTATATTGATACATATCCATTTATTTTTTAAACACTACACAGAATTTTAAAAACTTTTTGAGGAAACTTTTTTTAAATTGAAATATTCACAGAGAAAAGTGTCAAGCTTAATGACTTTTACACATATAACCACCATCCAGATCCAGATCCAGATCCAGAACAGTGCTGGTCACTATATAAGCCTTCCTCACACTGCCTGCCAGTAATTAACCTCCTCCCTCCTAGCAATAGGCAGCCACTATTTTGATTGCCATCCATGTAGTTAATCGTGTCTGTTTTTTAACTTTATATAAATTAAATCATACAGCTGTGTGGCTTTTTTATGTGTTTCTGACTTTTTTTGGCCAGTATTGGTTATGTGAGATTTATCCATGTGGTTGCATATAGCAGTAATTTTTCCTTTTTCTATCTGGTATAGTAGTCTATAGAAGAATGCATGAATATCACAATTTATACATTCTCCTGTTCATAGATATTTGAGTTCTTTCAAATTGGGAACTATTATGGATAATGCTCTTATAAGCCTTCTTGTACATATCTTTTGAATACATTTATTTTTATTCTTCAATTAGAGTTGACCTTCCAGTATTATTTTATATTAGTTTCAGGTGTACAGCATAATGGTTAGACTTTTATGTAATTGAACACATTTCTGTTGAACATGTACACATTTCTATGTGCTATATACCAAGGAAAGAATGTGCTAGGTCACATGGCATGCATATGTTCAATTTTAGTAGATATCGCCCAACTGTTTCCCACAGTGGCCCTGACATTTTACTCTTCCATCAGCAGTGTGAGAGTTCCATATATTCCATGTCTTTGCCAACCCTTGGTATTGCTGGCTTTTTGTTTGTTTGTGTTTTGTTTTGTTTTTGTTGTTGTTTGCTTTTGATGGCTGTTTTACAGCATTAATTTAAAAAGTCTGCCCAGTTTTTATTATGCAAATATACCATAATTTAATCTTTTGAAGAGCTTTTGCCCTCTTCCTCCACTGCAGCCCAGCCAGAACCTGGACGGCTCTGATACCTAGTAGGCTCTGGTTTGTTCTATGTGTGACCTGACTGTGTAAAAGTAACAGAACCAATATAGTCTTTTTTTTTCTTAAAAGATTTTTCTTCAGTTTACATTGTTTTTGAGTAGTATGGCACCAATATGAAGAATTCATATAAAATTGTTTAATTTTGTTGACATAACAATTGTGATTTCATGGTGGTAAATGATTGTTTTCACTCTTGTTTAAAAGTAGTGTAAAAAAGTAGCTTAATGTCTGAATCTAGACTTTTGGTAAAAGCAATGCTAAACACAACTAGCTTAATTATCCAGAATAATTTGCATTCTCTTAGAACAAGCATGCCGTGCTAGCTGCCACCATCTGCATCGTATAGATTTTTAATCCATTGGAAAACTGCTGTGTGAATAACTTGAGAATGTAATCACTTAGATTTTAGAAAACTGTTCAGATTTTACCCTTTAAAAGTGAAAGGTGTTTCCAATTAGAGTATGTTGCTTTGCAGCCCAATCTTTCTCTCAATTTTTTTCTAACATACTTTTTTAAAACAAACTATTGGCTTGCTTTTAATGAGTTAAATGTGATCACCAGACCTCCTGCTTCTCAGGTTAGAGGGTGTGATTACGTTATGATAACCACTCTTCCCGTTGTGCATTATAGCTTTAAACAGGTGTTGGCACAGGTGGTATGCAGTCCTATCCAGTTACCAGAAGTAATTCCTTGGGAGAATTGAGATACTGTTAACCCTCTATGATGGCTGACTATTCCTTTGGAAAGTGTCTTACAGGCATATAAGACAGTTTCATCTTTCCTACTTTTCTTTGCTTTTGCCAATTATATGTTGAATTATTCATTTTCGAAGTAGCTATAATGACCAGAGGAGCATGTGATTCTGATAAGTCTATGTGTTAGAACGTCTTTCCTTTTGGAGATTCCCTAAGAGGTCGTATTGCAACGGATCTCTAAAGTCTTCCAGTTCTTGGTTATCTGCACTGATGGTACATACCAAATCTGAAATGCCTAAATGAATTAACAAATAAGCCAGAAATCTTACTGAAGAGAGTGTTTTCAATGACCTACTTCCCCAGCCTCTAACTCTTTTTGTCAGTATCAGTAATGAGTAGCATTATTGATTTTTTGGCTTGATTTTTTTTTCTCAATATCTGGTGAAATTTTTAATATTCTAAACCAGGATGGGGTAGGGGGCGGTGGTTGAAACAGCACAAATCTAATCAGCTTCTAATAAATAACTATTACTTAAAAATCTTTTCATTTAGCTCATAAATTCATGAACCTGGTTTAGAGATTAATTTTAGAGACCACTTTAAAATCTTGGTTAATAAAATGCTTTGACCTCTAATAGATCATTTCTGAGTATGTCCTAGCCAGTGTCAACCCTTACAAAGAAGCCCAAATGTAAAAGATTTTGCTCAAGTTGCAGCTTCCTTATAGAGAAGAGAATAAAAAACCCAATAACCTAGAATCTTAACTTCCATGTGATTTCAGTGCCCGCAACAGCTATTTCTCTTTCTGTGTAGGTATCAGTCAGAGCCGGATCTCTCACTGGCTGTTGCAACAGGGATCAGACCTGAGTGAACAAAAGAAAAGAGCCTTCTACCGATGGTATCAGCTTGAGAAGACAAACCCTGGTAAATATCATTTACTTTTTTGATTGCACAGGAAATGAGACATATGTAATTAATTACTTTATTGAATCTATGTGCTGCCTTGTTTTCACTAAGGTAGTTTCATACTTTACTGTTGTTACTTTATGCCAAAGAACACTCTTAATTGTAAAATCTAAGCCCTAATCGTACCAAGTTGTAGTTTAGTGTCCAACTAAATTATCTAGTTTTTTTCACTCTTTCTTCCAAGGTGCATCTTTGTTTTAGGTTATATGATCTTTCTAACCAAAGTTTGAAAGAAAGGTCATGGTTGTCAGTGGCTGATTTTCTTTTCCTCAACTGTAGGTACACACATAAGATTCCATATCTAGTTTTGTTTTGTTTTTTTTTTTTGTAAATCTTTAGTTACTAATATAAGTTTATGCTGTTATTTAGTTCATGTTATACTGTATCCAATGATCTCTGTTAATGATTATCTGTTTCTGATTCTATTTACTTGGGTGAGGATTGTACCTTTGGGCTTAAGGGTGAAGCTGTCTTGATGACTTTGGGAGCCGCAATAGGTAGGAAAACAGAATGAAATCTTAAAGAAAAAGATCACAGAAACCTTCCTGTCTGAAGTTGCCAGGAATAGACAAGTTCTATTGCAGGATACTATAACAAGTGGTAAATAAAGTAAAATCTGAAGTTGTGTGACAGACTGTCTCAATCTACATGTAACACAGACCAGTGGCAGTGAGCCTGATCTCCAGTTTAACCTTGTGATTGAGCTGTCTTCTGTAATACTACAGCATTAAAGTTTTTGCTTATAGACTAAATTACCAGTAGGGATATTGCATATTGAAGAGTCTTTGCTAATAATAGCATTAGCTCTGAGGTGGAAATAAAGAATGTTATAGAGATGTATTTTTGTGTATGTCTCTGATAAGATTTTTTTCAAAGATCACATGCTCATTCTGAAAGGCCCAGGCATACCAAAACAGAAGAGCATATTAACCTCTCTGCAATGAATTTTTAAATCTACCCACCCCCTCGTTTCTATTTTGAAATATTTCAGATGTACAGAAAAATTGAAAGACCAGCACTGTGAACATCTATTCACCCTCTTTTTAGATGCAATAATTGTTAATATTTTGCTATATTTCCTTTATTCCTATGAAATAAGTAAGTGAATAAATTTAAAATTTTATGTATATATGTATGTATACACACATAATCTCTCCAGCATTCATCTCCTGAAAAACAGGATAATCACCCACATAATCATATTTTCTTTTATCACATCTAAGAAAATTAACAGTAATTCCTTAATATCATCTAATATCAAGTGCATATTCACGTTTCTCTAATTGTTGTAAGATTGTCTTTTGTAGCTCTTTTTAATTGAGTAGTATCTAATTTAGGTTGACAAGTTAGAATTTATTGTTATGTCTTTTTAGACTCTTCAATCTAGTCACTCAGACTTTTTTTTCGCGACATAAACTTTTTTTTAATATATTTATTTTAATTAGTTTCAAGTACACCGTACATTGGTTAGACATCTATATAGTTTGTAAAACTGTCCCCCTGTTTGCTCCCTCCCTCCGCTGACCATCCACCTAGCCAGCGTAGTCATGCTAATTGCATTCCCTGTGCTATGCTCCCCATCCCCATTCATGACATAAACTTTTTAAACCATCCAAAAATATTGCAGAATGTCCCATATTCAGGATTTAAACTTTTCCTCTTAGTGTCAATTAACTTATTCCTCTATAGCTCTTTATTTTCTGTAAACTGGAAGTTAGGATTAGAGGCTTGATTCAGATTAAACATTTTTGGCAAGAATACTTCACAGATTATTTAGGGAGGGCATGTACTAATGGCTGCAATTTACTTTGAAATGCATCAGTGTAAAATAGGGAGATGGACAGATATGTGAAAACGTTAGTACTGTAAAGTAAAATATTAAATGGCATGAATAGAAACTTTCACCATAAAATTCCTTCATTGTTGCTCTATGTTTGAAAATTTTCACAATAAAACATTGGAGCAAAACACTCTTTAGGTATCGTTTATCTCACATTATCATATATCAAGAGGCATGTAATATCAAGTTATAGCATTATTCATATGCTGAATTTGATCATTTGTTAAAGTAGTGACCACCAGCTCTTGTCTTTGCAGTTTAAAATCAGCAGGGTATCATTTTGTCAGTGGGTGAATATCCTCTTCAACCTTTGCCAGTGGTCTTAGAATCCATTGATGATGCTTATCTGAATCAGTTATTTCAGTGGGGATTGCAAAATGGTGATAATCCAGTCTAACATTCCTTCAGCATTTATTAGCTGGAAATTTGTCTGCAAAGAACTTTGATTTTAGATATTTTTCTAGATATACAAGCAAATCTCTTAATATCTCTTGTTGCTGCCATTAGTTAAATATTCAGTAAAAGTTCGGTAAAAATACAATGCAAATGACATGCAATTTTAAATTATCTAGTAACCACATTTTAAAAAATGAGAATAGCTAAACTTAATAATATATTTTATTTAACAATACGTATTATTACTTCAACATTTAATCAGCACTTTTTTAAATTACTGAGATTTCTTTTTTTCTCTACTGAAATATAATATATATTTTACACGTAAAGCACATACTTCCAGTCAGTCACATTTCAGCTTCAATAGCCACGTGTGGCTAGTGGCTATCATGTAGGACAGCTCAGTCTTAAGATATATTACAGTTGAAGCAACAAGTCAAACTCAGTGCAAAGCAATCTTCCTAAAGATGTCACTTCTCCCATGATTCATAGCAAAGCCAATCACATGGAACAACTTGGTATTTGGTTTGTTTAATAGAGCAAGGTAGGCTGATAAGCAAGGATTAGCTAGATGATTAAGGAACTATGCTTAAAGTTTTATAAGCCTGGTCACATTCCAATAGTTGGTTACCAGGAGAGACACGAGAGGGATTGTTCGGGTGTTCCAAAATATATAGGGCAGAGCAGTGAAGAATTTGGAAGGCAAACACTGGTCAATGTGTCAGGCAGTCAGCCTCTATAGGAGAAGGGGTTTTAGTCTCTTGGATTTGGCACCTAGAACAGTGCCTAACATATAATCTAATCACAGTTGGTGGAGCTGAATTCCCACACTGGGATTTCAGGCCCAGGCTCCAATACCAAGCATGGAATAGGATACCAGGAAAACAAATTCACTGGAAACAGGAAAGGTGACTAAGATGCAGCTCTCAGGCCACAGCAGCATTTTTGTAGCTAATCGGGTAGCGCTGTCCACTTGAGAATACTGCTATTAAAATCCAGTTTTTAGCACTGGAGTGATATTGTGTTCTTCTGAAGCTGTTGTGTTGTGTTTTTTTTTTTTTTTTCCCTGTCTTATTTTTGTTTTTAATCTTATTTCCTATTTTAATTTATCTTGGAACACCCATCATCAGGAAATTAGAGGAAGGAGGAACTAAGGCATTGAAACAGGAATAATGGGAAAGAAATGTCATTCATCCCCCTGTTGATTAGGAGCTGTTTTCTTTAAGGAGATAGTGCCTTCTTTTAAGAATAAGTTTCTCTAATTATATGCATTTGCTCTTTGTGAAGTTGCATTACCAACCGTCTCCATATTTTCTATTTTTTATTTGGAAACCAAATTCATACTGGTTCTAAGTTCTTTTTAGTCAGGTTTTCTGTAGGACATAATTTAAAGTTAGCTGAAGAGAAAAGAAGTTCATTGTTGGTTGTTTTCATTGTCTCAACAGTAATTGGATGTTAGCAAATAAAATTTAATTTTTTAAGTTTTTCTTTGCAATTTTAACCTTTAAGAGCTAATGTGGTATAAAATTCTTTCTAGATAAAAGTATTCTTACTTTGTTGATTTTAACATAACTTTTCATATTAGCTAAAGAATTGTATTATTTCTTCTTATTCCATGGACACTTTGAAACTACTATCATGTTTGGATAAGATGAACTAAAATTACATTAGCATCTAAGAATAGCTTATCCACTGTCTAGTCAATAGTTGCTTATAGTTTATCGGAATCTTCTCTGCAAAGCATTGCAGAGATGATTGGAATCCACCTAAATGTTCCTAGTCACGAATTGGTTAAATAAATTATGGTGTATCTGTACACTGGAATACTGTGGAGGCTATATAGCTGTTTTAAAAGGTGGCTTTATATGAATTGATTTTGTATGTGGTAATACCAAATTCATAAGTGAATAAAGGAAGACAAAACAATGGCTATAATATATTGCCATTTATATAGGGGAATACATACATACATGTATATATACACTCAAATAAACATAGAACACCTCTGGAAGGCTGTATTAGGAATTGATGAAAATGGCTCTGTGGAGAGGAACTGAGAGGCTGTTAACTACATAACCTTTTGTGTCTTTCTAAATTCTGTGCCATGTACTTGTTCTATATATTTGAAAAATACATATAAATGTAATGAGAGGAGGGAGGAAGAAATGAAAGAAGGGAGGGAGAGAAGTAGAGAGGGAGGTAAAGAGGGATGAAGACCCTCCCTCCAAAAAAATCTGCCTCGTTGACAGCTTTAATGATGTAAGAAACTGAAGAACCTAGGTTCACATAGTCCAGATCTGCTTTTGAGAGGCACTTAAATAGAAATAAGAGGTCAGTGATTTTTTACTGATAGGTAGGTCTTTCATAATTTTTTCTCTGTCTAGGATAGATAGCTCATCAGAAGAAATGTAAATGGTACCATCCTTTTGCATATATTCTGATAAAAAATGCAAAATTAAGGAAAATCACAAAATAAAAAAGTACTTTTTTCTCTTTTATTTAAATTTAAGTATTTTAGAAAACAAGCCAAAAAAAAAAAAAATTTGTACATTCTCTATTCCTGGGCTCAGAGCATTTCTCTCTGTATACCTTGATTGAAATTCTTCTTTTCAACCTTTTATTCTGGATCCATTTGGATATGGGCTTTTTTGTTGTTGTTTGTTTTTGTTATTTGGTCCCTGTTTAAGTGGACCCTGCAAGAAAAATATAGAGTGGATATTTAAGTTATATTTCCTGATAATCCAATACATATAGATATAATGTAGTTCTCTGGTAAACAGACCCATCATCAGAATTTTCCAGCATAACCCAAAGCCTGCCAAGGCATATGATAAAATAGGCTGATGGAAACTGATCCAATACATTTTATCATTTCTTATGAAAACATTTACAAGAAAATGCCTATTTTTTAAAAGATGTAAGTACTAAATTCAGCATGGTTGACATCAAAAGCCCCTTTATTTAATCAAATTAAGCTCAACAGTCTTTTCCCTTGTCTAATTTAAACATTGCTATAGCAGACAGGGTGTGCTCAGTTCCTCTTGGCTCATGGCACTGATTCTGCATATTTCTAAACTAAACAATTAAATACAGTTTGCCAAGAGGCTTGTGCAGCAAGTCCATGAAGTAAATTTGGAGAACAGAAGTGATGCTTCCTCCCTTCACTGTTGCAGAGTCCCAGACCCTCAGGGAAATTATGTGTGTGACATGGGAGAAGATGAGAAATTACTCTTGTAGAAGCTGGTTTCTGTGAATGGAGTAGTAATGACATGCTTGGAATCCTTTTCTTATTAGCTGATTGGCAAAGGCTCACCCAGAAATAACCCTGATAAGCAGGAAAATTATGTATACGAAGAAAACATTTACCAAAATTTAAAATTCTATCAGCAAATTAGGAAGAAGTTTTATTTTTCCTTCTCTTGGGTTTAGATTTGTTAGATAAATGTTTAAATTTTTTTTCTTAATGGGAGCCCAAATATGAGAAAAAAAAATCTGTTAAAAAAATAAAATAGGTAACACTTCCTATAAAGAAAAAAAGAAGTGGATTGTTTTACTTCTGAGGAGTTTAAAGTTTTATATACATCGTTCTTACATTCTGGTATCTTTGTATTTTTCTTTCAAAGTTAATCATTTTAAACCCATTCTTGTGTTATTCATTGCTCTGTATCCATTTCAACCAAAGCAAATGAACCAAGGTTTCTAGAACAAATCTCTGTATTGTTCCCAGAGTGCTGCTTTCACTATTTTAAAATACTGCTACATCGAAAAAGAAAAGCAAGAAAAAAAACCCCTCAAAATTAATGTGATAATATTATTTTTCAAATGAAGTATGTTTACAAGTTTGAAATTATTTAGAGTTTCTACCTTCTGTGCATAAATTGCCTTGATTACTTTTAAAGTAACCAGGCCACTACTTACTTCTCTTCTTATTTTCCCTCCTTCCTTCTCTCTCCCTTTCTTTTCCTACCGGACCAATTTTATTTCATCTAAATTTTCTTTTGTATAGAAAATTTGGATGATGAAGAATATTATAAAGAAACATAGTTATATTACCAGTAAACCCAATACCAAGAAAGAACCATTATTATCAGTTGGCTTATTCCCTTAAACCTCATGATTAAGATTCTTTGAATTTGTTTTATTTGTACCCATTGATCACTCTACTTAACTAGGAAAGCGTGCCATAGTTATAGATGTATCTTGCTAGCTGGAATTCACTCATCTATTCCCTATCTTCTACTCATTGAAGCCCTGAAACGGTATCATTTTGCTAGAGCCAGGCATTGAATGAGAGGCCTCCTGCCTTACCCAGTTTCTTTCTGCCTGTCTCAGTCAGCTGTGATAGCAGCTTGGCTGTTTTGGACCTTTTATCCTGGTTGTAGAACAGAATTTATACAGTCTACTTAGATAGTTTCCAGAGCCCTTGTCATGCTGTAATTTCTGCTCGCATTCAAAAAAGTAACAAAACAAAGACTTTGAAACCTTCCAGCCTCCTAGTTCCTTCTTATTCCTAAACTTGATTAACTTTGAATTAGGCCCAGACCCAATTGCCAAGTTATCTTGGCAGAATGGAACCTTCTTTCTTGAACGGTCTAAAGAAGGGTTTCGGTCTAGAGTTTCATGGTGTGTAGGCCAGGAATTTTTTAAACCAGGGGTCAGCAGCAAACTCTTCCTGTAAAGGGCCTGTAGTAGCAGTCTATATGGTCTCTGTCACAGCTACTCAACTTTGCCATTGTAGTCCCAAAATGAGACAGTATGTAAATGAATGAGTATAGCTGTATTTCAGTAAAACTTTCTTTAAACTATGGCAACATGCCATAGTTTGCCACACATTTTAAGCCACAGATCTCTAAAGCATTATGTGATGACACACTTGTCCATTTGAGGAAGAAGTTAAATATTTATATCACACACAATGGGAAATTATATATCTATTAAGGGTTTAAACAAAAATGAAAACTGTAAAAATATTCTGAATGATACAAAATGCATTGACCATAAAAGAAACAGATTGACAGATTTGACTATATAAAAATTAAGATCACAAAACATACCATAAATAAAAATAAAACATGAATGACAAATTGGAAAAAATAGTTGCAATCTATCACTAGCAATTGGTGTGGTCTCTACACATCAATGAGATAGATAACTCAAAAGAAAGAAGGACAAAGATAAATTTACAAGAAAAGACATACAATGGTCAGTAAACAGGAAAAGATGCTCATTCTTAACTAATAGTGAAATCTCTATATTAAAGGGAATTTTTTTGCCTGCTAAGTTTATAAATGTGAATAATTAGTAATATTAAAATACTCAGTGTGTTGGGTAACATGGGGAAATAAACGACTGGAGATGATTGTGATGTCTCTTGTTAGTTCTATTACTGTGCAACAAATTACCCCACATTATCTCACAATTTCTGAGAGTAGGAGTCTAAGAGTGGCTTAGCTAAGATGGTTCTGGCTCAAAGTTCTCATGAGGTTTCATGAGTCAAGCTGTCAGCCAGGGCTGCAGTCACTGGGACTGGATAGTGTACTTCCAAGATCACTTACATGAGTGTTGGCAAGCCCCAGTTCCTTACTGCCTGTTAACCAGAGACATCAGGTCCTGTCCACATGAGTCTCGCCATCGGCTTCCTGAGTATCTTTATAAAATGGCAGCTAATTTTCTTCTGAGTGAGTGATCTAAGACACAAGCAACTAAGACAGACTCCACAAATGTATTCTATAATCTGACACTGGAAGTGGCATACCATTACTTCTACTATATGTTGCTGGTCACACAGACTAATTCTGGTATAGTATGGGAAGGAACCGCACAACAGGGTGAATACCAGGAGGCAGGGGTCCTTTGGAACCACCTTGGAGGCTCATTGCCACATGGCTGTATTGGGACTGTATGCCTCGGGCCTTATTTCTGTCAGCTAGGTTTGCAGTTCTCCGCATGTCATTACCTGCACCTAGAATGTCCAAAATGGCTTTTTTCTCAAACATATGGCACTTTAGGTGGATTTAGCAGGAGCACCTGGGGGGCCTGGCTGGAGATCTTTCACTCCATGTGGCTAGCAAAATTAATCTGAGATTTTAGAGCTGAGGAATTGGAAGAAGGGGCATACAATTTACTCAGATGGCAAAAGTGGCAAGACATCAGGTTTGGAGAGGAAAATCAGGATTGGTTAAAATACTCCTCATCTGTATAAGAGAAAGCGTATAATCATGTAGCCCTTATGATGGGATCTACAAATAGATGTGTATGTAGTGAAGTAGAAATACTACCCGTGGTAGTAATTGCAAGGTACAATAAATAAAGTATGATTTCTGTGATGGAGAAGGAAATATATATTTATTAATATGTGCATTATTATTCTACATAATTCTAACAAGTTCTAACCTATCTTTCTAGGGGTGTCTTAAGAGTTTGGATTTTATTCCATAGGCAGAGGGAACTTTTCAAAGGCTTTGGATCAGTGGAGTGATATGATCATAATTATGCTTTGGGAAGATGAATTTAACAGTGGAAAGAATGAAAGAACAGTGGGAGAGTCAGGGACTGGACTCTATGAAAGCATACCAAGTTATATTTAAATTCTTTGCTTTAAGTCCATGGAAGTCAGAGACAAAATTGCTTTCTTTGTTTTATTCATAGCTTCTAGCTTAGAATAAGCCATGTAAAATGGTTTGATAAATGGTAAATGAATGAGTACATGCATCATCACCAGTTCAGGTTGTCCATGAAAAGGCTAATCTGAATTAGTAAAGCATCTCAATTATAAGTATTTTTTCATTCCTTTTATTGCATTCAGAAGGTAACAAAGTACTGTAGCATTAATTGGTAGTAGACCTATGGAGGAGAGGTGGTTTAGTTGGTAGACTAAAAGCTTATAAAATATCCTATTTTCTTTGATGCTATATGTGACTTTTTTTAAGAGTTTACAGCAATTAGGATTATTTTAAATTCACCTCCCACCTACATATACACTTCAAGGTCCCCATTTTCTCAAAAACAGAAAGTCCTTTGGATGGTAATGAGTTTGTGAACAGAGGGGGTATATTGTTCAAAAAGATTTAAACTGTCAAATAGGAATTTCAAGAGAGATTTTTCAGAGGAAGATAGTTCCCTGAATGAGAGAGATTTAGGGCTTCATTTTGAAAAATGGCCCAAAGGTAAGAGACAAATGACAAACAAACAAACAAAAAATGACATTTTAAAATAATTAAAAGAAGAGTTGTCACTTTGGATTTTTATTTTGGTCAAGTAAATTTTTAAAATATATAAATATATATTGGGCTTACAAGTTCCAATGGCGAGAAAAAGTTCATTGTTGTTGATTTCATGATATATTGTCATATGGGTTTTATTAAATTAGAAGGTATTTGCTCAAAATGCCTTGTTTATTTCAGGGGCTACACTAAGTATGAGACCAGCCCCCATTCCAATAGAAGACCCAGAATGGAGACAAACACCTCCTCCAGTCTCTGCCACATCTGGAACCTTTCGGCTACGACGAGGGAGTCGATTTACTTGGAGAAAGGAGTGCCTGGCTGTCATGGAAAGGTACGTGTCTCCTCTTCCTGTGACCAATCTCCCAAACTTAGGAAAGAGAGATACTTTGGTTAGATTTGGACAGTTTCCATTTCAAACAAGTAATTTGGGATCTAGTTTCTATCTCTAAAAGTATTTTGGAATATTATAAATGTTATATTATTGAAATAAGGTGATCTACCATTGAAAATTGATAAAACTGGAGTTAACATCTATCAGTATAATTTAATAGTGTCCTCAGTAATTTCAGAAACTTTAGAAGAATTTCTTTTGAGTTTAGAACTTTGTCTTACATTTTGGAAAAACTCTTCGAGGTCTTATTTTCAACAAAAATATTGAAGAATTGTATTGTGGGCCACTGAGATGTTTTTTCTTAAATTTTTTTTTATTTTTCAGTTACAGTTGACATACAATATTATATTAGCTTCAGGTATAAAACATAGTGATTAGACATTTACATAACATGTGAAGTGATCACTCTGATAAGCCTAGGATCCATCTTACACTATACACAGTTATTACAGTATTATGGACGGTATTCCAGATGCTGTACTTTACATCCACATGACTATTTTTATAACTGGCAATTTGTACTTCTTAATCCCTTCACCTTTTTCACCCATTCCCCTCAATTCCACTCTCATTTGGCAACCATCAATTTGTTCTCTGAATCTATGAGTTTGTTTCTGTTTTGTTTGTTTATTTATTTCAGTTTTTAGATTCCATATATAAGTGAAGTTATATGGTATTCGTCTTTCTCTGTCTGACTTATTTCACTTAACATAATGCCTTCTAGGTCCATCCATGTTGTTGCAAGTGGCAAGATTTCATTCTTTTTTGTGTCTGAGTAATAGTCCATTATATATGCATACCCTGTTCTTTATCCAGTCATCTATCAGTGGACACTTAGGTTCCTTCCATATCTTGGCTATTGTAAACAGTGCTGCAATGAACATAGGGGTGCATGTATCTTTTTGAATTAGTGTTATCGATTTCATTGGATAAATACCCAGAAATGGAATAGCTAGGTCATATGTTAGTTCTATTTTCAATTTTTTGAGGAACCTCCATACTGTTTTCCATAGTGGCTGCACCAATTTACAGTCCCACCAACAGCACACGTGGGTTCCCTTTTCTCCACATCCTCACCAGCCAATACTTGTTGTTGATTTGTTGATGATAGCCATTCTGACAGAAACGAGGTGAGAGCTCATTGTGGTTTTTAATTTACATTTCCCTTATGATTAGTGATGTTGATCATCTTTTCATGTCTCCTGACTATCTGAATGTCCTCCTGGGAGAAATGTCTATTTGTCTGCCCACTTTTTAATCGGATTGTTTAATGTTTTTGGTGTTAAGTCATATGAGTTTCTTATATATATTGCATATTAACCCCTTATGGGATGTATCATTGGCAAATACCTTCTCCCATTCAGTAGGTGGTCTTTTTGTTTTATTGATGGTTTCTTTCACTGTATAAAAATTCTTTAGTTTGATGTAGTACCATTTGTTAATTTTTTCTTTTGTTTCCTTTGCCTGAGGAGACATATCCAAAAAATAATACAAAGAGTGATGTCAAAGAGTTTGCTGCCTATGTTGCTTCTATAAGTTTCATGATTTCAGGTCTTCCATTTAAGTCTTTAATCAATTTTGAGTTCATTCTTGTATATGGTATAAGAAAGTGATCCAGTTTTATTCTTTTACATATGTCTTTCCAGTTTTCCCAGCATCATTTATTGAAGAGACTGTCTTCATCTCATTGTATACTCTTGCTTCCTTAGTCTTAGATTAAGTGACCGTATAGATGTCAGTTTATTTCTGGGCTCTCTCTTCTGTTCCATTGATCTATGTGTCTGTTTTGATGTCAATACCATGCTGTTTTAATTCTTACAGACTTGTAGTATAGTTTGATATCAAGTAGCATGATACCTCCAACTTTGTTCTTCTTTCTCAAGATGGCTTTGGCTATTCAGGGTCTTTTGTGGTTCCATATAAATTTTAGGATTATTTCACTCTAGTTCTGTGAAAAATGTCATTGGTATTTTGACAGACATTGCATTGAATCTGTAGATTGCTTTCCAATTTGGATGCCTTTTATGTCCTATCTGATTGCTGTGGCTAGGATTTCTAATGCTATGTTCAATAAAAGTGGTGAAAGTGGACATACTTGTCTTGTTCCTGATCTTTAAAAGCTTTCAGCTTTTCATTGTTAAGCATGATGTTAGCTGTCGGTTTGTTATATGTGGCCTTAGGTATGTTGAGGTATGTTCCCTCTATCCTCACTTTGCTATCCTCACTTTGCATCCTCACTTTGCTGAGAGTTTTTATCGTAAATGGATGCTGGATTTTGTCTAATGTTTTTCTGCAGCTATTGATATGATCATATGATTTCCTTTATTTCATTTATATGATAAATCACCTTATTTGCTTTGTGAATAGTGAGCCAACCTTGCATCCAGGAATAAATCTCGATTGTGGTATATGATCTTTTTAATGTGTTGCTGAGTTCAATTTGCTAATATTTTTTGAAGGTTTTTGCATCTATGTTCATCAGGGGTATCGGCCTATAATTTTTTTTTGTAGTGTCTTTGGCTTTAGTTTTCTCAGATGAAATGGTATAAATTGATTAAATATGGTTATGAAATGTTTACAGAATTTTGTTTTGATGGCGAATTTTATATGCAATAAGGTAATAGTTTTTCGTTAGAAAAGCATTTACTTTCTAAAATTAAATGTAGAAAAAAGAATAAATAAGAAGAGGTAAAAATAATTGTTTTTTTCATATTGAGATTTCTCAATAATTTAAATAATAGAAAAGAATGAAATCGAATGTGTAAAACTAGGTTTAACTTCTAAGATGATATAGAATACATATTTACATTGGATCAGCTTGATATGTTTTTTCCTAATTATTTAATCTGACCAGTCTAATGACATGTTGGAAAAAGCATTTGCCTCAGAGTCAGAAAACCTAAAATCTGGTTTTGGCTTTGCTGTTAAGCCAGCTCTGTAACTTTGTTCAGGTTAAAAACTCTGAGCTATAGCTTTCTCATCTGTAAAATGAAGTTTGTCAGTAGCCAGTAATGAATTATACATTATCTAGGACTTTGGCTATCTCTCTTCCTTCCTATTTCCTGATTATTTCCCAGTTCGTTAACATCACTAGCTGAAAGAGAAGGGGATTTAAAGTGTTGACGTTCAGTCAATGATTTTGTTCCTGTGATCAAATTGAAATTAAAAGGTTTGCTTAAGGGAAAGTTTGGATCCAGTAGCCAATATGAGGCTGTAGGTTATCATTGATGTTATCATCTGCTCCTTTCCTCGATCTCTATTATAAATGAGTAGAAGCTATTTATTGAATAAAACAAATCCTCATATGCTTGAGTATTCAGAGTGAATGAATGAGACTTTATTGTCCTAGAAACCTGACATTTATAATCTGCTTTATCTAGAAATTTTGATTCTTTCTTCAGAAAGAAGAAAATGTTCTTCAGAACTTTTACCATGTAACAGACATGAATTTAAATACTATCTGATTTGCAATATTGCACATTTTTCTCTGCATAACAAAATAAGCTTTGGTATTAGTTTCTAGTTGGTATAAGTCTAATTGTGCTACAGACTCAGTTATTTAATTTTTCTGAAGATAAATTTATTACATAATATCAGTCTGAGGAAGGATTAAAATTTGATAACATTAATAACAATAGGTGATATTCCTGATGCATTTTCAGGGAAGGCTTTGCAATTCCTTTTATTTTTTTCCAAGAACTAGCTATAGAATTACGGTGATAATAGTTTAGTAAAAAGTTGTTGAGCACTTACCCCGTGTAAGGCACTCATTTAATCTTAATTTTCATTTTTTAACCTTAATTTTAATTAATAAGTATCTTTAATCCAGGAGTTGTTATCTTTGGTTTAATTTTATCTTACCTGGCACAACTATTAAGAACGTATGTGATTTATTTCCAATAGTTGCAAAAATGCAAAAAAAAAAAAAAGAAAAAAATCTTTCAAAATGTTTAATAGCTATAGTAGAGAAGGTCATAGTATAATTTTCAACTGTAAAAATAGGACTTTTTATTTTTAAACATGGGATATAAATCCCCTAGCTTCAAAGCAATGCATGATATTTTTCCCCTAAACTGAATGGGTGAATAAACACATATACATGAACCGTAAAGCCAGCAGAGTACTAGCCTTACTCAAATAGATTAGTGCAAGTCAAAAAAATTATTCAATTCTTCACACTTATACAACAATTTCAAATGAATCAAAAAAGTGAATCCTTACAAATAATAGAAGAGAATGTGGGGAGTTCCTCCATATCCTAGAAATGAATAACTTTTTTTAACTGTGACTCAGAAATTCAAAAGCAGTAAGGTAAAGGATTCATAAATTTGATTACATAAATTAAAAAGAAAACTTTGTAGGGGCACTATGAGCAAAGTAAAAAAAAAAAAAATTGGAAAAAGTATTTACCATTTATTATCATCCCTGGCATATAAAGAGCTTTTAAAAAACTGGAACCAAAAACTCTAGAAAAAAATGGACTAAATATCAGTAAAGAAACAAAATGTAAATGGCCCTTAAACATATGAAAAAATATTCAATTTAATTCATGGTAAGAGAAATTCAAAATCAAATTATTCCGAGATACCTTTTTTTTCCCCCTATCACATTGGCAAAAATCCAAAAGTTCCACATTTTTCTATTGATTGGGCTGTAGATTAATGGGCACTCTGATACATTGCTTGTGAGAATGCAAAATGGAACAACTTTGTGGAGAGGAACTTGACAGCATCAGGGAAAATTACCCATTTGACTCAGCATTCCCACATCTAGAGAATTATCCCAAAGATACACTGCAAAAATATGAAAAGATAGCAGCCCTGTTTGTAATAAAAAATAAATGAATACAACCTATATGTCTATTGGTAGTGGACTGAGTGAATAAACTATAGTAAATAAATCCATATGTTGGATGTCCAGGCTCTCATAGTGGAGTGCTATGTAGCTGAAAAAAAGAATGAAGTTTTCTTTTCACGGAATAAAAATAATACTGTGACCTTCTGCATTGTTGCTATTACTTCAAAAGGCTTTTTTTTTTTGCATTTTTGGTGATCTTCAGAGTATGATGTTTAAAAAAAAGGCAGTGTCAGTTGTATACAGTAGGCTATCAATTATGTATTTATGCATTTGCTTATACTGTGATTTAAATAATAGAATAAATGATAAAATAAATAAAATGGTTGCCAATAGGAGAAAAGAGAAAAAACAGATTGGAGAAGATGAAGATAGAAACTAGACTTCTCTGAATATACCTTGTTTTGACATTGTAATCATGTAACTATTTTACGTTATTATAAAATAAAATTAAATTGAAATGTGGGGGAAAGGCGATACCTAAAAAATAACTAAAATGAAAACAAAAAAACTCTATATAAGCTGATGACTTAAACTCTCAGGAACTATATCAGATAAGTACAACACAGTATTTTGACCACGCTTCCCTGGTGAGATACAGCTTAGGAATAAAAAGAACAACAAAAAAACCTTACACAGATTTTACTAATTTTGGTAATATTAATATTGTTACTCAGGTACTATTTTGTATGGATAAGGATGTAGATATAGATAAAATAAGTAATATTAATGTTATTAGGAACCAAGGTTTTCAATGTGAAAGAGATACAGATATAAAAGCAAAAGATTTAAGTAAAACACTATAATCTTGTGTATGTGTAAAGTAGAAATTTATCTCAAATTCTTTTAATAACAGCCTTATTGAGATACAATTCACCTATTTAAAGTGTGCAATACAGTGCTTTTTTAGTATATTTACAGTTGTGCAACCATCACCACAATTTTAGGACATTCTCTTTATCCCTAAAAATCCCTTATGCCCATTAGCAGTGACTCCTTTTCTCCCCCATCCCTCTCTAACTCTATGTAACTATCAATCTACTTTTTCTATATAGATTTGCATATTCTGTAAATTTCATATGAATGGAATCATACAATATGTGGCCTTTTGTGACTCACTTTTATTTAGCATAATGTTTTCAGGGTCCATCCATGTTATAGCATATATCAGTATTTCATTCCTTTTTACTGCAAAATATTTCATTATATGGATATGCCATATTTTATTTATTGATCAGTTGATGGACTTTGGGACTTTTTAGCTATCACGAATAATGTTACCATGAACAAACTTTGTGTCCTGGTGCAATTGCTGGGTCATAGTAACTCTGTGTTCAAACTTTTAAAGAACTACCGGACTATTTTCCAAAGCAAATGCACCTTTGCATTCCACCCAGCATGATCGATTCAGTTTCTTACCAACGCTTGTCATTATCTCTCTTATTGGTTATAGCTCTCCTTGTGTATGTGAGGTAGAATCTCACTGTTTTTGTAGAATCCCATTTGATTTGCATTTCACTGACTAATGATGTTGAACGTCTTTTCAAATGTTTTTTGGCTATTTGTGTGTATATCATCTTTGGAGAAATGTTTAGTCAGATCCTTTGACCATTTTTATATTGTAAGATTTTTTTATGTATTCTAGGTATGAGTCCCTTAACAGATAAATGGTTTGCAAATATTTTCTCCCATTCTGTCGGTAGTCTTTTCAAATATTTGATGACCTTTAGAACATGCAAGTTTTTAATTTTGATGATGTACAATTTATTTTTTTGTCTCTTGTTTGTGCCTTTATTGTGTTATCTAAGAAGGCTTTGCCTAAGTCAAAGTCACTACGATTTGTTCCTATATTTTTTCTAAGAGTTTTATACTTTAACTCTTACAGTTAGGACCCAACATCATTATTTTGCATATTCAAAATAGTGAATATTCAGCACTGTTGGAAAAAACTGTTCTTTTCCCATTGATTAGTTTTGACACCCGGGTCAAAAATCAATTGACTATAAATGTAAGGGTGCATTTCTGGACTCTCAATTCTATTCTATTGATCTGTATGTCTATTCTTATGGCATACCACACTGTCATGATTACTGTCACATTATAATATACTTTGAAATGCAGAAGTATGACTTTCCCCCCCCCCTTTTTTTTTAAGATTGTTTTAGCTATTTTGGATCCCTTGCATTTCCATATGAATTTTAGGAACAGTTTGTTAATTTCTGCTACAAAGCCAGCTATAATTTTGATGAGAAAATCCTGTAGTCTCAAATTTGAATTATAAATAATGATATGAATCCATTATATTTTCTCTTGTAAAAAGAGGAAGGAGAGGACCTCTGCCTACTCAAAAGATCTATCGACAATGGTCGACCTAGTAGAAATTAGCATGCCTGGGGTCCAGGTTGTGTTCATAAGTACCATTAGCACTCCTTGAAGAAATGTCTGTTTCCAGGCCTGGGGCAGGAAATATACATGATGAGGCTATTCCAGATAGGTGAGTGATATCAAAAAGGCTCAGGAGCTAACTTGAAGAATCTCCCACTATCCAAAGAAGGGGACAATTTGAATATTAGTAATAAGACCAATTGTAGTAGATTGAAGTACATTAAACTTATTAAGAATCCATGTATAATAATGATACTAAAAAAATTTATTGGTCACACTTAGAGAATTTTAGAGAACCAACTAAATATTTGAAAGTGGTAAAAGGAAAGAACTGAGCATTTAACCTGCCTTTCACATATGAACTTTATCTCTGATTCAAAAAGTTTTTCTCAGATGGATTCCAGCTAATAAGTGAAAAAGGAATAATATAATTATAATATTATTATTTTGCAAATCCTAATGAAATAATCTGACAATGATCATTAGCTGCTGACATCTCAGAAAGTCAGACGACCAGGCATTATGTACCTCTTGGAGGACGTGCACAGCACCACAAACAGAGTGCTCTTTCCAACAAAATTGAAACTGAATCAAGTCAAGCCTTGAGATCCAGCTGCAGGTTTGTAGGAAATATGAAACAAAGTCTGTTAAACAGTGCTGTGGGGTTCAAGTCAACAAAGTAATGTAAGAGACCCTAAGAATAATAACTCAGTTTCTTCAAGTGTTAAAAACAAATCTTATTAGCCAGTTGAGGAAATTTGAACACCAACTGTATAAATGATGGTTTTTGTTTTAGGTATGATAATGATTGCTTATATGTAAATGATGCTCTATTTATAAAAATAAGAGTTTTTGTCTTTTAGAAATATGTATCAAAATGTGTAATAATATTATATATAAAATGACATGACATAGGAGATTCACTTCAAAATAACACAAGATGGAAAGGCAGGGGCCAGGGTATGAATAAAACAAGAGTAGTATCAATAAATTTATGATTTCTATAGCTTGGTGATATTTACTTGGGGGTTCATGGTACAGTTCTCTCTTTTTGTATATATATTGTACATGTGTTAAAGAAAGGTCTAATTTTTGGGTCATATCACATGGAACTATGAGATGAAAAGTCTTCATATATCACAAAAACTAAACTACACAATGTTATCTAATAATATTTACTTATCAGATATTTGAGTGTCATTGAAGTAGCCTCCAGCAATACACTGGTGAACATAAATAGTTCCTGAGTTTTTAGTCAGGTTGGAGAGACAGACATTAATCAAACAATCACACAAATCATGGTAACATTTCAACTGTAATATGTGTATGAAAGGTAAATGGTGCTAGGAGATCTTATAATAGGCTATATGGTGAGAGTTAATTAGGTAAAAGGAAAGGAGAAAATGTTACAAGTAAAAAGGAGAGCTGTAGTTGTCTAGAACTGTGCTGTCTCATACGGTATGCTCTATTTAAATTTAGGTTATTTAAAATTAAATAAAATTTATAATTCAGTTCCGTAGACTAGCCGCATTTCAAGTGCCTAGTAATCATATATGGCTACTGACTATAGTTTTAGACAGCGCAGATATGGAACATTTCTGTCATCACAGAAAATTTTATTGGATAGCTCTGATATGGAACAACTGTATCTCATCCCCAGTAGAAAAAATAATGGTTATATTTGCCTTGTAATGATTTGTTTTTGTTTTCCTCTTTACTCAAAATCTTAAGGTAAATACAAATATAAACTAAAAACCAAATATTAAATCCACTGAAATATTTTAGAAAGTTTTCTAAGTGACTGTGACAGAAACAAGTAAATATTTTGTTAATTCACATATCAAAATTAGTATATTTGTACATCCTTTTCCACATCTAGCCCTGCTTTTGAGAATATAAGATTTAACAACTCATTTTTTATGATTGATCTTTTTTCTCTATCATTCATTCATTCATTCATTCATTTGTTCATTCACTTGTTCATCAAGCATGTATTTTTACACACTGCATTTGGTGGATATGTCTCTTGAATATCTTACTTTGTAATGGTTCCTTATACACACCAACTTTTTTCATGCTGTTTATTTGTTGAAGAGACTAAGGATTTTGTCCTATTGAATTTCCCACATTTTAGATCTGGCCGCTTACATCCTCATAGTGTCTCTTAACATGACCTCATATTATCTGTAGACTGGTAGTTAGATCTAGAGTCTTGATTAGATTCTAGTTCAGTTCTTTTGGTACATGACTGGTGCTTTGTTCTTCCTATTAATAACATTGTGTAAGGAGGCACATAATGTCTGGTTGTCCCATTTTTAGTAACTATAAGATTAATTAGTGGATTCAGTGCTGTCATCCTGATCCATTTATTAGAAAGGTCACCATCTACCAATAGTTTCAGGGCAGTGATTCTTAACCTGTGCTGCATGTTAAGAGCACCTTGGGGACTTTTATGTCATCCATTGATGATATTTTCCTAAGGGGTTACAAAATGATTATATTCCAATTTTTTGTTTTATTTTGCATTAGTCAGCTGGAATTCTTCTTTATATAAATAACTTTTTCTCAACTCTTAAGTTACCCCGAAATATACTTGGGTGGGATGCAGCACTAGCATATAAGCTGTTACAGAACTGAGGAATAAATGCTATTCTGAAGATGGGTAATAAGTTTATGGGGTCAGGAGACTCAGACAAGCAGAGGAAAGAGTCATGAAGACTTTACCAAAGTGATGACGTTTTGGCTGCATTCTAATGAGTGATAGATAGGAGTTCACCAGTTAGAGAATCAGAAATGATATTATAATGTTAGGAGATTATCAGGAAGTTCTTTATGGCAGAACACAGGGCTTTTCATCAGAAGCATTTCTACCTTGATTATTCAGGGCTTAGTCATACTATGCAAGCTATAATTAAGTACCATCTTTAATTATACCACGGCTTTGGTATCCAGTCTGCATCATAAAGGAGGTTATATCTGATTAGGTTGGTCTATTGGATAGTATTAGTGGGACTATGGAAGATGGGCAAGAAATCAGCCAATCAGATGTGTATTTGAGTACATGCCAGATGCTTAGAGTCAAAGGAAATAAATGTAAAATAAATATAAGTTGTACAGTCTGCCCTATCTTAAGGCAGTAATAGTTTATGTTTGAGTATAATTGTATAGTTTGTATATAATTATTGATCTTATTGATAATTATTTCATATAGTTGATCTTATTTAATCTTCACAATTCTATACTATAGACATTTTATTATTTACAGTTTATTTTTAAGAGCCTCAGAGAAAAGAAGTGACTAGCCTATACGCAAATGGATTAGAGAAGGAGGAGGGTAGATTGAAGCTAGCTAGGAGGCTGTTAGAGTAATCTATGTATGAGTGATGAGTGTCCAGACTATAATGTCAAAGCAAAGGGAGAGAAAAGGAATAGAAGATAATAGCTATTAGAAAAAATTTGAAGAAAAAAACCCACCTAACCTAGCTATAGATTGAACATAGAGATGACAGAGCAGGAAGTGTAAAGGAGACCTTAGCAATGGTGATGGCCAAAGATTATTTATCTGAGAGACAGTATCTGTATTACTAGAAAATAGGTTGACTTTGGGCAAATTATTCAACATATCTAAACCCTAATTGGGATATTTACTAAAAGAAGAGTTAAGTATTATGATACAGTAAAAAGTGAATGGGCTTTACAGTCATACAGACTTAGCATTTAGTCTGAGCTTCCCCTTATGTTAATCTTTAGGAATTTCGATTTTCTATTAAATAAAGATGGTTATTATGAGAAGAGTTACGAGAATTATGTGAGATAATATATACGAATCACATAGTAGAATGCCTTCCTCATAACCAGTGTTGAACAAATGTTTTTTTGTTTTTTTTTATCTAAGTTCCTTCCACTTAGAGCTTTGACTATGAAATTACCTCAAGATTTCTGTTAAGAGATTTCAGTGGCACTAGAAATGGAGATTTAAGAGTCATCAATATATAAGATCTAGTTAAAGCCATGAGTATGAATGAATAAATCATACTAGTTAAATCCAACTCTTATGTTTCTGAATTTTTTCTTATTCTCTTTCTGCATTTTTGCAGCTAAATACGGCTGAAGGAAAACTTAAAACCCTGCTGACTGATCTCATTTTAAATTCATGACCATGAACCTCAAGTGGGTCTTTAATTCTGCTGGACAATCATACTCTACCTTTCCGCTTCATTCTTTCCCACTCCCCTAAACGATTATTTTACACTTTGTTCTTTCTGCATACTCCTCATCCTCATTTTCATGATAACGTTTCTTCCTCTTTGAATGAGGAAAGCGAAGCATTCAGAGAAGAATTCCACAAACTCCCTGTACCTGCTAGCATGCAACACACACACACTCTGTTCCTGCCTCTGACCATCCCCAAAGCACTTCAACAATATTCCCTAACGTGTGTCTTAGTGCCTGGCTTACAGTGGATACTCATTTTATTTACATATTCCCTTTTTTGGCCTTTTCCACTTCTCTGACCTCATTGAATTATCCATACCGTGTATTTGATTTTTAAAATATCCAGTTTCAAGAACATTTATTGTCACAAAGGACAATATTATATGATTCCATTTATGTGAAATACCCAGAATAGGCAAATCCGTAGAGACAGAAAGTAGATATGTGGTTGCCTAGGGCTGGAGGATAGAGGTATTTTGTGTGGAGGGTGAAGGTTAAGGAGTGTTGGGTTTCTTTTTGTGGTGATGAGAATTTCCAAAATTGATTGTGGTGATTCTCACACAACTCTGAATATATTAAAATCTATTGAATTGTACACTTTAAATGGGTGAAATTTTTGGTATGTGAATTATATCTCAATAAAACTATTTTTAAAAAGAAGCATTTAGTCATTGCACTGTTAGGAGCTTCACATATATTTATCCTTACTACAGTCCTGATTTCTCCTTTTTCTAATGAGGCAATCAAGGCTTTCAGAGGTTGAATAAATTCCCAGGGCCACAAAACTAATAAGTGGCCCGGCCACATGTAGACCTTTAGACAGTGCTAACCATAGATTTGAGTTCTGCTTATTTACTAAGAGGAGTGTTCTTTTTATTTGGATGTATGTTGATTGTTTTTAATATATGGACTTGGCCTTCATTAACCCTGAAGTCTGATGCCACTAGATTAACATGTGTTATAATCTCTTTGTTTTAGAGCATATGGAGATTGTAGCAGGGGAAAGATGAAACAAGAAAGCCAAATGATTCATAATTGTTGAAGCTGGATAATAGGTACATAGGGGTTCATGGGTTTTTTTTTTTATATACTTTGAAGGTTTGAAATTTTCCATAATTAAAAAGATTTTTGTTGTTATTGTTTAAAGAGGACCTGACTAGATTTTAATGGATAAAATAGATTTAGATAGTTGACTAATATTGAGTCATTCACTCATTTACTTATAGAGCATCTGCTGTGTGCTAGCACAGAGCTGGGTTTACCTCAAGAGGTTTACATATTCACAAGAGGAAAAAATTGTCTCTATCATATGTCTGAAATATCTGCATGTGTATATAATATTACTCAAATGCGATTTTTATTAATCAAACCTAACTGTCCCATTGTTCAAACAACAAAGTACTTACTGGGTATGAGGCAACGTGCTAGGATTAGAGAGAATAGATACATTTTTCAGTGCACGGAGTGAAGGGATGATGAACCTAGTAGGCCCAGAAAGTCTTTAGAGTGTAAAGTCGTAAATTTTGGAGGCTTTATGGCCTAGGAGCAGGGCTTCTGATGTGTTCTTTTAGTTTTCACCTGTCAGCAATTTGGGCTGAATATTCTTTTAGTTTTAGAAACTGGTGAGTCTCTGGAGTGTTAGGATTTATGACTGGGACACAGAAGAGTGAGGCCTGGCTATCGCACCTATTGTGGTCTCGAGGCAGAAAGATAAAAGAAACCTTCAAATCTTCTAAACAGGTTTTCAGTCCAGTTAAGCAAGGTAGAAAGAGAAGCAACAACTTCGAAACAGCTTTGACTAGAGACAGGAATGAATGTAAGAGTACCAGCTTTTGGAGCCCGATTTCTGTGTATAGTTTATTTATTGCTGTTATTTTTCATCAGAGTAGCTCAATTGATAAGTCTGTTTCTAGATTTTCAGGAAATTGAAAGCAAAAAACACAATACGTGTGTGTGTGTGTGTGTGTGTGTGTGTGTGTGTGTGTTTGTAATGAAAACCATTGCATGTTTTATTTTTTTTATGCAATAGTACACCGTAATATGTTTTTTGTTCCTCTTAGATTCTTTTCATGTTCATCTTCAATGAGCAGTATAAAACAGAAACACTACTAAAGCCCAGAACCCTCTGAAATTATAAGGAAAACATTTTTGTTGTTGTTGTCTTAACCTTTGTCAATCTCCAAAACAGCTTTAAAAAATTAACCCAAAATATTCTCCCCTTTTGCCTCTCCCAGCAGACAAAGAGCCAGTATTAAAAATTTCAGCTTGCGAGTGTTTCTTCCCTCCAAATTTAAGCATCTAAAAATAGTTTCTTAGGATAAAAGTGCTTTTTTACGAAAAAAAAAATAGCATCACAACCACAATATTAAAACAAACCCAAATTAAATCATAGCCCTAAATTTGGTATCACTGCTGTTAACCTGACCTGTTAGTTACATAGTCCGAATACGAGTTGAATTAGAGACATGAGTCTAGTGCACAAATGCATTTTATGTAGTGTGTTGTACTTTCTGGGGGGATCAGCACAGAAGAGACAAATCGGTTTGTAAAGTGTGTTTCTAGAATGTTGCTTGAGGTTTCTGTAATTTAATTCTCTTGGTATTTTCTGCATTTTGGAATTCTTCCCAGGACAGTTTATTAGTACTTGGATTTGGGTTTCAGTCTCTTTCCTTTCTCCTTTTTACTTTTAATTTTTTCAGTGAATACTTAGACTGTGAAGGTTAAAAAAACCAATAGTTCCAGAAACTAAATTCTATATTTAACTGCAGACTGGGTGTGGTTCAGACAACTGCAGTGCAAGCTTGCTAGTGTTTTGCCCGTCATCATAACCCTGACCTGCAGGGAACGTTTCTTCTAGTCTCTTGACTCTGAAATATGCTGAATGATGATGAGATGATGATATAAAGGACATATTTTAGGCGTAAAATAAAAATTAAAAAAAAGACAAAATTGCTGAATGGGTTCAAACTTGAAGTGGTTCTGAAAGATGATTCTTTTGTGTTCTTTTATAGTACTCTCTAAATGATATTAACTTGTCCTGTTTTCATGGTGCTTCAGCCCATAATTCTTTTACTACCTTTAATTACCACTGTGCAGTTTTAAAAATTTTTGCACAAGAGGTCTTCTCCATTTCAGCTCCCCTTTCATGAAACCACATTTTCTTTTAATGTTTTTTCCTTTTTTATTTTGCTTTATTAGTTCATGACTTTCTTAATTACCAATAAAAAGTGGAGGAATAACTGCTTGTTCTCCTAGTAAGATTCTCTCCTTTAAAAAAAAAAAACATACTATCTGTTGAAGAGACTCCTGTTACTTTGTAAAATGGAAAAAATAGTCATCTTTTTCTTCCTTAGCAGTATCTTTATTATTTTGTGTATTGTCCCAATATTATTTATCATTCATACTATACAGAACTCCATGGAGTAAATAAGAGATGCTGCTCATTTAAGTAAGATTACACCTAGCCAGAAAAAAAACTAGAGCATAAATGCTTATAAATACTTTCCTAATATTGCTCTTCTGAGAGATTGAGATCTATTCAGATGTTTTTTTGAAGGACCACTTGTATGATATGAACAATAAAAGGTCTGCTTCACCTGTTTTGTACATAAATACATAAATTGCATCTACTGACCACCGATTTTGTCCAAGCAGCATTTAAACTAAGAAACTTCCTTTGATTTCATTTATTTGTATTTGGTCACCATTTCTGCAGAGAATAAGAAAGAGACCCTAAAGATCATCTAGTTCAAACAGTTTATTTTTTAGACCAAGAACCTGTAACCAAGAGGTTAATTAACCTGGTTAAACTCACAGAAGAAATAAGATTAATTTGCTTATTTTGACTCCATAGCCTTGTGAACTAAAGGATATGATTTTTTTTTTTTTAAATAGCATATTCGTTGACCTTCTCAACACTTTTATCTTCTTCAGTTTTTATTGGTAAACATTTATTGAGTGTCTGCTGTGTGCTAAGCTATATGCTAAGAACCTGAATGCAAAGATGAAAATAGAAGTCCTTATTGCATTTAACTGAATTTCTTCTTGCCTTTGTTTCTTTATTCATCTCTTATTTTTCTTAGGCCCTCTTAATCTTTTTCCCTCCTGAACTCTTTTCTATATCTTTCCCTCTGTCACTTTCTGTTATTTTGAGGAAAAAAAGAAAAGGAAAAAAACCTAATATTATTTCTTTTTTCCTTCCCTCACACTTTTCTTTTAGGCACACCTCCAGCTCACCCCCTTCTGTTCTCCTCAGTTGCTTCTTATTAGTTGATCATAATGTAAACTGAAGTATATTCTTTAGTATTTCTTATACTTATTAATAGTTATGATCCTATTTCATTTTAAAAGCAAATTGGTCAATGTAATAATGTTTCTAAGAATTAGTACATGTTACATAATTTTCAAGGGTCTTTCAGGTTCTCAAAATTGTTGTGCTATGATTCTAAAGAACTATAGTTCTTATTAGTGTGGGGCCTTTGTTCCCCTTAGACTCAGTGGCTCTTGATAGAATACTTCCCACCCTAGAATTAAATCTTTAGAAAATAATTGGTGCTTAGCAAAACAGCATGAATAGACTAACTCCAAAGAACAAAACCGTCTCCGTGATAACTAAGCTCTATCGGAAGACCAGTTATCTAGGGCTATGTGTATATCCCCATGATCTGTCTCAGCGCCTTGTTTGGCAATCAGCTTGTCTTCTGATCTCTTGGTCTCCTTGTTTATATATTATAGTAATGAAATACCTTAAAGGTATTGCAACCTGAAAATGCAAAGAAATCATTGTTCACCTACCTTTTATCAGTCTGGATAGTGAGAATTACTTTGTTCTTCCTTATAAATTGAGAAAACTAAAAAAGTTCTCACTGCTTAGAAGAAATTTGCTTATTTTTTCACTTTATTTCTCAGAGTAAAACTTTCTTCAGTACTTTACAGTTGCAGAGAAACTTACATCTCATTTTCTTCTTTGTTATGTTGCTGCTGAATGGAGACTAGCTAAAAAATATATCTTTTTCACATCTAGAATCAAAGAAACCATATGTCTGACCAGGATAGGATTTTGTTTGCCTAAGAAATTCGGTGAATTCTTTTTCAATTTTTTTTACATTTAACCATGATAGCTTTTTAGCAAGAGGCTAAGTCAGTGATGATGAATCTATTAAGTAGAACGTCATAGTGAAATGACAGATGTGGCCTATGTGAATTCAAAGAAAAATTGTGAATGAAATAGTGTTAAGTGATAGAAGAGAAATTGCATTATGACAAAAATGTAAAAAGTCATACACATACAAAGATAATGATTGGGAGAGGTAATAAAAATTTTAAATAAATGATTTCCCTAAATGTCGAATAGTTTGAATATTTTTATGTTACTTTTTGTCTTTTAGTTTCTGATAATATAGTTGTTAAGAACATTGGTTTTTGAGTTAGAAAGACTGGTTTCAGTGCCAGCTTTCTTACTCACGAGCTATATATCCTTAAACAAAGTACTTGCTAGAAAAGTAGTGCTATGATTTAATGCATTCCTCCTACTACTGAATACTCAATACAAAAATATTAAATAAGAACTTTCAAAAAGAATGCTAGATTTCTTCAAATGGAATTTTCTGAAGAGTTATTTTCTGTATTCCTTAGCCTCAGCCAATAAAAGTCTACTTAGCATTTTTTTTTTTTTTTTTTTACTCAAAAGAGATTAATCACCCATTGTGTCAGTTCTACCAAATTTTTTTACTCAAAAGAGTCATTCATCACCTGTGTGCCAAACACTCTACTCAGTGCTGAAGAATATTTAAAGATAAGGTTTTACCCTAATAGGTCTCAGTCTAGTGGAGCAGTCAGGTTAAAAAACTCACAGGAGACATAGCGCAGCAGGATATAGAGGAGAGTGGTGGGAGGAAGGGCAGCACTGAGGGCATTTGAGCTGGGTCCTGTAGAGCAGTATAATTTTGATGGGTTGAGAAGAGGAAGAAAAGCATTCTTGGCAGTGGAGCAAAGGCACAGAGGCCTGAAAAATTAGGTAACTGGAGTGTGTGGTCGGTTAGGCAGAAAATGAGGCTAGGGAAGTAGGTTGCATCCAGATTGTGGAAAACCCTTGTAGTGCCACAGTTAGCAACATTTGTCTTTCTCAAAGCATTCGTATTCACATCCATGCCAAAGTATGGTTGTTCTAATAATTGGGGGAAAAAAATCTCTTAATCCATTTTCAAAGTTGTTTGTGCCACTTTCCTCCTAATGTATAAAGAATTGATCATAACTCTATATGACAGGGACTCAAATTATTTTGGGGGTGGGAGGTGGACTTTGTATCTAATATTTGTGAGACATCCTAGGAATTAAGAAATTAGAACTAGTTTGAAAAAACTTCTTAGCCTTTCTTTTTGAAGACAAGAGCCTAAGTAGTATTCCCTTTCCTGTGTGTTCAAAGAAATATGTTGAGATGCCAGCCATTTTCAATTTTTTAAAAAAATTTGTTTAATCCACTTTTTTGTCTGCTGACTTATATTATAAAGGTGGATTATTATAAAATTTTAAAATCTAATTTTCCTACTGACTCCTGTTATAGCAGTGCATTGTTAGGATGAAAAATTGAGCCGTATCTTACCAGAATGGATTATTTTACCATCTGCTAAGTAAATTTACCTGGTACTTCAGTTTATGTCCTCTTGCAGGCAGGGGTTTGGTTACATTTGGGTTGCCCATAGGCTAGCACAGCGCTATATATAAAGTCTGACATCATTAAGTGTTGCTTGAACTTGATTAAATTGAATATATAATAAAAGTCTACAACTTTAACAAAATTAGAAAATGCTATCCCCCTGTCTCCCCTACCAGACATATTAGACTCGGTGCAGGGGTTAGAGTAATGTAATATTTTAATTGTCGAAGCTGTAAATTCAATTCAGTGATAAATAATAATTTGATGATTTAAAGTGATCCAGTAAAAATGACTCAAAAACAGCAGAAAAATAACTTTCAAATGCCTCAGTGTTACTCTTCCTTAGCCTGATCATTGTACCATCCTCTCCCCCACTCCTCCCCTTCATAAAATCCACTTTGTGGGAGTAGAGTGAGTCCCGAAAAATCTAAAGTTTGTTCTGGTCTATAATGAATGAGGACCTAAAATGCTGCCTTCCCTTAGGTTGTCTTGCCACCACTGCAACCTGTGGCAAGTTGGTCTTCCTTTCCCTCTCTTCTGATGTCATTGCTGTTTTAGCTTCAGAAAATGCTGCAAGGATGCACTATAAATTTTGGAATTAATGGATCCTAGAAGTTGAATTTTAAAGAGTTTATTCTCTTTCGTAATTCCTTATAGAATGACTCGGGTAGAACATAATGAACTCCTCCTCCTGTATCTCTGCAAATAGAAGTTCTTAACATTTATATAAGCCAGCAGGAGCCTGGACATGACCTCATTTCAATCCATTAGACTATTTGAGGAAAAAAAACAACAAACTTTCCCACTTATTGACTGGTAAAGTTATCCCAATCCATTTCTCATAGCCAGTAAGAAGATGAACTGTCCTTAAATGCATTTTTAAATTGGCAAATTATACTTCCTGGTTCCTTTTTGGTCAAACAGAAATAGCCAAAAGAGAAATTATCACAATGTTTTTGAGGCAGATTAAAAATCCTCCCCATCCTCTTATAGAAGATCTGCCAGCAGTTTCATTTTGTACAAACAATGGATCTCCCATTTCTCTAGTCCCTGAGCCAATTAAACAGGACAAAAGACCCCATGTTCCTCATACTGTTCTGTGGCCAGAGTTTACAAGGAGATGAAGTATAGTTTGATAAATATTAGCGTTGTATGTAATGAGTCACCAGTGAAGACACAGTTTATCCCAGAAACAGAATTAAAGCATCATGTTATAAACATTAATACTGACAAAGACCAACTTATAGACTTAACTGGAAAAGGTTTACAGAAAACTAGTGAGCTTTTCTTTTTTAAACTCAACAAATATTTATTGAGCTTCTACTTCATACCACTCATTGTAATACACTGAGGGATACAGCAGTTTACAAGACAGATGTGGTCCTAGCCCTTATAATAATGCATTAGGAAACAATTAAATACAGCATGTACCAAGGTCTGCATATGTGTTTGATATTTGAAGATCTCAAATTAGACTATGAACTTACAGGTAAATATCCTTTTCTGATATAGTTGCCTTTTGGTTGAGGAAGCCTCAATGGACTATATAATTTCAGTGATAGCATCTAAAAGTGGTCTTTATACATGGAAAACCTGTGTACCATAGAAATCTCAATCATAATAGTGCCTGATTTAAATATTCTGTTTTATTGGTTCCAACTTTGACATGTCAGCCTCTAAAAGGCCAGACTAACCTGTAGTTCTGACCATTTTGAGACTATCCTATAATTACCTTTTAGGAAATAGAAACTTTAGTAGTCATCAAAATCCTAATCTTGGAACATGATTATACCTCAGATCTGTAGTGTCATTGCAAAGAAATTTATTTAATCTATATACAATTGGTTAGATAACCTTTCAACTTTGACAATATAAGTATCTTGTTTTTTGTCAAGTGTTATCACAATTAAGCTTTTTAAAAGGCAAAAAGTCATTTATCTATACTGTTGATAGTTTGATTGATTCCCACTAAAAACAGCAACAAACCCAGACATAGGTTTAAGAAAAAGTAATAAGTATTCCTAAATGCAAGGTACTGTTTTCCCTTTTCGGGGAGGTATCAGGATACTCCGCAACTAGTGCACCTGATTCCCTAAAGAACCTATGCTGTTGTCTGGTTGATTTGCTATTTGTTGAGACCTCTCCCCCTAATCCCTCCACCCCCGGGAGGACGAGTTTTCATTTTAGCTACAAAGTATATATATCCTGTTAGCAAGAGGTAGTAATTTTGAAGTATATGTGTTGATCATAAGAAAAACCACGTAGGAGACAATGCAGTGATTTTATCAATCCTGTTCTGTTCATCTTTACATTATTATATATAAATTTTTGGTCAGTAGTGTCACATTGGTAACAGTAGGCTCCCTACCTCAGAACAACTCGTACACCAGTGTAAGAAACTTAGCAATTCCAGATCATCTTACAAATCTCTTGTAAACCTACTTCCTACCAGTAAAGACTGACAAAACAGAGAGAGGGAGGTATAGCTGCTCCCTAGCGAGAAGTGAAGGAAGCAGATGCAGCAAGGGGCACACCAGCTCATTGTCTTGATAGTGTGTGATCTGGTAGATGCAATTCACTCTCCAGGGTACCACAATTTCCACTGATATGAACTTCACATAATTATCACTCACATTTGTTGGGTTCAGTAGGAAATAGGAAATCCGTAGACCAGCAAAACCAAACACTGCCCTCTTGTGTATGTTCTTTTTTCTTCCTTATTAAAATAAAATGGAGGCTTGGACAAACATTTAATGAAGTCAGTGGCATGCAGTCAAGAGATACATTTCAAGAGAAATACTGTTTCTCAGTTGTTTTTCTTTAAGGTAGTTAGAATTTGTTTTACTTTTTTTGCCTGACAACTTCAGAAAATTTATATTTTTTCTTTCCTGGTTGTCATAGAAAGACATGACTAAAAGATGAATCATATTAGAAGAAGAACTTGCTCTATAATTGTCACATGGTAATACGATTCATACCAAATCTCTAGTATGGTCAGGCTTCATTTAGGGCTGCATGTTCCTGGACAAGTGATAAAAAGCTTGTGTTGTTTTCTAAGGCTTAATGATAAGATACAGTGTGCTAAAAACTTAGCTTCTAAATTCAATGTTACCCTTGAAATCTGTTGATAAAATGTCTAGTGGCAATTAGCATGCAATAAATAAGTAAATAAAATATTTAAACAAAGAATCTTTGCAGTGAAGGACGTTGGGAGATGAAATTTTTTAAAAATTTCTTTAATTGAAGAAATGATTTAAGTTTTTCCTGCCTGTCTGCCTCCTCCCTACCCCCGCCCCTCTACCCTCTGGTAACCACTAGTCCATTGCCCATGTCCTTGAGTCTCTGTTGGTTTGTCCTGTTCATTTGTTGCTCTTAGGTTTATATCCCACATATGAGTGATATCGTGATTTTCAACTTTTTCTGTCTGGCTTATTTCACTTAGCATGATTGTCTCAAGGTCCATCCATGTTGTCGCAAATGGCAGTATTTCATCTCCTCTTATGGCTGAGTAATATTCCATTGTATATATGTACCACAGCTTCTTTAGCCAATCATCTTCGGTTGCTTCCATGTCCTGGCCACTGTGAATAATGCTGCTGTGAACATCGGTGTGCGAATATCTTTTCGGATATGAGTTTTCAAGTCTTTGGGGTAAATACCCAGTAGAGGGATTGCTGGGTCATATGGTAGATTGATTCTTAGTTTTTTGAGGAACCTCTATACTGTTTTCCATAGTGGCTGCACCAATTTGCAGTCCCACCAGAAGTTCCTATTGGGAGATGAAAATTTTATGTTAGGGCTCATTTCAGACATGGTATCCATATCTCTCTCATGAAAGGACTTAGAAGCTTTTTTTAGGGACTACTGGTGTCTGAGGAAGTATTATTACTAACTCTTCCACAGTAGGTTAACTGCACTGTATACATAGACTTTAAATGTGCATTGGTGTTGCAGTTCAAGGAAGAAGCCCAAGGGTTTACTTATTTCTCCTCTGCCTGGGGAAAATGGTTGGTCAGTGTTATGGTTGTCACCAGAGCAATTAGATTTCCTTTTTCGGGAGGAAAAAGCCCCTAGGACACATGTAGCTGTGGTTCTGAGGCTCTCATGGGTTTCTTATTGATGCTGTCACATCTTTGCTTCCAGAAGCTCTTGTGAAATTTACCAGAGTTTGATTTAGATGATTCATTGCTAGAGAGATTTACGTCTTAAAGGAATTCTGAAACAATGTCATGTCTTAACTGAATAATGGCCATTCCTTTGAACCAATGGACTGAGTCAGGAAACCTGAGTTCTAGGTCCTGTGACCTTGAGCACTTCAAATCTCCTCTCTGGTACCTCATATGTAGACTTCATGTCCTCATCTGCAAAATAAAGAGGCTGACTTGGTAATGTTTTCTTCCAGTTTAAAGTTCTTTGATTCTTTGTCAGGATCTACTCTGAGGTTTATCTAAATCCATGTGTAATAAGCTATGTTATGGGATTCTGTTGAATTTATGGATTAGGATTCCAAAATTCAACTTTTCATATCTGAATCCTTTAATCTGTTCATAGGCCAATATTAATTTTTCCACTTAAGTCATTTTTCACAGGCTTTTCTATTCTCAAACTTTTAAGCTGCAAAGACATGAAAACTTACAGTATCTTCTGTAGTAGAACACGTTTATATTTTAGCTTTTTCTTATAATCATGTGAACCTTCCAAAAAGCTGATTTGGAGAGAGCTGTTATTTATTTTTTAAGTCGGTAGAATTAAAAATAAACTTTAATTAATAAAAACTACATTATCGTAGAACATCTTTTGTTTATTGTACTGTAGTGTGTTTGCAAACCAGACTTTTAAAGTGTAAATTTGTTTGTTGCCAAAAGGCATTAAGACAAAGAAAATTATTTAAAAATAATTTTATGCAGTTCTATTTTGATCATGCTTTGAAGCAGCAAATGCTATCTTCAGATAATTCTTTTTTAATTACAAAATTAGCAGATACTTCTTATATAAAATATGGGGAAATTTCAAAAAATATAGAGAAGAAAATTTAAATACCACTCTTTAATCGTTAACGTTTTGGTGTATTTTCAGTCATTTTTCTGTGTTATATACATATCTATATATCTTTTTAAACAAAAAAAGGTTATACCGGATTTATAGTTCTATATTTAATATCATTTATGTTTTTTCTGAAAACATGATTTTAATGATTGAATCCATTTTAAGATATACTATAATTTATTACCCATTACCCTGCATCTGGACAACTGTATTTACTTGCGGGCCTAATTTCATAACTGAGTATATTGCCACTTTGTGGACAGATACAGGGATGGTGAAAGAGAGAAATGTATTTTGAAAAGCAGTTATAAAAATAATCAGAGGTAGGTTTTTGTAATATTATATAACCCAATTTAGCTTTATTTTTGGTAATATTTTTATTAGAAAATTAATAGTAACACATTGTAAACTATTAGAAAACTGTATAAAGAAGAACATATTTCCATTCATAAATAACCACTGAAAATATTTTGGCATATTTACATTAAGGGTATCCATCAATCTATCTATCATCTATGTAAACATAACTAGAATAACTCTCATACAGTTTTTAAACTACTTTTTTCACTGACATTTCCCCATGTCATTAAGTAGTCTTTGAAAATATGAGTTTTTAATGGCTCCTTTCTTCTTCAAGTGACTATACCATAATTTATTTAACCATTATTACTTTATTAGTCATTTAAATTCTTCTCAGTTTTGCCTTATTAAATAGTATTGACAGGAACACCCTTATACTTAACTTTTGTCTTAAGAATGATATGTCTGGCCATATTACTACCACCTCCCTCCAAAAAGCTGAATTTATTCACATCAGCAGCAATGGCCTTGAGCATATACTGCTCCTGTCACCAGAGCCTGCCTTCTGTGCCCACTGTAATCATCTTTTTGGTGAGTGAAAATTGGCTCTGTAGGTGAAAGGCAGTGTTTTATTTTTGTCTACATTTAAACTTCTCTGATTCTAGTGAGGCTAAACATTTTTACACATTTATTAATTATTGATCTTCTGGTGTTCTTTTCCTTTACCCATTTTTTCTATTGTATACTCCTGTTTTCTTATTAACACGTATATTATTATCGAATGAGATCATTAACTCTTTATGCTACACCTTTGCATTTATTTGCAATTTAGTTTTTATTTAAATGTAGATAAATCCAGTGCTTTTTATGTGTGTATTACTGCCTCAGTCACTTATGCTTTGTCATTCAGATGTTTCCTTCTAGTTTTTTAAATGACTTTACTTTTATATTTAACTCTAATACAGGTGGGTTGTAAGGTGAGGATCTAGTTTGGTCTTATTTTCCTTATAGCCAATTTTCTATTCCTCCTTAGGTTTAAGATTCTTTCTTGCGTATAAAGTTATTTGTTGGTTCCATTGATCTTATCAATTCTTGAACCATAGTTTGGATTATTATAACTTTATAATTTCATACTATTTAACAGGATAGGAGCCATTTATTACTATTTTCAAAAAGTTCTTAGCCATTTTCATCTGATTTTCCAGGTGAACATTAAAATCATATTGTTGACTCATACCACTCTCCATAGAAAAAAGGGGAAAAAAATGTGTTTTGATTTTATTAAAGGTGCATTAAACCTAAAAATTCATCTCAGAAGAAATGAGATTGTCCTGTTATTCTTATCTAGGAATGTGTTATGCCTCTCCATTTCTATCTTTTTTATACCTACCTATCAGCAAAGTTAGTAAATTTTTTTTAGTTTTTTACATGGTTTCTATATTTTTCTTGTTAGGTATTTTTATTTTTAATTCTCATTTTCTTGTGCTTATGAATGGATGCCTTTTTTCTATTGTCAAACTGATTATTACCTATCCATGGGAAAGTTTTGATATTTTTGTCTGTAAATACCCAGCCATCTGATTATTTCTGAGGTATTCTCAATTTATCCCTCGGTTTTCTTGATATAGTATAATATGCACATGATAAATTTATGGCCCTCCTTCCCAGTTTATTTCCTAAATCTGTTTCATGTCTTATTGTACTGACTAAGACTTTCAGGAAGACATTAAATTATAATAAGAAAAAAAATTGTGTTGGGCATGGTGGGCTCTGCTACCATGTTTCTGATATAATAGAGATGCTGCTAGAATTTTACTATTTTATTAGTGTTACCAGTTACTGTTTTCTCGAAATTTTCAAAAATACAGCAAAGTTGAAAGAATTTTACAGTCATCAATTCCACCATTAACATTTTACTATACCTTTTTTTTAAGTTTTTTATTTTTCAGTTATAGTCGGCATACTGTTTCAGGTGTACAACGTAGAGATTAAACATTTATATAACTTAGGAAGTGATCACCCCAATAAGTTTAGTACCCATCTGACACCATAGTTATAATACTATTGACTACATTCATAGTTATTATTGACTATATACATAGTTATTACAGTATTACTGACTCTTTTCCCTATGATGTACTTTATATCCTTGTGACTATTTTTATAACTGGCAGTTTGTTACAAACCAGTCTTTTGAACTCTGTATCTGGTTGGTTGGTTGCCTCTCTTTCGTTTTGTTCTTTTTCTGGAGTTTTGCCACATTCTTTCATTTGGGATATGTGTCTTTGTCTCAGTTTGGCTGATTCCCTGTGTTTGTTTCTGTGTATTAGGTAGATCTGCTACATCTCCTGGTCTTGGCAGAGTGGCCTTATGTAATAGGTGGCCTGTGGTACCCAGTGGTAGTCTCCCTGGTCACCTGAACTGAGTGTTTTAGGGGGTGTCTCTTGTGAGTTCTGTGCACCCTCCTGTTGTAGTTGAGCCTTGATTACTTTTGGCACATCAGTGTGTAGGATTGATCTTCGGGTTGATTGGCTGTGAAAACTGGCCGTAACTACAGCGAGTGAGCTGCTGTGCAGGGGCTGACCCCACAGAACAGGGAGGGCTCTAGTGCCAGCTGAGTCTGACCTTTGGGTATGTCACTTGTGGAAATGTTGATTCTGGAGCCTCTTTGGAGGGGATCCAGTGTGGGACAAGGTTAGCCACTGCTTGTGCCTGGGTTGGAGCTGTCTGGTAGGAGCTACAAAGATATATGCAGTTGGTTGTCACTCGTGCTGGGCTTAGAGGTGCTTGGAAGAGGCTATTCTGCGAACCGAAGCCAGCTGCCACTAGTGTTGGACTTAGGACTCTTTGGTGAGCACTACGATATGAGCTGAAGCCAGCTACCACTGGTGTCAGGTTTGTAGCCACACTTGTCTACGTTGCCCTAAGCCAAGGCTGGTACCAGGCTTGGGGCCAGCTACTGCTTGTTTGGGGTTTATGGACCTTTGAGAGATTTTAGGAAAGTCCGCAGTGTGAGCCAAGGTAGGCTGCTTGTGTGAAGGAGCCGCTGGAAAAGGTTCAGCCCAGCATGCAAGTTGGGTGGGGTGGGGTCTCTGAGAATCACCAGGGAAGGGTGAACAGTGTTAGGTTAATAGAGAGCTCAGATTAGGCACCCACCTGGACAGGGCCAGCTGGGTGGTGGGAAGGTTCAACAAAGGAACAAAGGCACTTGCCAGCACTTCCGTCCCCAGAGTTAGGTGTCCCAACCCCTTCCCATCCAGCTCTTACCCTGAAACTAGTCAGTTTAGTTCCTCCCAGTATGTACTTGGCACTTTTCCAGCTGCTGTCCCTTAGCTAGAACTTAGGGCAAATGTTTATGGGCAAGTGACTCTGTGCTCAGGCACTTTAAGAGGACACCTGGCTTTAGAGCAGCCCTCCATCTCACCCAGACTGAGTTCCTGTTGATTTTCACAGCCAGATGTTGTGGAAACTCCTCTTGCCAACACTGGTACTCCAGGCTGGAGAGCGCCCGCTCCTCAGAGGGGCCCTCCACACATAAGATATACCTACCAATTCTTAGCTGCCACACAAAGGTATGGGACCTGCCCATTCCGTGTCACCGCCCCTCTGACCAGTCTTGCTGTGGCTTCTTCTTTATATCTTTAGTTATAGGACTTCAGTTCAGCTACTCTGCAGATGGTTCTCCATGATGGTTATTCTATAATTTAGTTGTGATTTTGCTGTGGTGTTGTGGGAGGTGAGCATAGTATTTACCTACTCTGCCATCTTGACCCGTAAGTCCCTACTATAATTGTTTTATTACATCTCTTAGATTTTTTAAAATATTGATAATATTTGTGTTGTATTACAGAAGTATTTATTTGTACTTAACATTCCAAGATTTTATAAAATCAACACTGTACTAATTGCTGAAGATACAGGTGAATATGGCAATCTCTTAGCCTCGTTTGTTACCAAGAAGTAGCCAATTTTAAAAATTTTAAGAAAGCTTTGAAATGGGAGATTATGAAAACTGTTCAAGGACAGCATTAGGCATAAAATAAAAAGAGTAGCAGTCCTACTTGAATTACAGAAGGAAAAAGAATGCAGTTAGAATTTTTCAGTATTTGACCAGACTTTCTAGAGAAAATGTCTTATTCAGCTGACAGACTACGTACTTTCAGAAATAGCTGCTTATTCCAGTCTACTTGCTAGGCGTATGTCTATAGTGAAATAAAGTCCATCAATCTGATAGTTGAATCACATTATCCCATTCTTTTGTACTATTTACCCAGAGTATTATATTACTTTCCTAGGGCTGAAATAATTTCCACAAACTGGGTGGCTTAAAACAACAGAAGTGTGTTTTCTCACAGTTCTGGAGGCTAGAATCTGAAATCAAGGTGTCAGCAGAATTGTTTCTTTCTGGGGGCTCTGAGGGAGAAACCCTCCCATGCCTCTCTTCTAGCTTCTGGCAGTTGCTGTCAATCCTTGGCGTTCCTTGACTTGCAGATGCATCACTGCATTGTCTGCATCCATTTCCACATTGTCTTCTCCGTGTTTGTGTTCTTTTAATAATAAGGACACTCTTATTGGATTTAGGGCCCAGTGTAACATCTCAATCCTTACCATAATTACATCTGCAAAGACCCTATTTCCAGATAAGATTACTTTCTGAAATTCTGGGTGGACATGAATTTTCAGATGACACTAATTGAACCCACTACACCCAACAAATTCCTTAGCAAACAGTAGTTGAAAGAGCATGGTACTGGAATTCTAGAATCTTGTCTCTGATCCTACCCAGCTCTGTAACTCTGGGGAAGCTTGTCATCTGTAAGCTTGTCATTGTTCCCATTTCTCAAATGAGGAGGTGGATCAGTGAATAATCTTTCAAAGTGCCTAATTGTCCTAAAGTTCACATTAAATCGTGAAGAGTTATATGCAGAGCTGATTTCTAGCTCTGCTCCTACTACTTCTCTCTGGCCCCTGATTGTTTCTCTGGGGTATTTTATGGCATGATTAGTATCAGAGGGGCTTTGACATCTTTGGATAAAATATAGAATATCACTGACCTGGTAAGTGAACCGAAGGTGTTCCTTAGGCCTTTAAGGATTAACAAAAGATAGTCGCTATACTTACAGGTTTTCCTTTTCCTTTTAACTCTGCCTTCACTTTGCTGTTTTAAAAAAGAGAGAACACTTTAAATTATTTTGTTTGTTGCTGAATATCATTTAACACATATACTCTCAAATAGGAGATGGGACAATTAAATTCCAAAGTCTTTTAGTTTAATGTTATTCTCTTTCCTGCCCACTGTCCAGTAATTTTACTAAGTGGTGAAGAAATACACATTGGATTATAGATAGTGAATAGTGTCTCACAATCCTGAAACCTTTGAATTATTGGAATAGGAAGTTTAAATATCTCTTTAACAGAGATAGTTCATATAAAGGCAGAGAAAAAAAATGTTCATTTACATGGCATTATCCCTTGCTTAGAGAGTCAGTCCCTGTCTTTTCTATATGCTGAGACACAAAAGGAGGAATTTTCTGGCTGCAATTTTTATAGACTTCGGTGTTATTGAAATGAAAGTACCTCAAGGACATTTCCATTTGTTACTAGCTTATGGTTTCTCATCTCATGTAAATTATTTTGCCACTTTTCATTTTAATTCTTTGCTGTCATTGTCTGGCAAAAAAACGATCATTGAGTTTCTCTCTGTGAAGGTACTCACTGATTATTCAGCTGACAATATCCTTTGTCTATAAAAATGTGGTGCCCTTCAGATTTGTCACCTTTTTATTGTTACCTGTAGATTTCTGTTTACATCCTCCTCCCTTTTTTGTCTTAGAAAATGTCTAGGGCTATAAACATCCTTCTATGGGACAGAAATATGTTTTGAATTCCAGAGTTCCAGTTCAGAAACAGATTCCTTTAAGAGTCAAGTTCTTCTACAGTTTACCCATTTGGTAACAGTGGAAATATCTATTCATTCAAATAATCTAAAGGTTAGAATGATTGAAGGTGAATAATAAATCGTGTAAACCATTCTAAGGCTGTCCTGGGAGAAGGGAGCCTAAACTTGGGTGGTGAGGCTGTTTTGAATTAGTTTTGTTACCATTCTGAAAAACTTCTTAAATCATCTTTCCTCTCTATTTCCATGCCTCAGCCTACTTCAGACCCTTTCCTAACTGGCTTCTGCCTTCAGTATCACCAGAAATATTGCACTACAGAAGTAAGCTTGGTCATGTAATACCCCTGCTTTAAAATCTTTGCTCCCATTGCCTAAAAAGTTAACTGCACACACTGTTGTTCCCTTTAAAATATGAACCCAATGTTTTCTTCAGTTTGATCCCCAGCTACCACATCTTAGTACAGTATATCCAACCACACCTAATTCCTTCCATCTCAGAACATTTTAAGTTCTTTCATGACTCCCTTTCTTTACACATGTTGCTTCCTCTGCCTCATATTCACTCACCCTCCTTCCTCTTTCTTCACTACCCTGTACAAACGTTGATTCCTCTCTGCACCCGTATACTTATAACACCAATGTAGGCCATTTTACAATACTTTTATAATGTGTTTCTTTACATACAGACAGCCTTCGGTGACTACACTGGGAAGCTTTGTCTGATTCATCTTTGCTACAATTTAGCCAATTGCTAGATGTAAAACTAGGACTCAGTCAACATTTTTGGTTGACTGAATGATTAATTATGTCTAAAATCAAAGTCATTAGACTTATTTCCCAACTTTATTGATAGTCTATTGTTTATATTCTGTTCAAAAATGAGCACTATACTAATGCATTGTGTTCAGCTATGTCTTAGTCTAAAACCCCTGAATGTACCTAGAGAAGATAGTGTACAATGTGGTGAGATCTCAGCTGGCTTTCTCTGAAAGAGTCTTGCTTTCACTAAAATTCTTAACTGAAACCACTATTTTCAATGTTTTCACCTTTGTTTCCTTCAGCCATCTGTTGATTATTGAATATCTATTACAGGCCAAGCAGGTTTCTTGGGCTTAGAAAGCTCCTTGTGTAGCTAGATAGAAACTATAGTTACTGTCTTCTTTGATGCTTCCTTTTTTCAGAGCAATTACCACGTCCTCTTCCAGAGCACCTGTGAAAAAGACTTAGCGGGATTTTTGCTGAGTTAAATTCAGATAAGTCAATAATGTGATGTGGTCCTAGGGTGACCATATCATTTATTGTCTAAAATGGGATACTTTGAGGGAGTGAAAGGGAATTTGTTAATAACCCAAGATAACAGTACTATCTCAGGCAAACCAAGACGTGTGATCACCCTACAGATAACCCCTGTAGTCTAATCAGATTTCATTACTAGTTGCTTCTGTTTTCCAAGCACATCTTAGGTTTTTAAGCTTTTATAGCTTTTCTTTATTGTTAACTTTGTCCTTTCCTCTCCAATGTCTGTAGTCTGTGCATCCCTCAGAAGCCTGCCCAATTCAATAAGCTATGCCTTATCAGCCTAGTCCATAGAGATATCTTTCTACCCTGAATTATTTAGGATATCATTTATATTCTTAATTGGCAACTAAATGTATTTTGTGTCACAATTGTTACTGTTTTGACTGCTTTTTTTATTTAACCTTTCCAAATCTTTCTCCTCAACTGAACCATATGTTCTTAATATCAGGGTCCATATTTTTAACTTACATCTACTCAAGTACAATGCTTTATTCATATTCATATAATATATATTTTTTTAATACTTTATTTCCTGGACTGCCATTGTCTTTCCTAAAAACTCTTCCACTTTACATCAGTATTGTGTGTCTGCCCCCACCAAAAAGCTTTAAGTGCTTACAATGAAAATTTTTAATCGTTACATTTTAAACTTAAATATTTGCCATGAGATCTTAAAATATATCATTTTGTCAATTTAGATTATATTGTATGTCTCGAATTAATATTTTTAAATATTAAAACATTACTGAAAGAGTAAAAGATGAAAGCAGTATTCATAGTCCAGTGTACATACCTACTGTGTAGTAGCACATTTTGATAATGTTTTCAGTGGGCCTACATTGGTTAATTATAGAAAATAGGTCTTTAACAGAGAAGAAAGGATTAATTGCCAGGCTTAGAGATTTAATACTATATGGAATGAATTTTTATATTCTTGAGCATTTGATTTGGAAGAAGTTAGTGATTTATTTTTACTCTGATGTTTATTTCATACAGTTAGAGTCTAAAAACATAGACTAAAAATGACTTTTAAAACTTTTTAACTCAAATTATGTATGCCATGAATAATTACAAATACTAATTTAGCTTCCAGAAATAATATGGCTTTATTCTGTTGTTCACTTGAATAGCAGTCACAATCTTAATATTTTTTGCTGATCCAAATACATTTTCCAAACAAATTGTTTATGGAGTTGTGCTGATCATTAGACTAGTTCTTAATTGCTGTGGTGTTTCCCCAAAGTTTTTATTAAAATTTTTTTTAAATAGCATGTTAATTTTAGAAATTCAAAGTGTATAAGGCAGAATGTGAAAAATCAATATTAATTGCCCCAATATTTCCCTGTCTTCCACCTATCCCCCAATATTTGTAACAATTTAATAGGTATCCTTCAAGACTCTGTTGCTATAGCTCTAGACTGGTCGTCAACAATTCATTTACAGTGGTACCCATTTCTTTTGGAGGCCCCTACACCGAGTTGGTGGTGACTTTGTTCATCATTATTAGTACATTTTTTTCCCTCTTTAATTCCCCCCACCCCCACTTCCACCCCTGACCTATGGATGTTGCCGTTTCTCCTTAAGAACTAGATTTCTGAAGGCGAGGCGTCTCCTCGCACATGCTCACAGCGTGCACCCGGGGCCTGGCGTACCCAGGGCATGGTCTGGGGCGCAAACCCAGGATCTTCTGTGTGTAAAGCAGACATGCTAACTACTACACTACGGAGCCACCCTGTTCATCATTATTGACTTGTCATCACTATTATCAATGAGGAGTACATGTAACAATGAGTCAAACTTGCACCCTGGTGGCTTTCAGTATAGTAGGAAAGAGATGTATACAGTGATAAGCATGATACAAGATGAAAGAAGTATAAGAGGGGAGCAGACGGAGTGCTGTAAAATTCACAGGGTGAATAAAATGTTTACCTTTGTCTACTCAAGAGGTAATATTTGAGCTATATCCTAAAAGACAAGATTTGGGTTGGAGGGAAGACAAAAACAGATATACTGGTAGGAGGAAGGCACAGAGATGCAGGTAATTTACAAGGTTATTCCGTTTTCCTAGACTATACCATGCACATATGAGAGTAGTTACGTAGCAGATAAAGATGCAAAGGTAGTTTGGAAACCGAACACACCTCTATAATAAATCTTTAAAATATTTTGAACAGAATAATGGCATGACTAGACATGTACATTAGGAATATTAATCAGACATTAGAGGAAGTACAGTATCAGTCACAGGCTTTGCAGTAATTTGGAAAAAGAGTTACTATAATGAGATGTAGTGGCCATAGAACTGTTGCTGAAATATAGGACCTATAGGTCTTAGCAGCTATCATATTCTATCAAATGTAAGAAGGCCATGATTGTAAAAACACATTTCTATTTTATGTACCAATGAGGGGGAAAAAATACTGCTAGTTAATTTTCAGACACCACCAGTTAAAAGATATACCCTGATTTTAGAGATAATAAAGAAGAAATGTACATCATAAAATCAATGAAATAGAGTAATTGCATGGATACAGGGAAAAGATGGGGTTTGCAAGAAAGAAAAGAGTTGAGAAAATGAAAGAAGGAATGAGATCAAAGACACAAGTTGGAGAAGCAGACCATAAAGAGTAGGAGAATGTGTCTTCTGCTATGGGATGAAGAAATGAGTGAGCAGTGAACTCAGAAGTTTAGAAGTTGGGAAGTTTTCTTTAAGTAAACTCAAATAACCTCCATCTTGTTAAAAGAAAAGTCAGGTTCATCTGCAAAAAGAGGGTTTGAGGTCTTGGGACTTAAGAGTAAACAGATTTCCGGTAAGTGAGGCATGAAAGAGTATTAAAGACAGTTAGAAAGGACTAAAAGACCTTGATACTCAAACCAGAAAAACATACTACAAAAAGAGAAGATTTGGGCCAATGTCCCTTATGAACATAGATGCAGAAATCCTCAACAAAATATTAGCAAACCGAATTCAGCAACACATTAAAAATATCATACACCATGATCGGGTGGAATTTATTTCTTTGATTCAAAGTTGGTTCAATATCCACAAATCAATTAACAGGATACATCACATAAACAAAATAAAGAGTAAAATCATACGATCATATCAATCAATGCAGAAAAAGCATTTGACACAATCCAACATCTATTTGATAAAAACTCGCATCAAGTAAAGAGAGAGGGGAACATACCTCAACATAATAAAGGCCGTATATAACAAACCGACAGCTAACATCATACTCACCAGTGAAAAGCTGAAAGCTTTTCCTTTAAGATCAGAAGCAAGACAAGGATGTGCACTTTCACCACTTTTATTTAATATAGTATTAGAAATCCTAGCCACAGCAGTCAGACAAGAAAATACATAAAAGGCATCCAAATTAGGAAGAAAGAAGTAATACTGTCATTGCTTGCTGATGACATGACACTATAGAGAGAGAACCCTACATATTTCACAAAAAAAGAACTATCAGAACTGATTAATGAATTCAGTAAAGTAGCAGGATACAAAAATAATATTCAGAAATTGGTTGTGTTTTTATACATCAATAACAAACTATCAGAAAGGGAAATTAAGAAAACAACTCTATTTACAATTGCATTTAAAAGAATAAAATATCTAGGAAAATTTTAACCAAGATAGTAAAAGACAGGTACTGAAACTATAAGACACTGAATAAAGAAATAAAGAAGACACAAATAAATGGAAGCATATACTGTGCTTATAGATAGGAAAAATTAACATTGTTAAAATGTCCGTATTACCCAAAGCAATCTACAGATTCAGTGCAATCCTTATCAAAATACCAATGGCATTTTTTCACAGAACTAGAACAAGTAATTCAAAAATTTCTATGGAACCACTAAAGACCCTGAATAGCCAAAGCCATCTTGAGAAAGAAGAACAAAGTTGGAGGTATCACGCTACCTGATATCAAACTGTTTGTACTACAAGGCTGTAAGAATCAAAACAGCATGGTGCTGGCATCAAAACAGACATATAGATCAATGGAACAGAATAGAGAGCCCAGAAACAAACCCACACCTATATGGTCACTTAATCTGGAACAAAGGAGGCAAGAATATACAATAGGATGAAGACAGTCTCTTCAATAAATGGTGTTGAGAAAACTGGACAAACACATGCAAAAGAATAAAACTAGATCACTTTCTTATACCATATACAAGAATGAACTCAAAATAGATTAAAGACTTAAATATAGGACCTGAAACCATAAAACTACTAGAAGAAAACATAGGCATTAAACTCTTTGACATCTCTCTCTTTCAGGAGTATTTTTTTGGATATGTCTCCTTGGGAAAGGGAAATAAAAGAAAAAATATAAAGAAATGGGACTACATCAAACTAAGAAGTTTTTGTACAGCGAAGGAAACCAAAAACCTACTGAACAAAAACAAAAACAAAAACAAACAACCTACTGAAAGGGAGAAGATATGCACCAATGATACACTGATAAAGAGTTAGTATCCAAAATATAAGGAACTCATACAGCTTAACACTAACAAAATAAACAATTTGATTGAAAAATGGACAAAGGATCCGAATGACATTTCTCTCAACAGGACATACATTTGGCTAATAGACAAATAAAAGATGCTCAGCATCACTAATCATCAGGGAAATGAAATTAAAACTATAATAAGATATCACATCACAGCTGCCAGAATGGCTGTCATCGATAAATCCACAAACAAGTATTGTTGAGGATGTGGAGAAAACGGAACTCTTAAGCACTGTTGGTGGGATTGTAAATTGGTGCAGCCACTATGGAAAACAGTATGGCGTTTCTTCAAAAAATTAAAAATAGAACTACCAATATGACCTAGCAATTTCACTTCTGGGTATTTACCCAGAGAAATCCAAAACACCAATTCGAAAAGATATATGCATCCCTGTTTCATTGCAGTATTTACAATAGCTAAGATATGGAAGTAGCCTGAATGCCCATCAACAGACAATTGGATAAAGAAGTTATGCTTCATATATACAATGAAATATTACTCAGCAATTGAAAAAAATTAAATCCTACCATTTGCAATGACATGGATGGACCTAGAGGTTATTATGCTAAGTGAAATAAGTAAGACAGAGAGAGAGATAAATACTGTATGATTTCACTTATATTGCAGAATCTAAGGAACAAAAAAACAAACTAATCAAAAACAAGCTCACAAATATAGAGGACAGTCTGGTGACAGCCAGAGGTGAGAGCAGTTGGGGAAATAGGAGAATGGGGTGAAGGGTTAAAGAAGTACAAATTGGTGGTTGATAGATGGTCATGGAATGGGGAGCATGGCATAGGGAATGCAGTCAGCATTAATGTAATGGCTAGATGGAGAGCCAGAGGGAAGAAAGAGTAATTAGAGGGATCATTTTAGAAACTGTCTAACCAATGTATTGTATACTTGAAACTAATAATAAAATAAAAATTTTTTAAAAGGATATGGAAGCAACCTAAGTGTCCATCAATAGATCAATGGGTAAAGAAGAAGTGGTATATGTATACAATAGAATATAACTCAGCGGTGAAAAAGAATGAAATCTTAACATTTGTGACAACATGGATCTAGAGGGTATTATGCTAAGTGAAATAAGTCAGACAGACAGATGCTATATGTCTTCACTTCTATGTGGAATCTACAAAACAAAAGAACAAACTCATACAGAAAACAAATCAAATGTTGCCAGATTGGGAGGGGGGACAGGGATGGGTGAAAAAGGTGACGCAATTAAGAAGTATAAATTGCCAGTTATAAAAATAGTCACGGGGATGTAAAGTACAGCATAGGTACCATGGTTACCAGACTTATGGGGTGATCACTTCACAACTTATATAGACATATAATCGCTATGTGGTACACCTGAAACTAATACAATATATTATATCAACTGTAATTTAAAATACATTTTTAAAGAAAGGACTAAAAGTTTTCTTATCAGAAGGAATCCAGTTAAGATTAAAAAGCATAGATTTTTAAAGAAACCAATTGGCTCTTTTTAATGGCTTTGCCCAGAACACTTGGTACTCTGAGGGAAGAATGGAAAAAAAACTGGAAGGCGCTTTCTGCAGGGTAGGAGATTGGCAGGATGGGTATGTGGGAGGGATGGAAAAGCTAAGCAGTCTAAGTTTCTCCACAGGGATATTGTTGATTTGGTTCACCCTGGAGTGCAAGCTAAGAAATGAGAGGTGAGGCCAGGAAAAGAGTAATAGATAAGCAGCCTTTTAAAGTGTGTTTGTGTGTGTGGGGGCGGGGGAGGAGGAGAGCGAGGGTTAAAGGGATTCGAAATTATAAAGAAAGTGAAGAATAAATTATTTTGAAAAGGGGGAGTAAGTAGAAAGATGATTGGGGAACTTCAAAATTTGAGATTTTGGAGGTAGAATTCTGAGGGGTGAGTCCAGAAAATATATTATTTTTCTAAAACACAGAGGAGACCATCTCTCTTTGTGGCTTGTAAACCTCTATTTCAGGGTGAAGTCATTACTACTTAAAGAACAGACAAGGCTTATCACAACCTAACCCCATCCTACTTTTCCAGGCAAATGTCTTTATTTCTTCTTGTGAACTCTATATTCTAACCCCATTGAATTCCTCTCTGCCCCGAATTTTGAAGGCTTTTATCTACTTTGCACATGCTGCTCCCCCCGTACATGAAATGCTCTTCCTCCTCTGCCTTGTAAAAACTCCTGTCCATCTTTGAGACCTAATTTAAATGGCACTTCCTCTGCCAAGGTTTTCCAGGCTCCTGCGAACCACACAGAGCACATCTTCACTTCACCTCTACTCCCACAGTACTGTTTAGAAAGCCTATGGAATTTTACCACAAGTATATGGACTTGTCTCTCCAGTAGATTGTAATTAAACCTTGAAGTCAGAACGGAATTCTCTTCTTTACCACAGGGCAAAGGTTTTTAATATCTGCTTTTGTTGTCTTTGTTGTTGAATTTTAAATGAATGAGCTAATGCAGTGCTTCTCAAATGTTAATATGCATTCGAATCACCTGGAGATCTTGTTAAAATTCGGAATCTGATTTAGTCAGATTCTGCCTTTCTAATAAGCTCCCAGGTGATGCCAGTGCTTCTGGCTCATGGAACTAAGCCAGAGTGTCTTTGCCCAAGTAAATAGTGGAAGTGACGTAAAGATAAAGGTCAGGAATATGGCAGTGGAACAGTTATGGGGACAGAGACTTGAAAAAAAAAATCCTCAGTATCAACACTAGAGTCCTAAAAACGATAGCAGAAAATCATGAGGGGAGAGATGCTTATATCATGGAATAAAGCAGGAGATCATTGTGGAGGACAGTAGTTGACAAGACTAGGATGCCATAGTTGTATGACTTATGTTTTATGAAGAAAGAGGCCGTTCGGTGCTGGCAGGGTGAGGGAATGGGGAAAGCTGCCTACTAGGGGAGGGGAAGCCCTGAAGAAATGGGAGGAACTAGAATTGGACAGGGAATCATTTTCTAATCTTAGGTTTACAGATTCAAAACACAAAAATTATTTTTCTTTAAACTCATAGATGACAGGAAAAGTAGCATAATAGGCATTCAGTTCTCACATGTAGTCTCACGGGTCTAATAATGCTAAGATGGGTTCGGTGATCCTAATTTCTTTCAAGTACTACTGTATAGAAGTAACATGCGCTTTTTTGTAATATAGGGAAAAAGGCAAAAATGTTTAAATCTCCTCCCACTAATCCCCTTCCCCCACAATGAAATAATATTTACAGCCTAATGTGTACTCTTCTAGCTTTTATCCATATGTATGCATAGGACAAATATGTATGCATAGACGGAATTTTTCAAATTCCATAATGGTATTTTTGCATGCACATTATTCTGCAGATTGTTTTTCTCACTTAGGAATATGTCATAAACATCCCCCCGGGTCAGTGGATAGAAGTCTAACTTATTTTTTTCCTATCACTTTTAAATAGCTGTGTATAAATATAGATATCCCATAATTTGTTCTGCCATTCTTCCATTGATGGAAAGTTGGGTAATTTCCAGTTTTGCTACGAAAAAAATATGACACACACAAAAAGTCCTATTGTTACCCATGCCTCAGTAACAGAACTCTGTGACTTCAGCCAGCCATACATATCACAAGTAACTTTGATATCAAAGACATTTTTAACGAAGCATAGCAGTAGCCAGGCCTCTGCTATCCAGTATAGTAGCCCCTCGTCACATTTACCTTTTTTTTTTTTAATCCCGCTGCCCCCACTACATTTACCTATTTAAACTCGCTAAAATTAAATCAAATTAAAAATTCACTTCCTTAGTCACAGCCTTATTTCAAGTGCTCAACCACATGTGAGTAGCAGCTACCATATTGGACAATACAAAAGAGACCATTTCCATCCTCACAGAAAATTCCATTGGCCAGCCTGGACTAGACACTCTGTTACATTCCTAAAGAGGACCATATTTTCCAGTGGGCTAATGTAATGAGAGCACACTTCAAAAAGTACAAACTCTGTTTTAATTGGTTGCCTCTGCAGTTACTTCAATGAGAATCAATACCCAGATGAAGCAAAGAGAGAAGAAATTGCAAATGCTTGCAATGCAGTTATACAGAAGCCAGGTAAGGCGGCAGCAAGCACCATTTTGCTCCGTGGTGGAGCTCAGCTTCAGGTCATTTAGGACCCTAAATCTCTTCTTACCCATCCCAACTGAGTGCTCTCAACTCTCTCTGTGCCATCCTTCTGTGGATAGTCACTGTTCTGTCCTGTTCAAACTATACTTCTTAGGGATGTGATTATGGTACTCCTCCAAATCAAATATTCACATGGGAATGTCTCTGCTTAAGATATGAGAGATTGAGATGTTTTTTAAAGACTATGTAGGTTTCTCTTTCCAAAAATATAGCATAAATACAATTTCAAAATAATTTTAAAGTTTGGAATATTTAAGCAGGGTTAAAAAAATCTATCTTAATCTTTTTATTAACATTTTCTATAAATTGTATGATTCCGTTTTCCTGTTTGAACAAAGAATTCTTTTTGGAGTTGGCATCTATCTCCTTCCCATATTGGGATGACTTCTGCTTAGCTAGGAAGAATTGAGAGTAATTCCATTCTGAAGTCCTATTGTTCCTATGCAGGTCAGTGGAGCCAATTAAACACTCATGTCTTTTCTTCTGTGTACCAAAATATTCCACATTTTATGGGTTTGCTACCAGAAACCATTCTTAGTTAAGATGATCCGATGGATCTCCATTTGGCTGGTTAATTTGATTGGAATAAAGGCTATACACAAAAGTGTCAACGCTTTATAATAATTTAGTAATTTATTCTCCCTTAGCTAGAAGCCAGACTGCTAACAATCTAGACTCTGCCAATTCAGCTCCAACAACATCTAAACCCTCATTTCGCACAAGCCAAAGTCCCAGTCCGAAAACTAAAGGAACACAAACTCTTCCCGGAAAACACTTTACCCGGAAGTCATCAAGGCCCTAACTTGTTTTCTAGTTTCTCCACCCACTGTGGATTAAAAGCTGAAACAGAAAAGGACGGGGAGGAGGGAAAGGTACAGGTGGGTCCTTGTTGGCAATTCATGGTGCTGTTTGTAAGAAGTCATATCTGACAGCATAGAAGATAATAAATCTAAAATGCAACCTGAATTGTGCTGTGTTCCTGCTTAGTTACAATAATGGATGGTCATAATGACCTTTAGTCCCCAAGAAGGCCTGAATAATATCCTGTCTTAAGACAGCAGGAGACTAGTTAATATAAGGTTTTAAAGATGTAAGTAAACTTCAGCTCTCTGGAAACTTGATAAAGAATAACATATTCATCTAGAATGATGATAATGAAATGAAGCCTGCATGTACTATCATGTGAACTTCAAACCCTAGCCAACTGACTTTGTGGAATTCTTTAACATTGTATTTAATATTAGAATTCTTTAATGTGTGGCTTTCTGAATTGAAGCATTTTGTTACTAGTTGCTCTTTGTATATTTATGTTTCTTTATTCAATGATAATTTGAGTGTGAACATAGTGCTAGGTAATGCAAAAAAAATCTACCAGTATCTGTTATTCTAGCAATCAATGAAATCAAAAGAACTTTTCAAAAATAAAAGTATTATCCCTTAAAACTAGTCTCAGACATAGATTATCTGAATTTTATCACATGCATTCACAGGCAAAAAACTGTCAGATCTGGAACGAGTCACCTCCCTGAAAGTGTATAATTGGTTTGCGAACAGACGGAAGGAGATCAAGAGGAGAGCGAACATCGGTAATGTATGAGAGGGGCGGCTCTCGCCTTTCAAGCGGTTGTGTGTGTGAGGGGCTGAGCTGCGGATCTGAAGTGCCCTAAATTTTAAGCCTAGTAACTATTGCCCTTATGTTTTTCTTCATTGTACTTTTAATAACCCAAAGTTAGTATTACGTATACTATTTGTATTATAATAATGACATAATTCTTTCTAAAACTTGTTCTTAATGTTCTAGAATCTAGAATTAGACATGGCCTTTGTGCAATTACTCCTGTCATGCATATTACCTGTAAGGTCTCTCTCTCGAGGGAATGATACTCTAAGCTTCTTTGTTGTTACTGGGCTGTGACTTCAGTATTAAGAAACATCTGATTGTTAAAATTGGAATGAAAGAATATTAATAGACGGAATATAGCAAAAGGCAGAGATTTAAAAAAGCATTTAAGAACTGTGAATTGATGAGATTGGGATGGGAGATTGGTTTTGAGCTTCTAAAATGATCTCATTTATAAACTTACTCCCTCTTCATCATTACAAATCTCAAACGCTTTATAGAACCCCAAGACAAGAGAGCTGTTTCATTAGTTGGTAAGTATTTCTAAAGCGCCTGACAGCCACTCAGACATAGTGTACATAGCGACAGGGACCCCAGAATGGCAGACGTGCTCCTCCCCTGCCCTGTGTGCAGCTAGATTCCATCCGTCTGCAATTGAAACGAAACAAAATGTAGAGGATTCTGGGGACTTGTTCGATGACATTCTGATTGCCTCAACATGAAAATTAATTCGGTGTTTAGGCCATTACGATGATGTAACAGATAATTTAGGGATCTATTCGCTTTTTTCGAAGAAGCAGCAATCCTGGAGAGTCATGGAATAGATGTACAGAGCCCAGGAGGCCATTCCAACAGTGACGACGTCGATGGAAATGACTACTCAGAGCAGGTGGGCAGCTGAGCATTCGTTCTGGTTAGAGTGAGTGGGGTAGTATGACAACTCAATTCTGTGGGTGCGTTTGGTACGGGGTGGGGGAGAGGAGACAATCTGATGTCCCTCCACTGGGCTCATGTGTCTAGTTAGATTTTCATGTAACTAGAAAGGAATGTGGTAAGATTCAGTTGTCCTGTTGAATTTGTGAGAGATCGTTATTCACCCACATGGATTTATTGTCATACAACAGGATACTTGGCAAGTACGCAATGGGGAGGAGGAGGAGGGAAGAAGTTCAGAGGGAGGCAGAGAAGCAGAGAAGGTAGAAGAAGAGAGGAGGATCTGATCCAAACAAGCAAGTTACACCATTCACCACACACACACACTGTTTGAGAAATACTAGGGGCTACCGGGTAGCTGTGATCCATGGCTCGACATGTACCAATGCAGCACACAGTGGAAGGTCCCTCCCACTACGGCCCCATTGCAGTGGGAGCCCTCGTGCCGAGATGAGTGGTTCTTCCAGAATCTCTGGCACATTGACACACATCCTCTCATAAATGCATGTCTTCTCACCTCACCCTGACTTATTCTTCATTGCTTGGGGGGAAAAAATATATTTAATTGTAGCCACTGGATGGAATAATTTAGTAACCAAGAATGTGGGAATTTCTCCCCCCACATATCTGTTGACAGACTTCACTCAAATTTTTATAGGATTAAAAATTCACTTCCATTTGGAATATGGTGTCTTCTCCGAGACTCTGGGAAGGAAGCTTTCCTGTGATGTATACCCCTTTTCTTAGTTCCTCAGCCAGCTCTTAAATATAGTTCTATGTTTTCCCTTCTACCTATCATTGTACAGCCTCTGTTTACCAGCTTGAGCACAGATACTGCCAGAGAGCATGCAATCCCATGCCAGTCCTTTTTAAACTCTCAAGACCAGTCCGTGAAATTGAGAATGAAGCAATGGTAACCGTACTTCCCAAGGGTTACCTTTTTCTGTTTCGGGCTCCAAATCATAGCTCCACATTTTACTCAAAAGAACGTTCTGTAAGCCTTTCTAATTGGAAACATTCCTGTTATTTTTCAACCTACCAATGTAGGTGGGTCATTTCCATCTTTTTTTCCAGATGCCCTAAGGGCAGCACTTCCCATGATCTCACGCTTTTTTTCCGAAAGGACTTACCCTTTCCAAAGCTTTTTGATGCAGAGTCCCCTGAAGATGTGACAGGTGAGAAACTTACCCCTTATTTGTAACACTGTCTCCAGTGCCTTGACAAATACCCTGCAGTGCCAGTTTCCTTCACAGCTTTGTTGTTTAACACCTCGAGCTGCGTGCGGAGGGAGAGCCTCACATTCCCTCTAAATAAGACACCTGCCGCTTCCCTCGCACAGCTGCCTTACAGCAGGAGGGTGCCACACACTTTCCCCCACGGCCGTTTCCGGCACTTACACTTCTGTCTTGTTGTAATTGAGTTTTGTATATTTTTTTTTTACAAAAATGTATTTTTATCCATAAGATGTTGGTGTCTGTCTAGTTTTTTGTCTAGTTTTCTCAGTTCAGTAGAGAGATACCATGAATTCTAATAATCTATTTGTAAGAGTACCAATCTAGAATGTAATAGCTCACTAGTATGGCCTTCAGTGAATAGCACTATATTTTTTGCAAAACTGGTATAAGCCATGTTTGATTATCATC
>NW_006431918.1:3965333-3979333 GCF_000325575.1 Pteropus alecto | reverse complement strand
CTCGTTGAATCATAAAAATGTCAACTTGAAGTCTCTGGACCTATATCCATTCAGTGTCTACTTAAATACATTTCACCTCCACTCTGCCTTGAGCCCCCCCACCCCACCCCAGTTTCCTCTCACAGATGTTCGGCCTCCCCTTGTCCCAGCATGCCTTTCTGTGAGCTAGAGAATTTTACCAGTCCACTAATAACATTTGTTTCCTATTTCTGCACGTCTAGGATGACAGCACTAGCCATAGTGACCACCAAGACCCCATCTCATTAGCTGTGGAAATGGCAGCAGTCAACCACACTATCTTGGCATTGGCCCGACAAGGAGCCAACGAAATCAAGACAGAGGCCCTGGATGACGACTGATCAGGGAGGGGTGAACACGAGAAGTTAACTTAGTTTAGACGTAGCACCTTAGCAGACTTTCTTCGGTCCTTAACATGTGTTCTTACAGTATAACTTGCAGTTTCTTGTATGTCAGTTAGCCGTTAGGGTCTTCTTGTTCTGTGAAGATGGCATGGTGCCCTCAGCCTTTGCATATACTCTCTCAGTATTAATTCCCAATAAATAATAACCAACCAACCAACCAACCAAACTTCCCTCTCCCAGCCCCTGAGGCTAGAAAATCTTGCTGCTCTGTCTTAGCATTCCAAGAAAGTGCTTCCAGGTATTTAGATAGCCCTCAGTTCTCAAATATTAGGCTACATGTAAAACCTTGGGTACTTTTAGATTCCTGAAACACTAGTCTGTACCCCTTTTCCTTCCTCAAGACTGATAGGATGCAAGCTGAGGCAGTGTGGCCCAGGATTGGCAGACACCATTTGGGGAGTATCCGCAGAGTAAAAGGAACACTAGAATCCCCACCTGAGCGTGGGAATAATTGATTTCCAGCTGCAATAAGCCGTGCCTCATAACAGTCACACTGTGGCTAGTTCTACTCCCTCGGGTGCTGTGCTGAGAATGGCAGTGGGAGACTCAGTCTCAGATTCTGGTCGATGGTAACATGCCTGACTGGCACAGACATCCTTTCCTCTCACAAGCTGAGTGACTTAGTAGATAAACTACTGCCTTCTGCCTTTGGGACCATGATTAAAACAAACAAAAAAAGACAAAAAAAAAAAAAAGTCGTTAAGAAAAAACAGCTTGAGAGGCGTTGGGAAAAAACATGAGCTGAATGTCTAGTGGACGCTAAGTCCAGTTCTCAGAACCACTGTACGTTGTATGTGGTGCAGGTACGTGCCTGTCTGGAAAAGCGCTGGAGGCCATCATGGAAGCCGCTTTGCTTCCTGTCTGTGTCCCGTTCCCTGCTACCAAAAAAGGCAAGGATGGAACTAAGGTCAGAAATGAGTGAACGAACTTCCAGTCTTTGTATCCATTAACTGAAGCCCCCTCAATAGAAGAGGTTGATAGATGACTTTATAGTGGGATTATGCTGACTGACTATCACAAATGCAAATACTTTCCTAAAAAGGAGCAGGAAAAATGGGACATTTGCCACTTACGTGGTGGGTCTGCGAGATACGACGGGGTGTGACTGCTTTGGTGTTCTCTTTACTCTGTCCTTGTAGAGGTATGAAAAGTTGTATTGCTACAGGCAATTTATTTAATAATTGGAAGCCATATTGATAATGGATGTGGTAATATTTGTAAAGTTTAATCTACTTTAAGCGGCAGTAACTAATGGAATTTTTTTCCTTGATCACATATGTAGCACTTTTGTTACTTTTTAAAGATATTTATATTTGATAAATCTTTTTTTTCATTTTGAGAACTCAAAATACCAAACAGTGAACTTGCGTTATAAAGTCACCCTGTGATCACCTTGTCATCTGGTAGCAAAATGATGAACTATTCATGCATCAAAGAAAATTACATCTGCTGGCCTTGTATGAAAATGATCTCTTGGCATCCCGATTAAATGACACCCTGCCACTGGTAAGAGGAAACAGCCTTCGATGTATCAGCTTAGGGTGTGTCTGAAAGAGGCACGGCTGCTGTCTGTCTTCTGCCTCATTCCATGTCTCCTCTCTGTGTATAGCGAAGCCTTGTTTAAAGGGGTGTATGGGGCTGGCTGTTAAGCGGGGCGTCTGTCTTTTCGTCCATTACCTGAAAGCGATCTCTGAGATAGAAGGAAGGTGCCATATCCATACCCCCTGACCCCTCCTTCCCCACCAAATGTATTCAACTTAAAACTATTGAGAGAGAGACTTTCTTTCTTCATTTTTCCCTTTCTCGTTAGTGACATATTGCATATCTGCCAGTTTTTAGCTGGTCTAGCTCCACTGAAGGCACATGCTGATGAGACTGTCTCTGTATCTGTTAATCCTGCTTATGTTGATGTGAGGAAGCCTTTGAAAAAGCATGAAAATGCCACCTTGTGTGGGCCTGTGACTTTAAAGAACTATCGGCAGGGCCTGGCCTGCTCTTGTCCATGGATTTCAGGGGGAAAATGTATATAATTTTTCAGCTTCCAAGAGTTGAAGTAGGACGGAGTAGTCTTTTCTGTTTTACTGTATTACTTGAACCAACAAATTCAAGAGTAGCATTTGTTATTCTCAGGAATGATTCCCCCCACACACCCACTCATTTTCTTTCTTGATGTATTTGAATTTTTATTTCATTTAGGAGATTGTGTTATCTTTCTTTTATAATACTTAGGAAAAATATAACATATTGTATCTTTCCATTTCGGTGAAATTTTGTTGGCTTATTCTCAGCTGAATCAGGAGAAGGAGAGAGAAAAATACACTGTCTGACAAGCCACATCCATGATTTATTGTAAGGAGATTATTATAATTGATAGCTTCTTTATGATGGGGTTGCTAGTATCATTTGTTCTTGCTGGTCTTTTTAAAGAAACAGACTCAAACTGTTAAGACAGCTGCAGTTTCTAAAGAGCTACAGTGATTGCCAGAGAAAAGCTAAAAGGTTTCATTGTTTTAAGACCTTTAAGGAAGAGAAAGAAAAAAATAACAGAATAAAGGAGAGTGAGTATCCATGAAGGCAGTAAGACCCTATCTGGCAATCTGGAAAGAGGAATGTGTCCATCAGTGCAGGATGGCATCGCACTGAGCCTGGTGAGGGCAGGAAGAGGGGCTCTTTCACCCAGAATTTTTCTTTAATTAAAGAATACTGCAGGCCTGCTCTTAAGACCCACTGCCTTACATGTAACGTTTCTTTTTTCACCAAGAGTACAAATTTAATTCTTTACCACCAGATTTAAATTTACCATTAGTTTTCTTGTTTCTTACCAGGTTTAATTCCACTATTTTGTCCAGGCTACCTTAGTTATACCGGCATGTGGAGTTGTCACTAATTTGTAATATCTTTGGATGGTAAATTTTCTTCTTAAGCTTTTTAAGTTTGACAGGTGGTATTGAAATAGAAACCCTAAACTGCTCTCTTACTGAAGTGAAAATAACTGGGCTTTTAAAAACTCCCATGCTGTGATTTTCGTTTGTTCTGTCCTCTTCTCTCTCAATCCACCATGTACATTTCTTCAGGCTCCAGAGGACTATTTCAGGGGCTGCTCCTTCCTGGGTGAGGAAGACTAAAAGTGGGGGTTGGGGGAACCTTTCCAGCAGTTCATATAACTTGTCTGGGTTTTTTTTTTTTTTTTTTTTTTTTAAGGACTTCATTGAATTACTATGGTCACATGTGTAAACTTCCTAACCTTCTTAAAACAGTCTTACAAAGGGACCTTTTAAACATGGATCATCCTCAGAGATTTCTGCCTGTTGATAACCCTAACATCGGATGGAGGCAGGGAGAGCAGTACGATACACTTTTATCCTGAGACCTTCTAGTGCCAGTTGGTACCAAATAGACATTGTTTTATTTCAGCGAAGCTTGTTTTGTTGGAGTACCCTTAAGGCAGTTTTCTTCACAATCTCCATCCTTTAAGTGGTAGATAAATGTGGTTCCCTTCTGTCTACCTGTGGAACCCATACAGTTCCACACACTGTCCCACACATTGTCATTGGTGGGACAGCCCTCCCCCCACATTCCCATATGCCTTCACAGGAAGACCCCTTTAGGGTACCTTTTACTTTAGCTCAGTAGAAGTGACCACCTGAAAAGATGTGAATGAGGAAGCAGCAGCTCATAAGTCACTGAAGTATACAAAATCCAGTACTCCATTTCCTAGATTTGTGATGGCAGGCAGTCCAGTGATCGACAGTAGCTCTGGATAACTGGGGCCAGATATCCAGGTATGTTTTTACCTCAGAGTGGACTACTTATGAAGAGCTTGCATATGCAGGTGTTTCATTTCTCTGCTTGGCCTTTGTCTTTGTAAACCTGGCGTTTGGATTCCACCAGGCACCAGGAATGTCCCGTCGCATCCTCTCCATCTGTGAAGCTCTTCTTCCGTTTTCCTCTGGGCTCCAACACTAAGGCTTCATCTTAAGCTGACTTCTTGGCTGGAGTTTTTTATTTTCCGCTGCAGCCAAAGTAGGTGGGTGTGGTCCATCTCTTCACACAAACACTCCTTCCTGTCTTGCAGCCCATCTTTTTGACCAGCTACATATTCCACTGACCAGCTGCATTATCTCTGCCCATAACAGTGGAAATAATCCCTTTTTCGTAAATGATCCCCACACTGTCCTAAAAATGTGAACTTCAAGTCCAGTCCTTATTCTCTTTGGTCTTAAGAGAGATTTGGTCAGAAGCAGTCTTCCCCTTTAACTCATGGCTCTGCCTTTGTCTTTTTTTCTTCTGAGAACCACCAGAATATTTTTTCCCCCGTGAGTCTCAACAGATTCTTAGGCAATAATTTTTCTTGTTGTTGATGATCTTGTGCTAAGTAAGTAGCACTCTGCCTCGAGTAGTCCTGACCCTCTGCATTGTGAGTTGGTTTTATTTGTTGATCTGTCTGTGATTTAAATCCTAGGTTGGAGTAGTGATAGAGTTTGTCATTTTGTTGTCGTGATTATTAGTAATGTTTTACTACTGTATTCATTGGGGCTGCATTTGAGACCAGCCAAATCCATTTATAGCTTTACTGAGCCGGATTTGTTTGTCAGGACTTCCCAAGTGAAAGTTGGGCACAGTGGCCAGCTCCTGCTGGTGGTATCCTTGTGGGGCGTAGGGGTGGGGCGGGGGACACTGTGGGAGTGGGGCAAGGGTGGGAATTACGCATATAAAACATTCCTTTTTGTGTGCTCTCTAAATAGCAAGGATGTTTACTCAGGATTTGGGGATCAGTTGTCAGCCATATTGAATTTGGCAAACTGAGCTGCATGCCCTGACAACCCTCTGTTTCTTCATTTCCATGTGTCTAACTTACATTACCCGGTAACACCTAAGTTATCCACTTGACAGGTTTTGCACCATAATGAGAGCTGAAGGCTTACCCCGGGAGGCAACTATGAACGAACGGCCAGGTGACCCTGTGAGGGTGGCCCTGACGGCAGGATGCTGTCGTCGCAGGGCCCTTCCTTTTTCTGTGCTGCAGTCTCCTTCATTACATGCTCTTCTTTTCAAAAGATTAACTATCACTTAAGAGGAAAGCTTTCCTTACCGACCTCTCTCAGGAGAACTACTGTACTAAAGTGGTGGGCAAGGCTTTTAGTGCATCGAGCCTATGAGTCCCTTTGCCGATTACAGAAACTCCCCTCACAAACAGATTGGGTTTGGAAAGGCTGTTCTTAATTCTCATTCTTGATAAGTGGACACACTAAGCTACTGCTCTCACCATCTTTGAGGGCCCAGGGTGGCCTCGTCGATCTGAGGCGCAACCTCGCTCATGTCTATGGACATTCAAAAGCTGGAAGTTTATAAATTGAGAAGTTTCCATGTCAGCATCATTATTCTTTCTTGGTGGAGATGAGAAATAGCAGCAAAAAGAAAGCTAACAAGCTGAAAAATCCAGTTTCCTATAACATTGCTTTTCTCTTGTAATCAAGAGGGGAAGAAATATAGGAAAGAGGGGAACTTTGGCTGCACCCAAGGATCTCACATCCCCTTCTCATCACCACCCAAGGAGCTCAAGATGTCAGAGACGCCTTGGGGTTACAAGTGTGCATACCCCTGTACTCTCCTTTATCATTGTGCATGTGACACGTGGGGCCGGGCCGTGAGCAGAACTAAACCTAGTTGACTCCATGCAGGTGAAAGCCAGCTGGCGGTTTTACTGCGCTGACGGTTCGCCACACGCATCGCACGCCATCATCTCATGCGCCAGCTCCCTAACAACAAAGGGAAGGAAGGGCGAGTCTGCATGTCCCTTTTACTTGGCAAGTTTTCAGATCAGTTTGTCCCAGTATTGCGCCCTCCGGTGGGCGTCTGAGCCCCACAGTGCAGCCGGTGCGGGTTCAGGAGCCGTGTGTGCTGTCACCATATCTACCACACGGTGACCAGAGTAGGGCGTGTGCACACAGCCTGGCTCTCGCTTCATACATCTTGGGATGCCGGCTCCCTTGACTGCATTTTCATTTTCTCTTTTAAATAAAAGTGGCTCCATATAGCCATAATTAACTCTCAAATTCACACTGGTGTGCTGTGATCAAATGAAGGTTTGCCTGAATCCTTTCAAATTGTAACCATGGTAATTGAGGGGGGTGGCATAGAATGAATATATAAAAATATAATGACAATTGTTCTGAATGACTGAGTGTCCTCCTGACATGTAATTAGCTGTTTTAGCAAGACGTAGATTGGCATGGTCATAATTGAAAGGACTTCTGTCCCTTACGTGATTGGAGATGGCAGATCTCCCATTCTCTGTTCCCTTTTAGCACTAACGCGCCCAAGAACATTTGGAACAGCAGCTCAGTAAACTGAAATAATGACATGGTGTTTGTGTCCTCTCCGAAGTGAAAGAAGGATTTGGAGTTATTTCAGCTTCAGAATGGAAGACTGATTATTGCTCCCCATTTGACTTCTAAATGATTTGAAACCTCTCTCTCACATCCAGTTTCAACCTGCTCCACCTTTGGCAGAAAGTTCAGTCAGAATCCCGCACTGAGTCAGCCACTGACAAGGCCTCCAGGTGGTTGTGCCACTTGCTAACCAGCTAGCGTATTATGTCGGCCTAACTTCAGGACATTTACTGCTTAACAAACCCCCTAGAATTTTTAATTTTTCCTTAGTTACTTGATACTTATTTCCATTGCCATCACCATTAGAAAGTGTTTCTCCAACAGTTTACACATGAGTTAAATAGGGTTTTCCTCATTGGATCACATGACACGAACACATACGTAAATGAACACGCGGGCTTGAAACAGCTGTGTGGCATGAATGGAATACTGATATCTGCAATGTCCAGAAGTTACTGGAGCAAAAGGACACGCGTGAGTTGCACCCGGGTTTTCGCACATCGCTCTCACACGGCAGTTCCCAGCTCCCTCACGTCAGCAGCCTGTCCTCCTGAGTGTCCCCACTGGTCTGCTGTGTCAGCCGGACTGTCCGCCTAGCCCTGCCCAATCCATGTTCTTTCCCTCCCACTTCCTTCCTGTCTTTTCTGTCCACCCCGCCCCCATCGGGCACCATGTGATCTTGACGCCGTACACAGTCCCCTGCCCAATGAGGCCCATCGTTGTCACCCTGCGGCCTCACGCCAGGTAGGAGCTGCCACGTCACTCTCTAGCCTTTCTCCCTCACCTGAATTCTCTGTTCAGTTATGTGATGGAGAGTGAGTCTTCACACACACCAGCACACAGCACCGTGCCCACCGGCCCTTCACGGGCTGCTTCACGCCCCGGCTGTGCCTCTGAGCCCTTTCCGCGGCCTGGACACTCCAGGACTGGCTAGTCGCCACTAAACATACAGCTCCTGTTTTTGTTCAAATTCTGCTGCTCATCCTCAAAAATCTTTTCCCCTCTCCGCATACCAGAAAAAATCCTAACCCAAATGCTAGTTAAGCTTCGGTTCCATGAAAATGCCGAGGTAGGCCACTTTTTTGTAACTGTTCTGTCCTGTATCCATACACACACACACACACACACAGAGAATTTGGAATGGGGTGCCCTTGGGGTTCTTTTATTTTTGTTCCCCTCAAAATACCTGCAGTCCAATGTATAGTTGGATTGGATCAGAAAAAATGCCATGAACAGTTTTTACTCAGTCCTTCTCTTTCTATAACATCTGAAAGCGACTGTCAGCACCCACCCCACGTGCCAGCTTTCAAGACACAAGTATTGTCGCTGAGACTTCTCCATGGGACCCGATCAGTTTTCTGACAGTTGGAGTGAGTGTGGATTTATGACCCTAAAGTGTAGCGTATCCATCCCTTTTCTTATTTTCCCAGCTAACAGATAACTATCTCCATTAAAATTGAAAATCTGTCTTAAGATTAGTGATTTTGAGAACTGACTAGATGAGTATAATTCTGTGATTTGTGAGACATGCATTAAAACAGCCAGCAGAACATTCTGATTATCTGCCCACATTCAAAGAAAATAGAATTATCAGTGCAGTTAAAACCTTCTAACACAATCTACTATTTTAGGGATCAAAGTATTAGATGTGCTACTTAAGGGATGGTGCTACTTAAAAAGAACTAGAGTTAGCAAGACATTTACCTTCCCAGATGTTTCAAAAGAGGCCACTCTGGAGATTCAAAAAACCCTACACCCTATATTCCTTTACCATCAGCAGCCCCCGCTAAAAAGAAAAACCAGTTCACCAAAATCAGTGAAAAGATAGGTAGTGCGTACTTATGAAATATGTATTTTGGGGGAAGAAAAGACCAGAAGTTATTCTTATAAGAAACTAGAGTAAAGATGCCATCATTCTAAACGATAATACCACAAAAGACAAACATCCAGACCTCCGAGCGTTCGAGGCTCGTGACAGCAGCTGACCTTCACTGAGCACATACGGCGTGTGGGGCGCTGTGCTGAGTGTTTACATTGCCTCACTAGTTCCCGAAGATTCTCAGACCCTACACTGAGCTGTACCACCTTAATGGAGTCAAGTCAAGTCTCCAGGTGTTTCTTCATCATCTTAGAATGTTAATTGGAGAACGGATCACACGGAGTCTGCCTAGCACTGTTCTAAAATCACTGCATTTAACCTGTTTCACCGTCTCATGGGACGGGACAGTGCCGGATGATCCCTGCCAGCACACTGTCGCACTGCCGTCATCCTCCCGTGCACTAAATTCCCTTTGACAGTGGACCACGCTGCCGTGATGGTCCAGACCCCGAGCATCCCTCCCCTGGGCTTTTCTCCCCAGTCAGTGATGGTGACAGGACCGCAGCCTTGGCAGCTGTGATGTGAAACCTCTTGTTTCAAGTCTCCCGTCTCCAAGAGGCGAACGTGAAGGTCTTGCCTTTTACTGCGAAGAAATGTGACGGCCGTCTTATTAGTCTGAGTTCTGAGGGGAACTGGAATTTACCAGCACCCCTTGGCTGTAGTTCCAGTTAGTTGAGGCAGAAAATATTAAAATCTCAGACTTCCTGTTTTTTCTCTCCTCTGCTCTTCTAACGTTTTCTTGGCACTGGTTAACTTTCAGGCATCCTGCTTGTGTTTAGAGCCATTTTGCTAACTCATTCTGCTGTCTCTTCCCTCAGAGTCACGAGAGGCAGTGAGGCTGGGCCCATACTTGCAGAGATTGGGGGCCCTGGGATTCTGGTATTGATTAGTATCTGCCCTGCCCTGTGGGCTGTAGCTCCTCATGAGCTTCCAGCGGCCAGCAAGCAGCAGTTGTGGAGATAAATCCAGATTTTGCCTCAGCATAAGAACTCTCTAATAACCACATCCAGCAAAGGGGCAAGTGGCCTCAGGGTTCACGTGGAGGCTAGTGACTGCCGTCAGGGACATGGGCTTTAAGCTGGCCCAAGGACTCAACTAAAATGTCATGTTTCTCTTCCCTCCTCTAGCTCTTATCCTCTCAAAAATAAGTAGTTCTCCAGGGGCCGGCTCTGTCACTGTCTCTTCTGATCTGCTGTCATGTCCTAGGCATCCTTGAAGCCCGAGAGTGGAAACCACCCCAGGAGCAAATCCCCATTTGGAGTGGCCCATGGGAGGGGCTCCCTGGAAGACTGCTTGGGATTGGTGGTTCCCATAATAGGCAGCTTGTTTCATTAGCTGGCTAATGGGGTTTCTGATTATCCACTGACTCCACCAGAAAAAAACACCCGAATGTGAAGGAAAGAGGGTATCTGTACCTGTTTAGGTATTGATCCAGATTTGGCATCTGTGGTGGCACTGAAATTTTGGAATGGAGACACTTAACTCCTTCCCTCGGAAGGAGCATGTGACTCTCACCAGCCAGCACACGTGGCAGAGGCAGAGATGGGTCATGAAGCTGCTCCCCTTTGAGCTCTTCCAACTTCCCATCATTTCCAGGTCGAGTTTCATTCTCAGTCTCATTTTCTGGCTTCCTTTGAGCACAGAAACCTCTCTCCTCTTTTTTTTTTTTTTTTTTTTTTTTTTTTTTTTTTTTTTTTTTTTTTTCTTGCGCTTTACTGGAACTAAGAGCCCAGCATAAACTTGTGAGGGTCATCTTTCCACTTCATCATTCATTGAAGCTATTAAACTGGAAACAAAATGACATTAGTGCTGTATTAATGTAAACAGCAGCCACTCTAGTGATATTACACTGAACTCTCGTTTCTATGCCAGATCCACAGCGGGAGGTGGGCAGTCACACAGAAAGTGGATGAACGAAGGTGTGAGCTCAGCTATGGGCTCCGTTCAGGAACATTGTCGTTGGTTATGATTTGCCTTGGAAACCACATTTCAATACGTTAGAGTCAGCGAACCCCTTGATGCATCTCTGGAAACAGGCACCGGGAAACCTAAACCAAAGTTCCTGGGGGCTGGGGGGGGAGGGGGAAGGGCTCTGTCCAAGCGTTGGCGGCTCTGGCGAGGCTTGTCGCTCACTGGCTTTGCCAGAACACTCTTCTCAGAAGGGACTCTTCTTTTTCTAGTAGTTTTTCCCGCCTTGATAATAGAAAACAAGTCCACGCAGCCTGCGCCTCACACCCAGTCCTCCTGCCCCGAGCCTAGAGCGGGCCGTCCCAACTCCCCACATCTGCCTCTGCCTCGTCCGTTCGTTCATCCTGGTCTGCAGAACCCAGAAGGAGAAAGGCCTCTGCTGGGTCAGCCAGCCTGCAAGGTGGGACACTGGCCCTGCCAGAAAATGCCGAGAACATCCTAGTTGCCTCCTGGGAAGAGCCCGCAGCCTTCTCTGATTCCCCGTGGGCTCCCCTCCCTGCCACAGCCCTGGTCCCTCGGGTATGAAGTACCTTCCAAGAATAAATTTCTATTTATGTTTAAGTGCCTAAGCAAGTTACAGACCTCTGGAACCCACCAGAGAGTCGGCCTGTGCCCTGCCTCCTGCCCTTCCCCACCCTGCGCTTAGCCCTCGGGGGAGGGCATGGGCGGCTGCCCCTCCCCAGGGTCCCCGTCCGTCCCCATCGTTCTGCAGGCAGAACAACTGCCAGCGCAAGCGCTCGGGCAAGATCGCCGTTGCCCCATCAGGCCGGCTTTCTCACTCTTCCCTGTGCTTTTTTCGAGGTGTTTCTGTTGATGGTCTATGGTCTTGGTTCAGAGAGAATGTTTAGGAATCTGCTTAGCAAAATCTGTAGCTACTGAGTGAAGATGGGGGAGCAAGACACCCCTGGAGCAGCATCCTGTCTTTGTCAGCAGCTGCAAAGCGCGTCCAGATCCAGGAGGGCAAAGAGTCGAGTGATCACAGTTAAAAACATGATGATTCACTTGCCATCGTTAGTCACTGGAACCCTGGCCACCTCTCTGCGTCCTCTCTGCCCAGATTTGAGGTTCAGGATGTCTGCTCACAGCGGCTCAGCGGTAGGGTGAAGCAAGATCAGAAGTGCGTCTTTGAAAATGAGTGTGAGATTATGTGTTTGCTTCTTTTTAAGTCATTTAAGTCTGACCTAAATGCGGGGCCTTCATTCCGTGGTGGGTGTACGACGATCGTTTGTGACTGCGCTCTGTTCTCATCTCGGCACTAAGCAACGCTCACATGATTTGTTGGCGCATTGGGTTTCGCAAAATGGAACAATCCACAGCCAGGCACTTTATTTTCATTAATAATCCAACATTTTTGTTCGGACAATGTAATAACCCAAATGCTGGGCGTTCACATTTACGAGGTAGGGGCGTGTTTGCCAGAGGGAATCTTCTGACGGATAGAGCAGGGGAAGTGGGTTGATGGCAGTGATCAGATGGGTAACTATTGCCGTGGTGACCATGAAAGCGAGGCTCTTCTGGAGCATGTGACACCAACCCGGACGCGGGCAGTCGCTGTCACTCAGTTCTCTAGATGCTATTTTTATAGGTTCTACCAAGTGCTTATCAATTACCCAGGTTGTAATTGAAAGATGAATGTAAGGAGAGGGCAGTGAGCTGGGGGAACAACAGTGCAATGCGATTAGAGGCAGGAAGAGAAGCCCAGTTTCTTTTCACTTAACTGGCCTTGAACTTGGAGTGCTGAGGAGTAATTGTGTTGCGGGATGACAGGCAGCCCTGTCTACTGTCACGGGAGGGTGGGAACTACCTGGTGCAGCAAGTTAGAAAATGAGAAGCAAGCTTGCCTGCCGTAATTTGATCAGATACCACGGGACTGCCGGAAAGTCTTGCGCATCACCAAATACTCGAGTTATCTGTGGGGGGCTGTGTGGGGGCCCCGCAACTAGGCTGTGGCAGAGCGCCCCTCCTGCCTCAGCCATCGTGTGTCTCAGTCTTCATGTCTCCCGCTGGCATCTCCTGGTCTCTGTCCTCATCTTATATACCATGTGTCCCTGAGGGGTGTCGCACCTGTGTCCGAGTCTGCTGTAAGGTGTTCAGTCTACCTCAAGGGGTCATCATGGTCAGCTCTGTCCCGTAGCAATCCTTTGGACGTCGCCACACACACTGGAATGTATATCTGCCCCTGGCTCTGCCTCCCCGTCAGTAACCTCCCGGCCCCATCTTCCCTGTAATCACCACGAACTCCTAGTGCAAATTGGATGCTGCTTTAAATGTGAAAACAATTGTTCAAAAGCTATAAAACCTGAATGAAAGCTAAAGCTGAATTTATAAGCCTTGTTGCGTATGAGCCAAAAGTGCAAAAAGCTCTATATAATGAACTAACCTGCCACTCGTATAAATATAAATATATATAAATATATTAAAATCAGACTGTTCTACAAAATTGTGTATTTGTATTTTTGTGTACGTACAATTTTCTGCTAAGCAGAAGGAGGATGTAGTATAGGATGCTGTGAGAAGAGATTTGGTTTAATCCTATTTCTTTGTTACTTATTTTTGTTAACATCAGATGCCTGTCTTTGTCTTACATGTGTATGACACTGTTTGGAAAGCTGCAGTATCTCTCTTCCTAAGTTCAGAGTCGGTTGGAGAATGAAATCTGGGCTTTAGAGAGCTGTCCAGGCCACCAAACTTGGGTAAGTGGACAGAGCTCGGCCTTGTACCGCCCAGGGGCCGTTGGTGGTCCTGAGGGGGACTGAGGGGGGCAGGGCCTCTGGGAAGCAAAATCTCACTCCTAGAAATCAGCTTCCAAAAGAAAAGTGTCAGCTCTCTCTACCAGACTCTCCACTAGGCCCACCGGGAGGGGACACAGGATGTCTCTGAACTGAGGGACAGGACCTCTTATCTCTGGGCCAGAAGTTTGCCCAGAAAGCAGCAGGGGGTCTGCCCGGCTGTCGTGCCAGCCTCTTGGCCATCCCTGGACTCCATGCCCCTCTTTGAGTAGTTGCTGCCTTTTTCAGATCAGGTTACCAAATACGCCTCCCCTCTGCTGAGCTGCTGGCGCTTCTCCACGCAGACCTCCAGCCCAGCTCCCTGGACCGTCTCAGAACCCACCTTCCTGGTGCTAACACACACGAGGGGGGTAGAGTGGCTGCCAGTAATGGTCAGGAGTCTACCACCTGAGAGGCCAGGCCGGAAGACGAGCCCGTGCCCAGGGCAGTTGCCCCTTCCACGACCCCACTGCCCACCCACCTCTCAGCCCGCCACAGTCCCTCCTGACGTGAACCTTCCCTAGGGAGAGCGATACTGCACCTTCCTCTGTGGGACTCATATTTATAACAA
>NW_006431918.1:3963425-3964628 GCF_000325575.1 Pteropus alecto | reverse complement strand
GGGCAGTGGCCCCTCCCACCCCCCCACTACCCACCCCCCTCTCAGCCCGCCACAGTCCCTCCTGACATGAACCTTCCCTAGGGAGAGCGATACTGCACCTTCCTCTGTGGGACTCATATTTATAACAGTGTGTAATGACTGTAGCAAGAAGCCCTTGTTTCTAGATGTAAATGGTCAAAGAAACAAGTGCTCTATTGTATTGATTAAAATAGTTCCAATGAGTCCTGTATCATTGTATCTCCTATTCTGGATTAGTGCCTTTTGGACAGTAGACTGTTCTGTAATTAAAATGTAGTATATACTGCTTTTTTGTACAGTTTTGTTTTAATAAAACTTTTTTTTAATTTGTGTTTATTTTAGTATTGTACCTATTAGAGAATAAAACGTATAACTGAACGACGCCTGGTTGGGATTTCTTTGGGAAGGAACATCCGTCTGGGAAGTGCCTGACACTGACGAGGGGCGGGAGCGTCGTTTTGAACATCAGTCCCTTGTGCTTTAAAAAAGGATCAGTCCACCCAGAGACCAGAAAGTGCGTGCAAAGGGTTGAGGAGGCAAACTACCAGGGTGAGAGGGAATGCTGGCTCTCAGGAACGCCCCGGGTCCATCCCAGTCCACTTCTGTTTCGTGGTGTCCCCTCGCTGGGGGCACCAGCCTCCCAGCTTTCCTTCTGACTTCCCACCATCTTCCCCGGATCCTAGCAGTTTCTCCACCTTGAACTGTGCTGAGCAGCGACACCACACACCTTTACTCCCCGCTCCTAGCCAGACCCTGAGCACCTCATTTTCTTAAAAGAGCCATCTGTCCTGGGGCGTCCCCTTCAGCAGTCAAAATAAAAATGAAAGAAAGCCAAAGCTTTTGTTATTTGTTTCTTTAAAGGCATCCAAGAGTTGGGATCAAATTCTTGAGCAGGACAAAGCACAGGAGCTCCCCTCTCTCACCCAACAGACAAATTGATTTACTTTCCCCTTCTCAAAGAAAACCTGAAATAAACAGTCTCTTTTCATTACACGTAGTTAGAGAAGACTGCAAAGTTTTCAGTTGCCCCCAAACCCTAAGCTGCCAGGGGAAGGAGGGCCGGAGATGAGAGGGAAGGGGCAAGGCAGGGCCAGCCCCTCCCCGTGCTCGTGTTTGGCCAGCATTGCTCCTCCTGATTCTGTCCTTCCTGCCTCCCCCCCCACCCCCCGGAAGTCTTCCCCACCT
>NW_006431918.1:3955162-3963390 GCF_000325575.1 Pteropus alecto | reverse complement strand
CACCTGTTCCCCCAACACCGCCCCTCCCCCTTCATCTCCAAGTCCTCCAGACACACTTGCCCAGAGGCGACTTCCTCAACCCCTGCAGCCTCTGGGGCACAGGACAGGTGTGCAGATGTTCACTGAGTGACTGAGTGGGTGAGTGAATGAAGGAAATAAATGTGACAAATCGACCAGAGTCCATTTTGGGATCTGAGCGACCAGAAAGACCCCACAGCCTCATGCAGACAAATGAGACCTCATTGAATTGCAAGAGAGTAAGTAGCAGCTCGGAAAATAAGATTTATCCTAGGAGCTAGATCAATTCTACATTCAGACTCCTGCCTCAGAGCAGGGCAGCTCCTGCCAGCCAAATTTCTGTCATTATTTGGCAGTGCTTATCTCTGAGAACAACTCTTGGGCACTTATGAATATAAACAAGTCCTGCTGAGATGTGCTCTGACTGATGGCCACCTCCAAAAAGCCCCTCCGAGTGGCTGCAGCCCTACATTTGCAAGTACATTTTATATCAGACGAAGGCCGAGTGATTCACTGACGCAGGGAAGGAAACAGCTTTACGCAGGGTCACCATCTGTGTGTCTTGCTGGTGCTGGGCTGTGCCCGTGACCACTAGTAGGCCCTGCCGGCAATCTCAGAGGAAGCTTGCTCACCCTTCCAGGTCAGAGGGGCTGGGCCCCAGTCCCTAGTGTTGTTGCAAACCCACAGACCTCGCTGGGCTACACAGCTGGGTGCCACGGCTTGAGGATGTTGGCCTAAACAATAAGCAGGCTCCAACAGCTAATGTCCCAGACGGTGGCCACTGCCCAAATCCTCCTCCCTTCCCCTAAAAACCTGTTGCAGAACCTTCAAGGGTTGACTCACCCGTGCAAGGGTCGACTCACCTGTGCAGTAGTGGAAAGAAGCTCCCTGCTCCCCAGCTGGAGGGTCTTGCGTGAGGCTAATTGTGCAAATCAAGGTAGGTGGCAGAGCCATGTCCTGAGAGCTGGGACATCTCTACTCCAGAGAAGTGGCCTGTCCCCACCCCTCCACTCCAGGCAAGCTGTCCCTGAGTTAGCCCAGAAGCTCCCATTACCTTGGGTCTAAGGCCGCCGGAAAGCTGCTATTGGTTCTTGGCTCCTGTGAGACACCTCAACTTAGGGGTCTAAGACTGGCCACAAAACCAGTGGGGCCTCCCTGGTTCTTTAGCCCAAATCTCAAAGGTGCAGGGGCTGGGGAGGTGTGCTGGCGGCCTGCTGCTTCCTTGGACCTCCCTCTTCGGGGCTCCATCTTGAAAAGCCCCACCTCGCTCAATCAGAACAAGGCCACTCCTTGCCCTGTGGGATGGTTTCGAATGAGCCCAAACACTCCCACATCAGGGGGGAGGGGAAAACCACCAGGCTCCGACATAGGCAAGAAATCATCTGATTTTATTTAGAAGCAGCTGGTCATACGATGGAAAGGTATATATGGTACAAAATTACAGAGGTTTAGTTCATTATACAATACAAATCATTAAGTCTTTACAATTCATTAGAGTCTTTGGATTTTTTTAACTCACATTTCACGTGTAGCTAATCAATATGCTCCCCCCCCAATCAGAGTCACTTCTTTATATGTGAACCCATCATATTTACAGAACTCCACACACAGAGATGATGTTCCAAGACTCTCCCAACACAATTAGTGTCAGCAACCCAGCAAAAGGCACGATGGATTTCTGAGAGAGATGTGTGGGGACAACCAAGTCAGTGTCTTGAGGATAAAATGCAGGCTCCACTCCCAGTCTCCAAGGTAAGGCACGACAGAGAGGTGGCCACCGTCTCAGGCACTGCCTGTCTGAGGCAGCCCTGGGAGCTGAGGGCACCATGAGATGCAGGCCCGCAGCAGGCCTGGGGTAAGGGGGGCTAATCTTAGCCAGGAAAATAAATACCATGGACTCCTTGTCAGTTTCACATACATGGACCTTTAAGCCAGGAGAAGAAAACGTAAGGAAGTAACGGGAGATCTGAATACCTAAGCCTTTCAGACCCTTCACAGCTCATTCTCTCCCTAGACACACCGCTGCCCACCCGTGGATGGGGCCGGTGGTCACCATGAGCACACAGAATGGGAGGCGGAGGCCAAGAGGGTCCCCGTCCAGTCTCTGCCTAGGGTGTTTGTGTGGCACCTACAGCCTCGCCTGGCCCCAGCTTCTGAGTGGCCCATTCCCTCCTGCTGCCACAGTAAACCCCAGAGCATGGGGCCAGCTAGGAACTGAACCCCGAGTCTTAAAGCTCACACTTTCTTTCTAACATCAGGGCTGTTTGTTAGTGAGGCGAGAACGATGCTCAAGGGGGTCGAGCCCCTCGGGTCCCGACTCTCAGGCCCGCACCTTCAGCCCGGTACGTGCTGGGTTGCGGGCTGCCAGGGCTGCGGCTGCAGTGACCCCATCTACTGCACGGCCCCCCTTTTCCAGGTTCAAGTTAACATCAGTCTGCACCAAGAAGTGAGTGAAAACGGAAGACCGGGGCAGGCCGGGCTCCCTGCGCACGCGCATTGCTCCCTGAGCCACCCAGGAAGACAGGGCCCATGCCAGAGTGATGGCCCCAGCGTCCTGGGTGCGCCCCAGGCAAGCCATCCACACACCGGCCCTGAAGGGATGTCCAGGTTGTGAAGCAAGTAAGACAGGGGGCCCGGGACTGCAAACCCTGCCCCCGCCCCAAGGGCCCGGCGCAAACCGCCACGCCCCGAGCAGGAGAGCCGCACTGCGCCCACGGCGATGCTGGAGGTCGGGCGCCGGGGTGGCCACGTGCTGACCTCCCAGCGCACGAACAGCTCGCCGAGAGCAGCAACGTGACAAACGTCTCCTCCCAGGGCAGCCCAAACACGCTCATTCGAAGAAAACCCCAGGCAAGCGGAGAGCTCCGCTCCTCCTAGAGGAACTGCTCCTCCGCCCCGCGGCCTCGGGCCCCGACCCCGCCCCGCACGCACGGCTGAAGGCGACCAAGCAACCGGCCAAGCAACCGGGCCAACCGCGGTCAGCTGCCGGCGAGTCCGATGGACGCCACGGGCCCCAAACACCGCTTCCCAGGAAATGGAGATGGTGGAAAAGGTCCAAGCGGGGCGGGATGGGGCGCAGGACTAGTGCGAGAAGCTCAGGCACAGGAAACTGAGTTTGGGAGGAAAAGGTGGGCCCGAAACCTCTTCAGCTACCAGCGCTGGCCTGGGCGGACCTCCCAGCCTCTTCACCGTCTCACCGTCCCTGAGAGCTCCAGCTAACGAGACCTGCTCCAGGCGCTAATTCCATCACAGTCCATCCCATCCTAATTAAACAATGACAGAGAGCACAACACCGCTTGTCCCCAAGACGGTTCTGGAAGGTTGCTGCCAACATGTTCCAGGGCACACTGGCTCCAACAAGTACTCGCGAAGTGAGGATCACAAACACCCAGCCGCCTTCCGCTCCCATCGCCCCCTCTCCACCCAGCCGGTGCCCGGCTTTCGGCCACCGGCAGCCACCTGGGGCTCGGAGCAAGAGCTGCTCTGCCCAGAGGAAGGGGTGGCGCTGGTCCCGGCAATGGACGCGGGTGACGGTGACACAGAGAAAACTCTTAACATGACTGTGCTGGCAAAGTAACAACAGGAGCACAAAACTGAGTGCTGTATTCGGGGACACAAGCCCAGCAGGTGCTCCCCCAAATGCAGCTGCAGACAGGAAGGACGAAGCAGTCCCCAGAGACCCGGGGCACCCAGCAGGCCCCCGCCGCCCCGGGGAAGGAGACGAGTCCCTGGCCCACCCTCTCCGAGGGCAAACCCAGCCGCCAGACTAGAAAAGCAGGACACCTACCTCCCAGGCCAAGGGTGCCATGCGGGCGGGGACAGGACGCTGGAGGCGGTTGCCACGGGGGGAGCTGACCGCTCGGAGCCCCCACCAGGGGACCTGGGCCAGGGAAAGCCAGCCAGGCATCGCGGGGGGCGGGGGCAGCAGGTTCTCCTTAAGGGAGCCGGGGTTAGATCACTAAAACCTGGGTGTGGGCGTGAACTCCCCGTCTGGGGGCGGAGCCGGGCTGCGGCCAGGTGCATCAAGGAGGGACTGGCAGTCGCCAGCTGGTGCTTCACAGAGACAACGGAAAGTGCCCAGGCTGGGAGTCAGAAGCTGGAATTTCTGTAACCTGGAAAAAAAAATCACTGAACTTTCCTTGGTTTTAGCCCATTCCCTGCGAGAAGATCCCTTCCAGTTCTAAAACTATGAATGTGCACTGAGATAAAGCTATTTAAGGAGCTTCTGAACTTCTGGCCCTGTCTTCCCTTCCGTTAAAATGGGGGAGGAAGTGACAGTGTGGCAGCTCTCGACCAGCTGATGTCTTATCAAGGGCCAGCAGACCCCAGGCTGAGATGGGGGCCCGGCCCAGCACTAGCCAGCTGAGAGCAATTCCATTTCATTCTGCAGTTTATCCAACTGCAGGCACCACGGGAAGGGCGGGAGAGGCAGCTTCACCTGGCCGGCAGCAGCCGGCTGGGCCGGCCATCACCACGTGCATTCACTAGGAGCTAATTAACCCTGGGCCCCTTCCCTGTGGGTCTACATGTGCGGTAGCTGTGCCCCATGGGTGCCCGTCAGGGCTCTGCCCTCTCCCGACAGCCTGCCACGGCTCGTGAGGGGCTTCAAATCCCTAGAGAACCACAGATTTTTCAAAAACAGAGTCTGGATGTTGTTTTTAGAGTCTAAACATGAGAACCAAAAACATGCGCCAAGATGGCTGAGTGCAAACCCCAACACGAGGCGCTCGCGATGACAGGCAGGGGAGGCAGCTGACGTTCGGCACCAGGTCCCTGGGGTCCTGCCTTAGGGAGGACCAGGAGCACCGGCTCTCGCTCAGGGGTTCCCTGGGCCTGGAGGCCCCGCTTTGCCTCCCCCAGGCCCCGCTCCCCCCTGGTCTGCAAGGCTCCTGTCCTCTTTGTGCTTCCACACACGCCCTCCCAATGGACCAGAGGTGTCCTGGCAGGAGGTGGACGATGTTTGGGGATGTTTCGGGCTGCCCAGGCTGGGCCTGGTTTGTGGTTCTGCAAGGGCCCAGCCCCAGGGATGGTGGACGAGCACTCCCTCTGCAGATCCAGGCTGAGGCGTCAGGGTATAGAACTACCAAGAAGTTAAGCTGGTCTAAGGACCTTCCCAGAAACCAAAATTGCACCAAATAAGGTTGTGATGCCCCTGAATGACTTTGTCATTGACTGCAGAAGCACGACATAATTCTCTAAGTTTTTGCTGTCATCTTATTAGAGTAAGGCCACTTGTGTATCTGCATTAAAGGAACATAAGGAGGGAGGGTCATCCTCTGGCCTCTCGGGGAACCCCGGCCCGAGGCAGAAGGCTGGCAGCTCCCAAGGGGCCACAGAGGCTGGCAATGTGCAAGGCAGGCCCTGGGTTCCTGCACCTGGGTGGACGATTGTGGCTCGCAAATTATTTCGGGTTTCGAAAAAATAAATATAAATAAATATATTCCAAGTACTCTGTGTAGGGAGTAAATGGCAGAGAGAAAAACTTTCTAGATATAAAGATGCTAAAACACCCACAGAAAAACCTCTAAGAAACCCCGTGGAAAGGAAGAAGGAAGAGTGGGAGGGGCGGGCCCAGCAGCCCTCTCTGGGGCACACCGGACCTTGTCCCAGAAGCCCCAGCCGGCCAGCCAGAGGCACCTTCGGGAGCATGTTACTTGGTGTGGGGGATTCGGGGACGAGAGCGTACATGGAGCCTGAGGAGCAAGCCAGCACCTGGGGCGGGTGGGCTGGGGCACCAGCCCTGGGGGCAGAGGGAGATGCCCCGCTCCTGGGGGGAGGAAAGGCACTAGTTATGATTATTCTTTAAATTAAGAGATTAATGGGGTCACTAGAACAGAAAAAACAGCAACAACAGCCCCAGGTGGAGAGAGCCCCAGGCTCGGGACCTCGCTCTCCACAACCCAGGATGGCACTAAGCTCCTAGAACCTTCGACTCCACTGTGCTGCGGAGAGAGAGAGGCCTCCTCGTGCTCTGGGTAGAGGAAGAAACAAAGCTTCTAGAGTTCCGGGAGAAACAGGGAGGTCACCAGCCCTGCATCGTCGTGCAAAAGCCTTCACTGCCTGCGCCTCCAAGGAAGGGCGTTTGAGGTGACACGGCCCCTCGGCTCCTGCGGTCAGTGTCCGCCTCGGAGGGCGCTGGCTCAGCTGGCCCAGGATTTCCGGTTCTCGGGGTTCTTGTGGCTCCTGTCGGCCCCCAGAGCCGTGGTGCCCTCGGCCTTGGCCAGAGCCGCAGTCAGGGAGGCCAGGTTGGTGGCGGAGCCAGAGAGGGCGCTGCTCCTGCGGGGCTCGGGGGTCCCCTGAAGCCTGAGCCCCGCGCTGCGTCGCCGGCCTGCACCTGCCGCCCTTCGAACCCGGCCTGGCCTCACCAGCAGCCCGTAGCCGGGGCTGCACCTGAAGTACTGCTTCCCTCCGATGGAGCCGTCGTTCTTACCTGGGGGGAAAGGAACAGAAGATGTAGAGGTGGCTCCCTCAGCTGCTCATGACCCCGACAGACCCCTCCGTGTAGGGCCGCCATGTGCCAGATGGCCCCAAGCAGGCCCCGCACAGGTGCTCCCCACTGAACAAATGAGGCCGGGGCCACGGGCTCTGGGCAGCACACACTGGCCACCAGGACCAGACGCCGGCTCCCTACAGTCTCGGGGGATGTCGATATGCTAGTCCCGCCATTTCTGACATCAAAGCTACTACCCCCACCCAACCTGGGGGCTCAGATTATCTTCAATCTAGATGGTCAAACTGTAAACCTAGGATGAATGTTGTTGATTGAATGATAATTTTTCCTAAATCTATTATTAGACGGAAACTGGCAAATCACCGAATTATAGCTAGTCAGATGTTACACCTGATTTGTCAAGATAGCGTGAAGAAGTTTCCCTTGTAAAAGCGAATAAAAAATGCTTTAAGGTGAAGGGTGAGAACGCCACAGCCGGGTGGGGGGCGGGGTAGGGAGACCTGAACGTAGGGGCTGCCTGACCCCTAAATGTCAACCTCCCATGGTGACGGGTTGGTAGGGAACATGATCTTTATGACAAAAACGATCACGAATTTTCTATACTCACTGTCTGCACATCCTAACCTGCCCTCCTCTCTACTCCACTCCAAGCAGGCCCACCCTGCACCACCTCTCAAGGTCAACACGGATCACCTTGGTCCAGGACCACCTCTCGAGGTCTCAGACAGATGATCTCTCCCCCTCTCTGGCCACTGCCACCGTGGGCTCCTGGGACACTCCCACCTCCCATCTTACCGGCTCCTCCCTTCCAGAGTCGTCCTCGCAGGGCCTGAGTCTGGGCCCGCTCCCCTGGGGGCTCGCCCCGGCCCGCACGCTTGTGAACCCTGATGCCTCAGCCGTGTCTCCGGCCCAAGCGTGGCCCCCCCGGCATCTCAGCTCCACCTGAATGCCCGACCCGCATCCCCAACTCCACTTGCCCATCACAGAACTCTGGTTCCTCCCGCCCTGCACCCTCACCTGCTCTCTCAGGCTCTCCCATGAGGTCATGACCCTGGTCTCTAGTCACACTCAGATGTCAGCCTTACTCCTTTCTTCTCCTGATGTTCTACAGTCCCTCAGTCCTGGGGCTTCACCGTCACACTTTTCCTGACTCTACTACTTCTCACCACCTCTGTGTCACCACTCACCCCAGCCACATCTGCAAGAGCCTCCTATGTGGCCTTCTCTCCCCTCACCCCAATACTATTCTCCTTAAAAAGACATCTTTTTAAACTCCCCAAAGGTTTCCTGCTATACTTCGCCCTTTGTGACCTGGCCACTGTGCTTCTCCAGCCTCCTGCTGACCTTTAGGCTGCCCCTCAAATACAGCAAGCTTGTTCCTGTGCGAAGCTTGTACCCAAAGTGTGCCCTCGGCCTGCGATGCTGTCCCCAGCCCAACTTCCTCCTCTACAGCACTCACACCTTTGCTTCCCTCAGTATGATTTAAAATACTTCTCACCTGCCATCCTCTATCTGCTTAGCCTGTTTTACCTTCTTCACAGCTTATTGCTCTCAAATTTATTTGTTTATTTGTTTACTTGGTAATTTTCTCCCTCTAAAATAAAAGTCCAGTGAAACCAGGGGCTTTGTTTTGTTCATCCTCCGAATCCAGGACAGTGACTGGAACACAGCAGGTGCTTAGTATTTATTTGTTGGATAAATTCACCTATTTGCTAATCTCCCTCTAATTCCTGAATTCAATTGCAAATATATTCTTTCC
>NW_006431918.1:3949763-3955089 GCF_000325575.1 Pteropus alecto | reverse complement strand
TTAATACATTAATCTTCTAGATCCACCGAATTACAACATTCTTTGCCAAAATTATTTTTAAAGACAGTGAGTGACTTCGCAGCTCAGCTGAGGGGCCCCCGAGACAGAGTCCGCATAGGGCAGGGCTCGGGTTTCCCTGTGCAAACACCGGCTCCACCGTCCAATGACAGCCCCTCCATGCTGGTTCTCTACAACTTGGCTCCGTCCTCACAGCTCCGCCCACCAGGCCACACACGAGCTGCCCCAAAACCCGTCTCCACAGCTCCCAGCCCTCACCTCAGAGAGGCTGGGTGGGCAGGGAGAATGGAAGTCAGTCTGGCAGTCCTCAAAATGTTCAACTTAGAGCTAACTCCTGGGTATCGACTCAAGAGAAAGGAAAACGTGTGTCCACACAAAAACTGAGGCACAAACAGCACATGCACAATGGGGTATCACTCGGCCCAGCAAGGACTAACACACGCTACAACTGGATGAGCCGTGGGAACACCATGCTCAGTGACGCAAGCCGGAAGCAAAAGCCCACGTTGTAGCGTTCCACTTACATGAAAGTCCAGATTAGGATATTTCATATAAATTTAAAGAGACAAAAAGTAAAGTAATGGTTACCTAGGGCTTCAAGAGGGGAAGTGTCTTGCTAATGGACATGTGGTTTCTTTTTGGGGTGGTAAACCTATTCTAAAAATAGATTATGGAAATAGTTACACAACTCTGTAAATATACTAAAAACCACTGTATACTGTAAACGGGTGGATTTTATGTAAATTGCATCACAATAAAACTGTTTAAAAAGGAAATCTGAAGGACAATTTCCTTAAGTCCTGTCTTCAGTTTTTCTGAAAATGATGCTCTATTTGCTTTAAGCTGTACCATTCTAGAATGAGGCTTCAAAGGCTTGCAAGCCTGCGATGGATCTTAGATCACCCTATTGTCTGATCTCAGCCTATGCGCCAAGGAGCCTTGCGATGTCTTAGTAACAACTGAACATCCACACAGGCTCAGTGCCTGTAACCCGAGCAAACGCAGCAGATACAGCTACTATTATAGTTCAAATGCAAATGCTTCTGTGACTAAAAAAGGAATAATGGCATTTAAATTCATTACCAAATTTATAGTAGCTTTCAATTAATGTCTTAGGTTTCTGAGAAATTTCTGGAGGTTAAAAAAAGAGAACCTAACTCTCAAAACACTTAAGAAAAGCTTATCTAACGAAAATTTCTGATTCTGAAAAGTGGCGACTCAGAGACTCAGAGACATGTCCGAGGGCACACAGCAAGCTTTTGGCAGCACCACAGGCGGGGCCGGCACTTTCCCACCAGACCACAGTGAGCACGTCCAGTGTCAGGAACCTGTTCCGAACAAGCCACACTCACCTGAAGGTGAATCCAGCTCCACTCCAACCCACGTGCCCTCCTGGAAGTCGGTGGGCCCGATGTATCTCACAATGCCCACTTTGCTGGTGCCCACGATAACGTGTTCTCCTTCTCTGAGCCACTCTGGGACCTCACTGGCTTCTTCGGAATCAGAGGAGACTTCCAGCTTCTCCAGAGCCTGTCCCTGTCCTCCGGAGCTGCCATCGCCTGGCCCTCCTGAGGCCAGCGGGTCCTCAGTGGCACCAGAGGGGCAGCCAGGGTCCCCGCCGAGCATGCGCGTGAACGACTTCAGCTCTGAGGTTCGCACCTTGCGGATTCTGAATGGAGATGCTGGTGCAGGCGACTGAGACAGCAGGTCAGGAGGCAACTGCGGTTTGGAGACATCCAGCTCTAAGCTGGTGATTGGCTTGGCCTGGTCCTTGGGTCCTCCAAGCGGCTTGGTGGCCGGGGAAAAGTTGCCGCTGCCCTGTGGGAGGGGTGACTCCTTCTGAGGGGCAGAAGTGGGAAGACGAGCCGGCGAAGTGGCTGCTTCTTCGTTCTGCTTCTCGGAGGAAACCGCTCCATTGGCCTGGGCGGCACTGGCACTGCCACCACCACCGTCGCTCTGTGTAGCCTGCTTTGCTGGGACAGGCGGAGAGGGAAGGCCGCTCTCGCCCTGCGGCGGGGCGGGGAGAGCACCGTCTGCGCCAGGGGCAGCAGATGAAAACGGGGACTCAGCCTCAGGGCCGGCCTGGCAGGGGACAGGAGGGGGCGAGCCGCACATCTGCCCGCCGGCCTGGGCCGTGGCATCCAGGCCCAGGGCGAACGCGTCGGACAGCGTGGCGGTGGAGACGCTGTGTGAGAAGTACCCGCTGGAGGCCTCGCTCAGGGGGCTGGGCGGCCCCTCCTGCACTTCGGGGACCTGCGTGTTGGTGGCTGCGCCCTGGGGTGGGGGCACTTGAGTTGGTTTTTCATGGGTCTTCACCACAGGGACAATGTGCACAGTCACGTCAGGGGCCACGCCAGCCCCTCCTCTCTCCCGGTGAGCCTGAAGCAGGAAGGGAGGAACGGAGGAAGGGAGGAAGAAGTGACTGGTTAGAATTTACGGTTCAGTATCCATCTCCAAAAGAACTGAGACAGATGCTGTGTCGTTACGTGAAACCTTACAGCTTTAATGGAGAAACGAGCACTGCTGTGCAGTGGGGCCGGCAGGTTCCGGTACCGCGTACCTCTCCAGGTGACCCGGCTTTTCAAGCACCGGGATCCCGAGGACCCTGCTGCCCTCCGGTCGTGCGGAGACCCGAGCGAACGCCTGGGGCCCGCCCCTTCCATCTCCTCACCCTCCATATAAACTAGAAGAGTCTAACAGCTCCTCGCGATATTGTAATTATAGTAAGAAATACATATTTGGTCTTCGTCCCCATTTCTGACACAGTTCTTTCTAAAACCCTTGGAATTTCCTAAGTGACAAGGGCAATAAAGGTGTCCTGGTATTCATAAGAAGCCCCCTTCCATCAACTCCCGAGTTTACGTTAACAAAGTAACTTTCAGAAATCCCCTAAGGGTGAGGGCTGGTTGCCGGCGGGACCAACCATGTTCAGGAGGCTGGAACTTTCAGTTCTACCCTCTGATTGCAAGGGAGGGGAAAAGAACTGGGGGCTGCATCAGTCACCAATGGCCAGTGATTCAATCGACCACGCTTATGTGATGGAGCCGCCATGCAGACCCGAAAGGACAGGTTTCAGAGTTCCCGGGGCGGGTGAACACGTGGCGGCGCAAGGAGAGAGCCGCGCTCAGAGGGGATGTGGACGCTCCGCACGCCTTCCTCACACCTTGTCCTCCGCCCCTCTTCCATCGGGCTGTTCCCAAGCTGCACTCATTTATAATTCACTTGTGATTTCTCTGAGTTTTGTGAGCCACTCTAGCAAATTAATCAAAGCCAAGAAGGGGGTCATGGGAACCTGATGTACTGCTGGCAAGGAGAGAGCCGCGCTCAGAGGGGATGTGGACGCTCCGCACGCCTTCCTCACACCTCGTCCTCCGCCCCTCTTCCATCGGGCTGTTCCCAAGCTGCACTCATTTATAATTCACTTGTGATTTCTCTGAGTTTTGTGAGCCACTCTAGCAAATTAATCAAACCCAAGGAGGGGGTCATGGGAACCTGATGTACTGCTAGACAGTCAGAAGTAGAGGGGATGACCTGGACTTGAGACTGGCGTCTGAGTGGAGGGCAGGCAGGCTGGTGGGACTGCGCCCTTCACGTGTGGGATCCGACGCTATCTCTGGATAGACAGGGTCATGACGCGTGGAATTCTCGGACACCCAGCTGATGTCAGAGAACTGCTTGGTGGTGTGGGAAACACCACACACGGGGCTGCCTGGAGCATGGGTCAGTGTGGTACAAGGCAGGCAAGGCCTTGCCAGAGCATGGCACATAGTAGGCACATACTACAATCTCCATTCCCTCGCCCCGACCCTCGACATCCCCCACCTCCCCACGCTCCGCCTAAGAACTTTGCTCCTGAAGAAACAGATCCCCTCCCCACCTACCACTGACTTCCCAAGGAGACTGTGAGCATCACGAGAGGCCAGAAGAGAACTTTCCTCCTGCAAAATTGAAATGATGACCTCATTGGAGGATCTGAAAGTACTTCAACTCGGCTTCATCGGCTCAGGCTTAAAGAGATGACCCTTGGGCTTGCTACTGATGGCCATTCCTGGCTGGGAGGCAGGAAGAGGAGGGGACAGAGGCTGCCTGCAGTCCATGCCCTTTCTCTGAGAGGCTATCTTTCAGGCTGCCATTGAAGGCTGGTCCCATGTCACGGGGCAGGGGGCCCTCTGGCCCTCTGATCCTGGTAGACACAGGCCAAGCAGCAGCCAGCCCCCAGCGAGGAGCGACTGAGGATGGAGCCTCAGCGGCTGCCCTCTCCCTCACATCGCTCTGAGTCACTCCGGCAGAGACACAGACAAGGCCCCATCTCATGGGGAATGACGACAGCCACAGCTCATCCAAATTCTACTGTTTCTGAGGTGCTCGTAAGGTGTTCTTCCGTTTATAATTTAAGTCATTTGAAGAAGGTGGCAGATTACCTCTCTATTCCCGAGTCACAATGACAGGGGGAAAAAAGTCTGCAGGAATGGGGAATGGGCTTGGGGCGGTGGAGAGGGTGCTGTTCAGAAAAAGAAATATGCTGTCCAATATTTACAGAAAGATTATTTATATTACAGGAATGGCCATATTCCATTTGAAATACAGGATTTATTTGAACTGGGAAACAGCTGAGATCTATAAGTCTCTTACAGTTACTTGGCTTAACTCAGCAGTTGGATAAATCATGCGTTTTCACGTGAACTGTCATTTATATTCCTGTCTCCAGAGGCCCACCTTTCCCCACAAGGCACACTTTCAGGGTACGAAATTAACGGCACCTCCTGAGATTAACAGCCCATTTTTGTGATGGATCTTTAGGCAGAAAAATTTACTAAATCCAATAGATCAATAACTGTCACCAGCATAAATACTCTAAAAGATTAGACAATCCTTCAATCATTTTTCTCTTGCCACTTTACATGTTTTACTTATTCTTTTTATTTTTGATATCACTGACCATGAGGGGAAGAATACACGAACGACTACAAGAGTCTACAATCCAAACAATACCTACGGCCCGAAATAGTATGCGTTCCCATTCCCCTCCTGGGCGAGACCCCATCGCTGCCACACCAACAACTGCCAGCTGGGGCCTGCCCTAAGGAGGCGACAGTCTAGTGACAGAGCCTTGAATTTCCCCGGTTTTGTCCTTTTTGCTTCAACATGAATCCTTCGCTGTAGGCCAGAAAGTATTATCATACTCATTCTACAACATGGCCCAGAGAGGTTAAAGGATTTATCCAAAGTCACCAGTAAGTGAAAAACCAGGGATCAGAAGTCAGGTCCACAGCCGCAGCCGAGAAGGAAGGGGCACTGATTGCCGCGC
>NW_006431918.1:3898873-3949601 GCF_000325575.1 Pteropus alecto | reverse complement strand
GCTGAGCCGAAGCCGGCAGCCTCAGCTTCCTGCCGCTACTGCACCGCAGGCAGCCGCTCCCACTTGACTGGAGTCGATATGTGAGTGGAAACCTATCTGCCATCTTTGGGTTATGCCCTTACCACTGACATTTCTAGGGACCACTGTGAAAGCCCAGACTTGAGAAAACCACCACGATGAGCAGCAAGGCTGCCCTGAGCTGCAGAGGCCTGGCAGGTGAGCTTCCTTCACCCGTAAGGGACTTGGTCTCACTCTGTCCCACTGGCCTTGGGGCCCCAGTCCTGCCTCAGCAAAATAATAAACACTACACATGGGGGAGAGAGGGGATCAGGGTATTATCTTCAGTTAAATTCGTGAACACCAAGGTGTACTGGGTTGAAAAGGGCCTTTCAGAAAGGAGTGAATTCATGAAGGTCTGAATTTTCTTTCAAATTATTTGGCCTTTTTTTTGCTCTTGTTTTAATAAATACAATTTTCCTATGAAGACATAGCATTTCCTAAGAGAATGAGCACACAGTGGGAGAAAATAGATTTGCTATTCATAAGATCAGAAGTGCTGTTCATCTGGGGGAGATCATAAGAGACTATTTTTCTCCCCAGCTTCGCATTAGTCTTTTCACGCTGATATCATGAATCAGAATGAAATGTAAAACTGAGAATTAAGCAAACGCTTAGAATAAGGAGATCGTTCTGTTTATAGAAATCGCCTTTGCCTAGCAGTGGGCTATTAAAGCAGCAGACTACATTAGCAGTCAAGCACCTAAAAGTTTAGCAATCATATGATTAACAAGTTGAAAATAGCAAAGTGTAACAAGGAAAATATAGAGGGAGAAGACAGTGGCCTATATTATGGTTAATTATCAACACGGGAACCCTAAAATAAAAAACCACGGGCGTGGACTCAACAATTATAGCATCGGGGCCACCCACTGTATGTGGGGCAGCCATCGGCAAAGGCGCCACCCCTGGCTGGACTAACTCACCTCTGCCATCCTGGTTGTCCCCAAATCTGGAAGGGCAGACTGCACCGTGATTCGGGGCACCGGCTGAGAAAACAAGTGAACGGGCGGGCATAAAAAATCAAGAGGAGCAGAGCAGAGATAACCAGGGAAGGTTTTAACTGAATAGACTGGAGAGCCCGTCAGCTTCAGGAATTCTAACAGTTCTTACAGTCAGGCATGCCAAGCACTAGGAGCGTCACGCAAGGAAATGGAAGAAACAAGGAGCATAGCAAGAGGCCTACTCCACAGCTAGCAACACAAGACACACGCTAAACCAGTAATGCACATGGCAGGTTCACACATGTCAGGCTCTCTCTCCATTCACACGTGACATGCGTTAATCAAGGGCTGTGCTTGTATGTACGAACGCTACAGGACTTTACAGAGAGAGGTTATTGGGACAGGAAAGATCAAGAAAGGCTTCACGGTGCAAAAGGAGGCCCGGTGAGTGCAGACACAGGAGGAGGAGTAAGAAGCCGCTCTGGCTGGAGCCCAATTCTGGGGCGGAAGATAGAGCAGGATAGATACGTGGAGAGAGACTCTGGTATCTGAAACTAACCTAATCAGGTAACGTGGTTAGAATCATCACAGATGCCTGAGCAGAGAAAGCAGAGGATCGAGAAGACTGATCTGGCGGTGGAAGGCAAACTGACTGGAGAAATATTTAAAGACTACGGCAGGCAAATCACTGATTGCAACAGAGCAGGTGTGAGGTGGCACAAGCCTGCATAATGGGTATGGGTAACATCATGAAAAAGGACTCTGCTACTTATGGACACATCATTCAACATTAAAAAAAAAGAATAAAATAATTAGTACCAGGATAAAGAAAAGGGATATCAGAGGAAGAAGCTGGAACTGTGAGGAAGGAATCAGAAATTAATTTACTGGCTGCTAAGCTTCCAATGGCAGAAGTGACTATCTTGAAGAAACCACTTCTGCCTTTATACCCTCAAGCAACCTCTGGCTCCTTCCCAGGTCTCCCTGCTCCAGTGCAAGAGTCTGGATCTCTGGATGCACAGTTCTAAGAGGGCTCCATCCCGGCTGAACAAACACTCCTAGTCCTTTCTTACAAGAGTCGTCGAAATTGGGTGTCAGAGTTTGCTCTTGTTCAGTCCACAAGGAACAGCAGCTGCTGCTCACTGACCTACTGTCTCTGACCTACATTGCCTACAGATGCAGATTCCTTACCTTCCCGTTTCCCTTCTTCTGGCCCTAAGCACTCTAGGCCCTCCCAGGGCGTATCTGGGTGTCTGAGGTCCCTACGCTGTCAAGACAGAGTCTGCAGACACCAAGGCTGGACGGCAAAGTCTTGCTTCCTGTAGGGCAGCCCAGACTCTTAACTGAACAGAGAAGAGCCCACTTGGAACAAAATGGCTCACTTAGGGTGGTGGTGACCTGAGTTCACAGCACCAAACAACCACATTTCTGCAGAGGGCACCATAATAATCATGCCTTGGTGCTGCCTTTGGGAGAAAAGTGCTAGAAGGAATTAGTTTTGCAGAAGGTAAGGAGACTGTGAGAAGATCTGAGAAGAGGCAGAGAAGAGGTGATTAAGTAGGAACAGGTAAGAGATAAGGCTAAAGGGGTGAGAGGACCTAGGGATACGTGAAGGGAATATACACCGTACCCTGCAAATGCCGGGGAGTCACTGGGGGTTAAAGGTCGAAGAGTGAGAATCAGTTACGTTTAAGAAAGACAGTGTGAGTGGCCAACAGAACAGACTGAGGGAGAGCACCCTGGCGGCAGCAAGGCCATCGCACATGAGGGCCTCTAGCTTCTCCCTCAATTTCTTGACCAGGAAAGTCTCTCCCCTCAACTCCCGTGACACGTCACTCCTTCCCTCTCGCACAGCACCTCCGGGTTCTTCCTCCCTTTCCCTTTGCTGTCAACTCCTTGGCAATGGAGTTACTTGCAAGCAAGCAATGGTCCGTGGATGCAGGGGCCACTAGCTGTTGCTTACTTTTCCCCATATCATCTGAAGTTCCCCACAAAGGAAAAGGTGTCCAAAGCATATTTCTTAGTAAAGGCTTCTTAAGTCTGAACTCCAAAGTACTTATATTTTTCAGTTGGATCTTATTTAAAATAGATAAGATTGAGATGAACATTCCCTCTTAAAGTATAAAAACAAAAATCCCATCAACGATGAAACTATAACCACCAAGAATGAAACCTCTTCTAAGATGATATAATTCTTGCCCTCCTAAATAAAGCATAGAAACATAATTTACACTTTTCTTTATGACTCAGAGTAATTTTAAAAATTCCAGTAAATGCTTTAAAAATATTAGCTGAAATGAATTAAAGGACCAGACTGAATGTGACACCATGCTGGAATCCAGTGACCACAGGAGCTTCCTGGTGCCAGGGCTCTTGGGCCCTGACTTCATGGCTCCTGGCTACTAAGCCGAAAACCTCATGTCTACCCCTCACAAGTGTCCTGTCACCATCACTCACTCTCGATAACCACTTCTTAATCAGGCAACGTGTTTCATAAAGATGCCACCCAACCCCCACCATTCGAGTAAAGTATGAACCAGAAAACTGGATGATTAGATACATCTAAAATGGCTAAAAACAGAGTCAAAAACGAGATTAGACCAGGTCTGAGTGGGTTCTCAGTGTGAAGGCAATGCCTTGACCACACCTGCTTCTCTGTTCACGCTCTAGTGATTTCATGGTGCCTCCCTCCATGGGAAGGAGGTAGTCGTGGCTGCCGGACACCAACTCTGGACAAGTGGGAATCACAGGAATGTACTTCTCCAACAGAGCATGTTTGAAAGGCACATGCTACAAATCAGCAGTTACAAAACAGTCACGGGGTATAAAGTACAGCATAAGGAATACAGTCGATAATACTGTAATAACCAAGTATGGTGTCAGGTGGTACAAGACTTATTAGGAGGATCACTTCCTGAGTTATAAAAATGTCCAACCACTATGCTGTATACCTGGAACTCATATAATAGTGAATGTCAACTGAAATTGAAAATTTTTTAATGAAAAAAAAAAAAGGTGGTGCTGAAGAGAGTGGGGGTATAGATGTATAAGATCAGCCATGAGTTAACTTTTATTGAAGCTAGGTGGCGAGTACTTAGGGATTCACCACGGGACCTTGTCTATTTTTTCATATTTTTCCGTGATACTGCCCTACATGAAGAAGGCAACTGGGGCTGTGATTCAGTGTACACATTCAGTTCCATGAACACTTATTAGGACCCGGAGCGCATGAGGCACTGCAAGAAGTGCTGTGGACAGCACAACAATCAGAAAGACATGGGCTTTACTCTCAACAGACCGGCACTCTCGTCTGTGGGAAGGTCATATGTAAATAACTAAACTGTCACGGAACAGGATAGTCACTAGAATGGATGTTTCAAAAGCAGAAACAATATGGAGGAGGAAAGGATCATAATGGAACAGGCCGAGAATACCTTCATGAGGGTGATTTTACTCTGAGACGGGCCTTGAAGACAATGGCATCTCCCGGGGCAAGGGGACATTTCAAACATGAAGAATGGCATGACTAAGTCAGGATGGCAAAAGAGCCACTTTATGTCTGGTGTTCCCTCTACTCACATCTGTGCCCTGGGAAAAGCTACTCCATTTTCTAGGAGGTCTTGGTGGAGAGAGAAGGATCTAGACTGACGAGCACTGGGCAGAGGGAAGGAAGGTTAGGGCCTTGTGGAGGAGGCCTTGTGAGCGAGCGTATGGCTGATTTTCACAGGCAATAAAGAACTATCAAAGGTTACTGAATGAAGCCGTAATAAGAACTATGCTTACAAAAGATTAACCCTTAAATAGGGGAGATACTAAATACAGAGAAATCAATTAAAGAGTTGCTTTAATGGTTCGGTGCAGAGCTAATAAGAGCCAAAATTTGGATGGTAAAAAGAAAAGGAAATAGAAGTAAAAAATCTAGATGTATGAAGGAGGCTACTGAACATGTGGAAACAAGTGGCTGTGGAGGCAGGAGAAACAGAGTCGAATGTGATGCCCAGGACGTATGGGCGACAGGGAGAAGGGTAAAGGGTGGTATCAGCAGAAATAGGTATGTGCAGGGTTAAGGGGTACTTAGTTTTCTATATTTGGCAATGGCCTGTGATGAATTCGGCAACCTTATTAAGGGTACCAAAAATACTACAAGGTATACCGAAATCTTAAGTGTGCCATTTGTCCTTCACACATAATGGCTCAAATTTCCAAATGTGTATTGTTTGCATTTTAATGCTCTTTTACATATCCCCTGTGCAGGCAGTTGCCTCCTATTTCAGAAGCTCAAAACATTTCAGATCAGAAGCTCATTAATCCTTACGACACATCTGGTAACTATTAATAAAAATGACTGCAAAGTATTTTGCAGCTATAAATATTAAGGAGAAGTCCCATGAGGCAAGCGAATATAAGTATAATTATCTACATTTCACACCACAGAAACCAAGGCTCAGAGATATTTACCTAATGGTTAAATGCATTAGGGTTGCCCAGTGAGTTAGTGACAGAGATGGAAAAGGACTGAGTTCTCAAGCGCCAGCTGAACCTGCAATTACACTGTCTATGGAGCACTGTTAAAACAATAGATGAGTCAGTTACAGGTATCAGAACTGTTTGGAAGTATTTCAGGGGAAAGATGATGGTGACTTCTCATATCATATCATTTTTTTTAACTCTGGCTTTCATATGCCACATGAATGAAAATCGGGCAGATTAGCTCAGAATTTTATAACTAGGCATAAAAACTAATTTGGAGACCCCTTTGCCTAGAAGAATAAAGTTTTAACTCCTTGGCATGACATGAAAGACCCTCGCCTCTCCCTGAGGTTGTGGCCTTCCATCACTTGTTATGCTAATCCACTCTGAACTTCCTGAATACGCTGCTTTGCCAAAGGCTTCCTCTCACAGTCCCTTCCCCTGGGGGGTCCTGTTCCACCTGGTGAATACTTATTCATTTTTAAGTGATTTCAGCCCAAGCATGATCCAGTCTTCCTGAAATTGCAGGTAAAAATGCTCACTGCTTTCAGTGTGTCATCCCCAGACATACACATATTATAACATCTACAACATTCTCCCATTTATGTTTATGTCTCTCTGAGGGAGCTCCTCCAAATCAAGCTCTCTGAAAGGCAGGATTAAATTTCATTCATCTCTGTATTCTCAATAAAACAATAACAATGTTGTTGAATGAATAAACAAATAAGTGAATGAATGAATTACTTAGGTGCATGAAGAAAGCCTATAGTTGTAACTGTAATTGTACAGTACATAGGGTTTGGAAAAGAATAGACATTCTGAAATTTGGGCATACAGGTAGGTAGAGAAGAGATATCAGTTGAAGGAAAAGATAAACACTTTGTTCAAAAACAGTGAATTTTCTGTTGCATTATTTTTTTTGTTTGAAAAGGAACCCTTCCTAATAATCACACTTTACCCTGAATTTGATAAATTCTTAAGTGTCATTTCTAATGGTTCTTTTGAAAACAATTATTTATTTATTTTTTTAATGGTGGCGTTGGTTAACAAAATCCAATCAGTTTCAGCTGTACACTTTACACTGTGTGTTCACCTCTCACAATGAGATTTCTTTCTGTCACCACATATTTGACCCCCTTTACCCTGTCTACCTCCCCTCTCCCCACTTCCCTCTGTCCAATGGTTCTTAAGTTAATATGATCTTATCTTTTTTTTTTTTTAAATGATTCTAACCAATCATTTAAATCCAAGAAAGAAATCTAACTATGGGCAGTAAACGCACAATGCAATATATGAAACATAGTGTTGAACTGTACATTTGAAACTTATTGGATTTCACTGCTCAATGTTATCCCGATAATTTTTAATCATATAAATAAATAAATCTAAGCATAGGAGTATACAACGAGAGATATAAAATTAACTTTTGCTACAAATAACCACCAGCCAATCTTTGATTTTCATGCTGCTAAAGTGAGAAACATATAAGAAACAGAGCAAGGCAGGGGCGGGGCATGTAAACAAAATGCTTCCTAATCTTCTATGTTCTGATAAAAGTAATAAACAATGGATAAAATCAGACATGTACAATTACCTAAAGATCAAGACTCAGCAAACCCGATCGATATAAACATGTTTTTTAAAGGTTACGCTAATCAGAGGCAGGGCAGTTAGGCTGGAAGAACGGGAACTGAAAAGTCACAAGCGGGGAGCTGGTCGGAGGCACCCGGCACTGGCCAGAGACGAGCACTTACGCTCTCATCGACTGATGCCTTCCGTAACTGGTTCGCACAGCCAGCTCCCCACGCTCATGGCGGACCCTTCTGATCTATACTCTGGCTTTCTGGGGTAATCTAGATGAGAGTGTCTTAGCTGTGGTGACGCCAGCACTTCTGTCCATCTGGCAGTTACATTTCTCATTTTAAATGATAACAGCATTCGAATTGATCCATCAGTCCTTTGTGTAAATCTGATCACCTTTGGGCTTGCAGATCTGGAAGGTGGCAATCCAGTCCATATGAATTCTCTAAGTGATACCACCCAGAGAGGATGACAGGTGGTCACCAGCTGGTTCCCATCAGAGCCCACTGTTACCCTACCTGCCACATGCCCCTTTCAATCAATGACCTTAAGGTATCAAATTGTCAAGCATGAGAAGGTGACTTTGTTTTTCTAACCAATATGACAATCCTTCATGAGGTGTTTGCATACACTTCAATAGATTCTTCCAGTTCAAATACATTTTCCAAACTGCAGCCAGAGCAGCTTTCCAAAATACAAATTTGCCCATGTCATTCTCCTGCTTTAAAACTGTCAATAATTCCCCCCATTGCCTATAGATAATTTTTTCAGAAAGGAATAGTCAAGAAAAGGAAATATAGATAAGTCCTACTCGGTGTATTGCCATGGCTTGACCAGTCTCTCCTTCAAATACTTTATAGATTTATTCATTTCACAAATATAATCATTTGCTATTTTTAATAAAATACAGTGAAATCTCTTAAGACCATAACTGTGAGTTAAATTTTGCTTCTTGAATATATATCTCAATTCTGCCACTCACTAAGTTCTATAACCTTAGAAGTGCTTTAACCTACCTGTCTCATTTTCCTCAATATTTAACTCTGCATCTAATATTACCCTTTAACTCCACATTGTCCAACATGGCAATCACTAGCCACACATGTAACTGAGCACTTGAAATGCAGCTAGGGTGACAGAAGTGAAAAAAAAAATTTAATTTTAATAATATATAAAATTTTTTAGATTAAAGTGCTCTTAAGTATATATGAAACAGCCTGGGTACATAGATCTATTTTTTCAACTTTATGAATTCTAAATGCAGATCAGGTATTTCTGACAAAAATTTAGTCTCCTAATTGAGATGTGTTAGAAATGTAAAATACAAACCTGACCGTACAGAAAAAAAGATGGAAATATCTCAGTAAGTTTTTTATACTGATTACAGATGAAATGACAATATTATGAACATACTGGGTTAAGTAACTATATTATTAAAATTAATTTGACCTGTTTCTTTTTACTTTTTAAAATGTGGCTACTAAAAATTTAAAATGGCACGTGTGGCTGCCATTCTTGTTCTATCAGACAGCACCGATCTCACGACTCGGCACTGTTGCTGAGCGGGGCAGATGAAACCCCCGGCAAACAGTGAACACTCAGCACATTTGCAGAGGATCACGGCCATGAGAATCACTGGAATGCTGTGTGTTACCATCAGATATCTCTAGGCTGGCTTACCATGTGCACATTTTTAAACAATCAGCAATTATATCTGATCTAAAATAATCTAAACTCTCTACTCATGTTTATCAGTCCCAAAGCCATTCAGGATACATTTATTTTCTTTTAAACAAAGCATCTTAGGTTTTATTAATCTACGCTTTCACAAACATGTGCCAGGTACCTACTATATTCTGTGCCAGGAGCTGGGGATACATCATGGGTAAAATCAAACATAGTTCCTCTGCTCCTCAGAAATAGGCACTCGGGGTCTAATACCCAGTATTCCTATTTAATTTTAATTACACAAAAAACTAAAAAGGCCCATTTCTTCTATCAAGAGGTAACCTATTTTATTAGTGGATAAAAGTGAATAAGACCATCCAAATAAACTTTATTTCAATATATATGCATTACTTTAACTTACTAGAGGTAGTGCATATAGAAAAATATAAATACTGATATTTCTGGAGTTGTCAGAAAAGATACAGTTCTTTATTTTAGAATTTAGCTAGTTTATTTGTTAAACTTCTACATGATAATTGTTAAAACTTAAATATTGATATAAAAAATAATTTATTTTTTTAAAACAAAGATGCAATATTTACTTTACTCAAAATAATGGTTGTTTTCCAAGTGTCTATGTTACTTAAAACATATAATATTTGTTAATCTAAAAATCAAATAATAGGGTCTAAATCTAGGCTATCACCAGCCTGGTATGCCCTATAAGCTTAAATTGCCCTATAAGCTTAACTTTTAAATTGTTGAAATAAAAGAATACTTTGTGACATGTAAAAATTACATGAAATTTAAATTTCAGGGTTATAAATAAAGCTTTATTGAAATGCAACCAGACTCGTTTGCTTAGTACTGGCTATGACAAGTTTTGACAGCGCATGCATGGCCTGCAAAGCCTAAGATAATACTGTCTGGCCCTTTATAAAAAAAGTTTGCCAATCCTTGATCTATAAAATTATACTAAAGCATACAATGAAAATTCCTGAAAAATGGTCGGCAATCAACTTCTCTACTGCCTCCGAAACTATATTTTCATTATTTTTCAGATCAGCTACTAATCCTGGCTCTGAAGACAACTTTGTTTACTTAGTAACTCTAACTATATAAATAGAGTTCCATACATTTCTGGGGCAAAGATAGACAGTAAAATGTTATGATTTTGAAAAACTAAAATGGAGGTAAAAGTCTTCTACCAGTAGTAAGAGTGCCTAAGAATTCATCCCTAGAGCAACTGAACAGAAATCACTTGACTTAAGTTTTAAAAGAAGTCTGCACTCTATGCCTTTGCAAACTCCCCTTTTGTTAATTCGAGAACAACTAAATGTAGCATATCATATCCAAATATATTTATTATGTGTGGAACTACATTACAGGAAAAAATGCTTACATACATTATTTTTAAAGAACGTGAACAATTAAGGAAAACTGAAGGCTAGAAAATGAGGCTCAATCCTTTTTCTAGCGTGAGTTTGTTAAGATGATGAACCCTTAATCAAATCACAGGGTACGCATTTACGTGGTTTGGTTCATCAAGGAAGCCCAAGTATGAAGTAGCCTAAAACGGCATCTTCGTGCACAAGGGCAGGACTCGTACGTAGCTGTTTTTTTCTCATTTTACATATGGAAAGATCACTGACATGAAAGATGAAATAACTATACAAGCATCTTTTCCATTAGCACCAGCGATGTGCAGGGTGCTGCTCTCTCAAGGCTTTGTCTACCTACCACACCGGAAGCTGTGCCGAACCTGGAGAAAACCCCCTGCGGTTGACAAGGCCATCCTAAGCAAAGTCAGGACACTGAAAAGGGGCAGACAGTGAAACAAAGACAGGCTGGAAATGTGACTATACATTAGATGGTGGACATTAGATCTGAGCATTAACTCTTTAATTCCATAGACAAAGCTAAGATGCCACTGGAGTCTTTATGTTTGAAGTATATAAATAGCTTCGTCTGAATACAAACTTCTAGATACATGAAAAAAGCTATTATGCCAAATTAATTCAATCTAACTAATTAGAGAGCAGGAAGTTCTTTCAATTATTTTATGTGCTGTCTGAGAAACACACTTGAATATGAGTACAGATTTCATTAATTGCAGTTCATTATTTTCCAGATTAGTTACTAAACTTGCATCAGAAGGTCAAAGACAGCAATTTTGTCAGCTGTCACCTCCTCCAGCGCAGTGTCTTTGCATTTCTGGGACTCAGACAGATATTGATTATAAACAAAAACAAATCTCCATAAAGATGAGAAACATAAATCTTTATGAGTATGGTCAAACCAAAAGATTTTGTAAAATATAAGAATCTTCGTTTTTAAATCTTTCAAATAAACTGTTAACTTCTACCTTACAAGAAAAGATCCATGAATCTTTTCAAATATTGAAATATAATGCCAAAAAAAACAGCATCTTGATCTGAGAACCAGCTGACCCCAAAGAACAAGTTAACAAACATCAATTCTTTTATTAGAGTTTCACTGTGGTTGTATGTTTGTATCTTTGTGTGAGGGAGGGAACTGAACATTCTTGTTTGAAAATGTCAAGGACACACTGATTAAAAGTACTTTTTTGATAATAATCGCTCCTTCCTTACACAACTTCTGCCTCCTTCCACCTAACAATGAAAATATGAGGCATGAGTGGTAGAAACAGCACCTATTCCATTCCTCAGTTCTTACCTGGACTGTTTTTATATTCTCAAAATCTTATTTTTAAAAAATAGAAGAGACAGAAATCCCATGTTGTTGTTTTTTTAAGAGTACCCTGCTATCTATAAATCATTTCGCTTATTCGCAGTTGTTACCATTCCCTTCATTAATTTCATTTCTGTCATTCTATGCCTTTCATGCCACCCCAGCCTTATACAACTCTCCCCGCCTTTGGTGTTGATCTGCCTTGAATGCTTATACAGCCGGCTCTCTCAGTCATTGTTTGGTTAAACTATAAATAACTCCTTTAATCTTTCCTCATAAATCATTTCTGATGTTATTCTCTGAAATAATTCCAGTTGGTCAGTGGATTTCTAATAGTAACAAATCCAGAACCGAGTGCAAGAATCTAAGTGCAGTCTAATTATGCCGAAGAGAACCCGGGGGCAGTGTTTAGGTACACTATTAGGTGACTGTTATTCTGTTTCAGAGAAGAGTTTTAAGTCTTCGAACTAAACTGGGACAGACACATAAAAAGGAAGAAGTTTTAATATCTTTCGTCATACTTAGGTGGCAAATGGAGAGAGAAATGGCTTTAGGAATGATGGCGAGAGAAGGGTGTGGGTGCGGTGCAAACGAGAGCATGCTGTTACACGTGGTCGCTTTGGTTACCATGTACTGTCTCTGTTGATACTCAAACCATCTGGGGATTTCTGTTTGTTTTCTGTGCTGTTTCACATTATAAGTCTTAAGCAAGGTTATTATTGACTTATTGTCTCTAAGTTTTATGCAATGTTGATATCAATATTTATCCCATCCTACACTGTAGAATTGATCCAGATTCCTTTTAGGTGTGTGTACTGACTTCTATTTTTCTGGGTTCTATCTCTGATGATATTCTGAAACCTACACATTTTTTAGTCTGTTATTATTACTTAATCATTATTTATATTGGCCTCTGAAATTAGCATCCTAACAAAGTACTAGCAGCAAATAAAAAAACAGAATCAAAATGAGAGCAAGGTTCAGAGTGTTTGTGTATTTCTTTATGCTACTAGTAAGTCATACCATTAGACTTCACACAGAGCTATAGCATACCCCGGCCGTGAAAAGGGTGATCTAGAATGCTCGTCGGTATGCATTTTCGTTTCAGGCTAACTAGGTTAGTGATACAGAGGATTTCCATTTAACCAACAACATCTCCCATTAATCTCTTTGGTAGAGAGAGAATGAAATGTGGATTGGAGATGGAAGTTACTGAATATGTGTGTAGAGCTGAAATGTGTTCATCTGTCACTCTGACTTGAAGGGGTGACCTCTAGTTGCATATGACAGGGTCCTCTCTTCTGCCCTATAATGTTCAATATTTTGTTTATCACTCAAATGTAGATACATTATGCCCTTAGAAAGTTTGCAGATGATAGCTAGAATGCATGTATTTTATAAATAATCACTCAAAAAATCTTGATATCCTAGAAATGTTAAAATGAAATCAAAATACGAAATTTTAGAAACAAATCTAAAGTTCCTTATTTTTTTTACAAATCGATTAAACATAATAACAGAAGAGAACTCATTGACAAGAGTGTAAACAAATAAACAGGAAAATGAAAGAGAATGTTAATGACCAGAAGCACAATGAGCTAATAACCGCCTTAAAAAAAAAAAAAAGCAATCATATGCTACTTTGGTAGAAGTACATTATTTAGAAGAGGAAGGTAATAATAGTTGTACTATTTTCAAGAGTAGGGGTTACTGTATCACCTCTGGGCTCCCTAGTTTAAGCAAGACCCTGGCAAGACAACTGAAAAATCACAAAACACTAATTATATGAGATATAGTTGACTAATCTATAGCTGGAGTAGCCCGAGAGAGCACAGAACCTCCACCTCCCCTCCCTTTAACTCCTGAGTAATAGCAGAGAAAACTCTGAGGCAAAGACTGGTTGGAAATAAGCCAACTTTTTCCAGAGAAGACTTGGAGGTTCCACAAGGAGGGGTAGAATAGGTTATCAAAAAAAGTAAGAACCTCAACTTTTCGCTATTGAATCCGATTCTCAAGTGAATGGGATGCCATTAAAGTAAAAAAAAAAATTGGGAAACACTAAAGTAGCCAACATAACATTGTTCCTGTTGCTGTTACTTTGAAACTCCACTGGCACTGAAGTGTACCATTTGTAAGGATGAAATCTCACTCAGGAGGTAAAAACTTAAAGCATAATTAAAGTGGTCCAAGTAATGGAACCTCGTTATTGATATTGTCATTTAAAATTATAATTTATTTCTTTTAGAGCTTTATCAGAGATAGTAAAAATGAAATGAACATAAGCATCTTTGATCAACTAAATACAAAACAATAAGCTAAAGTTTTTCTCTCATTTAAGAATGGTTCTTTAGTATACCTTAAATCAATCTAGGAAAGAAAGTTCATGAATATGTTTTGATATTTCAAATTCCCATTCAGATGTGATTCTCTCACCTCTAAACTGTAAACATAGTTCTTTATACCACTGTATGACACTTGGTACATACAAACTAATATTATAATCTGTATATATGTCATGGTCAGTCAACTGATAGACCTTTTGTTACTGACTATGCCCCTGCCTTCAAGGATTACATTCTAGAGGACAGATAATTAATAAATATACAGACATAACAATAACTCTCAAGGGAAAGATGAAACATAGTAATATAGTGTACCACATATGGTGGAGGCTATTGTTTTACTTTGGTTGGTGAAGACCACTCTAAACTCAGACATACTTCCTTAGAGTGGCCTTTCTTAGCCACTCAAATAACAAACCACTCTTCTAGAGACCTAGGAGCCATGCAAAGACTTGGAGAAGAGTAGTCCAAGTGGAAGGAAAGACAAGTACAAAAACTCTTAAGACCAAAAGGAGCTTCGTGTGTTGTTGAGATTAACACACACACACACACACACACACACACACACACACACACTAAAACAGCCAATATGGCTTAGTATGGTGAACAAAGAGGAGAATAAAGGGAATAAAGAGTAAAGGTCAAGGGGACCAGATCACAGAGGATGCTGTCAGCCAAGTAAGGAATTCAGATTTTATTCAGTTTCAGTGAGAAGCAGTGGAAAGTTTCAAGTATGGACTAAGGTAAGGCTTTAAAGGATCACTCTGGCTACTCTATAAATGATAAGACTGTTGTGAGGCAAAAAACAGTGTCAGATACACCCACTGGGAGGCCACTGCAATAGTCAAGGGATGATGGTAGTCTGGACGAGTGATGAGAAATGGAGATGGCCAGAAGTCACTGGATTGGAAGTGGCTGGTACCTACACGATTTTACTGATGGACTATTTGTAAGGTATAAGCAACTAGGTGGATGTCTGTGCTACATAACGAGATGGTCATGTATTTTTCTAAGTATTCTGTGTGTTGGGAGTAAACAGACTTGCAAGCTGAAGCAAACAGTCATGTTATAGATTTGTAAAATGTGAATGCCTAACTGATATCTAAGTAGAGAAGTTTAATAAATAATCAGATCCATGAAGCCAGAGCTCAGTGACAAAGTCTGGGCTGGAGATGGAGATATGAGTATTGTCAGTGTATAAAATAGTCAAAGCCACGGGACTGAATGACACTACCCAAGGAAAGAATTAGGTTTTAAAAAAGAAAAGGGCGGCCCAGGACAGAGCTCTGGGGCACCTGAATATTAGCAGCTTGGTGGAATAAACGGCGACTGAGCAGTCAGCAGAAGGGAAGCCAGCAAAGGTACCGCCGAAGGAAGCCTAGAGATGAAAGTGTTTCAAGCATGAGGCTGCTGGAAGGCCGAGTCCGATGAGGACAGAGTGCAGGCACCATGTAGATGTAGCTCCCTGGCAACCTTAAGAAAAGGTCCATCAGTAAAGTGAGGATCTCACAAACCAACTGGATCATTTTAGCTCTACAATTAGGCATCTTTGTTAAGTTCAGTTTTGTATTTATCTTTTTATTTATTTATAAAACATAAAACATGTGGGACCACTTCCTCCAAAATCTTTGCTCATATATGCTCAAAAAGAAAGTAAACTGAATTAACAAATACTGCTTTAAGATCTCGTCAAAATATTTCAAGATCGTCTCCCTTAAATTGGGTAAATTAGTTATCCTCCAATTTCTAGGTTTGTTTCTGACACATTATTGCTCTTCTAGAAGAAACAATCACTTATTGTCAAAACAGTAAAAATAATTTCTTATTGTAGCAGATGATGTGACTTTCTATATTAAAAACTCAAAGTAACTTTAAAAAATAATTGTAACTATAATAGGCTGATTCAATGACTTCTAATGCCATTCCAATCTCCTTTAATGTATATAACTGTCTTCACCAAAAAGCAATTGAAAAACAATGGTTATTAAACTTTAATGTGAATAAGAATCACCTTGGCTGCTTATAAATGTAGATTATGGTGCGGGGGGAGGAGAGGTAAAGGGGTCTAATATTGCGGGTTAGAGGGAGGGTGGGTAAAGGGGATCAAATATATGGTAGCTGAAGGAAACTGGACTTTGGGTGGTAAACACACAATAGAATATGCAGATGTTAAATTATAATGTACACCTGAAAATTATATAATTATATTAACCAATGTTACCCTAATAACTTAATTAAAAATAATAATAATAAAATAAATGCAGATTATAAGGTGCCTCCAGGTGGGATTTGGGATATGAAATCAGGCTGTATTTTTTTTAGACACCTTTTTAAAAAGTTACCATGAAAATTCTGACACAGTGCATGATTCATGCTTTGGGAAATAACAGAAAATGGAAGTTTCTAGCAGAATAATGTGTACAATAACAAACCCTTGGAAAAATCATTTTACCTACCCCACCTCTCACCAAGTATTAGACTTGCTATTTCTTTTAGCTCTCATGGTCATAGATTTATTTTGATAACTTTCAAGCCCCTGTCATATGCCTAGTTAAATTTAAAGATTTCCAAAATCTCAATGTTTTCATCTAACATGTGTTCATGTATGCTTATGTAAATGCTTATATAATGCTAGATTGAAAATATTATACATCTGCACAGCAGCCTTACAAAACTAACACCATCGCCTTGCATATGCATTCATAAACTTAGAAAATTCTTTTAAAAAGTTAAGGTCTCAGACAAGGATTCACCTGCATTTAACTCGAATGTTTAAGTGAATGTGAAGAAGCTGATGTCAAAAGACCTACTCAGCAACTGAACTGGCACTGTATGTGCTTTTGAATGAGTATAAATAAACCCTCATTTATCATTTTCTGCTGAATTCACACCTAAATAAGTCTAGAAATTGCATTTCTAACAGGCTTCCCATTCACAATTTCATAAGAGCAGTTTCCTGATTATCTGGAAAACCCTTTAACATTTTCTCTAAAACTTATTCTAAGGGTGGGTAGAGTTTTAAGAAAAAGGGGAAATAAAACAAATGATCACTTTTAATATTGTAAGTGAAAGAATAGGTAAACCATAGTAGAAGCAAAAGAGGTTGAGAGAGAAGGGCAGTGATGATATAAAATTATTTGAAATAAGAAATGAAATCAAGAATTAAAAATAGAATTACATTTTCTGTTTGGCAATACACAAACAACACTAAGTGCACTTCATAAATTTTACTATTGTTGCTCTAAGTGATATTACCATAAATCACATTAGTAGCGTACTTGGCATTTTTTAAAAGCAAAAAGGATTGAGAGTGTCAATAAGTTTAAACAGCTCTGTTATCTCTGAAGAGAGTGGAAGAGAAATTATCACAAGCTTTTACCAGGTCTAAAAGCCCAGTTCTAACGCCCCCGCCACCATTGTCGCTGTCCCCCGCTGCCCCCCTCCCCTCCAGCTTCGGTGCAACGTACAGTGTCGTTTTGCCAGCAATCTATTAGGAAAATGTTCACTGTTGCTTTCTTGATGCTTTTACCTGATGTGCAAGGGGAGGTGGCTGTTTGCCCCTTTTTTCGTCGCGGACAGGGAAGAGAGACTTCAGCAGCTTCGGCATCTGCGGCACAAAGGATTTTACTGGATGCAAGTAGGAGGCCGCTAGACCACTAAATCCTGTCAAAAATATTAAAGGGGAAAGAGGTAAGACAAAAACAATTACATAGACATTTTCTTTACCGTAAATTTGCCAAATATCATTTGTAAGCAAATCTAACAACAACATAAATCAAAAAAGTAGCCTTAAAAATTAATATTAAAAAAACATAGCACCATTAGAGTTACACTCAAACACAGTGGTGTTTCCTTTTCTAATTAAATATAGCAGCAACTAGGGTACCTCTAAAATGTTCTAATATCCAGTGTTCCTTTTAGTATGCAAAAGGTAATCCAACCCCAGTCCTGGTGACTAACTGGCTCAAATACTAACTTCTATCTTTGAACAAAATGGGGTTTTTCATTTTTAAATCGCAGAGCTGATGACACACATGCACAGCATTCCATCTATACTTTAAACTCTTCAAAGTCGGGGACTATGTATTATTCAACTTTAATTTTCCATGCTATTTACTGCATGAAGATGATGAAACTGACCTTTCAAGGAGAGAGTCATGTTTTTAGTTGTTTTTTACAAGAGAGGGACAGATGTCCTAAAACGACCACATTCTTACCCGCTCTTAATTACCAAACACTGGGATCAGACATGCAAATAATGCCTATGATAGAAGATTTCCTCCGCTTAGTGAAGAAAACTAAATTTTTAGGAAAATGTAATCCAAGTCATAAATGATAAAACACTGTATCTTCACGATACATCTATTTTTTAAAAAAGCAAGAGAACTTGAGGAATTTGTATGTCACACTGCCTGAAGAGAAGTACACAGACACCCCCATATCTCTTCACGCTGACCCCTGAAATGACTCCAATTCTGAACCTATATACAGTTGTAAGGTTTCTACATTTTACATAAAGTAGTATATAGTAATTCTAAGTAAACTATGAAAAAGTAATGCTATTTTATAACCATGAGAGCAATAACTGAAAAAATAAAGCAAAGAGATAGCTATAATGTCAAGCGATATGTAAAAACTAAGTTTAAAAAGTTAAACAATATGTAAGAAAGACAAAAATAAGAAAGAAAAGCAAACAGAAAAAAAAGAGACAAACAGAAAATAAGATAAATTTAAGATGAATAAAGAGCCAGAAGATAGAATCATCTAAATGCTGAGAAAAAAATTAGGGACAATCTAGAGTTCTACATGTAGTTGAACTAACACTCTAGAGTGAGGATGACCTCTAATTAAATAAAGATCTAGCCAACAATTAATCCAAGGCTGCATATATCACAAAAAAGAGAGACAATCAGACATCCTGTGTCTCTTGAGGGAAGTACTCAAAACTACCCATTCGTTTATCCTACCTCGCACACCTCTCTCAAATTGGCCTGAATCTGACCAGAGCTGTAGATCTGCCCACCAATTTACAGAAAATAAAGGAGACAGAGAGAATCACATTTAAAGAACCTCATGGGGATGTAACCAGCAAAAATAAGAACGTACAGTCTACTGTACCAAAACCTGGTCTCTTCAACGATAACGTCAATGAAACAAATACACTGCGACGGAGAAAAAAGATAAAGAGGAGCCCATACATTCAACAGACTTAAGACACATATCGACTAATCACCATGTATAAAACTTGGGTTTGCATTCAAAATACATAAAAGATATTTTTGATCCAATTAGGAAAATCTAAACATCAACAAGATGTTTAATGATATTTAGAAATTAATTTTCATTTTTCTCAGGAGTAAACTGTTATTGTGGGTACTGCTTTAGAGATACATGTACAAATATTTATAGATAAAATAATACCTGGGATCTTCTTCAAAATCATCAAGATAGGGTGTGGAGAAGTAGTGGGAGTACAGCTAAATAAGACTAGTGATGAACTGATAATTTTGAAATCAGAAGGGGGTATTGAGGGCATGTCATATTTCTCTTTTTACTTTGTATGCTAGGTATTTTCCATAGTAAAAGGATTCTTCAGAGTGAGAGCAAAATAAAAACTTTAACATATAAAAGAAAGAGTTTGTCACTAAAAGATGGTTGCTAAAAGCACTTATGATTAATATAATTCACTAAAAAAAAAAACTATACTCAGAAGAATCGGGTGAGGTACAAGAAATAATAATGATCAAAGCGGTAAATATGTAAATCAAGGAAGCACTGATTATATAATGTATGAAGCAGCATGTATGACTTGAACAGAGATGCTAAGCAAAAGAAACCAAACACAAAAAGATTATGTATTGTATGATTCCATTTATATGAAATTGTAGAACAGGCAAAACTAATCTAAAATCAGAACACTGGCTGACTGCGGGGAGTAACTGGAGTCACATAAATCTTCTATATCTTGACTGGGGTGTAAGTTACATGGGTAAACACATTTGTCAAAACTCATTAAATATGACCCATAGTCAAGATAAAAGCAGTTAACAGAAATAGAACATGAGATGGTCCAGATACTGGATTTAGCAGATGAAAACTTTAAAGCAGCTTTTATACACAGGTCCAAAGATATAAAGAAGACTATGGCCTTAACAAATATACAGATAGGGAATACCAGCAGAGAAATTAAAACTATTTAAAAAAGAAGAAAGTGGAAATTCTAAAACTGAAAAGAATAACTGAAATAAAAAGTTACCTGGATATGCTAAACACAGGATTGTAAATGGCAAAAGCAATTATCCAATCAGAAGAAACAAGAATAAAATAAAAAGATTTTTTAAAAAGTTGAAAAAGAATAGTGCTTCTGTGACCTGGGCAATCAATATTAAGCAATCCAACACATGTATAATTAGATTATCAGAAGAATCAGAAAGAGAGAAAAGGACAGAGGAAAAAATTTAATGAACTAATAGCCGAACATTTCCCAAATTTGTTGAAAAACTTCAACTTACAGGTCCAATAACATGGATGAAACCCAAGCAAGATAAATACTAAGAAAACTATACCTAAGCATATCATTGTTTAACAAAAATGAGGAGGAGGTGGGGAAAGGGAAGGAGGAAGAGGGAGGGGAGGAGGGAAGGGGAGGAGGAGGAGCGAGCGGGAAGAGGAGGAGGAGAAGAAGAAAATTTTGAAAGCAAAGACACTTTACGTGTAGGGTAAAGGTGACAGAAATGATGGCTGCATTCTCATCAGAAAAGGAGTCTAAAAGATAATGTAACATCTTTGAAGTGCTAAAAGAAACAAACTATCAACCCAGAATTCTCTATCTAGAGAAAATATCCTTCAAAAAAAAGGTGAAATTAAGATATTCTCAAATAAAGAGATCATTCTGCTCTATGAGTACTGTACAATAAGAAATAATACAGGATATTTTTCAGGCTACAGAAATTACATCAGACGACTATAAGGTCTTCAGGAAGAATTGGATAGAAATAATAAACATAAAGGAAAATAGAAAAGATTATCTATAGTCTCTTCATTTCCTTAAAAGTGGCAATTTTAAAGTAAAAAAGAGTAACATTGTAAAATGGGTTCATAACATCTTTAAAAGATATAACAACAACAACACAAAATAAGGGGCAGGTGGGGAACAGGTAAATGGAATTACTCTGTTACAAGGCTCTTATATTTGTGCAGTAGGAAGTGATATTAATTTGTAGACTGTGATCAGTTAAGAATGTATGGTATGGTCCTTGAGAAGAGACTCTAATAAGTAAAAAATACAGGTATACCCAAAAGCCAAAAGAGGAAATAAAAAACACTAAAAAATATTTTTCAATTAAACCAAAAGAAGGCAAAGAGGAAGTCACAGTGAAGAAGAAAATAAAAAGGCCAAAGAGAAACCAACAGCAACATGGCAGACATAATAATATCAGATGTAAAAGAACTAAACATGTTGATTAAAAGGAAGAAGTTATCATATTAGACATTTTTAAAAAGCTAGCCCTAACTATGTGCTGTCTGTCTACAAGAAAATCACTTCTAATTTAAAGACAGATATAGGCTAAAATACAAAAGACTGAGAAAAAGATACACCATGCAAACAATAAGCCAAAGAAAAGCTGATGTGGCTGTATTAATGTCAAGCAAGACACATTTCAATGTATTACTAGAGATGTAAAGGGACACTTCACAATAAGAAATATCACTTCGTCAGGAAAAAATAACAACCCTAAATGTGTATATCCCAAATAGAGTTTCTAAGTGAATGATGCAAAAACTGATATAATTAACGGGGAAAGAGACAGTTTTCACAATCATCTTTGGAGATTCAATGCCCTCAGTGACTGATCGAACAAATTGAAAAAAAAAAATCAGTAAGGATACAGAAAATTTGAACAAGGTTATCAGCCACCTTGACATAACTGATATATCCAGAACCCTATGCCCCAAAACAGAATAGACATTCTTTTCAAGTGCACATAGAATGTTCACCAAGATAGAACAGTTTTAAAAAATTTCAAAAGACTGAAATATTAAAGAGTCTATTCTCTGATCATGATGAAATTAAATAAGGAATCAATAATAAACATACCCCGCAGATATATGAAAATGAATTAACATGCTCAATAACCCATGGCTCCAAGAATAAATCACAGGGAAATCAGAAGATATTTTGAATATAATAATAATGAAAGCACACATGCCAAAATCTGTGAAATGCAAAAAGAAATAACAGAAATCAATGAAACAGAAAATAATACCAAATGTTGGTTCTGTGAAGAAACTATGAAAACTGAAAACCTGTCTCAAAAGTATTTCAAGAGAAACAGAAAAAAAAAAAGTATATATAGGAGAATAAAAAGGACTATCAAAATAGATCCCATTAAGAGGGCAATAGAGAACACTAACATTTATGAAAATAAATTTAATAATTTAGATGAAATAGAAAATTCTCTGCAAAACATAACTTATGAAAACTGTTTCATAAGGAAATACAAAAAGTTAAATAATCCTACATTAAAGAAACTGAAGTCATAATTTTAAATCTTCCCAGAGAAAATTCCAGGCCCAGATAGTGTCACTGGCGAATCCTATCAAACATTTAAGGAAGACACAGTACCAAGTTTACATAAACCTTTTCAGAAAAAAAAAGATAAGGAAAAATTTCCCAAGTTATCTTACGAGGCCAACATAATCATGATACTAAAACCTAAGGAAGACATTATTACGAAAAAAGTACAGACATTCATCGTATTACGTATACACAAAAATCCTTAACGAGATATTAGCAAATGGAATCAAGCAAATATAAAGGATAACACATTAATGATCAAGGGATATTTATCACAGGAATTCAAGACAAATCCAACATTCGAAAATCAATATAACTCAACATGTTAAGACAAGAAAAGAGATAGACCAGGAGGACGGTGGTTACCTGGTAGGAAATCCTGATTTAAACTATTTCTGAAAGCTGCTCAAATTTCATAAGAGTGATTGACAACAAAAATATAACTTACCCGGATCAGGAGAATGGGTATTTTGTGGACAATCAGGGATGGGCGGGGCAACTGGAGCTACTCCTCTGGAAACTGCAATTTGAGACACATCCTGTTGACTTTCCCACCGGCCCTATTGGGGACAAAATTGGAAATTTTGATTCAAATCAATCATTTAACAAAAAAATACCTAAAGATATTTATGAAAAAAACTGCTATACATTACCAACACTTTATTCCCTTTACAGGACACGGTCAATTTGATTACGTAAGTATTTTTCCTCTTGTACTTTTCATCTTCTTTATAGTATTAATTTCCCTGGTAATAATACCTCACATTTCCATTTCCCTCTAGTTTACCATTTTTAGGCTCCTCAGTTCTAACCTAACATTCTTTCTACTACATCAGGTTGCTCCCACGAATGCGGATATATTAACACATTCCTTCTGAAATCCTCCCTTACGTTCTGCTTCTTACGCTGTTTCTGCTCTTCTGTCTCAAAATACTTTTTCACTCCAGATTCTCGTCTGAAACCCAGGAACAACTCTAGTGGTATCAGGGACCCTTCCTTCCTCTCCAGGAGTGTATTTCCCATCCATTCACATATCATTCATGAAAGGAAAAATTCTAGAACAGTATATTACCACAATTCTCATTTTAAATAGACAGTACAGATAAGTTCCAGTTAAGTCCAAACCAAGTGATCGCAAGTTCCCAATAATGAAAGCCTCTAAATTAACAAGTTTTATTATACTCTCAACTTATTTTGTACATTCCCATTAAAGAGATTTTACTGCAGAATACTAGAACAATGCCAGCCAAGTGATGGATTAATTTGCCATTCTAAAACTTGCAGTGAGCCATAAAAATAGTGATACCATCATAGCACTTTTAACATCAGTCCCATCTAGGAAAGGAATAAACCTCAGCCAAATGTTACATACAAGTAATGGAGGTGAGATGCAAATGTTTTAAATGCTTTAAGTTACCTTTGATCCTCTGATAATCACTCTGACTTCCTTTTCACTATAGTTAAATGGTATTATCTATTAGTTTAAGTTAGTATTTCACACATGAAGTGACCCTACCATTGACTTCGGTTTTCATTAGTAATCACCTGCAAAGCAAGTTCTTCACTGCTCCTGAAGATGGACTGAGGTGGAAAAGCCTCTTAGGTTTCAAACATGTATTGGAAACCTATCTGCTTTTAGCAGCGACCTAAGCACTGATCATAAAATCAATAATCCCTAAGTGATCTGGATGCTGTTTACCTTAGAGAACACTTTTCCATAAGAACTCTCTCAGCACTTGATATTTTAAAGGACAATATGATGTTTAGCATTGGAAGCAAGAAAACAAGACATGAAAAGATGATTTGGGAAACCACGAATTCTGAAATACCTCACTGAAAGAGCATTTGTGTTACTATGAATCACACACTGATTTACATACTGTAATGTTTCATTAATTTTTTTTGCATTTAAATTTAATTATCTGTCTGGGAAGCTGCAGCTCTGTGTGCTCTGGGACATCACAATCAGGTGGCTGAACACCAAGGTCAACACTTTGGAGCTCCTCAGAGGGAAAAAAGTCTCATGCTTTGTTTAGTGGTAAGCTCAACGCAAGGTTGTTTTTAAAACGACTTACTTAATTTGAGAATAAATATATTTTCATATTTTAGATTTTTCTTCCTTGTTTATTAGCATCTGACAGATTGGCACTCTGTCCCTTAAGAAAACTAAGGAGTTGATTTGGAGTCAGCACCCCAGCTGTTTGGTGTATAATGGTCCAATGACAAATAAAATAGGTATCACCTCTTCCCCAAGGCACACTTGGGGCTCTGCTAGCTTCCGAGTCATGGTTCCCTGCTCGCACTCCCACACACAATGTTACTACCAAATCAGAATGAAAGCTATAACTCTCTCCTGTAGTCAAATATCTCAAGTGAGGACATCTGAAAAGGCGCACACAGCGCTTACACCACCTTAGCCACATTGCTACCCCATCAGATCATAAAAAATGGAGACACATTTCGCTTCATCCATCTGCCTTAACCGTCATCTTAACCTTGAGGAATCTTGCACGTTAACTGTTCCCAGGTCTTGGCGACCAGCGACAAGAATAGGGAGTGTTTCAAATCACTCTGAGATAGAACAAGCTCTGCTACACAGGGAACAACAAATTTGGATGATAAACTGAGTACAACACTCCTCCATCCTCGCTCTGACACCCACAGATCTCTGGGGAAACATTCCACTGAAATCATGCCCCATTCTCTTGCCAGACATGAAACCTGTGGTTCAGGGTCTAGCTATACACACTGCCCCCTGGGGACAAGGCAATTAGTATCTTTCTAATTAATTTTATATGCTTGGCTGTTCCAGAGTTATTTTCCTTGTACTGAACTGTTGGGGTGGAGGGAGGAAGAAGCATCCCAGTTAATGGTACTTTAGAGGGAGATGAACTCAGGACAATGAATGAAAAGCACTTGGCCAGACACTGAACCTTTCTGCTCTCTTGAGCTCAGCTCTCAAAGTGAAAGAGTACGACTTTTAATTTATTTTTTTGTACTTCTATCATAGTAATCTATACCCCACCACCTGGAATCTAAAAAGATTAATCAGTGATCTGTTTCTAACATTCTGCCTGTCTATCAAACTTCAGAATCGGCCTAGATGAGCAGAGAGACGAGAGAAAACTGGCTTGGTTTTGGATTCCTCCACTAGCTTAATACATACTACTACATACTTAATACATATAAACAAAACTCTATTCAAGACAACAACGATGTCTAGCTAGCGCCATGCTTAAAGGCACAGGGAAACACAGGAGGCTCTCAGCTGACTTGAGGACTTGCGTTGGTCCCCTGTATGCCCTCAGTTTTCCTGTTGCTGCTCCTCTGCTAGACAGATTTTTTTGAATTTTCCATAAAAAGGTCTGTTTTTTATCAGGAAAAGTGACAAAGAGATAAATAAAGATAAGTGCAAGGACCGGTCCAGGCACTGAAGAAGTGCTTCACACTTGGCATCGGCCTTCACCAGGGCCAACTAACTGCAGTTTCCAGCAAGGGGACGTGACCAAAAAACACAGGCCACTTTCGTTAACTGGATATTCATTTAGACTTCTGGCTGCTTCTGATTGCATCAGAAACTCCCATCAGAAGATGACAAACACACTGTCTTACTAACATTAAAATATATAATTCCATCTAAAATGGTTTTAGAAATACCAATGCTTTTATGTTGACAGTGTTCCTCAATGCACAGCCAATTTCTAGATGGAAAAACAACCAGCTGAAAATAATTCTGCACCTACACGTGAGTCCATCTTGATAGACTGGTCATAAAAAGTTTGCTAAGTTTTCATTAAATCTATTTAAAAAACTGCCTTACAATCATGATGAAATATCCAGTAATGGTAAATAACAACATCACTGTGATTAGGGATAGTTATCAAGAGTGATTTCTTTTAGGCCCTAAGGTGAATTTAAAAGTTGGGAGCAGTTAATCAAATTCAATTTTGGTGGAGCTTAGTAAAACAATGCCAATTTTAATATGTAGCAAGCATCAATACATAAGGGAATGCAAAATATGGCTGGCCGATTCGAAGTGTTACAGGCCAAACTATGAGATTGTTTTTAGTCCCTTTAGCACTTCTTCTCACCTCCTGCAAAGCCCTAATCCTGTCAAACTCTCAGTTCCTGCCTCCCTGCCATACCCTTTAGTGTCACTTTGCTCCCAACTGACCACTCTTGGCCATAAAGTTAACTGAAAATTCGGAGAGACAGGGAGGGCTGAACCGGCTCTGTGGCATCTCCTTGCGTGTCATCCCAACTAAACGAACGTTCCATTATTGCACAGGGAAGACACGGCATGTCACATTTTTACTGAATAATTCTGATTTTGTAATCAAGACCAGAGGGAGAGACATACAGATTAGTGTAAACAGAGAACCCAGAAATAGGCCCGTGTAAGTTTACGAGGCAGACGTAACTAATGAAATATCTGAAATAATTTTCAATTATTTCAAAACACATTTTCTAGCATTTTAAGCATCATCAAGTCCAGGCTAAAATTATATTTCTGACTCAACTCTCTGGTACATTAAATACTTTCATGCAAAGAAACCAAGATGCTTCTGAGCGAAGCTCTGTGGTGTCGGAAAAGCAACAAGCACTTTTGCCATTTCTTTCACTTCTCTCCTCCTGTCCCATGCTTGAGACAAAGACATCTAACGAGGTCTCAAATATTTATTGGTATTATTTGGTTACTACGAATTAACTTCAAATCTTCACATTCCAGAGCTTTCTAAATTCAGTAAGATGTCTCTTTTGACAGATACTTTTACAGTCTTACAGACCCAGGTAGCAAAGAACATTAGAAAGGAATCATACATACTGACTACCAAAGTTATTTTTATACAAAAGGGTAAGAGCCAAAAAATTAGTACAGTGTCAAATTTAGTCACCTTATAAAAACATTTAAAAACTCATTCTGAAATTAAAGCAAAGCAAGCATATTAAGTTTTAGATAGTAGGATAGTACTTGTATCCTACTCATTAGGAAAACCTAATGGATTAATTACCTCTCCCTGGATCTCTGAAAACTGAAGAATACAGGAAGTCCCCAAAAGAAAAGAAAAGAAAAAAACATTAGTGAGGTTTTCCAAAACGATTTCTTCAATAATCTTTCCTTTAGGATCTGTGTGCAAATTGTAACAGATAAAGCAACTTGGAGACTTTCTCAGACTACTACATATAAGAGAACAAAAACTTCTAGGTACTTAAAAGGGTAGAGAATAAAGTTTTTACATTTTATTTTACTTTTAAATAGGTTATCTGTTCACAAGATCCAAAACCAAATAACAGAAAAAGCATACAGTGAGAAGTTGCCTACCTCTACCCCTGCCTGCTCAGATACCCACATATTTCCACCTTCTCCCTAGGCAGATAAGAAACAGTATTAGTTTCTCATACATCCTCATAGGGTGTGTTACGTATATGTAAGCAAATCTATAAATAGCCAGACATACTTCTCTCTTTTCTCCCTCCTTTTAGAAAACAAATGGCAGCATAGTGTTCTTTGTTTCATTAATAATCACTAAGTATATCCTGGTGATCTTTCCAAATAATTAGGAGTGGTTCCTAATTATTTTTACAGCTGCATTAGCATCCCATTTATTTATTTGGGTGTGTGCATGTGCATGGGGGAGTGAATAAAATGTACTTAACCAGACTAAACAAATGGACATTTAGATTGCTTCCAATCTTCTGCCATTATAATAAATAATGTCGCAGTGGACACCCTTGTATATATGTCATTTCACATATACGTAAGCACTAATGCTGTGTAAAGGGGTTTACTAGGATCTACAGAATCTGTATGGCCATTAGTTTAAACACTACCCAATTCCGAGGAACCTATTATGGGTAGTGTTTAAATAACACACTTTGAATTCAAGGCAATGCCATGTTTGAAAATGTTTGTTGTTTTATTTAAAAAGCCACAGGGAGGACCTCTGTTCCTTACTGCTGATAGGAAGGGAAATGTTTCTCTTCTAACTTGTAAGTAAATATAATTTTAAGAATATTTATTTTCCCTAAAAATCTTTCGAGATGTTCTGCTTTAGGCGATGATAAAACTCCTGTGGGGCCCCTCATCTAAAACTGGGGAGCCATTCCTTACTGAAGAGCACCCGGAATCAAATCCCCTTTGCTTAGTATTCTTTTCCCTTTGTTTTCTAGCATCACAGGTGTAATCCTCTATCACCTGAATTTCCTTATTCATTTAAACAGGTCCATTCATAAAAATCTGTTTTAGAACAGTTTTCCTCTACCTTTCCCCAAGTGAAAAGCAAAACATCTCTAATTTTGATATGTGAACATTCATTTAACCTGCAGATGTGGACACAGTGAGAAGTCAAGTGATGTCCACAGGACAGTGACAAGATGTTGGCTAAAGCCCAGTTGTCACCTTGTCACATTTCAGGGCTCATGGGTGCCAAGAGTTCAAAACAAGATAATATGATAGTTTCACTCTGAACTGGAGCAGAGCTAGTAACAGCAAGCTGGCACCTTCTGTTTTCCCTGACAATAATTCCATTGTTTGTCAGAAGGCAGGGGCTGCTGTGGTTAGGGAGGAGCAAGAGAAGCCAAATTTTGAAGAAGACTGCAAACTGCTGAAATGGGGAAAAAAGGGCATTTAAATTTTTTTTTGAAGTGTATGGCAACAACTGAAAATATATATTGCACTAGAGAGTACAGATCCATATTCTTGTTGCTGTGACAGCACCATGACACCAGTAGAATCTAAGAGAGTGGAAATCAGACTTTCCTCATCTTCGCTAAGTTACCCAGCCAAGCACTCCAAGAAATCAAATGACTAAAACAGGGAAAGTCCTGGTAGAGTAATAAAAATGTGTAATGTTATATTCACTTCTTTAAATGACATCCTGTTCACTGCACCCTAACCCTCCACAGAAAGTGCCCTGGGAAAGGTCTCCAACAAACTTCACTGTCACATCCAGGATAGTTTTTCAGTCCTCATTTTATGGTCTCTGAAGAACCTGGAAGGAGTACTTCTTAAACCCTCTGCCCACCAGTTTCCAAGTCACTCTCCCATCGGGTCTTCCTTGCTCTCTGAGGGCTCCTTTCAGTCGCTGGGGCCAGCTTCTGCTCCTGCCCTTGCCCCTAAGTACTATCATCAAGCCATCACATAGCTTCGCCTTTGTGATCTAATCCCTCCCACTATTTCAATGATGCCCTGAGCTCCCAAATCTGTTTTCAGCCCAGGCTTCCAGATGCTCGAACTGGCATAGATACCGTAATGTCAAAAATTGAACTATATCATTTTCTTTCCTCAGTCTGCCCCTCCTACAATTCATTTCTGTATATTGTCACCCAGAAACCCGTATGTCACCCTAGTCTCCTCCCTCGCTCAACCTGCTTCTTCATGCACACAGAATTCTGAGATTCTATCACCTAAATATATCTCAATCTCTCCTTGCCCCCCTCCCCACTGCTGAATCTTCTCCCTTACCTGGTCTCTCTACTCTCCAATTAAATTTTTCTTTCCACATTTCTGCATTGATAACTGCATACATTTGTATTATATATGTATTATTCTAATATAATTTTATGGACCACAGACAGGATAACAAGCGAGGTTTAGGTGAGCTGTTCAAAAAAACAACTTTCCAATTCAAATTTAAGCATGCTACTGCCCTGTTACTCTTTCAGTGGCTCCCACCCACCCTTATGACTCCTTGGCACATAATGTTAGAACTTCTAAAATAAGGGCCCCTTTCTCCAGGTTCTACCCCACAATCAGCCTCCAGTTTACTCATGCTGCATGTGCTGTCACGAATGTAGCAAGCTTTTTCATCATCCCTCCACGCTCTGTTCATGCTGCTTCTTCAACTCCTTCCCTGCCCTGGGTGGACTTTCACCATTAAGCTTACAGGGGGCTATTTCCTCCCTGCAGCCTCTCCTGATCCCTGCATAATGCACAGAGAAGTGTCTACTCCCCTCATTGGGCTCCTACTACCTAACACACTTCTATTATAGCATCTATGTTCCTTTATTCCATTTATTTGGATAAATGAAGAACAGTAATTTTCTTTCAAGTAGATACTATTATTTTTTGTTATTTTCTCCATTTAAACATAAGGAAACTGAGGAGAAATAGAAAAGTGAAGAAATTTTAGCCACTTCTTTTCAAGGAACTTACAAGTGAGGATTTGGGTTAGAAATATTTCCAAACACACATACTCACACACACAGAGAAAATTATGATTTTCTTCTCTTATAAATAGGTTTTCCTTAAAATATTTCCTTTACTTACATTTAAAAATAATGACACGATCAATTTTCTGAAAACTCTGCTTTGTTCAGGTAATTGTAACCTATGCTATGTTTATCAAGTTAGTCAAACCTATCGTTTTTAAGATCTAGGTTACCAGTAGTTTGCCTGAAGTAATAGGATATATACACATACATATATATGTATTTCAGGCAAACTGCTAGTAACTTAGATCTTAAAAATGAATGTTTATCAATTTTACTGTTCTTAAGTACTTGAGTTTTTATAAGGAAAATTTCAAATGTAAACAAAACAGTGTAGCATAATAGAAAAAGTAGTATAATAAATCCCCTTTAGCTTTAATAATTATCATTAGGCAGCCAATCTTTTATCTATACCCCTAACTCCTCCCCCTGACCCAAGACTATTTTAAAACAATTCCCTGATATCAGACCATTTTATACAACACTGTTCACTTTTAACCTCCTCAAGGACTAAGGGGAGGGGGGAGGTAGATGGGGTAAAAGGGGTCAAATATGTGGTGACATTAAAGAATTAAAAAATTAAAAAAAAAAAGATATCAGTACAGAGCACGTTACTACATTTGACAATATCAACATCTGGCCAATTTACTCAAAAAAATCAGGCATGAAACTGATATGTGACATCTAGTCATGACAATTTTGAGTGTGATTCCTTTAATAATAATAAATTATCTATGCTTAATACTCTTAAGTTAGGAAAACTATATTAACAAGTAAATAAATTCCAGCTAACAAAATATGTTCCCTTTTTTTCTTCTTCTAACAAATAATATTAACTTTTAGGTATAATCTTCTTATTCCTCACACATTTTCAATCATCACATCAATATTTTTCCTTTTCTGACATAAGCAGGAGGAATATTCTAAATAGAAATATGATCTTCAGCAACAAAATTGTTTTTTAACCTCCAAAAAGTAGAGTAATAAGAAGGTCTATTAAATTGTATTCTACCTGGCAGATGAAAAGAAATGAACTCTAAACACATTCCAATACATTTCACGTGTATTGAAGAATAGGAAAAATTCTGGCCTGCAAAACTAGCATGTGATATCTGAGAGAAGGAAAGGTGAATGGGAAGTAGATCTAAGGCTGACGGAAAATAAATACTTACCTTGTTGCTGCCTAGACTGTAGGAGGGAATGAGATCTTGTCGGCTGCCAGACAACTGAAGAAACAAAGAAGGAGATCAGTCCTTTATGTGTGAAAGTACATACATCCCCGGTCCCGGAAATAAGACTTTGAAAACCGAATCAACAGAATGTTAAAGTTGGATGGTAGCAGAGAGACTGTTGAGACCAAAATTACAAACTAGACTAGTGGCCTTTGGGACACTGTAAGGCACAATTTTTTTTTTAATTGAATTGGTTATTGACAATTTTAAGATGGGAAGTTTGTATAAGATCAGATATCCAGTTTACACTGAGGCAACAACCAAGTGGGCCTAAATAAGAGATAATCCATTTGTTCACCTCTTTCCACGTAAAGCACACTAGGTTATTGGTTTTCTTACGATGTCCTATCTTATGACTCCTTTATTCACAGCAAATGTATACACACAAACTATTTATTTTAAACACAGGATTCTAAATGCCAAATCATCAGTACATATATCAGTACATCTTAATGTAAGGAATTCTCAAAAAGATATTTATGTTGAAAAAGTAATATTTCCTAATGTCTGAGAATGTTCCCAATCTTTCAGTCTTGAAACAGAGATGTCATTCAGTCACTCAATGGCCACATGTGCCCTCCAATCTGATACCCTTCCTACCTCTCACTACTGTCTCCCGAGAGAACACTAAGGCTAAGGGTTGGCTGCTCTTTGTTACGATGCTTCTGCTTGCTTCTACTATATTTTCACTTGGTGTAAAGTTCAGACAAAGGTGTTAATACTTCTCATATCCACATCTTGATCAAAAGTAAGAGAAGGAGAGATAAATCACAGGGCCACAAGCATATTTCTTTGCGAAGAATTATTTGTGTGTTTAAGATGCATCTACTATATATACATATATGTTTCGAAAACAACAACGATCTTAAGACACTGTTATGAAACAAACCTAACTTATTTTACTCATTTATACTACGCTGCATAGCCTGTAAGCAATTGAGTTTGTGTATACCTAAGCCCAGAAAATTCAAATGGCTTGCCCTAAGCACCTGGCTACTGTTGTTTTAGTTCGAACTCTCTCTCAACACCTACTCACTGAACACATACGGTCACTATGCTAGGCAGTTCGGACAAGGAAGTGATATCCAAGATGACATTGAAAGGACAGAGAAGAGCTATTCAAGGAAAGAAGAGAAGAGAAAGGAGAAAACAAACAGAGCAGGAAATGGGGAGCCCATGCGCTCACTCTGTTCACATTTGGAGAACTGATGCTCCTCCTACTCAGCTTCCCTTTTCCTGTCAACTGTTCCTTCACTGCAACTTCCTGTCAGTCAGAAAATAGAGGAAAAATACATGTTAGAGACACACCACCAGAGCAATATTAACAAAAACTAGCTTTGAGTTACCATCTATACATACACATTCTTAGTTCTTTAAATGATGGCTATTACTTCACATGACAGAATGATCCAATTATAATCACTGTGGAATATTCAAAGTTAATGATTTAGCTGACAGATTACCTAGATCATTCTCTTCTTCATCTACTAATGACCCCTTTCTAGCCGGCCAAAGGTTAATCCCAGGAGAAGCAGCGTGAAAATCAGACCATTCTCTCTTATTTTTCATTAGTATCTTTGTTTTTTTTTGTTTTTTTTTTTTTAAAAGTCTCAATATTGCTAGGTAAAAAGAGATTTATGGTTTCTCTAAGGATTAGGGTAACAGCTAGCATTTGTATAATCCCTTCTAGAGACCATTCTCAGGCTGCAGCAGGCTTATCCAGCTAAGCAAACAGGGCCCGCTGTGCCTCATTGCTGCATATTTCTTCAGTAACATTACTGCCTAGAATGAAGGAAGAGTTAAATATTTTCTTCCATTACTTCAAGGCAACTAGATACCATTTAGTGTCTTGGAAAAAGGAACTTTCCAAATACAGGTTCGGTATCTTCAAAGACTTAACTGGCAGGTTTAAGCTAAATTAATATGTTCCACTTAAACAGACACTTCAAAAATTTAGACCTAACAATACTGTGAATTACAGAAAGTAAATCACAGAATCAGGCTAGGTTAGCGCCACTGCTACCAGCTCTGTTGGCTGACCTGGCGCAGACGATCTAAAGTGAGAAGGTTCTCCACAGCCAGTACACTTCTGAGGTATTTTTCAATATAAGCCTCTGAGTCAGCAGAAGCTGTGTTTTCAACGTTAGCTGCCATTCTTGCTAATGTTTCTCGTTCCTCCACTCCCTGGGCATCCTGGAGAATGAAAAGTTGTATGTTAAAATTAAGTACGTTGCAGAAGAAAACATTATAAAAGCTTCTTGATTTATACAAACACACACACACACATACATACACACACAGAGTACTGAACTAACAAATGGGATGTATTCCAAAATTCCATTTTAAAGTCAACTTCTGGAACTCAAAATGCAGTTCTCACAGAAATCATGGTATAAATGGTGGTTAGGTTGTCTTGAAAGGCTAAACACAGCATAGCTGTGCATAGAAATGTGCATAGAAACAGCACATTCTCAACAAAACTGTTCTCTATTTCCAATGAAAACAAAAACATTACTGGTTAGAAAGGATTGGAGGTCTAGCTGGAAATACAATCTCCAGGACTTCGGGAACATATCTTGAGGGACAAGAGACAGGAATGAGGAGCTGGGTGACAGCTAGATAAGGGTGGAATCCAAATAACCCTCGTAGGAGGCAGACAGGGGTATAGAAGGGCTGAGTTTCAACATTTTAACTAAGCAGCCTACCAGAGACTACATATTCAAAATGTGGCAGCTTCTAAAACTGGTCTTGATCCTCAACTCTTAAGTGGCAGAGGCCAAAGGCGCAGAGCCAATCAAGAAGAGAATTATCTAGGCAATTTTTCATTCCCTGTGCTTTCGGGTAGAGCCTAACCCTGCTCGTGTGCCATGAGCAGCCCATGAATATAAATGCGATATTCACAAGCCAGGGAGGGACTTTGATAATTATTTCACACAAACTTGGGTCATAACAAATTACTCTTCTCAGGGAAAATCAGATACTTTATTTATTTGTGAATATGTTATATCTATATGCCACTGCATCTTAAGATGTCATCAACTTTAAGAAAAACATCATTTTATCACCCCTACAGAGAAAAAAACCCTGCCAATTAATTTTAAGATATCAATTTTAAGATGCGTTCTAACTTCAAAAATAATTTTAAAAATTTAAATGGACATTAGAACAGATAAAATATGGAAGAATTTGGAAGATGGCAAAATTTTCGTCTCCTATAGTAATTCATCTGAGCCTTTTAATACCTCTGAAATCATCCTCATTTTGTAGATGAGGAAAGAGGAAGGCCACATAATTAGCAAAAGAGGTAAGACTAGAACTCAGGTCTCCTGACTCCTGACGGAGTTGTTACATATTCTTTTTACCACTCAACACGGAATACTTTCTGGTGTCTGAAGGGACAGACGTTATCCTGATTTTCGAAAAAAGGGGAAACTTGAGTTTTAAGAAATGTATATATCCATGTTACCCGCACACCCATCAAGATGTAAAAATTTCATGACCTCCGGAAGTTCATTTATGAGCTTCACGGTCAATCCCTATCCTTCCTCAAGGCAAGATTTCTTTGACCATAGATTAGTTTCACTTGTTCTAGAATTTCTAACAAATGGAATCATACTCTTTGGTGTCTAGCTTCTTTCACTCAGCGTAATGATTTTGAGATTTGTCAATACAGTTCATTTCTTTGTATAGCTGAGTAAGATTCCACAGTATGGATATACCACGATTCATTCATCCATTCCTCTGTTGATTGATGTTTGGACTGTTTCCAGTTTTAGCTTATTTTGAATTAAGCGGCTATGAATATTCCTGTGCGAGTCTGTATAGACATATGCTTTTATTTCTCTCCGTAAAGGACTTAGGATTACTGGGTCGTGGGGTAGGTATATATCTTCTAAAGTGTTTGTATCATTTATACTCCCACTAACATTCCAGTTGCTTAAAAAAAAGTCTCCTGTCGCTTTCTGGCCTTTGACCACTTCTTTTTGCCACAAGCCCTCAAAGCTTCTGTAATATGGAACACAAAGAACTTTTGGGGGCTTTTTCACAATGAAGCCTAGCTTCTTAAAGGAAATTTTTGTTTTTTAAAAAAATAAACTAAATATAGTCCTTTCACTGTAAGCTTTAAGTCTCACTTTTCCTTTTTCTCTACCGTCAGGATTTGATAATGTAAAAATAACGCTTGCCAACTGAGACGTTTAGCCAGTTTTAATAGGTAGCCCAATCACATGAGGCTCTGTTCATCTTTCAGCTGATTTCCCCTCATTTCTTCCCTTTGAAAACAATAGAATAAATGCACTTTTAAAGAGGGCAAGAATTATAAATGGGAGGGGAGTAGGGGAGGGATGAAGAGAACAAAGGAAAAACTGAAGATGGTTCACAGAGCTGTCGCTATGTGCACTATATACTGACTGCAGCTGTTTCTCAACTGCATTCAAACCATTTAGTGTTAAGATCTGAAACAACTGGAAAAACATATAAAACATTCAGATACAGAGAATAAACAGTTAAGTCTCTATTTAAACACATAAGGATACAAAGAGTAATCTATTATAGACCCAAGATTTTGCAGGCAGTCTAACTCTGAAATTTTTCAGCAGGCTCCAAATTAAATAGTTTAACAGTTAATATTTACTATGTAAGTCTGACACTTTGAAGATCCAGGAAATAACTAGTTACTATTTGACATTATTTGAGAGGAAAACGTGTTTTTGCAATATAAGCAATCTAAAACAAAGCCTAAGAACTGTGTAACCTTTTTACTCTTCTAAAAATTGATCTCTGTATTAAAATACATATTGTCCATCTATTGTTCAAATACTCAACAGGATCAATCAACAAGCACATGTGAGCCCTTAAATGAAGAGAGTGAGGCAGATGCTGACCGTGTGGTTAGGAGGAAGTATGCACTCCCAGGCTCACATTCCATTTCCCAGCTCCGAGGAAGGCACAGTCTGCACCTCCTCACTCATGCTGCGCTTGCGGAGAGAGACTGTGGCAGAGAGACTGCGCTTTCTCTTTTCCATGGTCCTTTTCTTAGGCCCACCCTCATTTCTCCTACCCCTGCAGGAAGGCCTCTAATACCAACAGTGCCAGTGCCCAGGTGAATAAATGTGTCTAAATCAGCAATTAAATATTGGGAAGCAAGTATAAACTGCATCCTCCAATAAGCTTCTGTCAGGGATGTTTTAAGCTCCCTTTGTTTAATTCCTGTGACTATCTTGCTTAGTTCATAAAGAGAAATAATAATAAAATAATAATAGTAACTATAATAATAATAGCAATTACAATTTATAGTTTATCATGTACACCACCATTTATATACACTGTCTCATTGAATCCTGTTCGGAAGGTATTACTACCCTCACCTGATAAATGAAAAACTCGGGGCTCAGAGTAACCTAAGCAAGTTCACTTCAGTTATTGGTGAAAGAAACAAGATTTCTGTTTGACTCCAAAATGAAACCCTAAATCTCTACGCTATGCCATGTTGCCTAGCTTTGAGGATTACGATACTATTATCTCTTTTACTTTTTTTTTAAAATTTATTATTTATTAAAGTATAGTTGACATACGACATTAGATTAGTTTCAGGTGTACAACATAGTGATTTGGCATTTATATAACTTACAATGTGATCACCACAATAAGTCTAGTAACAATCTGTCACCATTCAAAGTTATTACAACATTATTGATTATATTCCCTGTGCTGTACATTACATCCCTGTGACTTCATTTATTTTGTAACTGGAAGTTTGTACCTTTTGTTCTTCTTCATCTTCTGAGTGAAAAGGTGTTGATTTGCTTCTCAAGAGAATGTTCTTTAGCAAAATACTAAAACCAGAAACTTTAAAGCCATAAGTACATTTTACTATGAGTCAAGTTAGGATTAGGAAATGTCTCTATAAATCTATAGCATTTCCCTAAATATACATTTCCATTTAATACATATTTCTTGGGTAGGTGACTTTTCAGGGAGTTAGCTGTTAGCTCTAATTACATGTTTATTTTCAGTAAATTCAAATTATATATGATCCTTCACCTCTGGAATATTGGAGACAATTTCAAAAGTCACTCCACAGCCAGGAATAGAACTTCGATGAGACATCTTTTTTAGGAGACTCTGAGCAAAACCCTAGAAAAAAACAAAACAGAAGATACAGTTTCCCACCTCAAAAACCGAGTTTACATTAACAGAGAGACAGCATAAAGGACCCTGCATTCACTCTAACCAAAGAAAAACAGAGCATATTTCAATATAAACAAGCTGGAATCCAAATCACTAAATACAGGTTCGTCTTAGTGCATAAAACCAATTTTAGACACCTGTGTATCCAAAGGTGTGCAGCGGGTGACAGGTCCTATATGTGAAAAGCACAGACCCCCAACTCTGGGAACTGACACTAGGCATCTGGTTCGACTCTGCTTAAAGTCTACAGCGATAAGGCTGTTGACTCCTGCACAATGAAATGACCTTCTAACTAAGATGTAAGCAAGGACTGGTGACTCTTACACTTTTTTGTTGTTTGTTTTGCAGCACGATGGACATCTTGTACCATGAATATTGACAAGTTTAGGCATTAAATTCTTGACCAAAGCAGGATCGTTATGAAGAATGATTTAAGAGTGCATGGTCATTGTTTATGCTGACTGTGCTCTTTGCACAGTTAAGAATTGAACTGTTGAATTAATGCATAGATGACTCATTTGAAGATGCTGCTAAGACTGAACATCCTGTAGAGGTTGAAGAGAGCAGGGATGAGGGCAGAATATAATTGGTGAATACAGATAAGAGGAAAGAATATTAAACTAACACTGAACCTTTTTCTCCATGCAAGAGGAAAGCAGGAAATACGTAAAAACGCCCAGAGAAAACAGAAAAATCAAGCTGTTTGGTCTCAGAAATACATATTTTCACAAACTATTTAATAATTTCTTTCCTATTCAATAATCTTTAGTTAATTTAAAAAACGATTTTAGCCTCTTAGAATGAAAAGAGACCATTTATTTCATCCCTTCGCCCTCGACTTGAGCCTTGCAGTGTTGAGCCAGTGCCAGTCACGCTGGTCCAAGTGCAGCTACAGCTTATTTTCAGTGTGTGTGTAGAGGGGGTGGGCGGCCGGGTGGAGGGGCGGGGCGCTGTTGCTATCACCCTTTCTTGTCTTCTATTTGGATAGAATTACTGAAGCTGACTTGCATGTATTAGGATCAGAACGCAGTCCCTGTTCTTGCTATAAAAAAGTCATTTTTAGAATTATCTGAAACTGGGAGGGAAACTGCCATGCCCTAAAATACTAACATTTCATTCAGTATCAATTTGATACTATGATACTTTCAAATCATTTCAATGGAGGGAAATGCAGCAACTCCTTGTCTCTATAACAACAAATGAAAAAAATAAAAATAAAAATAAAAACAAAACAAAAAAGCAGAAGAAACTTGGTAACTCCACAATGCACCTGTTCTGTTAAAAATTCCATGGCGCTGGTACCAGGACAGGCTCAGTGCCTGGGTAAGGCCAGTTGTACCAGGTCAGCCTCAGTGCCTGGCAACCAGAACCTCAAGTTCTGAAATAGCAAATAACTTTTCAAAACGCTCCCCAGGAGCAACATGTCTTTTTCAATTCCTTAAAGACTTCCGAGAAAAAGGAGACTGGGAGAAGAGTGAATGGGAGACACACCACACACATCTCTGGCTAACCCGGTGACCTGGATTTTATTGATGTTGGATTGCCAAGCTAAAGAGCTGCAATTTTAACAGCATTACCGCCAGTCTTCATTTCAAAGATTGATATCAGTGTGACATTTAGAACTAAAGATTAATTTTTAGGGGTGGAGATTACATCTAGGACTCTGTCAACCATGACTGTGCTCTTTTAAATGAAAAGATTTATTTTCCTCTGTCTTGGTTTTAGTCAGTGTATTGAGAAGGCCTCCAAAAAGTGAGTACAGATAGTTTAAAAAAATCCCTAGAATCAACCTCCCAAATTCTATATTTGCAAAACCAATAACAGAAATGGTTCACATCTTTACCTAGAAGTTTTCTAGTAAACCTCTTCACAGGGCACAAGGTCCTTCATAATCTAGCTGCAACTATGTTGACAGCCACAGCCTTGGCCTCTGCAGCACGCACAGTCACGCTATGCTCCTGAAGGTCCCCAAGCCTGCCACGCCCTTTCCACCCTCACTACCTCTGCACCTTATTTCCTCCTCTCCATGCAACAGCCAACGACTCCTTTCTGCCTGCCAAACTTCCCTGTGTGTGAAAGAGCAGCTCACAAGCTGCCGTGCTCTCTGAAGCCTGCCCTGACTTCCTCGGCCCGAACTCTCCAATCTCTGACCTGCAATCTTCTAGCGGGTGACGAGCACCTGCATTACAGCACTATCACTACAGAAAAGAGTCCCTCTTTATACATCTACATATGCCGATGGACACTGGCTTTTTAAGGACACAGACCTTTCTTACTCATCTTTTTATCCCAAGCCTTAACAGAGCATACGTTCCAAATTTATCAGTGAATTAGCAGAGATGACTGAAAGAAAAGAAAGGTATTGAAAGTGAAGAGTAAGAAGCAAACGAGAGCTAACTGCAGTGAACATTGTCATCTTGTAGGACCCAGATGAAAAGTCAAAACCAAAAACAGTGAACTTCACCTTGACAGGGCTCTCTCTGTGGCACCCGAAAGAATGGCTGTAATTCGTGAAAATACAGTAAGAAAGATTCAGTGTAACAACTGAATACGGTCTAGGAAGAAGTCAAGATGACATGTTCCAGGACTGAAGCAAGCACGGTTACAGGACAGGGACAGTCACCTTGAAAAGAAAAGCCTGATGCTTCACAGAGCCTGTTGGGACAGGAGGCCAGAGCAATCATTCCACAGCCCTGCCGTCGTGTCGGACCTGTGGTTAAAGTCATTTCTTCAGACAGAATTAATGACTCACCTGCCTACCATGAACATTGACACAAATTCGTTTGCGTAATACTAGCTGCATGTCAGCCGGATGGCTGAGCTGGACCGTCACCCGCACAATCAGAAACACTCGCTCATCTGCAGGTGTGCCTCTACTGAGCTGAGGACAATTGTGTACTGCAGAGTCCCAAGAGGCTTCCGCTTTCACCTGCAGAGAAGAAAGAAAGAACATACTTTTCCTTCTCTTTCTAAAAACAAAAAGCCTCACGAGGAAACATCTTGGCTTGCGCTGAAGTGGCACACACCAGTCATGAATGCAGCTCTACTAGAGCTACCCTGAGAGGCTGTGCGACATGAGGACGTGGCCTGCCTCACCCTAGTCTGGGAAGTGGAGAGCAGAATGTTCCTGGCTGGCTGGCTGGCTTTTAAATTATTCTGAAAAATGCTCGAACATAAAAAATTAAAAAAATGCAAATTCAGTATAATGAACTCTGCATATCTTTTATCTAGATTCATCAACTGTTAACATTTGCCACTTTTCCTTTTGCTACTTTCTCTCAACACATACGCACACAGTATATTATTGTGGGGGCGTTTTGCTGAATTTTTTCTTTCCTGAATCTCTTTAGAGTAAGTTACAGACACATAACTCTATCTCCCTAAATACTTCAGCAAGTATCTTCTAAGAGCAAGGATATTCTCTGACTTAACCATAGGGCAATTATCATATTCAGGAGATTTAATATCGATACAATACTATTCTATAATATAGAGTCCATATTCAATTTTTTAACTGTTTTGATCTAAGATCACAAATTGCATTTAGTTCTCATGTCCCTTTAGTCCACTTTAATCTGGAATAGTTCCCCGACCTTTCTTTACAGCTCATGACACTGACTTACTAAAAAAGGGTACAGGCCCTCTGTTTCACAGTGTGCCACAGTTGGGTTTGTCTGATTGTTTTCCCACTGTTTGATTCAGGTTTTGCAACTTAGGCACACTGCTAAGTAATGTGCCCTTCAAAGCATCATTATCAGCTTTCCTTTAAAAATCTTTAAAAATTTTTCCAATATACTCAAAATTAAAAAATAAGTTTCCATTGTATACTCATCACTCAGATTCGAACATTATTTTTTGCCACACTGGCTTCACCTATTTCCGCCCCCCCCCTTTTAAAAAAGTCTTTACCGAAGAATTTCAAAGCAAATTGCAAGCATGGTGTCATTATACCTCTATGCATTCAGTAGCATTTCCCAAGAGAGTGGACCACTGCTGATCTAAACTATGAATACTAACAGAGAACCTTTACCAGGAGAGGAAGTAAGACAGTAAACAGACATAATCTGATGGTCCACGCCTTCTGGAAGTGGTTCCATTCTTTCTGGAAGTCATAATGAAAGTTTTCATTTATGTTTCTTGAGAAATATAAGTTTTGAAATGATGACTTCTCTCTTTCAAAAGGCTCAGGGAAAGGTTAAAGAAACTATTTTTCATCCAATCCTCCTGAGTTGTGCTTTATTTACCTCTCCATCATGCTGTTTTACAATCTGCAGTTCAAAGAACTCGTCTTCTTCTTCCCCCGTAAGGGTAGCATCCCACCCACCAGCTTCTGGGTCATCAAGATTATCCTGAGAGCTGAAATCATCAGCTAAAAGCAAAGAAGTTCCATTAAATACAGAGATCATTTTAAAGGATAACACCTACCAGTTAAATTTCAATGTGCTTAGTGTTAAATTCTTTTGCCTCAAATTTCATTTGTTTTGGGCTCTAAAATCTTACATGACATGGATGATGACCATCAAACAGTTCACAGGTATCAGAGCTGGAAAGTGCCTCAAGAGCTTATCTTAACCCAATCTCCTACCTTTATGCCTTATTTTACATGGAAGGCAACTGAAGCTAAGATACCCAAGAGGTTACTCAAGGTCAGCCCATAAACATTAATGAAAAGATTGTAACCCAAATTTCCTATCTCTTAGTGCACTGAAGAAACAAGAGTGAGAGTGATTCCAATTACCCGACAGTTAAATTCAACTAAAGAATCAATTGGCTACAGGAACTAGAAACTGGAGAGATGCGCCGGTGGCCCTTTAATTATTCAGTTCCAAGCCTGCCCCCACCCTGCTCCCCGTCCAACATAAGCTTGTGAGTAGACCTCAAAAATAGCTTTTCTAGTATGTGGGCTTTGGGTGGACCAAGAATGAGAATAAGACTGAATAAGGTCCTGATCACATCCAGGAATATCTATACTAACAGGTCTTCTTTAAGCTTATTCTTTTCCATTTTCTTGTGTGTGTGCGCGCGCACACACACACACACACACACACACACACCCCTTTCACTGATCCAGAATCCAACATAAAACTAAGCCAGAGTCATCCTCAGTCTCCAAGGCTCAAGAGAGTAAGACAGGAGAGCGTACAGTGGCAATACATTAAACCCCATCGGGTGGACAGTGAAAGCGGCAAAGTATTATTTCCTAACTCTGTGTCCATATAAAAATCTTCCATGTGTCTAAATAAGCTAAGTAGCTCAAGATGCTAAATACTTCAGATATTATAACTCTCTTCCAGCTAGATGGAAGAAAACCCCTGAGGACAACCAATCTTATCCATTTAGGATGGTTAATTTTAATATATGGTTCTTCTGCAGATGTTTTTGGAATTAACTGCTGGCTTTTAACTTATTTTTAGCTCTTTAATCTACCTTTTCATTTTTATTTTCCCTCCTCACGCAGAGTATATGTAAGATGTAGTCACATCCAAAATATTTTACATGAGGGGGAAAAAGTCAGGAAAAAAATATGACAGTTATTTTAAAAATAGGTAATGTGGGGATGAATGGCACGAAAAGTCAAAGAAAAAGTGAGAAATTTCTTAGATAAAGCTAAGAAAACACCAGATAAAATGAAACATGCTACATAAGCAATCACTAGTTATTAGTCCTTTCCAGAGGAAAGTCTTTTCCTAAGAATGAAAGAAAATACTTTAAACACATGAAAACATTACTACCATCCGAAAATGATGAAAGAACAAAGCACGCGCACAGCAGTATGGGTTGCAGAATGAAAGGTGAGGACAACCATGATGAAACATACATATTACTGTTACAGAAATAGAATTCTTACAGAAAGTTCATTCTTTCTCAAGAGTCTCTTGGCACACATAAAATGGACCCTAACCTTAGGCGTACAGAACTGCCTACCTGCACACTTTGTTAGAATCTAGGTATTATCCGGACACCAAGTCATCAGAGTTAAGACTTCAGAAGGCACCTCATAACTTACCATTTAAGTCAAGGAATATAACAGGAATGTGTGTTTCCATCCCAGGAACTGGGGTCCTAAAATATAATGAACAAATAGCATCTCAAATAAAGCAGACATTCTCAGCAGCATGTACTTCGGGATACGGCCTTAATACACATTCAGAGCTACTGCAGGTCAAGCCAATAACTCTGCTATTGGGTTTGCTATAATTTCATATCAGAGATGCCACAAAGACTGACTGTAAGTGCTGCTTCTTTTCGCTGGTGCACTCGTGTGTAATTATCAAATGCACTGAAACTAAAACTCAGTCTTATAAGACATATATACCTGTTTATAAATGCAGCTCCCTTGTTTAAAGTTATTTTCTTATAAAATTATATACCTAAGAAGCCCATATGGCTTAATTTACTATTTTCAATTTCTATAAAGCAGCACCGAACATTTGCTGACAGTACAGTTTTAGCCAGCACCAAAACCAAAAACTCCTGGAGATGCAATTTTATGATGACCGAATGGTCTTTTAAGGGAATGACCCAAGTAATTAACATATTAACTATTCTTTTTAAATGCTAAGTGCACTGGTACTAAATATTGATTTAGATTCTCAGAAATCTTAATTGCTTGGGCCAATAACAATATTATTTAATAAAACACAGTTTTGGGCTATAGTTATTCCAACTCATGAAAAAATTTAACACTTCCTCTAATTCAAACAACTTTTTCCCATATGCTGTAATGAGTCTTCCATTAACTGAAGCGCAGGCAAATTCATACAGACAACAGTCGGTTGGTGAGCATTTGGAACTTCAGAAGACACACAGCGGCATTCTTACCACTCTGCTGGAGCCCCTGGAATGCCACTGCCCGCAGAGGGGACCATGACCGCGTTCCTCTCCTCAGTCAGCGTCAGCCTCATCTCTAGAAGTTGAGCTTCACGGTCAGCATCATCCTCTGTTTTATCTGGAACATCAGGAATGAAGGTCAAATACAGATATCTCACTTGCTACTTACACTTTTCTCCTGTGTAAAGACAAGATTTGCTTATATTTCACTTATTGGTTGATGAGGGTTCGCTAGAAACTTATTACTTCCCTAACAAGTGATAGAAAATTCACAATAAAAAACAATAAGCTAGAGAGGTCGGTGTACTCTTTACAGAGAGGCCATCATGGAAAGCTTACAGGGGAAGAGCACATGAATGACTTCTTTCAGAGTCAGCGGATTCAAGTGCTTTTGGACAAGAAATCTAGAATTTAGCATCTTACTTAAGTTATTTTTGAGGGACAATGTTTACTCTGTTTACTGTATTTTCTCTTTGTTGGGGCTGGGGGAACCTCTGCACAGACAACATTACAACTAGATAAATGTTCTTCTGAAAGGATATGACACAAATAAGTAATACCCCTATGCTCTTGCCAACCTCATTACTGATGTGTTCATCTACTTTTAATTTATGTGGCTGCAAATAGGGATTAATTATGCACTAACTTGGGGGGAGGGAAGTATTCAACTTGCTTTTCCTACCATGTTTACTGACAAGCTTTTGCAGTTGGTGATCTAAGTACTCCTGACGTTTTGTTAATGCATTTAGCCATTTTCTACGCAGTCTCTCTAAATCCCGATCCTGGAAGAAAACAAGGGAAATGACAGTAAATATAACGTCAAGACAATATATCTGAAACCAAGGCTCTACCTTACTTAACTCTAATATGCTTTGAAAATGCAAAGCATTATACATTAACGTCTTTACTACAACCAATAGTTGATTATAACCGTTAATGAGAACAGAGGCTTTCAGAAATGAAAGCATTATTGTTCTAGGGTAAGACCATCTCTGAAAAGGCATTCTCTGATATACAGAACCCGTTTTACTTCTTTTGGCTCAAAAGGCAGAACTCTGGCACCAGCAACTAAGATATTCCATGAGGTCTCTGCTGAATGAAAATCATAGATACTGCTCAATAATCTAAATTTATATCCCTTAGAACTATCATAAGAATTCTTCAAATTTCGTCACTACAGCCTTCAACATGTTTCACTAGTCTGAACAAACAGCATGTAAATGCTTCTCTTCTTTGTTCTGGTAGAGTTTTATTTTAGTGGTGGGAAGGGATGGGGGCATTATCAACTGATGAACAATTTACCAGTCAACACCTGACTGTACACTAATCTTACCTCATTTCCTTTTGTAATAAAGTTACAAGACTAGGTGGATCAGTGGAATGCTGTGGATATGGTGTGTATCTGGATTTCACTAAAGCACTTAACCAAATAGCTCATGACATTCTTGTGGACAAGATGGAGAAATGTGAAATGAATCTATTTGAATGAAATCAGAAATGACTGAAATAGCACATCCAAAGAATAGTGATTAATGAAATAATGTCAGCTTAAAAGAAGTCTCTACTGTTGCACCATAGGACTTTGTATTTAACCCTCTCTGATACAATATTTTTATCAGTGACTTATAGGAAGGCAGACATCTTTATCAAATTAGAATGATGCAAAACCAGGAGAGTGACTACACTGGATGACATAATCAGGATCCAAAGAGCTCTAAGAGTCCTAACAGGACCAACGAGATAAAACTTAACAGACATAAACACAATCTTGCAGATTAGGAAAAGGGGCAGAGGGGGAGGGGGTGTAAAATCAAACCTGTATTACTCCATAAAGTGGAGAAAAAAAGACCTGGCTTAAAATAAGGAAATACCTAGGGGGTATGGCTTGCCTGAAGCTCAGTATGAGACATTTCTTTCAGGGAAAGGAGTGGGTGACTCCACTCAGGGACAGGAAAAGCAAGAAAGAGAATGTGAAGAACTTGATGGGTAGGGAACTGGATGGGGAGCTCCAGGTTCGGAAAACGAGAGCAGTCAGAAATGATTTCCTACAAAAAAGAGATTTTACTTTATGGTCTATGAAATACTAGTTCCCTACTCTATTTTAATTTGAAAAAGCAATACTTGAATCTTTCATCAGGCTTATTTTATGAGGCTAACAGGCATTTCATTACCTGGTAGCTGTCCATGTCCTCCTCTTCCTCCTAAAAGAAAAAATATATTATGCAGAACCGAAACAATTATCCAAGAATCAGGGTATAATAAACAACGTGAATCTTTTCCCATACTTTCTATTTTCTAATTTATGAATATACTGTTTAATGACTCCCACCTACACTCACCCTCACTCTTGGTTTCATCATTTTTCAGGAAGTTAGAGTAAAACCTTGAGCTTCTCAGAGCAAAGTGAAGAACACTCATTTGACCTTTTCGGGAACCAGTACAATACGTTCCCTGCTGGGTTTACAGTCCCACACCCCAGGGGAAATCAAACACCTGCCAGCAAATAGTCTTTACAAGCCAGTAGGGGGTTTCTGCGGAGGGGTGGGAGACGGAGGAGGTTAATCACTAGTAGGCACCGAGGAGTTTCAGGAGGCTGATGTTTTAACTCTCAGTTTGCCATGTATCAGGGCAAAACCAACAGTCGGGTGTTGTGATTCCATGCAAATGCAAATACAGAGAAGGGGGAAAAAGTCATCAAAGGAAAACAAAAGAAATACTGAAAGAATTGTTTGTGGAAGGCAGGTTCTGAAAGACTCTTGTCTGTTTGGGTCTTTCAACAAGAACAGAAAAGGCACAGAAACTTACATGAAAGGTCTCCTGTGTCTTGGGGGATCTGAGTGCTCTAACTTTTACACATCCAATGCCAACAGACAATATACATTCTTCCATCAGTGGTAAAGTCCCAGATTCCTGCACAGACTTCACCTCCACTTGGACTCGCCGGGACTGCCCCTGCATCACAGACAATTTTAAGAGTTTCTTAAAATCAGTTTGAGTCACAAAAATTTGGTTTAGAGAGACCCCTACAGGCTGATGCTGGGACAAGTGTTTAACTTGGAGACACTGTCATTATAGCTTAAATGTTAAATAGTAAACTACAAATTGAAAAACTAATGAGAAAAATTATTTACCTTTTAAGCAAGTAGAAAGACATAGAACGAATATGTGTTTTATGTATTTTTTCAATAAAAATGAGCATTAAAACATTGTAACAAAAGAAACACAAATAGCTAGACAATAAAAAATGTTCAACTTACTAATAATCAAAGTATAGATTAAAATAAGCATGATACATATTTATTTTCACGTATTAAACTAGCAATTATCTTTTAAAAAGGCAATTTCCAATACTGCCCAAAGTTTATGAAACAGACAATTACATACACTATTGGTGGGAATATATAAATTGGTAAAGCTTTCTGCAGAGCAATTTGCCTTAAAAATATAGGTTTCCCTTGACCCAGAAATTCAACTTTCTAGGAATCTGGTCTAAGTAAATAGTCATGTACATAGATAAAGAATTATAAAACAATGTTAAGAAGGACAAGAAACTATTTACAAATTATTATTAATAACTGATTAAACTTTAGTATATATAAAATATTGCAGTCATTAAAATACAGCTGTAGAAAAATATACATACTGTTTTAAGCTAAAGAGTATGGTGACAGATGTTAACCATACTTTAAAAAAAACGAGCAGATCACCAAACCCAGCATATATAGTATCATCTACTTTAAAAAATAAGCAATTAGAGTAGAAATTAGAATGATTACTACTATTCTGGATTCACTGCTCTAATCCCCAAATAATTTGAAACCAAGCAGCAAAATAAAGAATTGATCAGAAAGAACCTATTCCTTCTTAAGCACATTTTCAGAATAAATACTGTGTGACTCTGTATATTTATAATAAAGTAATATTTTTTAAATCCCAGTCGTTCCAAATTACTGACTTCAAAATTGGTTTATAAATTCTAGAAATATAAAATAGAATCTGAAAAATGGAGTTTGAAGATATAATTTCAAATCAGTTATTCTCCCTCTTCCATCACATTCTAATTCTAATGCTTGACATTATCAGAAAAATCAACTTAGGCAGCGATTTATCCTATCAAACTAGACTGGAAACGATGGACTACAGATGTCTTTTGATTTAATACTTTCCAAGGACTGCGCATCAGATATTTTCTGGAAAGAGTACCTAAGAAAACATTTTAATTGTTTAAAATAGTTTAATCATTTCAATTAGCTACTTTTGTTTATTTATTTTGCCTAAGACAGAAAGTGGCCTATTTTAAACGTGTGTCCAAATGTGAAATGTGAAATACATATATTCTGGGGAGGATTCAAGGAAGAAAAGCAGGGGGAAGATGCAAGAATAGCTTAATGTTCCATAGAAAAAGCTTTGAAGAGTATACTTAAATGATTAGATTGAACTTCTTGTAACTACTGATATTTGACCATTTTTTAACTACAAAATAAGAAATTTTATGGTTAACCTAATCAGTTTTCCTCTGTCACTTTTCCTATTCAAGAACAATAGGTTCCAATTTTGAAGTATATTGAATTCAATGAGTCTACCATCCAGGCCTTCTATGACCTAACTGCCATGTGCTTCTATAACGTCTCCCGTTACTGCTCTCCAGCTCTTCCTACATGTTACTTTCTACCTAAACTTACCTAATTCTAACCTCTGCATCTTTAGATATAAAAATCCTTTCTAGCCTTTGCATAATTCTTTCAACATCCAGGTTAAGAAACATCCCTCAAAAAGGTCTTTCCCAATAAACCCAACATTTCTTTGAACACTTAGGTAGCAAAGGTTGTCAGAAATATGACAAATACTTAAATATTCAATTTACACTAAACCACAGAAAATTATCTGGTCTTACTTTCCAGGAGATGAATTTCTAAGGCATCCAAAAACGATATATATAGTTTTAACAGATGTTCAGAAAAAGATGTTTTTCAGAACCTTAAGAATCCTCTTTTATGTGTGTGTATCTCATGCTATAATTTAAACTAATTTCCTTTTGCTTTTAGTTCCTTGACCATATGTGAATGAATTTGCTAAAATTCATCTTCTGGGGTCACAGAATAAGTGCTTATCATCCTCCCCCTACAAAAACATTCAGGAACTGAAATATTTAAGCACATTTTCTTTTTCCTTTAACTTTTTCTCATATTTTGCTTTGAATGATTTCAACATTCATTTTCTAGAGCTATTCTAATATTTTACTATTGTTCTAAAATATAGAAACTATCATAGGATGCACTACTCCACTAAATGTTGAATTAAAGTAGAGCAAAAAGAGTATTTCCAAATCTATTATGTAAATTCTATCAAGATATTCTCTCTCATCGTTAGTTGTCAGCACAGACACTTTCCAGATTGTCATCTGCCTGGAGTTGAGTGACGATTCTCACATATTTCTCTGCCATATTGAATTCTGGCAGGTATTCATATCTACCTAGCTGCATTTATCTTACACCTCCTGTGGTATCATAAAAAAATATTTGGTCTTTGTCCTCAGTTCCTGGCAGAGAGCTCCTAAAACTCTTGGAATTTCCTGAGTGATAAAAAGTTACGGTGTCTTTTGTTATGTTAATCAGGCCACTTTGGGACCACATCTAAGAATGGGAGCTGGTTACCAAGAGAGCCCACCAGGTGGTTAGTGGGCTGGAATTTTCCCACCTATACCCTAACCTCAGGAGAGAAGAGAAGAGTTGGAGGTTGAACCAATTGTCAACAGCCAGTGATTTAAGCACTCAAGCCTGTATTATGAAGCTGTTATAAAAACCCAAAAGGACTGGGTTCAGAGAGCTTTGAAGTTGAACATGTGGAGATTTGAGAAGAGTGGTGTGCCAGGAAAAGGCATGGAAGCTTTGCACCCTTTCCCCATCACTTGCC
>NW_006431918.1:3887074-3898400 GCF_000325575.1 Pteropus alecto | reverse complement strand
CTCTTCTTTTGTTTTCTACTTGATTTAAGAGACTAATGTATTAAAAACAATTATTAGTCTATGTTTTTGGACACAATGTATAAAGATGTAATTTAGTGACATCAACACCAGAGTAGGGTCAGAGCTATGAAAGAGCAGAGTTTTTATATGTTCTTGAAGTCAAGCTGGTACAAATTCTCATAACACATATAATTTTAGTATGTTAGGTCATCCAGGTGATCAAAATATATTTCTCATATATATTTGGTCTTCCTCTATGGTTTTTTGCTAGAGCTCCTAAAACTCTTGGAATTTCCTGAGTGATAAAAAGTTACGGGCACAAAAAATGATGTGACTTTTAATGTGGGGACTCTTAGCAGGTCCCCAGAGAGCTTCAGAAGAGGGCTGGTCATCAGAAAGACCACGCCTGAATTAGAAGCTGGAGCTTTCAGCCTCACCCCTCAGGGAGAGGGAAGAGAGGGCCTGGAGGTTGAGTATCGCCAGTGACCAAGGCTGTCATCAACGTGCCTATATGATGGAATATCCACAGAAACCTAAACAATGGGCTTTAGAGAGCTTCCTGGTCAGCGAACAAATCAAGGTGCTGGGAGGGTGGCATACTCCGAGAGGACATGGAAGCTCCTCATCCTTCCTCCCATATCTTGCCCCACACACCTCTTTCATTTGGCTGTTCCCGAACTGCATGTATCCTTTATAATAAACTGGTTAACAGTAAGTAAAAGGCTTTCCTGAGTTTTGTGAGTCATTTTAGCAAATTATCAAACCTCAGGAGGAGAGTTCTGGGAAACCTCGACTTTGTAGCCAAGTTGGACAGAAGTGGATAGATAACCTGGGAATCTGACACTTGCAACGGTGTCTTAAGCGAGGGTAGTCTTGTGCTTAAGTCTGAGCCCTTATATCTGTAGAGTCTGATGCTAACTCTGATGGTTAAGGTCCAAACTGAACTGGAGGACACCCAGATGGTGTCTGCAGAGAACTGGAGAATTGGCTGGTGTCGGGCCAATTCACACCTCCCATGTACCAAGCTCTGCGCTTCATATACTAAATCTCCAATCCCCACGTTGCGTGAACCTCAGCATGCCAGACTTGGGAGACTTGTTCTTTCTGCCACATCGCACTGTTTCATTGCTTCTCCTTGTCTTTATAAATATCCTAATGCTGCTTGATATATTTATTTTATTTTATACAATTCAATTCTAAGTTGTTCTTGCTTATCTTTTTCTTAAACCTAACAAAAGCTCGTTTGAAAATATTATAAATAAAAATATTTTTGAAAAATGAAAATACACATGAAGTAGGAGATGATTTTAATATAGGAAATGGACTTGGCCAGTCTAGATTTCATTACTGCTGACATTTCTGTTAAAGGGAATCCAACATAATGCGTTCTGGTGCCACAGACTCTAATGCTACCATTCAGGATAGCAACAGTCACAATTCTGTTACCTGCCGGAGTTGGAAGATTCCTCCTGTTCGCACGTCCCTTGCAGAAATTACTTCTACAGGGCAGTATTCGCCATTCTCATTCTGTTCCAAGATCTGAACCCAGAATTCCATTTTCCTGGTGACTTCACTCCATCTAGGAAATAGCAGAAGTTCTTGGAAAATCATACATTTCTATTTTAATATAGGCAGCTTACAATCCTACATATGAGAATTAACAATAATAATAACCTCCAAACAGAATATTTCAATAGAATGATCTGTAGTTCAATGAGCAATATACAAGTACATATTAGCAAATATAACTACTCGGTAAAACTTTCTAAATACGAAAAAAAGGAAAAAGGAAAATCTGGTTCTCATCTACAGATGAAAAGTACAAGTATATGCTTTTAGTCATTTCCTTTTAACTCTTCTTTTTAAAATCCTGGTCAACAAATAAGTCTGCTTCCTCCCATCGCTGATTATGCTTAAAAAAAACTTTCAGTTAAAGACAAAATAAGTAAATCTAAATTCTAGCATATATCTTGATCCTTTCTCTCTACAGCTGAGTAATCAGAAGTAATTCATAATGATAAGCCCTACCTATTCTCCAAAATTTTATTTCACTCAATTTATAATAAAAGTCATGTTACATATTATATATTGTAGTTAAGTATATAGCCGTATGTATTTAATCTGCTTCCAACGCTCTTCAAAGCTCACTCTTCGGAAGTTTAACTGTGCTGTTAATGCCCTGGAAACGCCCCCATCTAGTCCTGATAATGCTCAGAAAATGACGACTTTCATAAATGATAGTATTAACCTCAAAACGATTTTTAAAATTATAAATGGAATCAGAGATATCTAAAATTCACCTGTCCCGAAGACTACGTGTTTTTGCTTGTATGATCCCCAAATCCCAAAGGGCTGGATTTTTCCGAGGATCGGTCACCTTATGGCCATATATTTCAATTGCTAATGCCCCTTCTGAAAGGTGCTCAATAAAATCTTCAGTGATGTTAACAGTAAACTCCTGAAAGAAAATAATTACAGAAGGAACACGTTCTGGTAACCTTATGCTTACTTATATCAAACATCATATAATTACTTCACCATGGAGAAGAGAAATAGAAAGGAATGTTTTATAGAACAGAACTGTCATACTACACCCATAATGAATGCTCAGAGGGTCTAAGATTCTTGACTTTAAAAATAACTGACCGTTTAAAAATGTTTCACCTTAAAAATCTATTATAAAGATCAGTATTGTATTCTATTTTGTTAGCAATATTTTGGGAGTTATTTTTTTAAAGTATAAATAATTGTATTAAGAATTAAAACAATGACCCACAACATTTTGATATAAAAGTTATTACACAGCAGTATAGTGGAAAAAGTTTTTCCCAGTTTTCAGGAAGCTATCTCCAATAACAGAGAAAGGAAATAAATAATGACTGTCAGTGCAAAAAAATCACCTAATCTCTAAAAATCTTCCCAACCTGTCCAAGATAGATGTAAGATAGCATTTTGCAATAATTAGGATTAAGCTCTAAAACTGTTTATTTTAAAAAGTGATAGAATCTCCACACTTTCTCCCTCGGTCTTTAAAACACTAAAGGCATTTCTGTTTTAAACAGATTAGAGAGAAATCTCCCTCTTGAAAAAAAAAATGCGATGAATCGACTGTGCCACAGCAGAAAAAAAAATCTACAATCTGACAGTCCCGGCTCTGCCAGTTACCAGCCATGGGCAAACTGTCCTCTCTGAACTCGCTTCTTCTCTGAAAAACAGCAATACAACTGTGGTAAAGATCAAATGAAAGAATAACATAAAGTGCTTAGCAGAGCATTAGGTGCTCAATAAAGTCAGTTCTTGTCTCTTTTCTACCTTCACTTTTTCTAACATTAGTTTCTTAACCTTTTTTAGATGACAATTTTTCCAGTAATCTAAATGCAAAACGTGGATTCCTTTTGGAGAAGAGCACACGTATATTCATACACGTGTATGTGTATTCACACGGAAGTTAACTCTTGATTGAGGAGGAATTAAATGCAAAACTTTAGATTTTTTTTCCCCAGCTTTACTGAGATATAATTGACATGACACTGTGTAAGTTAAAGGCGTACAGTGTGTTGGTAATACTTTTTACATTTTTACTACAGCCCCACTCTAAGAAACTCTGATCTAAGACATATATTGGTACCAAACTAGTCAACAAAATAAGGTTCATTTTCTAGTTTTGTTTTTACCTGAGTAATTAAATGTTGACCAAGTCTGAAAAACAAACTTACCTTGCAATGATCAAAGACAACCATGCACTGAGGCTCCTTGCTGACAGGAGAGGATGAGGTATCTACTTCGGGTGCAACAGTTACTGGCTCCTGTTGATCCCAGAAGTTGTATTTGCAGAATACAAAGTGGGACAGATGCTGTGGCAACCCAGTGGCTTGGAGTATTTTAACCTGAAGGAAAAGAAAGGTTCTGTTTGTTTTCAACTCAGAAAGTACTAAGAAATACTGAGTCGGAGATATGGACTATAGTCCTAACTGTTGTTGGTTTACGCAGACCAAATCCCATTCACCCTGGGTCATACTTCTGCCTCTGTGAACTGGTGATAACCACTGATATATTTAGTAACAGGTTGACACAGGGTAACGACAACCTTGACTATAAAGGTGGATATTTTAAAGCATTTACAGGCTGATGATGAATACTTAAATTCTAGTTTCTTATATCATCATCGTCATATTATGATAACTACTCAGAAAAAGAAAGTCCTCAAACATCAACACCATTCAACAAAATGGCTACTATGAATACGTCATAAGAACACAGGATCATTAAGAATGATGGATGAAGAACAAATTCAGTGTATGTGCCAATAAGCAATAAATATTCAGGGAAGGGCAAAAAACATTTTTTTGATACTTTAAAGTATAAAAGGGAACATGGTTCTCAAGTAGAATGTTACATGCTACTAGAGCATTTTTTGGAAAACTTTATCATGGAATCATCAGGAATGCATACTTTAAAGACCTAGAGAGGAAGAAGAGGAGATTAAAGATGGTGAATGTTGACCGTTCTTGGCACCAACATTTACTAATGCCTTCTCCATGCACATTCAGGGAGGAGAGGAGAATCGAGGGAAATGCGCCCCGGACTGCACGAGTGTGGAGCTTTATGACAACAATGTGCAATCGGAAATGTGTATCTAATCAGACCCAAATGACCCCAGAAGAAATGCCCATTTTAGATTTTAAAGCAGCCAAATATTCTATTTCTTTTGGCAGGAAGCATCAGATTGATTGTTAAGCTGGAGTTTTTATGGTAAGTTATAATATTCTAAAACTCCTCCAATCATGAAAAAAACTAAATCCTAAAATTAGTTAAGCTAAACTAAATTCTGGTTTTATAATTGATTAGGCCGACTTACACATGACTGAGCATTGATTGTTTACTTATTCTTCACCTGGTCACTTCTTGTGTGTTATATGATGCACTCCACCTCCAATAAATAAATTTAACAAAAATAGATTTGACTATGTGGCAGAGGATAATGTAGTTCTGAAACTACAAATATAAAAAATAGTCTTAACACTTCATAAAGCAGGTGACTTTATTTTCCTTTATACCAGGTTGATAATAAGTAAGCAACGAATGGGAACTCCTATTATTATTCATTTTTTCCTATGATGGCAACAAAAGTTTGAAACGTCTAGAAAGCAATTCCCTGACAGGCTATAAAATATAAAAGATGGCTTGACTAACATTTTATTCACTCAAACCAAATACTGTGATCAGTATTCAGCAGTTAATTTTTCGTTAAATTTTAAAAACCATCACTTTTCATTAAGTGTTAAAAATGCTTAATATATTCTTTAAGGTGAGGCAATGTGGTATTTGGGAAGATGACAAGATTTTGGAATATAAATATCTAAATAAAAGATCTTTTATTAGCTTCTTATTAGCTTCTGTTTTTGAGCAAATTCTTGAAATCTTAGTTTTCTTAAGCTTAGTTTTTCTCCTATGTGAAACAGGATACCTAATGATACTGGTGTGAGGGCTGACCATTCTGATGAAATGAAATGAAGGAAAATACTATCAGGCTTTGAGTGGATAGATATTTAATATATGTGTCTTTGTGATTAAATTCCATCTTAAAGCTAGTATTTCTTCTTAGAAATCAATCTCAACTTTAAGATTGAAATAAATAAGAAAACAAGATTTCATATGCTGAACTCTCCCCAATAGGCAACTTCGCAAGAATATGACTTTCCAGGAATGAAGAATATCAGGAATGAGGAATATCTATCTATAAAGAACATAGGTTCGAGTTTTTCTGCTGTTATTTGCAGGCAGAAACCAAAAATCACCACAAGGTGTCAGAATATCACAGACTTCAACTAGCCACTGCTCGAGATACTCGAGATAGATACTTCTGAAACTAGGAATGTCAGATGACATTCATGTTGTTGGAAATTCTAAAATATATTAAATTGTATTTAATGTAATTGAAAATATCAATGTTAATATGTGCATACTTTTTTTCATCACAGAAAAAGAACTTCAGACTTCTTTTATGGGCTGGTGATACTCATCACCCACAATATCTTAAGTGTCCCAAGACTGGTTTCGTTTTTTTCTACCAATATTTTGTTAACTGTCATATAGTTTATTTGTCTTCCTCCTTTTACACAAAAAGCTATTTCACGCTCGAAATATCATCTCTAAAAACTTTCCACTGAAAGGAATCAAGTTCCATGGAGTAATGGCTGATTCCAGGTTGCACAGGAAATACAGGATGAGAGCAAAATATCTGTCATATCAGAAAGCAAAAAACACTAGCACAGTCCATGAGGGTTAGGGATGTGTCAAAAGGACTTCAGGGCCAACTGAAGAGGTTCCCACAGGCCAAAAGTGGGATCGTTTGAGCTTCAATACAGGCAATAAATACAACGGATCAAAACACATCAAATATGTTTAAATCTAATAGTTCATAATGATATTAAAACTAAAGCCAAAAAATCTCATTGGTCACTTTTAGATATTAGTGGTAAAACCAATTCCTTATTTTGAAAATTAGTAAATAAGGGGAGAAAATGGAGCATTTTCTGACTTTTCTATACAAACTGTATCTCTTAATAGCAAAATAGTTAATAGGAAGATTCTCTCTATAGAAGGATTCCAACTAATAAATGAAGGAATGATAGAATTACAGTATCATTCTTTTCTAACATCTACTGAAATATCTTGGTAATAATCACCAATGATTTCCAACATCCCCAAAAGAGAACCAGACACAATGTGCCTTCTAACGGAAGAACCACCTTTAAGGTACCCTCACTATTCCCCGTCCCCCATACATCACCTTCATATCTAACTACCAATTTATCCCAACTACATCCTAACCTGTTAAATCAGACCAATCAGCAAAACCCAGACTATAAGAAAACACAAGGCAACAACCCAGTTTCTACAATAAGTAAATTGTATGGTAAGAGAGAGAGAGAGAGAGACACACACAGACAGACAGTGAGAGAGACAGACGGTGAGAACATGCACAAATGCCAAGGCCTAAAGATTAAAATAGACTTAAGAGACACAACAACTAAAACAATCAAAGAAATTGACTGCATGTTTCATATTAAGCATTAACTTTTTATTATATTATGATTATATTGGCTTTTTTATGTATACTTTTGGAAATACTAAACTACTTATAAATGAAATATGATGTCTGTGTTACTTCAAAATAATCTGAGGGAAGGGGATAGCACAGAAGCAGCTTAGGTGTATGAATGAAACAAGACTGACCATGAGTTCATAACTGCTAAGGGAAGGTAAATGGGGATCGATAACACTTTTACCACTACTTTTATATATGTTTATTATCTTCCATTTTAAAAATCTTAAGATATTTTAACTTCATTTTTTAAAAAAGGTTTGTTACCCAGGATATACTTCTTCTTTTCAGTGACAAAGACAAATCTCCCAAGTGAGACAGTATCCTTAGATGTGACTTTACTCATGGTAAACTTTCACACAGTTGCATTTATTAGTCCATCGTTAAAATGGTACATTATGGAGTCATCAAGCCTATGTCTCCATCTTTGCTAATCCTATAACCTCAAAGGAAATGTTCTGAAATCAAGTACAATACAATAAAGATTAACCTTTTAGTGAATTAAGAATCACTAAAGTGAAGTAACTGACTTTAAACATCTGGGGCCTGCTTAATATATAGAACGTAGCCCAACATTTAACAGCTTTAGCTTCTTCCCCATACCTTGCAACTAATGCCTAACTTACTCCTTTCAATATCAACTTCAATTCTAGAATTATTTGCTGAGATACAGGACTGGACCTAGGATGGATTATGAAATAGAGTTTAGGCTTCCTTCACTTCAGCTTTTAATGGCGTCCTCACTCCCATACTATTCCTATGCCTCTCGCTGATTTCTCGTCCTTAAAATCTTTTTAACTGATTCTCGGTGATCCTCAACCAATGGCGCAGGGGCCCACTAGAGTGTTTGAAAATGTATGAGGGGATTTTTTTCATTGTCATGAGTAACAAGGGTGGCACTACCTGACTGAGCAGGAGTCCAAGAAGGTAATGACCTACCTAAAATCTACCTAGCAACCACCCATGAAAATACCACAGCACCCTACGGGGCAAGAGTTTTATGCAACCACGCCCTCCTTCAAGTTCACTCTGAGTCTCATTTTTCTAGAAACTTTCCTCAGATCTTACTATCTGAATAATTAATTATCTTGCCTCTGTGTCCCTTAATTCATTTGTCTACCTCTCTCAGAACACTCTGGTCACATAATAATGGAGTCTTCTGTTCCCTTGTGTGTCCCCCTGACATATACACACCAGGCTGCTCCTTAAGAAGTTCAGATAAACACAAATCCATATAATTTTGGAACAGAACGGACCAGAGCAAAGAGCTATCTTATCCAAGGCTTCACAGTGGAAGGTAGTGGAAGTACCTGGCTAACCATTATGTCAAGATACATGATGAAATACTAAATACTGAAGATTTACTTAGAGATAGCTTTTTTTCAAATTTTGAAAAAGAACACAATATTTATCATCTAAATACTCATAATTCTCAAAATCAGCCACACTTTACTTCTAAATGAAACTGGGACTCACCATGCACGTCAGTTTGTTTTCATGGGATTCCTTATCAAAGGAGATGTCGGCGGCATCATCCCCTCCGGCCAGCCTTTCCACGATGTCACCACTGATTCGCATCACCTCTACATGCAGCCGACCTGCCACCTATACCAATGAGGGGCAAAAAAAATACTTTTTCCAAATTTTGTTCTTTCTTCTGTTTTAGAATCAAGTAGCTAGGTTAATAGTATATGAGAATTTAGAAGCCTAGGTTCTAAAACTTACTTTCCCACAAAGTACTTGGTATAATTACCATAAAGCAGTATGAAAACACAGGTATTACTAATAAACACAAATATCGCTTGTCATCATTGATGAAACTCAACAATATACTATGAACACCCTACTGTTTCTTGAACCATTCTCTGCAGGATACAAGGCATGAAGAGAAAACTAACCTCTCCTTTCTGGTTGACGATTGGAACAGCATATTGTAACTTCACATCGTAGAAGAGGGACTCAAGGAAGACATTAGCCACCCCAATGAGGCTATGATTTTCCTGTTCATCATAGAATGGATCAGCACGCTTGAAGTAAGAACGTATTACCTTTAAAGAGATTCAGAATACCGCTTAAACTTCAGAAAATCACTTAAAATAAATGTATTAAATGTATTTTAGATGATAACCTACAACCTATCGATTTAAAAAAGTCATTAAACTTAGCTGAAGTACAGCACTGTATTTCTTTCTCTTCCTTTCTCTCTCTCTCTCTCTCCCTCCCTCCCTATATTTCTCTCTCTCTCCTTCTTCCTCATTTCTATTTAGAATGGTGGTCAGCATCCTTCATCCATGAGAGAGCAATTCCAATAATATGTCCTTACTTTTACTATATCTTCTCCTTTATGTGAAAACCTTGCCATGAAAACAAAGAAAACATATATTGACTAGAAAAAGAAGTAGAGTGTACAAAAGTGGTTTTCATTTTTCATTCATACCTATTCCACTTGTTCCTACCAAATCATTAGATGTGCTGCTAATGAGAGGTGACCCCTTATAGGAAAGTGATTTGCTTTTTGTATTTGTTGTTAATGTTATTTTGTTTCTATATTAAAATGGGGGGAACAGAGAAGAAAATGAAAAAATTTTAAGAAAAAATGTTAAATATAGTTCATTAAACTATAAGTAGTCATTTTTATTGAGGGTGATCTGAAAAAATAAACATTTTTATAAAGCAAAGGCTAGGAAAGTAAAAAACTCTATGCATAAACAATACTAGCAGTGTTGAAAATGCGTAAAAATATACATGATACATATTTTAAATGCGTACAAGTACACAGCTGACCTAAATGAGAAAACCTGCAACTTGAAGAGAGTACCAGTCAGATTTATGGCACCTACTTAATGATCAAAATGCCTTCAAAACATGTTCCTAATAGTATAAATATTAAGGTACCACTGATGTTCAATTCAAAAAAATAGATATTGTAGGTTTATTATTTGCAATGTTAAATGTGTTGAAAAATGAGAAGAGAGATAATAGGGCATGATTTCTATCCTAAATAAATTCACAGTCCAGTACAGGAGACAGAAATATATAACACAAATGAAAGAAAGAATGAAATATAAAAAATGTTACTAGAAATCCAAATAATACCAAATATGAAAAAGAAAAAAGAAGATAGCAGAAAACTAGGTTATTAAAATTCTGATTCGTTGAACAACTTAGAGGATTAAAATAAATATTCTAGAAACAGGATTACTACTTTAGAAAAATGAACACTTTTTCCCTGAAATAGGTTGGCTCATTCTTGCTTGATTCCTTCCATGAATACCAATTAAGTAATTTTTTCAAATAACTTACTGGGGTATCTTCTTCACACTCCTTCCACTCCTGATAAAGGTCTCTCATATCCAACAGCCTGTTGTCCAGTTTTTCCAAGGACCAAATCTGCTTTCCTTTTCCTTTTCTTCTCACTTGGATTGCAGGTTCACTAAGAAGAGAGCCTCTCTGCAATGATAATAAGGGTAACTATGTGAAACACAAAGACACCTATCATGGAAGTCGACCCAAAACATTCTATACCCACCAGTCAAAAGTCATCGACCAAAACTGAAACTGCTATCATTCTTTATTCTGTGAATTGCAGAGCTTTCCAGAAATCTTATAAGCTTGATGTAATGAATGCTTTCATAGCCAAGTGCAATCAAATTTTAAATATGGATTTAAAATTTCATTGAAGTTGTATATAAATTTAAATTTAAAACACAAAAGACAGATCACGTTTAATGGGAAATCAAAAATATTGTATTCCGGCCATCATGTGACCAGGGAATATGGGTGGGTCAAAAGAGAGCCACGAGTGTTAAATGGTAGGGGAAGGTTTGCTGGGATGGGTAGTTAAGAAACTATCTTTCATCTTCCAAAAGTTTGAATTTTTAAATTTTTTTGAATGGGTAGTATCTTAATGTGGTACCAAACACAAAATGTTTAAAAGAGTAAACTGAAAAGTATAAGAATCTTATGATCATATCAATAGATGCAGAAAAAGCCTTCGACAAGATCCAGCACCCATTTATGATCAAAATACTTAACAAAATTGGTATAGAAGGAAAGTACCTTAACATAATAAAGGCCATATATGACAAGCCCTCAGCCAACATTATACTTAATGGTGAAAAACTAAACCCCCTCCCTCTAAGATCAGGAACAAGGCAAGGCCGTCCACTATCGCCACTGTTATTCAATATAACATCGGAGGTCCTGGCGAGTGCCATC
>NW_006431918.1:3841043-3885825 GCF_000325575.1 Pteropus alecto | reverse complement strand
AAAAAGGAACCCTCATACACTGCTGGTGGGACTGCAAATTGGTACAGCCACTATGGAAAACAGTATGGAGGTTCCTCAAAAAACTAAGAATTCATCTACCATATGATCCAGCAATCCCTCTACTGGGTCTTTACCCCAAAGACTTGAAAACCCATATCCAAAAAGATATTTGCACACTGATGTTCATAGGAGCATTATTCACAGTGGCCAGGACATGAAAGCAACCGAAATGTCCTACGATGGATGATTGGCTAAAGAAGCTGTGGTACATATATACGATGGAATATTATTCAGCCATAAGAAGAGATGAAATACTGCCATTTGCAACAACATGGATAGACCTTGAAATAATCATACTAAGCAAAATAAGCCAGGCAGAAAAGGTTGAAAATCACGTGATATCACATATGTGGAATATAAACCTAAAAGCAACAAATGAACAGGACAAACAGAGACTCATGGACATGGACAATGGACTAGTAGTTCCAGAAGGGAGTGGAGAGGGGGAAATAAAAAAATAAATTGTTAAAAAATATTATGTATATATAGTATGAAAAAAAAACTGTTGTTTTTTGTTTTTTGTTTTTAAAGAACTGAGACTAAATGGCAATGAACAATATACTGCAGCATCATGATGTGGCCCCCCTGCAAACAACTACAACAGGGATTAGAAAAAAGAAAAAGGATAAATTTCTATCCCTTACCAAAATCACCAGACAGAGGTGAGAACAAGGCCAGGAGTAGGGACCAGAACAAACAACAGCATCCACAGCATGGGAAGGGCATGGAATGAAAGGGCAAGTACCAAAAAAAAAAGTTTTGTTGGATACAAGTATGCAAGACCCAGCCTGAGTTAAGGGGACTATCTCTTTAAGAAATACTTCCTTGTCTAGCTCCTTAGTTTGGCTAAAATCTGAAAATACTAATCTATTAAATCAATAAAAAGTGGATTAATAGCTGTCTGTTAACAATGGCTGCTGCAATTCTAGCAATGTGTGTCATGTCTACCAGCAACAGAAACAGCCCCATGAACAGCACACTATTGGGTATCTGAGAGGAAAGACAAGCCCAAAGTGACCTAAGTCTCTTCTAGGTGTTGACCTGGCTGCCCTGAGGCAGAGTCGCTTCCTCCCACAAGGCCCAAGCCAGGATACACAGAAAAGGGCTACAGTCATGCTCAATGTGGGAAAATGCACATGGTTTTGTTTTTTCAACTCAAACACTACAGAATGGAAAAAGATCTTGCTCTTCTCAGTCTTCTGGAAGAAGCTGAGCCCAGTGCCATCTGCCCATGATCTGCTTTCCTCTATTATTTTTGCTCTGTGAGTCCCACTGTACCCATAGTTTGTCCTACAAATACCAGCAAGCAAAATAAGTGAGTAAAATCTTACAAAGTATACACAGACTATATATCAAAAGAATTCTCCAAGAAGTAATGATTGTATCATATCATAATATCTTTATTACTAAAAACATTAAGCATCATATTTGCAAATACCTACTCTGTGTAAAACACTGACCTTGATGCTGTTACAGTGTAAGAGAAAGAAAGATGTGGCCCTAAATTAGAATAGAACACCCAAAGATTCGTTAAAGCTTTGCTATGTTGAATATTGTAGGAAAAACAAAGCACCTGGACCCTTAAAAATTTATCTGAATACAAAATTCTACCTAATCTATCAAAAATCATGTATGAACATAATCGAGAGCTAAAAAAGAACCTAAATAAGAAAAAAAAGAGAACAACTGAGTGGCAAGGGTAGATTTTGATGGGACTTCCCCATGTACATTTTATTAAGTTTATTACATCATACAAAAAAATCTGTGACCTTGAATACACAGAAGAAACAACTGATGAACAGTTTTTCAAGGTAATCTATTAGCAAGTAGAAAATAACATGGCATAAGTAAAATAAAACCTAACTTGGTGGAGGGGGCATTACAGAGTGGTAACAGAATGAAGAGGAAAACCACTTTGGAAAAATTCATCAGAGAAGATTTCTCAAAAATAATTAAAACAAATTTGAAGAAAGGGAGCTGACTGAAATAAATTGGTCGGGCTGGGGCAGGGGAGGTGGAGAGGCTATTTCTCATGGATAACGGACATATTTGCACAAACGCAGAGAATTAAAGGGAAGTAAATCCTACCTGAGAGAGGAAGACAAGTACCAAAGGACCTAGACTGCGGAGAGCAGAGATGGGGATGAGGGCAAACCCACTGGTATTTAAATAACACTGGGGAAATATAAAGCAGCTTTATCCAACGATATCTTTGTTTTTCCCACTACTGGCAACCTCACCTTCCTGTTAGCATCAAGGCTGGAGGCTGGAATCTGCAGGGTTACTTTATACTCTGTCCTTTTGTCCAGTTCTTCTGCAATGTAACTAGCTTCTCTCACCAACAGATTGGCTTTAACAATTTGTTCCCTTAGCCTCATCAGGCTGTTATTCAGTGTTGCTTCTCTTTAAAAATAAAAAAAAAGTGTTGGAGGAAGGGGAGAAAACCATCAAACAGCATATCAGAATTATACAGTACATGATATGTTAAGGCCGAACTGCCAACCAAGCTTTACAACTGTCTTTTGCACACAGGGACTACATTAGCGACATTGGCCCATGCATGCCCTTGTATCTGGGCTACAGGATAAGCCCTGACACACACTCGTGTAACAAACAGGCCCGAGATGAGGGCAGAGCTTTGCAAACCTGACTGTAAACAAACCAGCTGGGGCTCTTGATAACTGAAGAATCTGACTCAGTAGGTCTGCGGCAGGGCCTGAAATGCTACATTTCTATCCATCTCCAGATGACAAGAGATGCTGCCTTTTGCAGACCAAATCTGAACAGCAAGAGGTTAGTTAAGTTCAGTCTGTAACCATGGATAAGACATTTTAGTGTTATGCTAATTAGCCCATACAGAGATCAAACTTGCAATCTGAATCTCATAAGCACCATGCTTTACCTACCTGAGCTAATCAGTCCAGATAACCCATCTTTCTTTTTTTCTTTTTTAAAAAAGCATCTACCCAAGCTTCAGAACCTAAAGCATAATATAATGATACAGTATAACTTCGAAGTACTTGTTCATTCAAATCCAAAAGCCATACAAACTGATAATGGGGCAGCACTTAACATGGGCAGCTTGAAGTAAATCAATATAAATGGACAATTCCCATCTTTTCAAAAATGAAAACAAAAAAAAAGATAATGCCAAGTGGTTCATAGCTGTACCACTCTTTCAATATAATTCTTTTTAAAGTAATGTCTAGATTTTTCTACTGTGTCTTACCTAGGCGGATTAAAGGTGATGAGCATATGCTATGCATGGAATAAAGGCCCCAGGCACCACCTACCTCTCTTCGGCCCACTGTCTCAGGCGCTGTTGAGCGCTGGGTGAGTGGAAAGAGAACCTGTCCACACTCCGACAGTTTTGTTTCTCAGGAGACAGCCTTCTTCGTAGCTGGTCCAGTTCATGTTCATACATGAGCCTCTGGCGCTCTAATGCAGACCGTTTTTCTTCTTCGTGCTGTTGTTCTAGGCTGTTCAATATTGACTGCATTGGATCTGAACAAGATTTTTTATAAAAAGGTAAATAATAAACAAAAGGTAACTATACAACACAATATACTCCAAACGTTATTCTATATTGTTGTTTGTTATCCAAGTAAAATAAGATTCTTAAACACAGTTTGGAGTAAACTTAGTCTTCCTTACTCCCAATTACTTGTATTATCTAGTCTGTCAGACATATGCTAAACTGTCTTCCATACAGAAAAAGTAGGTCTATTATATATTCCACACAAAACCTAAGACATGGGTAATGCTCCAGAAATCCACTACAACAAATAATGAACCAGTGGTAGCAAAGTTTCAAACCTGAGAAATTCTATCAATGAGAAAAAAGTTTGCAGTGATCTGTATATCAAGGCAGAAAGAATGTAAGTTTTTAAAAATACAATAAATTAAAGCCAAAGACCCAAAAGAATAGAGTTCAGAGAACAACCTAAAGATTTTTGTTAACATTTGAAAGATCTGTCATAAATGCTTTTAACTCTCGACCAACTTTAAGATTCTAAAAGGCACGACAGATTCGCTCACCATTATTGCTCAGAGCCTTCATGGTCACCTCCATCTGTGCATATTCATAATTGAAGTTGATTTCACTGGACACCTCACTTGAGGAGTCTCCATCTACGTCCAGCTGCTCAGAACTGGTATCATTCTTCATGGAGGTATCTTGTTCCTCATCCTCTCGATCTGTTTTCTTTCTCTTTTTAGGCAAATTCAATCTTGGGGAAAAAAAGAATATTTTGTTTTTTTAAAAAAGATATGCACTCATTCATGTCATTTATTAAATAATGGTATTTGCTAGATGCCAATGAGGATGCCATGTAAGTATAAGGCAATTACGGTATTCAGAAAGTTTTTACTCTAGCAGCAGAAATGAAAGACACACATGCACGAATAATTATGACAGTATGTAAAACAAGGCCACGTGACTGTTACAAGCTAGGTGTTAAAGAAAAGCTGAGGACCACTTGAGAATGAAATAATAATGGAAGGGGAAGTTATTTGAGCTGAGCCTTAAAGAATAAGAATAAAACAGGGCATAGTGTAGAGGGAAGAGCATGAGAAAAGATGTGGAAATGGACACTCACAGTCTCTGGAGAAGTTATTAATGAAACAACAGAGGGATACACAAAATTTTTATAGCAGAAGTTGTAAGGGACAATGCTGGAAAGAACAACTTAACCAAACAATGAAGGCTTTGAATACAAAGCCAAGAAATTTATACTTGATTTAGCAAGATAAGGGAAAAATAAAAAATATTTTCCACACACTTTGTATTCCTCTATCCTTCCATCAATAATCGAAATATCAACTGGCCTACGAGCAAAGGATCTCCATGAGCTATAAGAAAAATCAGTTGATATCTGAAGCACAGTGACCAATGACAGGAAGAGGAGTAAACCAGGACTTTAATTTTATACACTGTCCAGCCCGCCTTTCCTTGCCAACACAATGCCAATTTTGTATGGGATACAATGTGTGCAGTCCCAGGTCAGACACTTTCTTTCTCAGCCTCCTTCTCTGCTAAGAGGCAAATTCTAGCAAATAAGACGTAAGAGGAAGGTTGCTGGGGACTCTGTGAAGACTTCTGGAGTGGCATGGCCCCTTTAGATCACAGGGAAATGCCAAGACAATGACAAGACTTCTGCCATGACATTTTTCGGGGGCTTAGCCAATGCCAACAACCACTTTCCTTCAGATTTCTTATTTTGTTAGAGAAATAGACTATTTAAGCCACTATAGTCAAATTTGTCATTATCTGCAACAAAAAGCATTGCTAAATGAAATACAAACCTTATCTTACGGATAATGAAACTAAGACTGCTACTTTTCCAATTAAAAAAAAAGAACAAATAAAAAAATAAGATGTCAGAAAAAGAATTAATGCATTCTTATACCAGATGGCAAAACAATTATCTTCCACTGAGAAATAAAAAGAAAAAAATATGTATGTAAACTAAGTATTTTTCCTGAGTATATTGTTCACATGATCCTTGGGCTTAAACCATATAGTGAACAAACATATATATAAATATATGTATATATATATATATAGTGAATAAATACATATATAGTAAATAAATAAATGTACACAAAACAATGCATAATTTTTATGGAGTTAAATTTACTTTTCAATATATATTCTTATATTTCAGAATCTCCAATAATCTCTCCCTCTGTAAGAGCCATGAATAGTGTCATACCTAAAGAAGTGGTTGTTTCCCCATAACACCCTGTCCCCGTGGTGTAGCTGTATAGGACTGGATACAGAAGAGCCATTCACGAATGTTCTGTGGGAGAAAAGGCCAAACATGTAAACAATGATTATCATGTCTTCTTTAATTTTCCAATACTAAACAGATCTAGTTACTAGGGAAAAAAAAAAAATGAATTTTCACAAATAAAACCTTGGTGAATTTTATTATTTACATTTACTTCTTTGCTGATTTACCTAAAATGCTTATGGTACTAAGTATAAACAAATTATTACCCTCTATTTTTCAAAGTTTTAAATTTGTCATATAACATATTAAGGAGTAAACATGGAGCCATTACGACCAATAATAAAAAGATGGTAGCAATATACCTTACAACTGAGTATGTCCAATCTCATGGATAAAAAGAGTCAATCAACCAACTAGACTCTAAAAATATCTACAGACAACAGAAATAAGAAATGAGACCTATGTTAAATTCTTTTGTAACTGACTTCAGCATAGAAAAATGTCCATATCCTATTAATATGTAGAAGATTTATTAGGTCTACTTAACTGCTTATCTTGACAATGGAGTTCACCAGAAGAAATGGTAGGTAGAAGGATATCAAAGGAAGAATTTGGAGGGGCAGGAAATAAGCAGAAAATCATGCATACCACTATGAAATTTATATCCTTGGATTACCACTGTCATCATGCCTCTCCTGGTGAGTGACTCGTCTGCTTAGACACAGGATGAAAGTCAAGTTCTTTAACTTGACATTACCAGCCCCACAAAAGGAAACCTCTTTATGTCCTCCTTTCCCTCTTCTAGGGAACTCTCAACTCCAGCAAAAAAAAATGTTTTGTCCACTACGCATGACTGACTCTTCCTCCAAAGCCAGGTTTACACCAGTCCCACAACCTGAAATAGGGTTCCTATTCCTCTCCATGCCCCCCAAATCTTACTCAGCTCTCAAAGCCCAGTTTGGTTTCCACTTCCTATGAAAAGGCTTCTCATCACTCCGGCTTATAGTATCTTAGTTTCTTTAAATCCCTAGAGCGCTTGCCCAGCTTTATATTGCTAGTTATTTTTTATATAAATGCATACACACAAAACCTTACTCTCTCTATAGATTTCACTTATTATGTGGGTTTTTTAAACACCAGAAGTACTCGGTCTTTATACTCCTATAGTCTATTTATTCAAAGCACGAGCTCTATAAACAAAAAGTTATGAGAAGAAGGGACCTACTAAAATTAGTGGATCTTAGCCTTTATGACACAAATTCCTTAAATATAATGAGGAATTTAATTTATGGTAAACACAGCAGTTAAGCCATGGTTAGTAAATAAAAACATGGATATAACAATAATTCTCAAAGTGTGGTCTGTGTTGGGTACTCAAGATGAAGCTATTTTTTTAACGCCTATCCTGCCTTTTTTCACTACATCGACATTTGTGTTGGCAATGAGTAAAACTGCTGGTGTTTTAACACACATCAAGGCCATAGCGGCGAACTTCACTAGAGGTCACTACCACACACTCACAATCTAAAAAATGTTTCATTTGTGAGTACCCTTGATGAAGCAGTAAAAATTATTACTTGTATTAAATATTGACCCTTGAGTACACAACTTTTTAAACATGTCAAATTGAGAAGTACGCAAAAAAAATGTGTTAACACAAACCAAAGTAGGATGACTGTTTCAGCAAAAGACATATACGAAATGGTTTTCTGGGAGACATTTTCTTGAAAATGAACAAAGCCAGCCCGTTGCTTCAAGGAAAACAATTGACAGTATTTGTTGCCAACTGTAAATTTCAAGCTTTCAAGTGAAAAATGAGAGTTTTGGAAAACTTGTGTCAATGTCCTCCAACCAAAGACCACAGAAACATTCCTGCAGTTGAACAAGTTGGGTTTACTACTCACACAGAGGGAGAAGATATGCCATAAGCCTGGGGCGTCTCAGAAAGAGGGTGCTGGGAGGAGCTGTTGCAGGATTTGGACTGTAGCTGATTTGGGAGCAGATCTAAGGAAGTGGTCCTCTATATGCTGTCAGGAAGCAGGAGTAATTCTGTGATTGGGTAGTTCAAAAACCTTACCTATAGAGGGGAGACTAGCATGAGGACAGAGTTGTAATTGGTGAAGAAGTCAGTCAGCCAGGAAAAGGCGTTTGGTATTTTGGTATGTGGCATTGTGACCTTGGTTTTCGTCTGTGCTGAAACAAAATTATTATGTGGCCTGCTCTGTCTTATTTTATCATGGCCTCAGAGTATCCTTGCCTGAGGCTGTATTCTGTGAGATTATTTAACAGGAGAATAGCAAGCCCTGGCTGAGAGTCCCGGGCCAGCTTCTGCTCTTTTTCTTTTTCACTTATATCCTTCACCATACACTTGAACGTTTCTCAATATTTAGACATTATAGATGAAATTAGTGATGATATTAATGATTTTTTGAAATCATATAATGAAATGTATCAACATTCGGAAGATCAGTATAAGTTTACTTTAATCATCACCCAAAACAGTGTAGACAGTTATGGAATAGGGCAATAACACTTTATAGCTTAAGAAAACACACCAATAAACAATTTAATAATGTTGTACCTCTTCATTCATTCATTACTTATTGAGCACCTATATCCTAGTCTATTACATGCTAAGGATACAGAATGAAGAAAGAAAGATCCTTTATAAAGGAGCTCACGGTCAAATGTGTTAATAAAGGTTAACAGCACAGAAGAATACAATACAAAAGGTTAACATAATGGGAAACATAAAGTGCACTGGGAATATATACCAGGGGCTCTTAATTTAGACCAAACAGGGAATTCCTCAAAGTAGATAATGACAGTTTAACCTTGAAGATCAAACAGGAGTTAGCTTGTCAAAGGAATAGCAGATGCAGAGGAATAGGAGAAAAAAAATAAGGAATTTTGTATCAAAAATAGTAGAAAGTCATCTAGTGATACAGCAAGTGGACCAGAAAACAGATTAGGATGCTGGCAGGGATTCTAGTCAAGATCTGATAAGGGCCTTATTTAAATAAGGCTGAGGTGGTGGGTATGAAGAGGAAGAGAGGGGTTTAAGAGATATTTAAAAGTTCATTTAAAGGACTTGGTAACTAACTGGGTATCTTCATTAAGTGAACTTAAAAGTAAAGAAAGGCTAAAAGTCCTATACACCATCTGCAAATAGTGCACTTTCTTCTTCTTAAAAATTGTTGTGACATTAACACTAATTAAAGTACATTACCTGGTGTTCTTTTGAGGAGTCAGCATAACCTGGCCTTCTGGTGTGATGTCTATAATACAATGTTCAGGAAGAATTCCCATTCCACATAGTTGGATATCTTGGGAATTTGCTGAACCTATCAATGTATGTTCCTACAAAGGAATCGAATTCACTGATTAATATTGTATTCTTACGTGCACAGAAACTAAAATCATCTACTCTGAGCCTCTTACACTGATCCATTATCTTAGCTAAGAGATTTTTAAAATAAATGGAGTAGTAGGGGGAATTTCTGTCTTTTTCTGAAAATCATTCTACACGTTTTATTTCCTTATAAGGAATAATGCACTGAGTTGAGTTATACCTTTTGAACCTAAAATTATAGTTTTACATTCATGTCTAAACTATATTCATTATTTTCCACAGCAATGTTCATTCCAAATATTCCATACTACTCTCAGAGCATGAGACATATGACAATGATGTACCAAAGAAATTGGTCTGAAAACTAGTTACTTAAGTTGTACATTACTTACCTGATCTCAATTGAGATGAGTTAACTACAGAGATAAAATGCTATTCATATATAAAGAGTTTGAAAAGACTAAAATTATTTTATGAATCACATGGTCTCTCTAAACCTCATGAAAGATAAAAGAGATGTGTTCTTCTTACCATAGACCCCCAATTACTCAATTCTTTTAGCCCCAATCACCAGCCTCACTTTTTTGCAGGTAACTGAGAAAATTGACATTCAAATTGAGTTCCCTCTTTTGAGCTTCAACATTTGACTGCCTGTCCATGATTAAATGTTGACATGACCTGGATGTGTCCCTAGGCCACCTTCTCCTTTTACACACCTAGATCAGGGGCCAGATAGGAAATATTTTAGGCTTTGTGAGTCACATGGAACTACTTAACTCTGCCCTTGTAGTACAAAACCAGCCAGACATACACAAATGAACAAGTGTGTACACTTTCCAATAAAACTTTATTTATGAATAGTGAAGTTTGAACTTCATATAATTTTTACGTGTCTGAAATACAGATTCGTTTGACTTTTTTTAACCATTTAAGAAATATTAAAACCATTCTTAGCTCCCAGGCTATATAAAAACAGGCAGGAAGCTAGATTTAGTCTGTGGGAGCAGGTTGCTCACTCCTCCATGACAATCTCATCCAGTCTCAAGGGCTTTAAGTAGTGTCCACACATAAGCCATATCACCAACTCAAAACTATAGACTTTGGTTCCATTATTTTCGCACCTCTACTACTATACCTAGTTTCAGTCATCATCGTTTCTTGCTTACTTGGATCAACTTAGATGTCTAAAGATATTTCAAAGTGAAAGGGCCAAACTAGAACTTTTGCTCCCACCCCCCGCCCACCTATTCTCTTCCCTAATAATAATGGTACTACACCCACCCACTGAGTCCACTTAAAAGCTCAGATGCTGTCTTCGAGTCCTCTCAACCCCATACCAGCCTACCCCTAGGCCCATGTCAATCAGAAATCCTTACAGACTCTTCTTCCAAAACATATCAAAACCATCTCCTTTTTCTCACTTCTACTATCACATCCCAGTCTCTTGCCTGAGTGAATACAAAAGCCTTCTACTATTTTTCCCCTTCTGTTTTTCCTCACTCCCATCCTCTTCTGCGATAGCTGATCATGAGATTCTCCCTATTTAAAACCCTCTAGTAGCTTCTCTTTGACCATCTAATGAAGTTCAAATTCTTACCTAGGCTTATAAAACCCTCTGTAACGTGGCCCCACCTACCTCTTATACTAGCTCCTCTCGCTCTTTCTCCTAGAGCAAGATTTGGCCACGTTGGCCTCCTATCTGTTCTTTGAGCACACTGGCTGTTTCTGTCTGAAATGTTCTTCTGATCTTGACACTGGCAGTTTCATATCATTTCTATCTCAGCTTTTAAGGGCACATCCTCAGAGAGGTGTATCCTGAACTGACCATCAGAAATAGCCAGCCTATCACTCTCATATTTGAATTCCTTACATAGTACTGACTGTTCGTGAGGTTACTGTTATCTCCAGAGCGCGCATGGAAACTCCATGAGAGCAGAGAACGCCTGACCTGCTCCTCACTGTAATCCAATCACTTAACACAGGACTGGCACACGAAGGCATTAAATAAATATAAAAGAAGAATAAGTGAACCATCATTTCCCTTTCTCTCCTCTTCTTTGCCGGTGACCCTTCTAATTATGATCTGGGTTCTAATTCTTCCCATCTCTTTAAGGATATCGACCTCATTAAAAAGGCCTATTCCCCTCTGGTATTTTCATTTTCTCCTTTTCTGGGGTTTCTTCGCTCAAATATATTGCAGTGGTGTTTCCAAGGAAACAAAGAGCTAGAATCTAGAACTATCCTATGGTATCTAATTCAATCCTCAAGGTATGTATATACATACTATAATCCCATTTCTGTAGTTAAAAAATATGTATCAGTATAAATCTATACATATACATACAGGGACAGATCCAGAGGACAGATAAAAATATTAAATATTAACTGTGGTCATCTCTGGGTGTTGGAATTTGGGCACTAATCTCCCATCCCAATCCCTTTTCTAATATGTTTATGTAAAACTTTTTAGAAAGAAAAAAGTATGTTACTACCGTAATGTTTTTAAGGTGAAGGGAGCAGCTCTTCCCTCTAGAAGTTTGGCTTGTGTTGGAAAGAATCTCCAAGTTTTCCTCGGAAAATTCCAGGCAGACCTCACTTCGCATGAGAGTGTGGGATATTAAAAATAATTGTGCAAGGAGATCCTAATAATCACTGGGAAAAATTGCAATTATTCTCTGACTTTTAAAAATGCCTGTAATAACATTAAGAATTCTCCTATTATTATACTATGTAGAGAAATTTAAAAAATAGTAAAACTAGTATTACTAGTATTATTTATTACTGGTATTAATTAGAAACACTGAAACCTAACGCATTTTATTTCTTTGTAAAAAGCTCATCCAGAGTTGTCTGAAAAGTGCGTGCTGCTGCCTTCTCAGCACGTAGCTTACACTATGGAGCGAGCATATTTCCCATGCCTTGGCAAACTATCATACTCCTTTCCAAGCTTCTATCATTTTATCCTTTGTGCTTTCGATGTTGCAAAATATATCTGAGCACTCCTTGTCTGAGTGTTTTCTGATGTCACTCCCTTCACACATCTTTATTCTTATCATTACTACCACTTTCATTATTTACATCGTAAATTCACCTTCACTCTATTCCTCTGGCTGAGTATCCAGAATCTCATGAATGGCGGCAGTGTCAACATCACTGGAATTTGTGTATATCAGAACCATGCAAAGAAAGGACTGCTGTGCATACAAATTAGGTGCAAAATTATCTTGAGAGCTATGTTCTATATATGGTTTGGCCACCATACCTTGCCAGTTCTAGACAAAACAAATAAATGAAAGATTTCTGGAAGAGCACCATACAACATGGAACTAGAAAGAATGTTAGAGATATTTGAATCTAGTACCCTTGTTTTACAGATGGGATGTCTAAAGTCACCCAGAAATGTGATGTCATCTGCCCAGCATCTAAACTGATTTGAGATTTTGAAAGCAAAGAAATAAAAAATGCTCGGTCTCCAAATTCCTCCAACCCACATCGTGGTATCACTTTACTGAAGTAGAAACTGTTCTTTGACTGAGATCATCCTTTTGAATGTGCTTGGTCATGAATATACTCTTATCATGGGGTTAGGCTGGGCAGTGAAGAAATCAACACTGCCTCAAATTCTGCCAAAACAGAATTGACCACACAGTCTGAAACAGAATCCCAACACCTCCATACAAGATGACCAGAAATATTCTGACTATTCTCCAAAAGTCTTTAAATAGTTTCTTTGTTTAAGTTTTCAGTTAAGGAACAGATATGAATTAGGTTTTTTCTTGTTGGGTGTATGTGTTTGTGTGTTCCAATCTGAAATCACCACATCAGAAAGAAAAAGAATTCATAGTTCTGACAAACAAAAGGGGCAGAATATTTAAGTCCTATTCTAATATCCTTTAAGCTTTAAAGTTACCTACTTAACTCCCTATAAGCTAATGAAGCACTTACAAAAAGGGGTGCTTCATATAAATCACAAAAGCTTTAGTTACTAATGAATCATTTAATTTTAAAAGTCATTCTTTAAGCTTTAAAGTTATCTACTTAACTTCCATGTGCTACTATTAAATAATTGCTAAACTACTTAATTTGTTAGAAATGTAAGAATATCATTTTTTATATTACTAAGTTGAATAACATCAATCAAAAACTAAAAAGGAAAACTATTCCAGAAACCAAAGATTTTTCTACATTCCAGCTTATTCAAATAAAAATAATTTGCTAATTCATTATTTGTGAATAAACATAGTTCACCAGGTTTTCTGAAAAATGCTGTGAAGCATTGTTTCATTTCGTGCCAGGAGACATTAGGAAGGCCTATTATCTCACCTTTAAATAGTAAACCAGAAGTTCATTCAGAGCGGGATCAGCATTCAGATTAACAAGGAAACATTTATCATCCCCAACTTTAATTCCAGAAGATTGAAGGGATATTCCAAGACTCTCAAGTTGTTTCTGTCGCTCCTGTAAATGAAAAGAAGTGTTAATTCTGCAGCTACTGAAGCAGTTGAGATACAAAAGGTCTTCTTATGTTAGAGTAATCATTGAATAACTTTATAATTCAAATACGTTCACTTAGGACATGGTATTATAGATTATTGCATTTTTTCTCTTTCCAAACTATATAATGTTATTTTATTTTGTTAATTAAAACATTTTTATTTGGAAAAATAAAGTCATTACAAATAGCAACCAAGTGTACTACTGAGTTCTCAAGTTTCATTCTTGAAAATATCTAATATCTTGAACTCATCTTTTGAATTTAATTCTGTATATAAGAGCAAATTAAGTGTTTTACTCAACTGTGATATTGGTGAAAAGCCAAGTTTTCAATACATTCTCCTGCTTGATATCTTCAGTGACTCCCCAGCCAGGATAAACAAAGTCCACAAGGCCCTTTGATCTGGCCCATTCACTCCCTATCTTTACATCTGTCACTCCTACTCTTAAAGCCTGTACTTCAGTTATATGGAACATCTTCCAGATGGTTGAGGGTGTCAAGAATGCTCTCTTTAGTTGAAGAGATTTTACACCTGGCTTTTCTATCTGAAGCATACTTGTTCTCTCACTTGGTAACTGTTTACTTGCCCATTTCTCTATGAGGGCATGGATCCTGTCTTTTTATTGTGTACTCCTAGCAATTAGCACAATGCATAAAACACAGTGAGCACTCAAAATGTTGGTCTTATAAATTTATCAAAATAAAACTTGTATATGCTTTCAAGTACTATTTTCATAAGGATACAAACCTTAAAGAAGGTGCCTACTGTCTCTGATTCCACACAATATATGAATGTATACATAGAGGGGGATATATATGAATCCTACAGCCAATGCCCTGTGATTAAGGCATATGGATTGGGGCAACAGGGTGTCTGACTATGTATAAAGAACAAGTAGTAATGAGTTACAGCCACCAAGAACCTTTGATTTTGGGGAAAGGCAAGGCACACTGAGTCATTTAATGAGGGGCACACAATAAATTTGTAGTACAATTAAATTACAGTCACAGAATTTTGCTATATCTAAGGATATCACCCTAATTCATATGGCCACTACAATCCAGTCAACACACCGCACCTAGAAGTATATTATTACAAAAGTAGAGAAGGGGATATTTTGGTTCTGGGTATTTGAATCAAGTCTCTCTTCTAACAAAAAACATTATTGGTTTTTTTCAGAAGTTTCAAGTATTTTAGCACTAGACATTAGATTTTCAGCACTCAGTTCTAAGAAATGGTTATCCTTAATAGAGAATCATGTTCCTAACATGAGGAAAACAATTCTGACATATTTTGTCTAATACTTTCTTAGGGAAGGTTTTCTTACATAGCAACCTTGATAGATAATTAAAGAATGATTTCAATAAGAAGAAACGTTTCTCTATAAAAATGTCTTTTTTGTAAACTAGCTCATCAACTAATATTAAATGAAAAATGTAGGTTATAAATTAGTATATCAATTTATGCACTAAAAAACCTAAAAAAATGCTCAAAGATATTAACAGTTTTTTCAGATGATTAGATCCTAGTTAATTTAAATTTTCTTTGTAATAGTCTTTCTATATTTTCTATAAGTAAATACTACTTTTGTAACACAATGTTTTCTCCTACTTATACTCTTATTATGACTCTATTAATTCTCATAAAAAGACTTAAAATGGCAGACTGGATTTTGCCTAAGGGCATATTTGCCAACCCTTAATCTATGTCAAGGTTTTGATATGTATGCATTTCTTAAGTGTGCATTTCTTAATGAGAACAGAAAAGATGAAAATAAGAGACAATTTGGTATTGTAGATATGGTGTTAGTCAACAAGTTATGCTTGTTTATTTGGAAATATTTCTGAGCATACACTTAAAAAACAAAAAAATACAGCCTTTTTTCTTGAGAATCTTATAGTCTCTGAGTAATAAACCTATACATGAAAAATTGAACAATAGTAAAGTATTGCATAAATTAAAGGTCAAAAGGGTATAGATAGTTTCCATAGGAATTCAGGGCCAGGATGACCCTGGGTAATAAGAGTCTCATAGGGCTATTGGAAGGCTTAAATAAAATACTGTATTTAAACGTGCTTAGCATAGGGCCCAATACATGTGTATCCAATAAATATTGGTTATTATTATTATTAGTTGTTACATACAAGTGGGACACTTATTCTCTTAGCTTTGGAAGAACAAACTAAGGCCAATGAGCAGAAATGAAAGAAAGATCTGTTAAGCAACTACTATCAGAGCCATCCAATCACATCTAGTCACATCTTCCTAGAACAAGCTGAGCAAACCATCTAACTGGAAAGCTACAGCATTAAGTCTTTCATTACGTAGGCAGCTGGACACTTAAGGAATCTCTCCAAATGCTAATGTTCTCATCCTAAGATTTCACAACTCAATTATATTGTGTTCTAAAAATGAGAGACAGTCACCTCAAATTTCGGTATTTCACATTATTTTTACTGAGTTGTGACATGGAAGTCAGAATCTCATAACCTAATATCTACTACTAATAATTTTGTAGTTTGGCTAAGTTCCTTAGGTCTTTAAAGCGCTTAACAGAATTGGATGTTCAGAGCCAGAGACTACAAAGTAGTTATTTCATTAAAAAAAATTTCATGACCCTTCAAAATTATTTCTGACATAATGAACAATTAATTGTAATTATGTCTTTATCCTTCAAAGTAACTCTGTACAGTAAAATATGAAGTATTGGATCTCTATACTTATTAATGGTGTTAGATTTGCCATCTTCGAAGCTAAAAATCAAAGAACCAGAAATACTATTGGAGTTGCACTGCACACACCACCACGAAGTTTCTCTCTTCAATCGGGAAGCACAAACCTGGGCAATCTCCTCAGTTTTCCTTAATTTCTCCTCCCAGGTCACAGTCATTTCCTGGATTAGCTTCTCTGATTCTTCCAGCCGGTCTTTTAGCTCGGGAGATTTCATTGCCTGTAAGTAAATGTTTATTCCATGAAATGTTTGTACAATGCCCTGAAAAAAGAATCAGATCAATCCAGAAGGGCAAAAGTAACAATCTGCCTCCTCTCAGCTGTACGGCTCACTGAGGTCTCTGATCTACCTAAGACATAACTGTCACCAACGCTCAGCAACCCGACTAAGCGGGTCCCACAAACTCATCCAGTTATCCAAGGTGGGTTTGAAAGGAAGACTCAGTCTTTCCTTTTCCTCCAACCTACTGTTATTGTAAAGATCTCTAATTACGTTTAAGGAGATAGTTCAAGCTATCAAGGGGTTATTTTTTAAATCCCAATAGGACATATGCCTAGACTCATATACATAATTCATTCTAGTCTTTATTGATGACTTCAGGTATTTTATTCAACTACATATGGACTAAATTTGTACATGTTGCAAACTGGATGGTTTGCAACATGTACAAATTTAATACCTGGAACACAGAAACAAAATTTCAAAGAATTTTGATGAATTGTAAAATTATTTCTATAATAGTATAAATAGTATAAAATTCTACAGGCAAAAAAACAATCAAGATAATTGTTTTGACCATGTATTTTACTGATTAATCACCAGAAAATGGTTTATGACAAAGAAGAAGGCTATGGTCTCAGCCCCAGGAAAGAGTCCCACAGGGCTAAGAAACTGTGGGGGGAGAAATGTTAATTAAAGCAGGGATCCTGAATCTATTATTTTATTCCTCTTTTGACAAGAGGAGGAGCATTTGGTTGTAGGTTAGATTGTGTAGGTTTCATATTTAGCAATGAAATATAAATACCTATCGTGGAGATAGAGTACCAATAAACAGATGAGTATTTCTGCTATAAAATGTTTTCTACGAACAACTCACAAAACGGAAAAACTAGATTAAGGTGTGAAAGACTTCCTTAAGATTTCCATTCTGACCTCAACCAGTGAACAAATGAGAAAACAAAAATCTTCTTCCGATTAGTCTATACCCACTCTCCACCATTTTCTACACTAAAATTAAATTATATACACTTTGTTCCAAGCATCTCTCTTTCTCTCTCTTACTCTACTATGCCTCTTCTCACCTGTCAGCTGCCTATACTGTGGAAACATTCTCTCAATTCCCTTTATTCTCTCCTCCTATTGAAACCTTAAACACCTGTAAAAACTTTCTAAATTTCAACTGACAATCTGTCTTCCTTTATCCATTACCCATCTCAAATTTCTCTTCCTATAGGAAATTCACAAATTCTGGGTGAAGTACTCATCACTCATGGCTAAGGGGTAGAAAATTCAAGTTCTAGCTTTACTAGATTTTCCTAGACCCATAACGCATCACTCGGCCGTGCCTTCTACCTCTGCTTTGGTTAGCTGCTCTCGGAGTTTTTCCACTTCTTCCCGGAGATCCCGGATAATTCGTGCATTAGGATCCTCATTCACCACAGCATGGTTCACGATGTTCTTGGCGCGATCTGCATACCGCAGAGTTGAAAGGGTTTCGTCATAGTTATCAGCTGCCGGACTCACAGTTGCTACCATGGCTGTCTTGCTGTTACCCCCAAGACTGTCCTAGAGGAGAAGAGAAATTGGGAGGCACTTTAAAGTTAGAAGAAAGCATTATATGAGAAAGCTGAAGTCGGAAATGGTAAGATAAACTCCCAAGATCAAAGGTATATTTAAAGACAAAGTCAGGACTAAAATACAGGAATGCTGATTACCAGTCCCATGCTCTTTCTTTTCTCCCAAGCTACTTTTCTGCAAAAAAGAAATTTTGGTTTTTGAGAAAGGACAGGGAAATACAGTGAAGTCTACATTTATTTTAGTTTAATAAAAATTAATTCTAAGTTAATTTGTCCTCTATTAACACACAACATGATATAAGTTAGCAGACTAATCAGAATAAAAGAGGATGATTTCTCTAATGCTTACAAAATCTCCCTTGGAGGAATTGAATGACTGTGCTATTATTTGCTATTTGATCAAAGAGTGATTACTTACAGTCTACTCCATAAGCCAGGTATTTGGAATCTCTGAGAAGCCTAAATAATGGCTCAGAAAGTGTTGCTATAAGCTATCAAGCACCTTGTAAATTTTTTAAAAACATAATTGTACCATAAAAAGATGCAATTCCAGTCTTATAAAACAAAAGCTACACTGAAGGTACTTCATATTATTCCCTCTGATAGCACTACAAAAACTACTAAAACTGGCTTCATGTTTTACACAACCATTTCTACAGTCTAGACAAGGGTGCTGAAAAAAACTCATCTTCATTATACTAAAACTGGCAAGAAATGAACTTTAGAACAAGCTCTAGCAAATTCAAAAAAACTACTTTTGCTTAAGAATATTAAAAATAACTAGACATAACTTGGAATTATAAAACTAGATTGCAAGTCCAGTCCACCCCAACCTAGTGCACCATACCACAGCTGTGGCAGGCAGCCTCTAAGACGGTGCCCAACGATGCCCACCTGGCAGTCCTGCCCCTGTATCACCCCCGTCCCTTGAATGTGGGCGGGACTTGTTGATTTGCCTCTAAGGAATAGAATATAGCAGATATGATACCATGTCCCTTCTGAAATTAGATTATAAAAAGATTGTAGCTTCTGTCATGGGCACTTTCTCTCATTCTGGGGATAACTGCTGCCATGAGGTGAGGTGGCCCTTTGAAGGGACCACAGGGGTGAGTTTGGGAACAGGTCTTCTGAAGCCTGCCAATAACCAGTTAGGTGAGCAGATGTGACCCCGGTCAAGCCTTGCAATGACTGTGGCCCCAGATGACACTTTGATTGCAGTCACATTGAGACATGGCAGACAGAACTACTCAGTTAGGCCTGACCCACAACCCTGACCCATAAAAACTGAGAGATAATAAATGATTGTTGCATCCAGCTGTTATGATTTATGGGCAATCCAGTATATACCAATAGATAACTACTAATGCACTAATATACCATACTAGAGTGAGAGGAATTACCCAAAAGAACAGATTAAGTACCCTCTGTCAGTAACAGAATATCACTGAATTTTAGATTCTGAAGATTGGAGAGAATATTCAAACAAGCCACTAATGAGGAATTCATTAGATCACACGAAAGTCAACACAACCTTTGGGCAGCATTAATCAATATAAAATTCTTACTTTTGAAGATATAAAGTTTTCCCAATATCAATATATTGAAAATTTGTTTGAGCAATCTGTGATTTACACACTCTTTGTGTATAGACTTTACTTAGTCCTCAGTCTTTTGCGAATTTTGGATTCTTTATAGCCTATTTTACTGATAAAAAAAGACCCAGAACCTAGTCCAGTTGTGTTCTGCCTTCAACCCCATGATTTCCGCTCCTCAATAGCCACCCACGATAACACAGTAACGAAATAACACCTGGCAATTCAGAGTTCAGACCTGAGGAATAAGTGTCCTGACACCTTCTCAAATTATTTTGTCCTAGTGCCAGAAACAAAATAGTTCCATAAGTATTCCCAACAGTGATATAATCACAGACGATATGTCCGCTTATTCATCCATTACTGAAAATTTGGTTTTCCACAGAAAACACAACTAAGATAATATATCTTTGAAGAAAATACACGTTAATGGATGGAAAGAAATATAAATAATCTGGACTTTAGGAAGCAAAGTGATTTCTGTGAAGCTGTTTCACTCTTCACTTCTAGACGCTGATCTCACATTGTTGGTGACCAGCTTTGGCAACTTCCAGAAAAATGTCAAGAAGGATCCCATACACATTAATGAAATTCCAATGTCATATATAAAGATCAGAGGAATTACATCTCAGATTGCAATTCAGTTCACTAACAAACACCGTGGCTGAGCGCTGCCCTTCAAGATTCGCTGCATTCTATTAGCCCACAGGAACAGCAAATGCTACTGGGCAAAAGGGGATATGTGACAATAAGTACCAAAGGAGAAAAGCATGCACATTGTGCTTCAATTTGTGCTGAGAAAAGGAAACCTGGCAAACAAAAAATACTTGACATTTTAAAAGCCCTTGTGCATGAGCAACAACAATACGCTTATATGCAAAAATGACCTCAGGCCATTAGCAAAAAGGAAATGGCAACAAAAGACCTGGCATTCATTCAAGGAGAAAGTATAAAGCTTCTTGTTACTTTTTAATTGTTTAATTAGGCAAATCAGTTGAGCTTTGTTTCTAATGTAGCAACTGCCAATTAAATGGGCATAGGGAAGAAATTTAATTTTGGAAATCAGAATTTCTTAAAACTGAAAGAACTCTTTGAAGCCATTTAATCAAATTATTTCATTTTACAGATGAGCAATTGAGACCCAGAAAGACTGACGGACTTACCAGAGGTCATAATGCTAGCTCAGAGCAGAGCTGAAATTATTCATTCGTTCAATACTTCACGAAGTTTATCATCTAGAGGGCACGGGCGATGCTGGTGAGCAAATACTATATAAGAACTAAAGAAGGGATAAATACAATAGAGTCTGGGAAAACAGACAAAGAGCAGAAAGCCCAGTCTTGAAAGGTTAGGAAAGACTCCCAGAGAAAGTGACATTTGAGACCTTAACGTGAATTATCATCGCCCAGGTAAAGGGGACGGGGAGGAACGTAGGAGAGAAATTGAAGAGAAGAGGAAGAATGTTCCAAACAAAGTAAGAGCAAGTCACTTAGCCAGAAGTCACTTAACTAGAACTGATAATATCAAGAGCAAAAGATGAACAATGAGAAGTAGAAAGGGAACAGATTACCCGGGGCCTAGTAAATCACAAGTTATTAATGAATTTGGACTTTATCATAAGGGCTTCTGGAAGGTTACTGAAGAGATTAAAATTTAAGAAGAGTACTGATTCAGAAAGCTATTGCAACCCGACTGTAAAGAATGGAATGGACTAAGAAAGCCTGAGGGAGAGGTTTCCATCATCCAGGCAAGAGATGAAAGTCGTCTTCATTAGGCAAATGGCAATGAGAATGAGAAAAAGTAGATGATTTTGAGAGGATCATTATTGGAGCATTCATTATCAGAAATTATGTGATGTTAAGAGACCCATATTTAGAAGGTTACACAGAGAAGCAAAGATCATCCTAATACAAAATGGTCCCCTACTGACCACTGACCAAGTGAGTAACCATTCAGCCCTCAGAGAGAAGAGTGCTCACATCGATGCCTCACCAAGAATATCAAAGTTTCTCCAACTCTCAGATGTTATAAATATCAAGAGCACAACATAATTATAATGCAAATACAAAGCAAAAAAACTTTTTAAAATATTGCAAAGTTTATAAAAAATGAGCAATTTTATGAGTTCAATGAAAGTTATGTTGGAAAATATCAGAATTATATCAAGTCGAAAAAGGATCAGTGAGAGTTAGACTAAGAACTAAAGTAGGAAAAACTAAGAGAAATAAAAGCCACTTCAAAGGAGAATGATTTGCCTATATTTGGATTCAGAGAGGCCTTTGGGAAAACTGTTTAAACCCTGAAATACGTTTTGCAAAAATGCCCTACTTATAATCTTGCTGCAAAAGTCAAACATGATAAAGAATGCCATGTGTTTTTTTTTAATGACAAAAGTCAAAGAAAGTATTCATTTTTTTAGCCTAAGAATTAATACTTAGAAATAATTGTAAAATTATAACCTATTTTTACTAAACGGAAGATAAAGTGAGCTTTTTAAAGAAGTGCTTAGTTTTGTTCTTCAAGTTCAAATATTTTCAAGTGTCTATCAATGTTTGGTAAGTCAAGTCCTTCTCCTTCTAATGAAAAGTAACCTTTGATAAGAGCGCAGCCTAGGCAAAAGAAGATGGCAGTGAAGCCACCCTGGATTCCAATCTTGTTTCTGCCTCCATTGCCTCATCTGTAAATGAGAAACACCACCATTCACCTTCCGAGGAGTAAATGAGATGATGTATGTGAAGCACTTAGCATGGTACCAGATTTTCCTAAAACAAATTCTCCTAGCCATCAGCCTACGAATGGCTACTGAATAATTACTTAGGCCATCTTAACTATGTCAATTAAGTTAACAAAAGATATATCCTATTGTTGATTTAAACAGACTAAAGTAGCAACACTGAAACAACAGGACAATGAGTGTTCAGTTTTTTAAATCCAGGGAATAATCATGAATGATCGGGAAATGTTTCTGTGGAAAGTTTGAGAAAGAAATAAGTGTCTTGTTGAGATTTCTTCTGAAAATTAAACAAATGAGATTTCAAGGTTATTAACACAGAAGTACAATTGTTTCCTTAGTAGAGAAATGGTTTATAATATAAATGGTTTATAATATCTCTTTAATTCAAGAGTTATTAGAAGTAGTTTTAATTATCAAATTTTATTTATCTTCTTGTTTTAAATTTCAATTTTACTGCATTTTGGCCAAAGGAACTAATCTACCTGATTTTCTAATGTGGCAAAGTGTACTTAATAAAGCATATTCAAATGTTGTGAAGAGTTTTAGAAAGCGAAGTGAAATACTAGTAACCCTTTGAGAGGGTGTAGGAACTAGAAGAAAATCCTACTCCCTTTATCCAGTTCTCGAAACATGTCATGGACCAAGTCAAAGTTGTGTCCTCTACTATACTACTTGGAGACCTGTGTTTAACTCACCTTTATATTCTCAACCCCTAGTACAGTGAGTAACAGGTGTTCAATACATTCTTGACCAATGAGAAAAAAAGGACTCATAAAATTACTTCTCCATTTTAAAGAAATAAAAAAAAAAAAAAGAGTAGAAAAATATTTTGTTATGGTTGGAATTAAACTGTCACTAGATTTTATATCCTCTAACTCCCAGACCAATATCCAATTCACCAAGACTAGATAGAGGGAACTTGAAGACTGGAGGAAACCTGGGAACAGTCTTTCTTTCACCAGAACGCTTGTTACATGTCATTACTATCTCTCTCACGGAATCATTAACTCATGTTGTAATATTCTGTGTACATATCGTGTCTCCCTTAACTGGACTCTGAGCAATCAGAGGGCAAGGAGCGTCTTACATTTGTTCTCCCTGCAGCGCTTCGTACAGTTTTTTTTCTCTTTCTCATTTCCACTTCTTTCATTCACAACGATTCAACCAAGAAGTGATTGTGATCTACTCTGTATCCTTAACAGCTTTAAAAAGCTGAAAGCAAATTAAAATGATCATGAGTAGTCTTGAAGTTATACAGAAAAACAGGGTCCAAAATGTCAAACAAAAGGAGTCTGTGAGAAAGAGCGCAGCCCAGCTGAGTCTGTCAGACACTGAGAACTCGTTTTCTATGACTAACTCAGCTATCAAATTAGCACTGGGTCCATTTTTTCCCCAGAATCTCAGAGGCAATTGTGCAATTCGATGCGCCTAAAACTCCCACTGCTTCCAGGTTCTGGTCAGTCAAGAAGAAACCTATACTTAATCAATTAGAATTATGATTATCGAATAAGAGCCTAATGATTATCAATTTGAACACTGATGGAAGAAATGATAATTGGGAGGGATTAATATTCTACTCTTTATTCTTCTTGTTACCAACCACCAAGAATATGCCAGGAAGGGAAAAAATAACTTACTTTGAGCAGCCAAGTGAGAACTGAATCACGATAAGGAACAAATTTATTCTTGTTTTTGCCAGCACTCTGGTCTGCTAGGGCTGAGATAACCAGACCGAGGGTTGTGAGGGACCTGCATGGTGCAACAAACCGTAATAATCATAAAAAACTGAGTATATCAAATATCATGTCTTAGCACAAAGATGAGCATCAAGATGCCTTTGTACCTGCATGAGAATAGCACTGCTGTCAGCGTTCTGCAGCTGTTTAAAAACACATACGCTCTAAAGGCTGATATCCCTCTAATACTACCATAAGCAATAAAATTGCTTAGCTCAGTTATTTTTTTCACTTTTGTAAATAAAAATGTGACCTTTGAGTCAAGATAACGGCATAGCATCTGGATGGTGTTCTATGATCTCCAGTTGGTTACTGATGACTTGTTATCTCACTATGTATCCTTCTGGAAGCCATGAGAATAGAAAAGATTCCTGCCCACAAAAGCTGACAATTTAGCTTGAGGTAGAAAATATAACCATATGAATGATTTGGTGAACAAAACTTTCTGTGGAAAGTTTGAGGAAGAAACTTCGTAAAGCTCTAGCTTCTTGCAATAAATAAGCACCACAGGAGTCGTAAAGGGAAAGCCCGATGTGGCCAGTACCCATGTTGTTGTTTGTTCAGGGACACCCATGTCAAGATCAACAGCTAGACTCTGATAAACCAATGATCTTTGTCCTTTTCTATAGCTTTGACCAGTGGTTCTCAACTGGAGGTTCCTGTGTCCACCTGAGGGAGCAGCTGGCAATGCCTAGAGGTAATCTGGGTTGTCGCAACTGGGGTCTGGGAGAGAGGTGGTAGATACTACTGCCTCCTAGTGGGCAGGGGCCAAGGATGCCGCTAAGCATCCTGCAATACACAGGACCACGCCTGGAGACAAAGAATTACCAGGCCCCAAATCTCAATAAGGCTGCTCTTGAGAAACCTCTGCCTTGACCGAGTCTGTGCTCTTTAACCCCATCAGACATCTCACCAAATCATAAAATAGGCTCAAACCATAAAAAAATATATATCTGAAAAAATTCTAAATTATTTATTCATTACAGCCTTAATCAGTCGAGCATCTTATTCTTTTAAGAACCACAGAAGGTCCTCTATTTGGCTATTAAATCGATAAAGCAATAAAAGTAAGCTTCTGAGAAACGTACTTGTTGATGTTGCTCCCCTCCTTCAACCTGTCACCGGCAGCTCCAGTTTTTGTTGCTCGCTCGCTGCCAGCTAAATCGACCAAGCTCAGTTTGCCCACTTTCTCTCCAGATGTCTAGAAAGTAAATTGATAAATGCTAAAACGCGTTAAAGAATTCAAAAAGTGATACTGTCTCTACAGAATGCATTTAGTATCAAAATCCTTTATTAAAGAGTTATTTAATGTTATTTTAAAATGAGTTTGTGTTGCTATAAAACAGTATAAGAAAACTGTACAATCTAGTAGTAGATACAAAATTGTACAAACACCTCTACTAATCCAGAGTGAAAATTATCTCAGAAAAAAGGTGCCTCCCAATATGGGACATTTTGAAGGAAACTCAATAAAATTTTCATAGGGAAGTATACAAAATCACTTCTAAGATATAAATTTTAATATAATTTGAAACTATGCTTAAAATTTCAGGAATTTTTACCAATAATTCTAAGGAAAAATTATTTGCAATCTTACTGATGTAAAAAAATATTAATCTTTTATACAATATAATTCCTCAAAGACTCAATACTTTCTAAAATTTTTCATATTATTCATAAATTCCCCTATTTCATAATTCCAGTTATTAAATTTACATATTTTTCTAGTTAAGATATTACCTAGAGAGATATTTTCCTTTATCAGCAATGTTCTATATCAAATTACACATGTAACGTATTTTATACTTCAGCAGCTATATAAGAAATGTGGGAAACTAATGACAAAATCTATAGAATGAATCATTTTTTAAAACTTTCTTTTAAAATATACATTTATTTCTATAAATAAACATGTTGCTAACAAAAAGACATTCAGCTTCCCAGATCAAAAGTACATTTGGTTAAAAGTCTTCAGTATGTTTTTTGTTTTATGCAGAAAAGGAAATAAGAAACAAAGAACTTTTTGTTGTTGCACTAATCTTGCTGTGATGGTAAAAGAAGAAAAACATGCTTTCAGCAAATGAAAATCTTGCCAAAATATAACACTTTGCCAGGGTGATTATTTTAGCTTCTGGTATTTGAAAATTGATTCTCTAGGGGTAGGCATCAAAATAAAATATGCAAAAGTTTATATAAAGAGTTAGAAGCATACAACGGAGAATACTTTATTCAGCAAAGCTATCATTTTCGGGCAAAGGACAGATAAAGAGCTTCCCAGACAAAAATAAGCTAAAGGATCTCATCAACACCAAGCCAGTATTGCAGGAACTGTTGAAGAGACTTCTTTAAGAAGAAAAAACATGTATCAAAATCATGAATAAAGAATGGTAATAACTACATCTTCATCAACAAGTATGTCAAATGGAAAAGAGTTAAAATTAAGTGCTCCAACCAAAAGATAGGGAAGCTGGAATGAATAAGAAAACAAGACCCCTACATATGCTGCCTACGAGAGATTCACTTCAGATTAAAAGACACACACAGACTAAAAGGAAAGGGATGGAAGAAGATACTGCCTGTGGACCGAGAGGCTATTGTGCTGAATGAAGTCAGTAAGGTAGAGAAAGACAAATATCACATGATTTCATGTACATGTGGAATCTAAAAATCAAAATAAACAACAACAATAAAATGAAAACAAACTCATAGATACAGCAAATATTTTGAGGGCTACTAGACAGGAGGGAGGGTTGTGGGGGGGCAGTGAACAAGGGAAAAGGGATTAAGAAGTACAAATGAATAAATATGAAATAGTCATAGAGATATAAAGTATAGCATAAGGAAAATAGTCAAAATGTTGTAAAAAATATATAAGAGGGAAAAGGGGTACCTGATTTAGTGGAGTGACCACTTCGTGAGTTATATAGATCTCTAATCACTATGCTATATAATGAAAATTAATTTATTATTGTATGCCAACTATAATTGAAAAAAAAACCTCGTTGAAGTTATACAATATAAATATGAGAACTAACTGTCTATTATATGTCAATAAAGCTGGGGGAAAATTTTTTTTAATATTCCATTGTATGTATATATCACATTTTGTTTATCCATTTATACATTGATAGACATTTGGGTTGTTTCCACCTTTTGGTTATTTTCTTATGAATAAAGCTGCTATGAACAATTTTTTAAAAAGTTGGAAAGAAACATAAATGTATGAGTCAACAGAAAAGTTTTCAGTATGTAGAAGCATACACATCTTTGGCTCTGCTTACTCTTACAAGCTTCAAAACCAAATATTCAAAAAATTATTACATAAATCTAGCAATCTTATACTACTATTTCCCCAGTTCAATTTATTCCTTGTAATACTTAGTTGCTTAGCAGAAGATAATATTTCAAACGTATCTCCATGGAATCAGCTAGAGTATTAACATTAGTTTTTATCATTAGCCATCATAGTTCAAAAAGCAAAAAATGCTCTTTGGGGGAGACTTTGGACCATGAGCTTGCATAACTTCTGTTCCACCTTCCCTTAGTTGGAGAGGGTGGAGGGCTAAATCCTACATTTCTCAGGCTCCCTTGCAGGCCAGGGTTCAGGATGTGACTTAGGTTCTGTCGATCAGATATATTTGCTTAAGATTTAGAAAGCAGAAGTAAAGCGGAGGCTGTCCCTTTGCCCTTTTAGGGTTTTTCTGCCAGCAAGCAGGATAGTGGAAGGATGAGGTTTTCTGCAAGAGTGTCATAGCATACTCTCTCCAACTTCCAAGGTGCTAAGAGGCAGCTTCACCAACTCCTGTGTCCTGGATCACAGCTATGGGGTGTGCCTGGAACTTAGAGCTCACGGCATAATGGTAGCCTCAGAGGTAACAGCATCCTGGTCCATAAGATCTGTGTTGTTATGGGAGTGAGTACTAGAGATTCAGTCTAGAACTCGCTCCTCCTCAGGTATTCCAACAACTCTGTAATCACCCAAATCGCTTCCTTAAATTTCTTCTATTTACCTAGAGTGGCTTCTGTTTCGTGTCCTGTGTCCTAACTGATGCACACGTCTGACTGGGGCTTTAAGTCATCTAATACCTGAAGGGAATAAGATAAATCCTGACCCACTTAAAAAAAAAAAGTCATGCATCTGAATACCTACCCCAGACTTCACATCATACAAAGTATGCGTGAGGGTGATTTTGAAGACCGCATGCGATCGACTACTCTCCTCATTCATGTTGGTTGCAGCAACTGTACGAGATTTGTTACCCTCAGACATCAAAGACTCAATATCCTAAGTGAAAACAAGCCACAGACACACATTTCATTATATGTCTAATAAGTATTAAAACTCTGCTACACTACGAAAATATACTACAAATTTCACTATTTGGTCAACCATATTTGGTGTTTACACTTTTCGATGAACACTAAGCCCTACAGAGTACAATAGCCAATTCTGTCTATGAAAACTCAAATAAAATACATTATTTTATGTACGTGCAGAATAGAGTGGCAGCTCTGACTGAGAAAAGTTTAGAGGTTACATGTTGAGTCTCACAAGATGGACAAACATGTCATGCCAATCCTCATCTAATTTAGAAATTTTTAAAAATCAAGTTTCTTTAATTACAGAAGCAGTAGAAGTTAGCTGTTAAATCAAATTAGATTAAATGAATAAGCAACAAAAATAATTTGTAACCCCTTCAAGGAGGCAGAGAATTATATCACCACCTTGGAGTGTATCTTACCAGACCTGTTTATAAAAATAAAAACATCAACAGACTAATTTTCTGCACAGATTTACTACTTTGTTGCTATTATTGCTAAAATGGAGACAGCATGATGTGATATAGAAAGATCATGAGATCTTCACTTTTAAAAATGTTTTAAGCTCTAAAACAGTTACTTAACCAATCTGAATTTTAGTTTCATAAGTAACAATACAGAGCTACATAATCTACCTTACAAGGATTTTAATTAGGGACAAGAAAGATGATATGTGTGTCCACTAGTCTTTCCAGTAACGGAACCCAATCTTTAGCTGAGCACATTGCAGCAGAGCTGAGGGACATTTCCCAGATGCCCTTGCAGCCCAGTCTGGCCATATGACTAAATTTTAGTGAATGAGAGCTAAAGTATAATACAGGTCATTGGAATTCTCCTTAAAGGGTGTAGGCACACTATCACATCTTGGTTCTAAAAGCCATCTTTAACTATGAGAATAAGGGCATCACCATAGAGCTGGCAGGAATGTAGGTCTCTAATAGCATCTTAAGGGCTACCATACCAGACCTCTCACCATTCGTTCTTTCATTCATTCATTTATTCAAATATATATTGAAAGTACCTACTATGTGCCAAGTTTAAGATACTAAGGACACACAATGATCAAAACAGATAATAATTCATATTCCAAAGAACTTTTTTCTGTTACGTGAAGCCAAACATAATCCTGACACACACATATAAAAAAACTTTGAAAATCATAAGGTTCTATTTTGCTGTATAAATGAAAAAGAACAGTATTTAAGGAAAAATTCAACATGATCAATAAAGTTTCAAAGTAAAAACATTAACTGCAAAAAGAGATATAATATAAATAAGCTGCAGAATGGAAAAACAACAGCAAAAATTAAAAATCACAATTTTCTTGATCCACTCTAAATCCATTTTAGAGCTATGAAATCTGATAATTTTGAGGCTTAATGTAAAAGTTTATCCTATTTAGCCTACATTTATTCATTGGTCTCTAATCTGTTGTCTCATGCATGAACTCTGTATTGAGCCTTTTACATTTTTAAACAAACAAAATGTCTTTTTATATTTCCAGTCTCTGAGCTCTCAAAAATATCTTGATCTCTCAATGTTGAATAAATATGCTCTCGAAAGATCATTATTAAAACACCAACAATACCTAACATTTATATAAGTATTCTAGAGTTTTCAAAGACTTTTCGCATGCATTATTCCATCTGACCTCCTCCAGGAAGCCTTCCCAGATACCACTCTCCCCGGACACCTACATATCCATTTAAGTTAGATATCCCTCCTCCAGATAAACCCTGAATATGCATCTATCACTGCACTTATAACTACACGTTGTTTAATAATACTTTTTTTAACATCTGTAAGCATCTTGAGGAAATGGACCATTTTGTTCATTTTTTTAAAACCTCAGCACAACGTCTGGCATGTGATAGGTGTTCAAAAGATGTTTACTAAATGAAGTAACTACCATCATTCACGTTGATTAATGAACAAAGAAATGAATGAAACTACCTCATAAGATAGTCAAGATGATAAAACCAATTTCCATTTTAAAAATTAAGACAAATAGGCCTCATGAGATAGAGTCATACAGGAGTTGTACAAGAGAATTAAGTGTCACTAGATCAATAGTCTCTGACTCTTAATTCGATGTCCATTACAACACAGAGTGCCGCCCCACCCCCAACTCCCCAACATGCAAAGCCTGATGGAGTCACGCAAAGCAGAACTGTGAAGTATGAAAATGAAGAGAGCTAATTGAAGCCCAATGAGTGATTCTCTCAAATTAGAAACAGGCTCTGAATTCCACCTACTCAACTCGTATATTTTATTTCATTATTCAATTAAATCATAAGCAACTTTACTATTTTATATACTAGGGGGGAAAAAGCTGCCATTTATCATTTTTAGAGGCAATTGTAAGGCACATCATAATTTTAGAGCTCATAAAATATGAAAAAATGTGTCTCACAGAATAGGTATGCCTTGCAAATATGTACACCTTCTCTCAAAATTAAACTATCCTGACAGCCATATACAGCTTTTTAAGTAAACATTTTTGTAAAAATGACTCTTTTAAGTGATACTGTAATTTTTCTTAATTAAAAAAAATCATCACGAATTAAACAAAAAGCCCTGCTGTACTGAATTTAGTTAGGTTACATAAATGATGTTGTTACCTTATAGCTTGTGACAGCCAGTTTAGAAAGTCCATCGACATAGGGTCCCAACACATTGTGCTCTCTGACTTTTAATGTTTGACGGCTTCTGTTCATTAAAAACAAAGAAACAATTTTTAAATATCTTGTTTTTCAAAGGACTAAACTGTACTCCATAAAATACATACTGAATGCAACAAAGATTCCAAATAACTAAACCAACCGACTTGATCCCAGAAGAATTTAAACCAAAATTTAAAATCCTGACTGGTAACAAAAACTTCATAATGTGGTAAAATATCACATCACTCAAAAGGGTACACTGTGGGATGTCTATTTACTACCGCAAAGAATGCAGAGTCAAATAAATACAAACAATCTACTTGTCATTACACAGAATGTGGTACAAAGAGCAGAAACTCAATAAATGTTAACTGTGCAAGAAAGGAAAAGTACAGACCAACCTCGATCACAAATAAAGACAAACAAAAAAAATGACAAATAATGAATCTGATGATAATTTAAAAACTTAAAATTGGGTTTATCTCAGGGTTGCCAGTTTTTTCAAAAAAAGATTCATGGTCTTTACCACACTGATAGACTTAAGGGGAAAAAACCACACATGATTATTTTAATAAATGTAGGAAAAACATTCAATAAAACTAAACACTCATTCACAATTAAAAAGATAAACCTCTTAGCAAACATGGAACTGACAAACCCAGTAAAGGACATCCGCCAAAAACCTAGAGCATACAGCATGCTTAAGGATAACGACCAAAAATATTAAGTATTCATTGATGATTATGTGGCATGTGAATTACATCTTTAAACAGCTCTTTAAAAAATAAAAACATTATAATGCAGGAATATTTGTTGATGGTGAGATTACAAGTAAATCTTGTTTTATGTAATGTAATATTTTCTAGTTATTTGGAAACTTTTAGTACCCTGGAGTCATCCACTGAAAACTTTACTAAGCTAAAATTGTGCATAAAATAGATATAGAATAATTATTTAACTTAATTCTGACTTCAAGATATAGTCTTTTTCCTTTCTTTTTTCCTCTTTATCTTAATTAAGATAACATATACTGTATTATCTCCTGAGTAGAAATAACTACATTATTACACATAGTACATGCTGAATAAAATTAGTGCTTGAATAATAAAACAAAATTCTCTCAAATAGTGTTTCACTGAGAAGAGCTCACTTTTACAGTTTTAATCTATTTACTTCAATTCTTCAGAAACACTAGAAAAACCTCCAGAACCTTACATGGGGGTAACAACAATAATCGCTAACATTTACTAAGCGCTTATATGTACCACAAATGTTCTAAGACCTTGGGTATATCATCCCAGTCTTTCACAACAGCCCTCTGAGAAAGTATGTAACATTATCATACCCTCTGCACAAACGAAGCCGAGAAAGCATAAGGAATAATTAAAGGACCTGGACCAGAGCTAGGTAAATCCAAAGCCCAGGCTGTTAATTACTAAACTATACACAAGGAAAACATCTAAAAAATTGCTAAAGACTATGAAAAAAACTGTGAATTTAAAGCTATTCTACATAAGCACTGTGGAATACAAAACACAAGAACGAAGCCAGCTAAGAATTTCTGGAATGAGGAAGTCTGGTCTGGTCTCTAAGAAAATAATGGTCTTCAGAGAGGTGAAGGTACAACACAAGTAATTCAGGGCAGAGCCAGACTAAGTCCAAGGGCACGATACTCAGCAAGATGTGGGTGCTACCTAGGCCATACCGTTTTACCTTTGGCCTCCTTTTGTCCCTTGTTTTGACTTCCACGCTTACTGCCCTTCAGCCACATTGGACAGCTGAGTCACTCTCTGAACAAGTGATTTCTTAACACCTCCACGCTTTAGCACGGACTGTCCCCTGTGCTTAAACGGTTCTCATTCCGATTCTCTGTGAACAAACTCCTACTCTGCACAAAATTCATCGAGCATCTTCTGTGGAATCTTCCCTTCTCTTCTGGGCTAAGATACTCGTTTTGACTGAGCATTGATTCACTATGATTTACTACCTCCAAGACCAACTTTCCTCGATCACCTTCTTCAACCAAACATAACTTAAATGCCCCCACTTCGTCCCCACTTTATCCACACTTTCTGTAAGCCTCAGCTCATTTAACCTTCTGAAACTTTTTTTGTTCTAATTAGAGTTGACATTCAATATTATATTAGTTCAGGTATACAGCACTGGGTTGGACATTTATATATCTTACAAAGTGACCCCCCGATAAGTCTAGGGGATCGCCTCTGAACATTGTTTTTACATCAGTAAGCCACAGGCTGTGGTCATTATCTGCTTCTTTCTCTCCGTGTTGCACTGCCTTCGAATCTGAACTCAGAGAACTCTGTGCAATGGACAGACTTCTTCAGATATCGCTTATCTTCCTCATTAGGTTCAGATATCACTACAGAGAACAGGATTTTTTAAGGCTTTCTAATACTTCTGAGCCAATTCTTTCGAAGTTTAGGCCATAAAGCGGGACTTTTTCTCTCTGGGAATCTGTAAAATTAACTATGCGAAAGTCCTGCTTTCTTATCTCTAATTATGTCTCTCTCACTTCAGAGTCTGCAAACAAACAGCTGAATTCCACCTGAAATTTCTTGGTTAAAAAAATAATAACCTACTTGATTAAGGATATCAGTTATCTTGATACTAAGTAACTTAATTTTCATCACATATTTTTTGTTTGTGGATGTTATCTGAGAAAGGCAGTGACGCTCAAATATACACAGCTCAATGACGCTTCCCGCCCCAAAGTCCCCACCCTAAGTTCAACAGTCCAGAAATGGCTGCAGGAAGCCACTCAATGTAACCAACAACAAACCACAAAAACAATAACTAGGTAATCAGATAAAATCACAAAGACAATAACTAGATAAATAACTCTCTATTAGAGTTCAACATTAAAAAATTCGCTTAAGCCAATGTATTAAGTCTGTTTTAGTCCATAACTATAACATTAAAGTCTCAAAGTCATTTACCCTTTGGGATCAAGAAGGTCTCTGACTTTTTCATTATAAATTTCCATATAGGACACTTCTACTTTAAAACTCTGCTCTTCATTTTCCTCTTTCTGAGTTCGTTCAAAAAGTCCACTGCAAAGTCTTGGAATTAATCCAGGTTGGTCGGCTGTGCCCATCATGGTGTAAGATTTTCCAGATCCTAAAAAATAAAAATCATAGTTATTACTCTCTCTTTGAGAAGTTCAAATACATAACCCTCTTTCCAGTGCTCATAATAAATTACTAGCACTTAGCAAATGCCCAAAAGAAAATAAGAAATATACTCAAATATAAACATGAGACCAAATTAATAATTAAGTCAAAAGTAAACATCCTTTAGGAAGAAAACAAAAACCTTCTTTAATTATCTTCATACTTTAAAAAAAATTTACCTGAAACGACTAAAAAATAGTGTGGTCTGAATAGTTTTCTACAATTAACTGGGAAGATCCATATGAGCAATAGTATTGTGCCTGCTCCAACCACTAACCAGACCACAAAAAATGGATGTCATCCCGACAGGCCCCCTGGCCCCCGCCCCCGAGCAAAGCAACCTACTATACCCTTTGGCAGTAGGATAGAAACCAAAGAGTAATCTTTTCCTACTATAAAATTATTTTATCCATTGTATCAAAAATACATATTCATTAAATATAATTTAGAAAACACAGGATAATCGAAAAAATTAAATCACTCAGTCGTAATTTAAGTATAATTTGTCTTCCTTTGTTAGTAGCTGTGATTTTATAAACATATCTTTAATCATATAAGTTGCTGCTTTTGTCACTTGACACTTTATCGTTATCCTAGTACCTACGACTAATATACCACTTATGTACCAGACCTTTCCTAAAAGTTTTCACATATTAGCTCATTGTGACAACCCTATAAGGTCTATAATTATCAATATTTTACAGACAAGAAAACTGAGGTGCAAGTCTCACACTTGGCCAGCAGCAGGAACAGGGTTGGAGCTGGGATAACCTGGCTCAGAGTCCTTGCCCTTATAACCACTACACACACTGCCTCTTAAAAATATCACAAGCATTTTTCCATGAAAAGTAGTTTTCAGTTGAACAAGCTATACAATATACCCTTAAAAAAGTGACTCCTTCAAAGAAAATAGATTTTCTTTGCTGTTGACCACAGAGATACAGAAGTCAAAATGCTCCGTATCAATCATAATTGATGCAATGCTAATGATATTTATTCTTTTTGGTACTTTCTGTTACTATCCTTAAAGCTTAAAAAAATATATATTATTTAATATTACCAGTCTGTCCATAGGCAAAGATACATGCATTATAGCCATCAAAAGCATTTTGAAGAATATTCTCCCCAAGGCACTTGAAAACATCATCTTGACCTAAAGGTGAGAGAGAAACATAGAGAAAAGGACAAGATGTCTTAAGCCAAAGAAAAAACAACAAAAAAAAGCTAGATAAATGTCTCAAAATGCACTTTTTCTCGGCAGCCTGTTTATCTCTAAACAAGATATTTAAACTTGATGAATACTTCCAAAGGCTTATATTCTTCAGGTTATTTCTAGTTAACACATGAGAAAAACTTAGTAAAAAGTTTTAGGTAATATGAATTTGAATTAATAAACATTGACCCAAAACCTTCTGCAATGCAAAAAGCTAATGAATTGCTGATTTTATAAACTATGATTATAAATATCTGAAATTTACACTTAGAACCTAAGTGGACCTGAAATTAACTACATACTACTCAGCTAATATTTTATTCAGTGGGTACTAGAGTTCAAAATAATCATATATATTAATCCCTACTCCTTTTCCTTAACGATAATTTTTTCATTTGGAAACATTTTAAAAAATTTTTTAAACAAGCTGGTAAGAAAGAAATGGCCTTACCAGGCAGAAAATACTGCTCTGGGACAAAATTTCAAGTCTCTTCATAAGAAATATAGCTGTGGTTAAACTTATGGGTGGCTTTGTTTTGCTTCCGTCACTAAATGTTTGGAACCAGTGATGACTAGCAGCAATTCTCTGGGGACAATTTTTCCCCTCAATGACAATTTTAAATTACAGGATCTACAATGTATACCAGCTAGGAGAGGGTGGAAGATCTGGGAAATTTGTTCTAGCTTTCAATGGTTGACATGAATAACAGGGTCAAATGCTCCCCCACGGGCTAAATTAAATATGCTAGTAATCAAACGTGACCCTGGCAAGTCATTCAACTTCCTGAATTCTGAATATTGTGACAATACTGTGATTTATATTTCAAATCTGGTCATTGGAATGACCAAATATATATACTTCTTATATAAATTTGGTCTTTGTCCACAGTTCCTGGCTCACAGCTCCCAAACCCTTAGAATTTCCTAAGCGTTGAGAGTTATCAATGTCTTTTGTTATGTTAATGAGGTGACTGTAGGACTGCACCTACGGATGGGGGCTGGTTGCCAGAAGAACCAATCATGTGATTAGAGGGTTGGAACTTTCTATCTGGCCTGGAAGTTGAATCAGTCATCAACGGCCAATGATTTAATCAATGAGGCTTCCATTAAAACCTAAAGGAAAAGGGTTCAGAGCGCTTCCAGGTTGCTGAACAATGGTGGATTGGGGAGTGTGGTGCAGTAAGAGGGCACGGAAGCTACATACCCTTTCCCCATACCTTACCCTTTGGCTGTTTCTGAATTATATCTTTTTTATAATAAACTTACATATCTAGTAGTAAAATGTTTCTCCGAGTTCTGTGAGCTGCTTTAGAAAATTAATCGAACCCAAGGAGGAAGTCATGGGAACCTCTGATTTATAGCCAGTTGGTAAGAAGTACAGGTAACAACCTGGGCTTTTGCCTGGTGTCTGAAGTGGGGGATGCCCGTGAGGGGCAGTCTTGTAGGACTGATCCCTTCACCTGTGGAGCCTGTTGATGCTATTTCCAGGTAGGTACTGTCAGAATTAGGTTGAATTGTAGGACACCCACCTGTTGTCTGCAACATTTCTTGGTGACAGTGGTTGGGAAAACCCTCCCCCATCGCAAACTGAAATTTGGACCTCGACATACTTTAATATAAAGAAATATACCATGTTCTCTCTAAACTTGCTCTGGAATTCTATTACTCTCTTATCCTCCTCAATGATGACTGAGCCCCTTTACACACAAGTTTAGGACTATAGTGATAGCCTTTTGTTTTCTTCATCCCTAGCTGCTTACAACATTTGTTTCTAAGCAATCTCTTTTAAATATTGAGTGTCATACTGTACTGACTTCTGTCAGGAGAAACAGCAGTACTACGGCTGTTTCAAAAAGTTAAGGTTAATTTGGTTTAGCTGGCCCAATGATGACTTTAAGGAATGCTTTCGTATCGGAAGTATGATGATGATATACTAATCTGATAAATTAACTAGGAAGTAAGACATAGCAGAATGCTATTTATAGCATTTAAAACATTAACAAACATAATAGCATCCAGTCCTTACATATTATATTTAAAGAGAGAACCCAGAACACTGAAAACTGAAGTGATTTACTCCAAGTCACAGAGGCAGTCAGGAGTAGAGATCCTGTTAAAACTCAAGGTTTCTTTTACTTCTTGCCTCTTCTTTTGTTACATCAAGCTGCCCCTCTAGACCATGTCACAGACATCTAGGGAATCTAAGTGGCTACTCTGTGCTACTGGTGCCATGTAAGCCCTGGGATGCATGTAAGAATACCTCCACCATGTACCCTATTCATCTAACTTCATCATCCTATACCAAGAATAGCACACTGCAAATCTCCCATTTCCCAATCAATGCAAAAACTCAAACTCTAGCGAAGATTGGAGGTATTGCTCTATATGGTTTTTAAAGTTACACAAAATAATACTATGATACTTAATGGAAAATATATGATAACACCTTCTTTATATATCAGTAGTTAACAGGATGCTGAACACTTACCTGCATACTTTTCTCTGACAGATTCATCCATAGACCAGAAACAATGATCATATGCAAACACCTGTTGAAAAATAAAATATAGTGTATTAAGAACAAAACTTTAACATACTTATTTTATAATAATGTCATAACATTGATAACATTGTTCATAACAGTGAAATAAAAACAACTTATTGTCTCGCAATGAATATTAAATTATTTATGATAGTCTCAGCAATGCATAGCTAAGCACCCTATAGATGATATAAATCTTTATTTCACATGGAAAACTTCACAATATTAAGTGAAAAAAGAGGAGGTTACAAAATAACATGTACAATATGAAGCTATTATATATACACATACATGCATAGTTACGTATATAAAGTATATTTGTGCATAAGATTAGTGATCTTTGTTTTCTTCTTTATGCTTTCATGTATTCTCTATTTTTACTACTCATCAGAGAAAACAAATAGATTTTTTAAAGAATAAAATATAAAGATAATTACTACAGCATGTTAAAAATAACTGTAAAATAGCAGATTCTTTAAATTTAGCATGCCCATGTGCAATATTGAATAGCTTTAAGATTATAGAAGACTGATAAGAAAATGTTCATATATTAATGTAAAAGTTATGAAAGTCTGGACCATGATCCTATGTTGGCACAAAAACCTATATAGATAAAAAGTAGAAAGAATATACATTGAAAATACTGATAACGGTTAATGATAGCTGGTGTGATACCACAGATGATTTCTGTTTTGATCTGTTATGTTTACGATTTTCTAAAATATGCATGTTTTGTAATCTTTTAAAAGTTTTTTCATTGATTTTTTATTTTTGGATTTCATGTTTTATAATTTAGTCTCTTTAAAGATTTTAAGTGTAACTGTTTTTAAATTCATTTCAGCTTTCATTTCAAACTCTTCCACTTTCGGAGTTTGTTACTTCACTTCCTGAGGACAGTTTTCCTCTTGTGTCTTGCAACTGCATCTGAATTGGGAGTCTGTATTTTATGGTTTACATGATTGCTAGTATTTTTCCTCTCCCTTTGGCCACCTTTACATGACTACGTTGCCACTCTCAGCTACTGAAGCCCAGATTTTGGTCTTCCCAAAGACCGGTGTCTCTACTCCCTCCTAGTTACACAAACATTAGCTCAATGTTGGTGGCCAAAACCCTTTTTTAAGTCTTCATTCATGGTGGAACTGCGCCCATAATCAGTTTTCACGCGGGGAGCTCCTCCAGTCCTCAACCAGACATCAGGACCACCTTTAATCCCTAAGAGTTAAACTTCCAGTCACCTCCAAGAGCCTGCATCTAAACTCCAGGCCCAAGTAAATATGCTGCTTCAGCCCCAGCTTGCTGCTAGTCCCCGAAGTTACATATGTCATTCTTTAATATGATGGTGCGATTTTAATATTTTAAAATATTTTATCTGTTCTTGCTATGAGTTTGGAGTTGGCAGGAGAACGTTTGTGTGAACTCACAAGGCTATCTGGACCAGAGGTCTAAAAGTTAACTTTTTTAACAAAGAAAATTAGATTATGATGGTAAATTAAATATATATACCTATATCCCCCATCACACCTGAAATTAACTCAAAATGATAGAGTGTGGGAGGAAAGGGCCAAAGGCAGAAAGAAAGAGGGAAAGAAGAGCAAGTTCTTGAAAGCAAAATTTACTGCTTGTACCTGGATCAGAAACTGAGAACCCCTGAAAATAGCTGCAATGAGACCAATGGGGAGTGAGGTGAGATGGGGTGGGGGCCTCAGCAAGACGTCGCGTCAAAACACTGTGGAAGGAGGTGGCTGCAAAGAGCAGTTCTGGGAGTGTACCAGAACAACTAAATGAGCAGGAGGGAACCCTGGGGCAGCCAGGATCAGAACACCTCTATCTCTGTGCAAAACAGCAGACAGGGGAGGCATGTGTTCCCTGGAATGGGACAGTGATGGGGAAGCTAGGCCAGAAAGGCAAGCAGAAGCCCAATGGTTGACAACATGCAAGAGGCAGGAGCCCTGGAGCCCAGAAGCTACTACCCAGAGGCAGTATTATGTGGTACATTACTGATCCCTAACATCTTCCCAAAGCTAAATATATATCTATCAATAATGGCGGTGGCTCACTATGTTAGCAATTCTCTAACAGGGAGGGAGGAAAAGGAGAAGGAAGCTGGAAGGTGGTCCCAAAGGACCGTGTATCGAGATTTTGGGTAGGGCTGCTTTTCAAACTATATTTATCAGCCATAGTGAGAATCAGTTTAGCAGGATGAGATTAAATAAAATGTGAAGCTCAAATTAAGTTTCTTCTGTTATAGCTTTCGACTCTCACCTCTGATCAGTTTATTTAATTCTGTTCTTAATAAGGTTAAGTAGTCTACAGTCATGCCACCCTGAACAAGCCCGATCTCATCTGATCTTGGAAGCTAAGCAGGGTCAGGCCTGGTTAGTACTTGGATGGGAGACCACCTAGGAAGACCAGGTGCTGTAGGCGTGAAAAATAAAAAATAAGAGATTGCAAGCTGACAAGGTCCTTGCAATCTGTGAGGTCAACCAAGGGGTGCCTCGCTAAATAAATAAATAAATAAGGTTAAGTAGAAATCATCCTGGTTCTTCTCTTGGAAGCTGAGCTCTCACTTCAACAGTCTCATCACCATATGTGTGCCCTTATCAAAGGTCACGCTTCTAAATGGCACTCCTCTCTCTCCATTATTATGGGTTTTTTTTTTCCTTTTCTTTCTCTTTCTAATTGAGGGATTTCTTAGACAACTGCATATCTTATTCTCAATTCCAGTAGAGAAGATATCATGAAAGTAAGGGTAGCTGACACTCCATGCTAGGCCACTGAGTTACAAAGAAGTTAAGAACTTGGTGACTAGCAGGAGAGGAAACTGGGAGATGGACCCAGCCTTTGAGCCTGTAGTCTGCTCATCACTAAGCTAGATTAGCTCTACTCCCCCAATTATATGAAAGCCCCACAACCTGGTACAAAGTTGGAAACTAATGAACACTTAGCTCTTTTTCTCTCTCTCTCGATAATTTTTATTTTTCAATTACAGTTGGCATACAATAGAATATTAGTTGCAGTTATACGACATAGTGATTAGACATTTATATAATTTACAAAGTGATCACCCAATAAATCTAGTTATATAACCACACAGTTATTACAGTATTACTGACTATATTCCTTATGCAGCCCATGACTTTACGTCCCGTGACTATTTTGTAACTACTCATTTTTACTTCTTAATCTCTTCCCCTTTTCACCACTCCCCAAACCCCTCCTCCCATCCAGCACCATCAAAATGAAGAACGCTTAGTTCTTCTTTACAAAAAGACTGAATAGTCCTCTTTAAGTTTTAGCAATTTTATAAACTATTTACAGGGCTCTTCCAGCCAGAGATTTCCTAAAGCAGACATGCCCTTTCTAAATAAACATTTTCCTTAAAAATTTAAAAAATAAAATTTTTACAAGTAACAGAGAAGAAATACATTCACTGTAGCAAATTCAAATAACAGAGCATAGAGTAAAAACTAAAACCTCTCATTCGCCAAGCACACCACTCCCTAGAGGTAACCGCTATGCTAATGTGGTGTTGGTCCTACCACAGTTTTTACATCACCAGATTTTCTCTAAAAATTAAGATACAGTTGAATTAAATGAAGCCTGAATAATTTTTAAATAGTCACGTGATATTTCCTTACATCTTTACTGTAATCTCCAAGCCCTGTTCCATCAAAAAACTAGAAAACAAAAATAATCCAGCACCTTTTCATACAAAATGATGAGATAAACTAATAAAATTAGTTCTACATATATAAAGAAATGAGCACCATATTAAACTATTTTTTAAATTATTCAGAGTCCCAAATAGCCATGTGTATAACATATTTTAGCAATAATAATAGAGAATGGAATTACAATTCAACCACAGACTCTATAAACAAAAACGAAATTCCAAGAAGGGAGATAAAAATCTGAATTTCCTAGAAGGTTCCAAGTAACTTCAGAGAATAGTCAATTTAAAAATACAGTCCTTGTGCCCACTTTGGCACACCTATGAACTCCCTGAGAGATGCAGGAACTGATGAGCCCCACTGAAGTTTCTTTAGAATCTGGGCTCAAATTTAAGATAGAAGCACGTTCCCCTGAGGAAGCTGTGGGCCAGGGCGGGTTCTGTTGGCCTGAGAATGTGTCCCCAGCTGTCTTGGGAGAAACACGTATGAGTCTGCCTAGCCTGGTCCTGACTGCAGTTTGGAACAACCAGTTTAGAGCCAGTCCACGGTGAATGGCACAGTGCAAAAGGAATCTCTGTTGGAGTTGCCAGGAGACTGGCCAGAATTGGTCAAAGTTCAAATACAGTTTTTCCACAAACCACCCTCCAATCCCTCTTATGCCAATAATGGCTTCTGATTCATAGGCTGACAGCTTGCATTACTTTTACAAAAGTGACAGAGAGAAAACACTTTTGAGAAGAAAACTGCCAGTACTTCAAAAATATGCACATAAGCTCTTTACGAGCATCGCATAATATACCAAATCTCTTACCTTTGGCTGGCTTCTGAGTTCCCCAAAGAGATGTCATCGTTGACATGTAAGAAAAGGCAGAGGGTTAAAATAAAATTTTTTAATTTAGAAGACTCTTTTTGAAGAACAAAATTATAATAAACATCATGTAAATTTTTATTAATATAAAATATTAACTATGAAATCAAACAGCAAATTAAAATAAAGGATCAATTAATATCTATTAACTGGTAGGGTAGCATGCTAATTATAGAAAACTGACTGGTATCTCTCAGATAAAAGAAAGATTACCTGAACAACTGGATAGTTTTTAAAGTCTTAATATATCTCCCTTATACATTTTGCTTATCCTTGTATATGTCTTGCAAATATATTTTTTAAAATTCTTTACTTTTTTTATCATCTGATTTCACTTCCAAGTAGTTTTCTCTGCTTTGATATAGCAGCAGCTCTTACTCTCTCAATATAGGCCCTTCCACGCCCCCCACAAAAAAAAAAGGGGAGGAGGAGGAGGAGGAGGAGGTGGAGGAGGAGGAGGAGAAGAAGAAGAAGAATCTGTTGTTCTGGCTAAGAAAAAAGGGTTTAATTAAAGGAACAACTAATTTTTTTTGCCAATGAATTACTATTTGCTGAATTACTCACTTATTACTTATTTTCTATGCTTCCCTGGGTGCTTCTAACCTCCCTCCTTCCAAAACTGCTACTTGCTTACATCTCCCTCAGGGTACAGGAATATAACTCCATCCAATATAATTCTGAGATAGTTTCAAACTTAGAGAAAAGTTATAAGAAGAGCACAAAGAACTCCCTTCACCCAAATTCACTAGCTGTTAACATTGCCACGGCTGCAATATCATTCTCCCCTGCCTCCCTCTCCCCTCCTCTCTATGTAGATGTATATACACACATATTATTTCTTTCTTAACCATACTGCAGATATGCTCTTCAGCCCTAAACACTTCAGTATATAATCCCTAAAATCAATGATATTCACTTACATACCCACAGTACAATATCAAAGTCAGAAAATTTAATAAATGAAAGTGCTTTTAAAGCTAGAATGAAATGAGCATAGCTGGTCTCTCAGAGGATCAAACTGGCAACTCAGACCTAAAACCTGCAAGAAAACTGTACATGGAAACACTTCCTTCCAACTTTCTGCACATCTTCTGAAATACATTTAGTATTTTATTTGTATCAAATGATTTCAGACAAGAACACTAAAATGCCAAGGAAAGTCTAGCAAATGAGTGACACTTGTCTAAGAGATTTTGGAGTAATAGTTGATGTGGCTAACACATAACAGAAAATAGTTTCTCTGGAATAAGAGATATGGGAAAACTTCCCAACAAAAATACTTGTGAAAAACTGGTTGAGGATACTGGCATATGCTATCATCTTTTTATAGAACTTTATAAGCAAAGCAGATTCTCGTCAACTACAGACAGCTTAGTTATAAATCTAGCTGGAGGTCAGAACAGAGTCAGCATATGTGAAATGCCCACATTAGGCCTGGTACGTTGCATGCTACTTCATTTAATTCTCACAATAACTTTGTAAGATGCTATTATTATTCCAGTTTTACAGATGAGAAGTTTAAGGCTCAGAAAGTTAAATGACCTGTTCAAGACACAATGATAAGCGCTGATGGATCTAAGATGTAAAACTAGTCTTCTAACTCCCAAGTCCATGTTCTTTTCCTCTCCCACAAGAGTCACAACAGCCTCGTCAAGTTTCTTCTAGACTTAAGAATCTATGAGTCATATATTAACACTGCTCCTGCTAACAGAAACATTTCTTAATGTATTAATTTCCTCCATTCTAATTATTACCCAGTAAAAGGTGACCACTGGGTACGTATGTAAGTTTACTTATTCATTATATTTACAAAAACTCCGGACTGTCTTTTCTGAGACAAAAATAAGATGTGTAGTATATTTCAATTTAAAGAAAATATTTTAATATAAAAATCAGCTCTTCCTAAGAGATGATCAACAAACATAAAATTCAATAATATACAACACATAGCAGAAGAATCCACGGGACTAACCTGAATCCAGAACATAATAAAAACAGAAATGAACCAGTGAATTAATTACAGAGCTCAGTTTCCAACTAGGGAGTCTGGTGGCTACAATAGTAAAGCTCAAATAACCCAGA
>NW_006431918.1:3833543-3836043 GCF_000325575.1 Pteropus alecto | reverse complement strand
AATATTCATCTCTTCTCTCAAAAGCTAACTTGAATTTATCTGCTACATGTCACAGACCTAAATATTCTACCATTCTTCTACTAAAAATAAAGCCTAGAATTGGAAGGGAAAAAAAACCTATTCCTCATTGTACAGTTATGGCAGCCTTTTTCTTCTTCATTTTTATTTTTGTAAGAAGGAATTATGTTCATTCACTTTGTAACATTTTCAAAAGAAATGTTTTATGTCACCCAAAATTCACCATGCTTTTTCATCATTTCCATGTTGTTAAATATTGGTTTTAGCAGGCAAAGAACAGAGAAGGCAAAATAACAAAAATCTTGCTCATTTATAGAACGAAGAAAAGAGTCAAAATACTGAAAGAAGAAAAAGGATAACAGATTAAATTGAGGCCACTACCAGGAAGTGGTGATGTTTTACAGCCTAAGAACAAAGCTGTAGTGATAGATATTCTGAGGAACCAAAAATACCTGGACCAGCAAGAGCCAGAGAGAATCCCAAACCAAAGAAATCTCTATGTTCGACGAAAAGGATTTTGTAAACTACATGCATCTGCATGGTCACCCCAGGTTTCTTCACATTTTGTGTAAATTAGACAATGACTGGGTGCTGACGAAGACCGGGAAGAGGAGTTAGGTACTGAATCACAGAACTGAGTTAAAACTTTGGCACTTTCTTAAGAGTTACCAGTTGGACGTCTTTAAATTAAACAATAATTTTAAAGATATAAACAACCTAACATTCTTAATATATGTTTATGTGTTTTTTAACAGTTTTATTGAGATATTTATATATCATAAAATCATCCACCCTAAGTAAACAATTACTTTTGGTAAATATATGGAGCTGTGCAAACACAACCTGCTTTGAAAACTTTTCCATCACTCCAAAAAGGTCCCTCATGCCTGAGTGCTGTCAATCTCAGGTTCTACCCGCAGGCCCAGGCAGCCACTGATCTGCTTTCTGTCCTTTATCTTTTCTGGACATTTCACATCTGGTGTCTTTCACTTAGCATGTTTTTAAGGTTCATCCACATTGCAGCATGTTATCAGTTTTCTCCTCTGTTTTAATGCTGCTGAATAGTATTTTGTTCATCCACTGACCAGCTGATGGATATCTGGATGGTCTCCAGTTTGGGGCTATTATGAATAGTGCTGCTATGAACATTCAAGAACAAGTCTTTGCGCAGACATTTATTTTTACTTATCTTGTATAGATATCTAAGAGGAGATCAGTGGGGTCATAGAGTAAGTGTACATCTACCTTTTTAGGAAACAATCAAGTTGATTTCTGAAGTGTAGGTACCATTTTACATTGCCACCAGCAACAGAGTTATAGCTGCTCCACATCTTCACCATAACTTAGTACTGCCTGTCTTACACAGCTATTTGAGTGGGTGTGAAGTGGCATCTTATTGAGATTTTAATTTGCATTTCCATAAGAATCAATGATGTTGAAAGTCTTTTAAGATGTCTTTACATTTCACTTTAGAGGCAAAAAAAAAATTCTCACAATCGACTTTAGATCTATACTTTTAGGCTATCAGAAGAACTGACAAATTCCAATCAAATTCACGCTTTTTATTCTTGTTCATACTTAGTTCTTTGTACCATTTCTATTACTTCATTTATTACTTTTACCTCTTTAATCACGTTTGGGCTTCTTCGGTTTTTGTGCAGATATTCATTTTGACTTCCCTTGGATAACTACGGGTAATGCTTCAGGGTCACATGGTCAGCACATTTAATACCTGTTTTATGGTCCAAATGTGTAAAACTACCTATTTAAAATTCAAGTCAATCTTTTCTGGACCAAACTCAATACGTATAAATTTATTTTAGTAATTACTAACGTCCACACTGGATGACTCAATACATACACCTGAATCATTATGCCAAAGTAATCTTTATTGCATTAAGTTTAACAATTAAAGCACCTATAATCAGATGGTACTGTGGACTTAACTGAAGTCCCAAGAAGCTTTCAACGTAGTTGATAAGGTAACAAATCATTAGATATTACAGAATTTGTCTTCCTGGGATGACGCTGCAGGAAAAGTACTTCACACTAGCAGTTAGAAACTCTTCATTCAGTTTCCATTCTGCTTTGCATTAGCTTTGTGATCCTAGTAGTCACTTAACCTCATCAGATCTCTCTGCTACTTCAGTAATCAAGTGGGACTACTCCCTAATACTCGATGTCACACTGCTGTGCAACTGTGTGTGTGTGTGTGTGTGTGTGTACAGGGAAAGGATGGCTTGGGAACTGGACAGAATTGCGTTCAATACATATTTAGATTCAATACATATTTATCCTATTACCAGATCCAAGCACTACTGTAAATGCGTTCATGTACTCTTTTCTTTTATCCTCACAACTGCCCAAAAGAATAGACTTTATTATCTTCCTCATCTTCCAAATGAGAAACTAAGGCTCAGAAAGATTAAGTAATTTGCTCCAGTTCAACAATGAAATACCAAACTGGGGATTAACCAAGGTA
>NW_006431918.1:3831471-3833519 GCF_000325575.1 Pteropus alecto | reverse complement strand
AAACATGTAGCCTTGTGAGTTCATCAACACTGCATTTTCTTTCAAAGACCAAGTTGCTTAAGGCAATTATGTAGAGTGGCTCTTCCTCCCCTGCATTAGTTTTTTGTGTTTTTGTTTCTGTCCTCCCCACCTTCCCTTCCTCATGAAGTCTGCTTTCCTGAATAGGCAAACAAACCTCAAGGAAATGTGTTCTGGTCCCCAAGTAGACCTAGTGGTAAGCGGGGAAGCGGGGAGCGGGGATAAAGGTGTCCAGGTAGAAAAGACTGTCTAACAAACAAGCAAAATACATCAATTTTTGTGCAACACAGAGGAGGTGCTGCAGGGACAGAACATGGGAAATATCTTAGAGAAGGTAAAAAATACATACATCTTTTGATTATTTCACGTCCCAAGATATAACCAACTAACTCTTAAAGAAGCAGTATGCCTTTCAGAACTGATGGTATTCTTCAACCAAGTTAAAATGTTCTGAAGAAAGCAGCAGCGATCTTTGAAAGTGTTAGCTTGAAGGACAGCGAAAAAAGCAATGGAAGCTTTTGAATGCAAATTTAGGCTCTTGGAAATAAAAAAGTAAATGAGGATATGAATTCTTAAAATTAAAACTTAATTTACCTACAATATCTAGGTAACCAGTACTGCATATAGGAGGTATGCTTGCAGGCTGGTTTTGTGTATTCACCTTCATGCATGAGTGTATCTGCAGATAACCAGGCGAAATACCTGAATATTAATCAGTATTCTCATCTTCCAGCAGTGTTAAAAGGAGACTTGCCTAAGAAACTTGCTGTTATAAAATTGTTGAAATTATTTTTTTAAGCATTCAACAAATTTAAGTCTGTATTTTTCATATCTTTATTAACAACAGAAGCTATCTTTTGTTACTGTGTGTCAAATAGCCAGTGTGCTTCAGTTCTAATCCTCACGTCAACCCTACCTATATGGTAGGTCTTACACTTTCTCTTTTACAGAGTAATAAGGTAGGAATAGCACAAAAAAGTTAAATAATTTGTTCAGTGGCAAAGTTGGGTTCCAAACCTAAGTTTCTGATTTTAAAACTACGTTCTTTCTACTTTAACATTCTGCTTCTCTCTCTCTTTCTTTCTCTCTCTCTCTCTCTCTGGCAAATGATGTAGGAGAACAAGTTAAAGACAACTTTGCTTGTTTTAGGAAACCTGAGGAAGGACGCTTGTTTAAAATGACCTAATTTGGGTTTTTTTGTTTGTTTGTTTTTTGGTTTTTCAAATAATACAGGCAGCATGAGAAAGTGGGCTACCAACGAGGGAAACCTAGGAGGGTTAGTACATACAGAGCCCATAGCTGAAGCTGTGTGAGCTTCAGCTTAGCTGAAATCCTGTTTGGAGAAGCCTGCCCTTTCTCCAGCTCCTGCTCAATTTATGCTAACTCCCCAAAAGAGACTTGGTCTTATTTTATTTTATTTTATTTTATTTTGTAATTTTTAGGCGAGGCAACCCTTGGTTGACCTAACAGATTGCAAGGACCTTGTCAGCTTACGATCCCTTTTTATTTTTTTTATTTTTTATGCCTACAGCACCTGGTCTTCTTAGGTGGTCGCCCATTCAAGGACTAACCAGGCCCAACTCTGCTTAGCTTCCGAGATCAGACAGGATCAGGCTTGTTCAGGGTAGCATGGCCGTAGATGAGACCTGGCCTTAAATGAACCGAGAGGGCTAAGGAGAGAATATTTTATTGCTCATTCTTCATATTTCCATGTGGAAGAACTCCAAGTAACACTCTTGAAATCCCTAAGGCCCTCACTCTGCCCTCTTGGGGAAAAGAAGGGTGAATTATCAAATTAGTGGTTTCAAGAGAAGGAACTGGGCTCCTCTCCTCCACGGGAGGCCTGCAGTTGTCGAGCTTGCCAGTGCCTGGATAAAGCTTTAATTCAGGAGTGAAGTATCATGAAGCCCCCTTTGGCCAACAGCCCTAAAGCCATTTTCCAACATCTCTATCAGTAACTGAGGTGGAATGAGATGCAGGAAAACACAGTGGTAAAGAGACTGGGCTCCAGAATCAAATTGCTGATTTTG
>NW_006431918.1:3826783-3830956 GCF_000325575.1 Pteropus alecto | reverse complement strand
ATGGTTCTTAATATTTTGCTATACTGATCAGATCTGTCACTGACTAATTATAATTGTTAAAGCTTGGTGGCTTTTCCCAATACTATACTTCTCCCCTCCCTCTCCTTTACGGGTATTAATTCCCCCTGTGAACATCTTAAACTCATTTCCTATCTGACACCCACTGTGTCTTGGGACATTATGAGCACAGTTACATCGTCCTTATTAGAAAGGATAAAAGAATTGCAGCAATTAAGGATGAAAATATAAGGTCCCCAGAATTCCTTGAACATGTTTCCTTATAACATGTATGGCATTGTATCAACTGCTTGCAGGTGCTTCTGCAGCCTGCTACCTTCAAACCAGCTCCTCCATCTTGCTATCTCAGCCCCTAAATTTAGCCCAGTGCCTGCCAAATTGTAGGCATTCAAAGAGTGTTTACTGAAATGAGAGACTAGGAGTTAGGTTAACCATGGCTACATCCTGTCTAAAGCAAAATCTTCCCTTACAAGCCTCTCTTCAAATCTCCAGACACCACTTTTCCTATGTATATCTTTGTCGACATTTTGTCCTTCCCGTATTGTTACACATTAGACTCGAAACTACCAGTTTCCTCAAGAAACCATGATCTGAAAATTAAAAAGATCCAGAAAATGAAGTGCAGATAAAAGTTATATAACAGCATGTCTTGAGAGCAACCAGAAGACAGAAGACTCTGAGACAGAGATCTTTGGAGGAAATCAATGGAATGACATAGCTAAGAATTTGAGAGAAAAAATATTAAGAATATAAACAAAACTGCAGGGAAAATAAAAAGCAATTCAAGTGAGTCATGGTCCAAATTTAAAGCAAATAAAAATGTGGTACAATATGATGCAATTGATATTTCTGAAGTACGCCTATATGTTTAAATATCCACACAACATTTCTCTAAAAGGACTCACTGGTGGCCTCTGCAGAGGAAGCTAAGAGGCTGGAAAGTAGGCGTGGGAGGCAGCCTTTTCATTGTGTACTCTCTTGTACCTTTTGAATTTTGAACCATGTGTATGGATTTTCTATTCAAAACAAAAACCCACAGTATTAACAAAAGAACTTATTTAAACTTTATGCTAGAACGCACTCCATCAAATAATCCATGGGTTGAGATAATGAACCAAGAGAAGGATGAGCAATTTTAACACACTGTGGGCAAACAGGCAGATGGATAGGTGGATGGATGGAAACGAACATATACACAGATAAAAGAATGTCAACTTATGTATAAAGCCAGCGGGTTGTGAAAGGGTCAGAAAAGGGTAAGGGTGGGGTCTTCATCTTGGTGAAGAAAGAATGAAGAAATGTTTGAAGTTGATTTAATAAGAAATACAGGTTTTAATATGTCATGTAAAACCATCACAGAAATGACCAACAAAAGGAATAAAAATAATATAAAAATCAAACATTAGGAGAAGAGGTAAAAAGATTGTACATATAAGTTAAAATCTTTAAAGAGTCAATGAATTTATGTCTAAGATTAATAAATCAAGGTATGTGCACATTACCTAGAATAATCTTCAGGCTTTTTTGTTCCTTGGAACTCTTCAGACATTTTTAAGTTGTCATATAAAATTTTTCAGAAATGAATTTTAATAGCTAAAAACGATATAATTTCTGAAATATAATATTTTAAAATAAAATTTATTTTAATATACCCATCAGTAGCCAAGTACCATAAGTGTTTGTAAATGTGGGTAATATATTTTATTTGATACTATCAATCATTTTTTAATGACAAAAAAAAACTTTTCTTTAGTAGTAATTTTATACCTTCACTTTTTTCCCCTGAACTCTTATTTCCATTCCACTTTCCTCAAAGTATTTTATCCAAAAGTCTTTTTGTTAACCAGTCTATCATTATTTTCTGCAAAAATATCTATATAAATTAAAATTTTAAATTTCTGTGGTTACTTTTCTTCTGCATTGAGCTACCAATACAAGTAGCGCATGATTGATCCGAATAAACAATTATCTTACAAATTTTGATAAACATGAAAAAGTAAAAATTGTGTTGGAAAAGCACCTTTCATGAAATGAATCCATGGAATGACTGTGACTACTGAAGTGAGACAGCGCTGAGCATTAACGCTGCTCCCACTTTCTTTTGTAGAGAAGCACTGAAATCCTTGCTCAGACATATCACAGGATGGGTGGGACTATAAGGAGGTTTGTTATAGCAATGTCACTCAAGTCTCTGCACTGCTGTCATGATAAACGTCCTCCATACACCCCCCAAAAAATCACATAGTGATCTAACATCAAATATTATTTTTAATGACCTATAAACTAATGAATCACTTAGGTCTGAAAGCAAAGAACTGGAAACTACCTGCCTTGCAAAAGGAGTTGCGACCCAGGTCATACTGTACTCATTTTCTCTGTTTCTTGGATAGATGCCAAAGACTTTATCATAACTTATCAAGCTAATTACACTTGCTATTGTTTCACTTGGTAGAACTTTGCTTAACCTCTGAAACTCAGAAGGTTTGAGAAAAATAAAATCTCGTTGACTTCATTATACCTTGATAAAACAATACTATTTGACAAAATGATTTCATCTTATGACATACTTTAAATATATTTTCCTCCAAACATTGAAGCTGCATATTTAGCTAATTAAATATATGGGAAAGTTTGCCCTATAATCTAACTAGAATGTGGCTTCTTATCAAATCTTTATCTCATGTATCTTAGCAAATTTTTATTATCTTATTATCAAAATAATCAGGTAAATCAAACATTTTCTGTAAAATAACCCGACCTCTTTTTAAAATCTAAATAAAAGTCTGAACACTCGTTCCTAAGAAAACTATATTATGGAATACATTTTATAAGATAAATGGTAATCAAGTAGGGATTTAAATAATAAATATCTAGTAATTTAAAATGATTAAAAGACAAGATAGATCAATATGCTGTTTTTCATTGATCTGTTATAACAAAAGTTAACGTGTACCCAAAACTGGAAGCTATTTACAAAACAAGGAGTATGACGAAGTCATAGTTTTCCTTAGGTTAACTTCCATATCAAACTCTAGTATGCTGTTTTTAAAAATAATTAACCAAAATAAGAAAGTAGTCCATTAACTTTTTTAAACATCAAGATTAGACTTTTCCTATGTACTTAATGAAAGACAAGAGTTTATAGAACTGTAAGCCACTCTAGCAGTTGGCATAAAATGTTTTTGTTAACAGGTGGTAGAAAACATTGTTTTATAGCTTAAAATGAGATGAGGACTGACTGTAATTGAAATAAATACTTCATGATATGACTTAATAAAAATGTTTTAATTACCTCACCGAATCCTTATTGAATAAGGTATATCAAAAACCTAAAAGAAATGGCATAAAAATTTTATCTGTGCATATAGCCAATGCATCCTAAAGGAATAATTCCAGTTTCCTTCTTTAGCTGTTTGAAAGTGCTTTGCCTTCCAATTAATGGCTTGTCCTAGCATTGAGCATTAAGAATAGAAAAAGACTTGTTTCTGTTTTCCAGCCTGGAAAGCTACTATTTGATAAGTGGAATTAACAACTAAATTTAAACGGAAGCTATTTATTTAAAAAAAAAAAAATACAGTTTAAATCAGGCCATTAATCAGTCAACATGAAAGTGAAAAATGAAAATATGGAAGTGAAAAAATGGGAATGCAGGGTAACATATTTGAGCAATTATGGGGGTCAAAATTTTAACATTTAGTCTTGACTGACCTGAAAATCCTCATTGCTTTGTGGTAGATTGAAAACAAAACAATACTTCTGACCAGAAATATCAGGGAGTTTGAGATAAAGAGGCATCGCTCTGGGGCCTGTGAGAGTAATGAAGGAGCTGGAAGGACTGATTGCATGGGTAAGCATGCAGGGGAAGGCCTTCCCCACCACCCGCCCACAGCCTCCTAAGAAATGTCTGTCAAATCAGTGAGGCCTCGAGCTGAACCTGGACTTGGCCAATAGAAAGCTTTGTGACCAGGAACTTAGCTCCTCTGTAAATGCAAAATGTGGATTAGGTATGTTTTGTAAACTCCCACTTAGCTCCAATCATCTATAATGTGAAGAACTATGGATCCTGGTTATTAACCTGGCAGGCAGTCATGTAAGTTCACATTTTTTTAGCTCTCCCAAATCTGTTTATTGGAGAACTCATTATACTTCCAGAAA
>NW_006431918.1:3818751-3826719 GCF_000325575.1 Pteropus alecto | reverse complement strand
AGGAAGTCAGAATTTAGTGGGGTGTTTGCTGTATTTACATCAAAGATGACTCAATCTTGCTCCAGATTCTGAATGTATTGTTGGTCTGCCCTTGAACTAAAACTTTCCCTCACATATTTTTGAGTTTTCATACACTGAATGCTAGCAAATGAGCCAGATTTTGAAATTTTCCTTTGCTGTGACGAGGTGTTAAGTATCTTGTACAACTGTAAGCTTAGTAATCACATGACGTGACATTTGTGTTCCTATCTAACTAAGTGGGTGTTTACTGTAAATATTAACTGGTAGTTACAAAAAAAATCCTGCCCATAATGAACACTCTTCAGTCAGGGAGAGATACTTGTAACACGGGAATTGATCCAGCCGAGCACATATTTAAAACAGACTGGTAAAAATCTCTATTCAGAAACACTGGACTTTCATTTCCTATTTTGTGGCTACTGTCTGACTTGAAAACATAAACGTGTAGATTTCCAACTTGGAAATCTATCTCTTGGGAGTATCATTTTAACAGTCTCTGACCTGATTTTCCTATCTGCAGTCATGCTCCCACCTAACCTGTCCTCCACACTGTCATCAGCGTAATCCTGTATTGAGTCGTTCTGAGTGCAATGGAGCCAGACAAGGCCTAGTTTTGACTCCGGGCAAGACACTTAATTTCTTCATGTCTGTTTCTCCATCTGTAAAATGCAAATAATAGGATTGCTGTGACCATTAAATAACACGTGTAGAGTGCTTATAACTGTGTCTACATAATTATGTCACTCATATGCAGAAGAACCTCCCAGACCTTGCCCTCCTTCATGTGTGGCTCCATTCTGCCTTTCTGTCTTCCACCCACACTGTCATGCCACTCACTACATCTGAAATATCTTTACTTCTGAACCAGAGAGAACAAAGCCCTAATCATTCTTTTGTGATTTCTTCAAACTTAAAGAATTACAGCAATTATTACTTTCATTCTCTCTCTCCATTTTTTTTCTAACAGCTTCAGCATACATAACTGCATTTATGTTTGTCTAGATTCTCTTACCCTGTCTTTATTTTAGACAAGATCCTTTTGTCTTTATTTAATAATACTTCAGCATAATCCCATGACACGTCATAACTCTCTCCTATGGAACTCTACACACTGTATTCTCATCATCCCTACTAAATTACACACACAAAAAAAGAAAAATAGTGGCAAATGCAAGTGTTAGTTTTAATCGACATGTAGAGATTAGTTAACATTTGATATCCTGATCATGAATATACACTCCAGAGTGGATTAGGCAGCACATGAAAGACTAGAGTCAAGAATGCACACTCTAGAGCAGGGACTCTTAACCTGGAGAGAATGAATGGGCGTCCATGAAGATGGATGGGGAAAAAAATTACACTTTTATTTTTTGCTAACTTATGAAACTTAGAAACTACCCTCAATTAGATAAAATACAATATTAAAAGTGACTTTGTCACCAATAAAATACAATATTAAAAGTGACTTTGTCACCAATAAAAAAATATAGCTAATAAAATACAATATTAAAAGTGACTTTGTCATCAATCACAGCTATTTTCTTATCATAATTGTTGCAAATATCTTGCATTTACATGCATCACAACTTTGAAATTAAAGCTATTATTCCCAACACTAGATCCTGTAGTTAATACTATAATAAAGAACCACATATTGATGTATCATACATCTTTAAAAATATTTCTGATAATTATATTTCATTATATTTGGCTTCCTTTGTAATCTTTTGCATTTTACATTTTTGAAAGATTATTCTGAGAAGAGTCCACAGACTTTATCAGACTGCCAAAGGGGTTCATGGCAAAAATAGGTTAAGAATTTCTCTAGAAACAGGTTTTATATGCCTTCAGCTACCTTTTTTTCCTAATCAACACTAGTGGGCTTGTGAATCAGCACAAGGAATGTCAGAAGTAATTTTTCACTGGTAAATGCATAGTGTTAAAACTATGTAGACTAACATAAACTGTGTAAAATAGACTAGAAATATAATCAGGGATCTTCATTCTTGGGAGAACAAAGTATAAGATTCTCACAAATCTAGCATCCTGTACCATTGGTATTAGTGTTCTTAGCCTAGGGATCTATCCAGACCTGAATTCAGATTCTGCCACATAATTCTAACCAGAAGTGTTCGAATCCTACCTCATTTGTCTCAAGGGACACTTTCTAGCACGGTGCTTGTCTGAAAGCCGTGACTTCATTGAGCTTCCAGGAACAGGTTCTATGACTAATGTTGTGCCTGCCTGCTAATAAATACATGGCAGAATTCAGTCAGAATTGCATGGTAACATACTCCCTGATAGTATGGTTATGGGGCAGAAAGCTGTAAACTCTCAGCCAGCTCTAATCATAGGAGGTTACTAATCATCTGATTATAAATACCCAATGGCTTAAACCAGTTTATAATACCCCTGTATTAAAACCAGTTTATAATACTAATAAGCTCCATGAAGTCTGGGACCAAATTTCTTTTTGTTCATCGTTTTCTTAGGATTAACATCTTGACATCCAGAAGGCACTCAATTAATAGTTGTTGAATTAATTAAAAAATATAGTATATTTAGCTATGTATGGGGTTCCCTAACTCCAGAATGTAAATTCCTTAATAAAAGAGCATGTCATATCTTGTAAAACACCTTCCTGCTTCATTCCTCATGAAAATTTTGAGATAATCACAGTGCCTATATCCTTTTTGGTATTTTTGTCAAACTTGTAGGTAAAACCTTTGCAAAGGATTCAACACACTATAAGCAATAATAATGCCTATAAACAAATGCTATTTATCATCAATAAAAAGAGTCAAAACTAAATTCTGTTCATTTCTTATATTTCCAAGAACTCTGTACTGTCTCTGCATTACTTATACCTTCTAAGCTTTCAAAGACTTTAACCACTGAGTTCCTTCTACTATGATAATAATAGCTCTTTGCTCAGAACAAGGAAACCAGCTCTGCACGATATTATGCAAACTGATGCGCTTCAGAGGAAACCCACAATCCCAGAAATAAACATCTTGTAGTTGCTATCTGGAAGGTTAAGAAACTATACTTAGAAGCACAGCTTGTCATCTAAAATTATTGTCAATTAAAAGCCAAAGGATATGATTTGTTATTAGGAACATGACATGATAGTTTATTACACGTCTAACCCAGCCAATAAACATTTACTGAGTATCTAGCATGTGCCAGTGTTATTTTTAAAAAAATATTACTTAAAATATGACATATTCTCCGATGCCCTTCAACCCATTCTTGCCTTTTCCTATGCTTACAAGCAATGATGATAGTTAAACTCCACTAGCAGTGCCTGAATCCTAGACCCTTCCTAATGCTTATGAGGTTGATAAATTTAAAAACTAATACACTCTCTGTAGTACAGACCTATCCTCCTCCTAATTTTTAAGTTCAGATCTTCATTATCAGTAGCAAGTCAGGACAAAACACATCAGATCAAATGACAGTTTGATACATAAGAGAATCCATTTGTATATAGACCAAAGGCATATAAAAAGGATGTTCCATGGATTCTTCAGGAGGCTTATAGTGGAGTACGGTACCGGGGAAGAGGGGGAAGGGGAGCGAGGCATGACGTGTCAGACTATGTCCACGTGGAGTTGGTCAGGGTCCAGTAGCTGGGATGAAAAGTGATCAAAGGCTCTGGGGAGAGTGAGGCCAAGAGGACTGAAGCAGCACATAAGAGGCATCTGATACAGGGGGAAGAAGGCGAAACTGGGGTCAGAAAGCTTCAGTGAAGCTTATGGAAATGGCAAGGCACAAAGTTTTAGTTCAGTGCCAAGATATGACTTAATCTTGAACTAGTCTCTGTCCCAGTATCCTACTTTTAAGCCTCCTTCCTGATGTCAGTGGATGAAGGCTGGCATTGGGTGCAGTCATAATAAATCTTTCAGAGAAAAGGTTTTCACACAATAGGGTTTTCCTGTACTACTTATATAATCCAATTAGAATGACTAATGTGAAATAGTAACCAAATGTGTATACAATGTCTGGTTCCTCCCATTACATTGCAATTGCCAATGCCCCAAAGAGTACTGCAGATTGCAAGGGTGGCTATGGCTGGACGAATGACTAAGCGAGAGTAATAAATGAACTCACAAAGATCTTGCTTACACCTGGGGTTTCTGTTGTGGTAATATTTTATGAAAATAAAGTTGAGCAAGGAAGTTTATTTGTTACACATTATCAAAACATCGTCATCCAATTTTCTTCTATACAGAGGAATATGTAAATCGAACAGAATAATAAAGTACAATTATAAAAACAAGCTAATATACACAGATTTTTATCATAGTTTTCATTTCACAAGGTAAATTTATTTTTTTTTGAAAACTTGGTAATTTTATAAATGTTTATACCATCTGAAAAATAAATAGGAAAAGGTTTGCCTTAATGGAGAATTAGATATACATGTATTATTGCATAAAATGGCTGTTAAAAAATCCCAGTTTGCAAGATAAAGAACTGTGTCAAAACTGCTTATACATTACAAATTCAATTTCCAAAGAATCTGCAAATTTTCAGCATCATAGAAACTAACAAATATCCTGAAATTTGAATTACTATACTTTGGAATAAAATTAGTCTTGCCATCCTTTACTCCTTCACAGTGACTACATTCTACTGACACCTGAGTCTTTTAAGTTTTTGTTAAATTACTATAAATTTGACATACAAATTTAAAATCAAATAATTCCATTTTGTTGACAGAATTTTGATTTGTCAAAAATGTTTTGCTCTTTTCGATCAATTTTAGTATATACTGAGGGCCAAAGTCCCTTCAATAATCAGTACTATCGGTAAAATAACGACTAATCTTGTCTTCTCCACATATACTCCTGCGAGACTTTTAGAGCTTATCTCAGTTGAACGCCATGAAGGAAATTTTATGAGATGTAGGCCAAGGACTTTTCACTCTCCTCGTAGGGTAACAGGACAATTTACGTCATGTTTTTCAATCTAAAGGCATTGCTCGAGCACATGGATGCCTAACCCTACGCTAGATACTAACAGATACTCTATACCTGTATATTCTTTGGTGTCCTTATTAGCTTAAGGATAATAATTCATGAGGCTTCAATTCCTAACATAAAGGGATCTAAAAAATCGTTGGAGAGATGAGGCAGGTATTTGCAACCAGAAAAGAAAAAGACGTGTGTGTCCTGACTATATGTACTGTCCTACTTGGACAGCTGCCCACATGAACTGGCCTGGGAATTCCCCTGCCCTGGTTGCAGTCATTGGGAATCTCTCTCCATCCTGTCTCCCTCCCTTTCTATCTCACCACAGCAAAAGCAAAAGAATTCCCCTTCTCTTCCTGTATCTTTCTTAACTGCTCTATTACTCCACTGACAAAGGTAAAGACTCTATAATAATGGGACAGAGTAAGCCACAGTGAAGAGAGGACAGAAGAACGATTCCCTCTGTACCCCTCTGCTGGGGACGAGCAGTGGGTGACTGGTGGCGGATGGAAAGGCGGGGGGACACTTCAGGAATCTGTGACATGGCACCCTCTTTTCCAGGCTTTCTCCTCTCCCGAGGAAGGAAGCAGGGCTGTTTCATCACCTCTACTCTCCAGGAAACTTCAGTTTCCTTCTCCATAACTGCACATTCTCTCTCTAGCATCTGAGTCTCATTTGAAAGCCCCCACCCCCGAAAATCACATCAAACTTCCATCTCAGTTCTTCAAATCCTCTTCCTACTGTTTATCCAACAACCTCTCTCTACCAAGAGCAAGCGAACAATCAGAAAGGCTTAGAACCAGGAAATCCCTGACTTCCTACCCCAATAGGTAGAAGGTGAAATTTCCTGGAACTCTGAACTCATAGAATTATTTGCTCAAAATGTCTTAGTTAAATAATGCCATACACTTTGGAAATAGCACAGGTTAAACAGGCTTTCGCAGGGACCTGGAGATGATTTACCTATTTACACGATATCGCTTGTAAAGAAAAAAATGATTGTACTCTAAAATTTTGGTGGGTGCCTCAGACAATTTAAATTAACCTGGGCTAACATATTATACTTTAGATCAGAGATTCTCAAACTCTTTGGTATCAGGAAACTTTTATACTCTTAAATATTACTGAGGACCCTAAAGAGTTTTTTTAATGTGAGTTATAGCCTATGAATATTTTTTTGAATTAGAAATTAAAGCTGAGAAACTTTTAAACTACCTTATTAACACATTTAAAAATAGGAAGATTTATTACACATTAATATAAATAACATTTAAAAAATAACACTATGCTCCAAAACAAAAACATATAAGTATAAATACATATTTAGTAAAAGAATAGCATTGTTTTACATTTTTACAAGTTAATATAATGTATTAAGCTGAACACTTGATAATTTATAAACAAAGTCATGTCAACAGTTATGTAATTCACATGACTAAATCTGATAAACTAAAAAAAAATTGAAAATATAACATATTCAGAGTGCAGAGGTTGATGGTCTCAGAAAGTAATATGAGCTTCAAAACCCAGGATCAAGGTCAGGAAAGGGCATATTTTGTGACTGAAGCCAATTAGAATCTACACTCAGGATTGTAAATGGAAAGGTTCAAAGAGATCAGGCAAATAACAAAATGAAAGTCCACCACCTGGGGACCTGAAGAGCTCATGACCTTGTCAAAGGAGGCAGCAAGGCTAAGGCTGCCAGATTTTCAAGTTATTTAAGAAAACCTGCAAATTATATGAAACCTCCTGATTTTTAAATATCGAAACTGCAGGCCAAACAAAACATATCTATGGGTAAATGTAGCCTATGACACCCTTGGTTTGCAACAATCTACGCTATATATTATAAACATAATTATCTAATCTTTAGGAAATTCCTCCTAAAGGAAATCTATCCTACACTATGATCCTAATGTCAGATCACTAGGAAAGAGCAAACTTATAATCAATGAAACAACACTGAAACAAGAGATTGTCAAAACAGCAAAAGCAAAACAAAAGCTGTGGTGCTATGTGAGTAAACAAGAGACCATATCTAGTGGACAGGAAAGGATATCTTTACTAGAAAATTGCGCTCTACATGGTAGAGTGGATTGAGATGGCTCATCACACTCTACCATTGTCTTGAGAAACAGTCTTCATAAAATCCAACTCCCAGACTCACAAATCACCCTTCCAACTATCAGAATATCAGCAAAGGGGGCTTTTGAGAACAGTCATCATCAATCAAGAGATATTTACTGATTACCTTCTACTTGCAAAGGACTATAAGAAGCACAAAGAATAAGAAGTGGTCTGCGCTTTCAAGCAGCCACAGTCTACAAGGGGAGTGGGGCTCAAACACAGAGGAAATAGCTAACAAACTGGTACCAGCATTAGAAAACATGGTGAGACAAACATATAAAAGATGTACCCCAGGAACGACAGTCCTTAATTAGTAGAAATAACACATGCTCTAAATTCAAGACATTACAGGAAACAGAAGTGGGCTTGAAGGAAGATCAGTCTGGTATTATTGGGTTCCAGAAACCAGTTAGAAGGCTATGTTGTAACCTAAACAATTACAGTCCTAAGTAGGTCAGAGAGAATGGAAAAGAATGTCAGGATAAAAATAGTCATGAAAAATCAGAAAGATTTGGCATCTAAATAAAGATAATATATCCCCTGTAACAAATTCACTTATTAATCCATCTACAGAACAAATGACCCAGTTTCTTCAACAACCAAGGAACTAACGAATCAAAAGATATATAATCCAATCACGATGTGCAGACCATATTGAATGCTATTCAAAACAAACTTCAGGGAAAAAACTGTACAAGACAATTGGACATGTGAACATTGACTAAAAATTTTGTGTGATTACATAATCATTGTTAATTTTTTAGGTGTAATAATGGTATTGTGGTATGGTAAAACTCATAAAATATGTATTAAAATATTTGTAGGTAAAATGGGTTACTTCAAA
>NW_006431918.1:3793819-3818676 GCF_000325575.1 Pteropus alecto | reverse complement strand
TGACAAGCACATAAGAGTTCATTATACTATTCTGTCTACTTTGGCAAATCTTTTAAATTCTCCATAATAAAAAGTTTTTCAAATTAAATGGCAAATCCAACTTTTACCTACTAAATGATCTTTATGTAAATTCTATTTCAGTTTTCCTAAAAGCAGAACAAATGGATTACTGATTTGTTTCATAAAAGGTCGAAACATGAAGATTTATTATTACTCTTAATTATCACCTATTTTACAGAAACTTTACTTAATTATAAGCATATATAAATTTGGTTTGATAAAAGTAAAGCAAATGTGAAATTCACCAGCATACAAGATACTTGACAAATAAAAATTCTTTTTTAATTTTTCAATTCTAGTTGACATACATTAGTTTCAAGTGTATAATATACTGATTAGACATCTATATAACTTATGAAGTGATCATTCCAATAAGTCTAGTACCCACCTGACACCATGCATAGTTATTACAATTTTATTGACTATATTCCCCATGCTGTACTTTAAATCCCTGTGACTGTTTTTATAACTGGAAATTTGTATTTCTTAATCCGTTTCACCTTCTTCCACTCATCTCCCTAATCCTCCTCCCATCTGGTGACCATCAGTTTGTTCTTTGTATCTATGAGTAACAAACTTAACTTCTTAATGGACTCTAAGGAAAAATTTAAAGGGCTCCAGAACTCTAACTACTAATTTGCAAAAAAAAAAAAAAATCGTTTTTCATTTTAGCTAAATATAACTCTCATAAGAAAATGTACAATGCTCAAAATTAAATAATAGAATCATTTCAAATCTGAGTGTGCAAAAATCTAACCTTACAAAGTCCACATGAGAATAATTCAATTTCTTTTTACTTTACAGTCTTCTTTTGGCTTTGTTTTTTGTTTTACTGGTATATTTAGACACTGTGTGCTAAAAATAATTTAACCACAATTTAGTGGAACTAGGAATTAATAAAGATTATCCTAACTCTTAGACTGATGCTTGGCAAAGAGTTGAAGTTCAACTGTTAAATGGATCATAAGGGTTACTAAGGTACTGGGATATAGTAACATTCTGGGTTGGATTGGTTTCTCACCTCGTACTTCCTGTAGCACTGCTACCTCCATCTTTAAAACTGAAGTCTACATTCTTATACAATATCTGGTTTATGAGAGCAAGAACTCCTACACTACTAATTTTTTTAAAAAGACAAATTTTTAAAACCTCAATAGTGGGGCTTCGTAGTTTTACCTAAACTTTATTTGTAGGTTTGTAATTAGAGATCTTATCTAGTATATCATATATTATCTGATAATTGTATGCTGAATCCAGGATTCTGGGGAAATTCAAAGCATTTAATTCCTATTAGCTATAACTTACTTAATCTAGTAACTAACCATACACACATAATCCTGAGTCCTCATTATATCAAATGTTAGTAGCCAAGTTAACTTTCAGGCACAGTGATAGAGGTTCTCTTTTCTTGTATTAAAAAAAGTTCATTCTTCCTTATTGCTATACCAATAAAAGTCATAAAAGCAATAAAAGCATAACCAAGATAATTACATATCCAATGACAATGCTAAAAATCATAAATTTTACTATAACAGTCTAATTTTTGTTCAGACAAGTTTACTAATTAACTACAAAACAGTTCATATTAGCAACTTACTCGGCTTTACTGGTAAAACTTCAAAAAAATCTGTATTGATATCTGATAATCTGCTACTATTAACTATGCAACGATATGAATTCAATCATATATATTATTATCTTTTGGGCTTTTAAGAGCCTCCCTGATTCATTTACACAACTACATTCAAAAGTAAATGATTTATATACTTAATGCTCATAATATTTTTTTAAAAGAGGAATAGTCTAAAATTTCTGAATACATAGACTAATGTTCTCCCTACTTTACTCTGACATAATTAGGGTGGACAGACTCCCCTAGGAAGAGCCTCTTTATGAAATTAAAACATACCACACACTATTCTCTAGAGGAGTAAACTCTATTTGGGCAGAATTATTAGCCTCACTCAAGTCATTTCACAGCACAGAGAACAAACAGGTCTATTGTACATATCATAATTACATTTTGCATGACTTCCTTCAATTAAAATCTTTACTTAAATTAGCCTCTGTATAGCAGTAGAGAAATTTTAAATATCATTATCTAATATGACCTAAGGATGCCTTCCACTAACAAGAAATTAGTCTGAAAAAGACTATATATTTCAATTATTGACATAAGACCCTCCCCTTGGTAGCATTACTCAGTTCATTTGTAAGAGAAATGAATATGCATGGGTCGACCTCACTTAATTCTGCATATATTTGAAATATATATTTATATTTCTCTATATATTCATTCATTTACCAATATATGGGTATTCTGAACCTCGAAAGAAGGACTGGGTATGTTTTGATCATATCAGGCATTCATTAATTACTTAATGATCTTGACTTAACTGATGTCTAGTATACAATCAGAAGGAATAAAAAGATTTTTAATGACTTTACTGACTACCGCTGGTTGAGATCATCACCTCAGACATTCTTCTCACTACAGTGGCAGCTATCACCTTCGCATTATCGATTAATCGCTAGATTAAACATGACCAAATGGAAAGGAGTGGGAAGAACCATAGTGTTACTATAAAATAAGAAAATCTCTGCTACGCATAGTGAAAATGTAAAGAAATACAAGGGAAAGGAAAAAAACAAATTCAGGAAAGTGGTTCACTGGGTGGGAAGGAAAGGGGTTAGAAATTGGGAGGTAGTTCACAGAAGGCTTAAATGGTATTAGTAATGATTTGTTCAACTGAGTGATAGGTACATAAAAGTGTTTTATTCTTTAAACCTTTTTCTATACTATATTTTTAAAATTTTGCTCAATTTCTTTAAACCTTGCAAGAAGTACCACTCAATAGAAAAGTATACTAGATTTCTTCTCAGCCTTTTGGCTAAAATCAAGTATAGAAAAGTATACTAGAACCCGGGGTTCCGAATCAGTAGCCAAGAACTGAATCTGGCCAAAATCTGTTTTGTTTGGACAGCACATGTTTTGTTTTGCGTTTTAGTTGTAATTTGAAGGCCTTCAGGCAGGGGTATGAACTCTTCAACCAGCTAGTCACCACCATTTTCCTTACAGTAAAGAGAATTCTTTAAAAGCCAAAGAAATTTAATCCTCATACACATGTGGCGTAAATGTAAAATGGTGCAGCTGCTTTGGAAAACAGTCTGGCAGTTTCTCAAAATGTTAAGCATAGAGTTAACAGACAATCCAGCAATTCCATTCCTAGATATGTACCTAAGAGGAATGAAAATACATGTCCACACAAAGACTTCTACACAAATGTTCACAAATGTTCACAGCATTATTCCTAATAGCCAAAAAGAGGAAACGATGCAAATATCCATCAACTGAAGAATGGATTAACACAATAGAATTCAATGAAATATCATTCCACCATAAAAATGCGTGTACTGATAAATGCACCAACATGGATAAACCTCAAAACATTATCCTAAGTAAAAGACATCAATCATAGAAGATCACATAGTATATGATTTCATTTATATGAAATGTCCAGAATAGGCAAATCTCAAATCTAGAGAGTATATTAATATGGTTATTAAAATGTTATAAAATTAGATACTGATGTTAGTTGTACAACTCAGTAAATAATGTCAACCAGTGGTCATTGGCGCCAATTCAACACCAAGAGAAATCCTCGATTTGGGGTGCCCTGAAGGAGGACACTGCAAACAGCTCAATAGTGTTACAGATCGATTATGAAAGAGCACAGCTATGGAACAGAACTACTGTGAGGCAGCTGTTGAAAAAAAGACACCCTCAGCCCTGTCTGTCTACACAGCTCTGCTCTGCTCATGTGCCAAGGAAGGCTCCCCTCTGCCCCTATCTAGTCCACTGTGATGTGTGATCAATAAAACTGCTAAGGAGGATATGTTGCACAGCTATGATTGGACAGGGTAAGTCTCAGCCCTACTGGTTGAAATATGATTCTAGGAACTCCTTTATAAGGGTGGGCTCAGACAGCAGGAACACAGTACAGGAAGGCAGCTCAGTGCAGGCAGCAGGCCATTTAGTATAGGCTTCTCCCTGAAGCATAGCAGGTCCTGTTTAGCAATGGCTTTTTTTTTTTTTTTTTAATTTGAGCCCAATTAGCCACCAGGAGTCTTTCTCAACAGGTATTTTCTTTGTCAGGGTCAACATTAAAACCCATTGAATTTTTCACCTTAAAGGGGTGATTTACATAGTATATATAGTATGTTACCATTCATACTATATATACTATGTAAATCACCATTCGTTTCCTAGAGTTTGTGCATTAGATTATTAATCCCTAAATTTAGTTCTCAAATTGTGGTCTGAGAACTCCAGGGGATCACCCACGGCTTTTCAGTGGATCTTTAGATCAAAATTATTTTCATAATACTGAGACATTTGCCTTTTTCACTGTATTGATATTTGCAAATTGATATGGTGCAAAAATGAGGGTGGGTAAAACTGCTCATACATTTAGCACAGTGACACCAAAGTATACCAGTTACTAGCAGTCATTGCGTTCTTTATCATCACACCCTCGAACCAAAAAAATAAAATCCTTTTCACTTTAAAATGTTCTCAATAAGGAGTAAAATTATAAATTTTATTCAATCTGGACTCTTGAATACACATCATTTTAATATTATGTGCGACAAAATGGGAAGCAGTTATGAAGCCCTTCTGCTGCATACTAAAATATAAAAAGTGTGATTATATGAGATGTGGGCCAAACGAGTCGCTTTTTTAATAGAACAGCATTTTTACTAGAAACGACTATCCGTTCCTATGGGAAAATGCATTCCCATTTCTAAACTCACCTACACACAACTTTTATAACAAAACTGTTTCATAAAGTGGAGGCTGACACTCTCCACGGGAAATCACACCTTACTCCCTTTTAAAACAACATTTTAAGTATCTCAGTCGACCTTTTAACCTGCATTAACAGGAAAGGCCTGTTTGGTGGGTAAAGGAGGGAATAAAGAAAAAGGCAGAAGATAAAACTTAGCCTCAGAAACTATTTGCCCTATCATCGTGACAAGCTAACTAGTATTAACATTTTAGTAAGTTTTAAGATATAATTCAAACAAAGTGAGGCTTAAAGATTTATTTAGTTATTTAAAAGGGACTGCTCTACATCATGGTACTATTCTAACTAGTTACAAATGGGACTTAAAGTATTCCTAATATTAAGAATCACACATTGAGAATTAATTACACTTGTAAAAATCTACTAAGAATAGATAATGAATGAGTCATTTATTAGCCCTAAAAGATGATTTGTAAATATGCTGCTGATGAAGATTTGGAAAACCCCAAGGACCAACCCAGAAAACATGATTCAGGGCAAAAAGGTAATTCCAAAAAGATATTTAATTACATTAGTAGCAGTATAAGCAGTGTAGCTATACATGAGAAAATAAGTAGATCGAATCTACCTGTGTGTATCCAGTACTATACACATAAGAAAAAAAACGATCTGCTGTATTTGTCATTAGAATGTTCAAGTACAGAATTGTGGAATAGAAAGAGTTTGTCCCTGATCTTTTCCGTATCTGATAAAATGTCCCTTTGTTCTTGCCCATTTTCACAAGCAATGATTTGATCTGGTTTCTCCAGTTAGTTGATACTAAGAAGAGAAGCGCAGATTGCAAGGATTAATACTTTATTCACTGTAAACATAAAATTAGCAGTCCCATCTCTCTAACAGATGGTATGTTAGTCTCAAAGAGCCCCACCAACTTTGGGCAAACTAGATAAAATAAAGTTTCTGACTTTGCAAAGCTGAAATTTGTTTAGAACTAGGTAATTTCTTGATGGGCATGTATATTTAAGTATCGAATACATTTTGGTTTAAAAGATTTTTACTTCCTTTATGAAGTTATATTCTAGCTCGCTAAACATATCATGGACTACAACTTAAACACAGGCTGTAATAATAATAACGGTAATACTCAAAATAATAGGTAACATTTATATAAGGTTTATTGTAAATAACTAGGCACTGCCATTTTACATATTTTAACTCATTTAATCATCATAACAACCTATAGGCAGGTACTATTACAATCTCCACCTTATAGATGCATAAATTCAGGTAGAGGACAACTAAAAGTAACTTGCCCCACATCACACATGTTAAGTGGTGTAGCTGGGATTCGGTCCAGGATGTCTGGCTCCAAAGTCAGCATTTTTACTCTGGATAGCCTTGCACTATAATTTTCTGAATTTTAAGTCTATTATTTTCAAAATGGTTTTAAAATTTCATATATAGCACAGCAAAAATATTTCCCAATTCTGCATGATTAAGCTGTTAAACTGGAAATGGTTTACCTATTCATTTAACCATGGCTTCTATTAGTTTTAATAAGCATAAACATCAAATCATGAAATTTTCAGAAATTAATGCAAAATTAATCAGAAAAACATATAAACCACTGTTTCAAAATTTATTCATGTTCGCTTTTAAAGTACACTGATTTCGATGTTAAATATACATACAAAACTTATCACAGTTTTATTTTAATAGAATTGGATATTATTCTAAAAGCAAGGATATTGTGACTTTTAAAGGAAAAATATTAATTTGAGTGTTTCTGGCTAGTGATTCAAACAGACTCAAATCATTTTCATGTTAATTTCAAACCCCTGGCTCTCTAGTTAAAGTACAGCCCCTATACAACTGTAACTTATTTTATGGATTAGTCATTTTACAAGCCAGACTGTAATTAACCTCATATCATATAAAATAGCTTTTAATTTGTGCTTTCTTACCTATTTTTCCTCAAATTTAATAAAGTGAATATATACCACTGGGCTGCTACATTCCAAAATTTCTATTTTCTCTTTTCACCTTAATATTACATCAAAAGAAAAGCACTTTTCGAGAGGTGGTCTTTTGTCACACTAGTAATGTTCTTGTTTTTTATCCGAGTGCTAGTTATGGGAGTGTGTTCAACTTATGAAAATTCATCAAGCTGTATACACTTTTCTATATATATATCACATGTCAAAAAAAAAGTTGTTTTTTAAAAAACAAAGTTGTGCTTCCTAACTTTACTTAACCAAAAACCACTACTACATACAACCCTATTGAAAGTTGTCATTTTTAAGTTTTTTATCAGATGGTACTCTAAGCACTAAGTAATACTCAATTTGTATTTTCAGCATATGGAAAAAAAAGCCATCCAAGATATTCTGTGGAACCAAAAGGTGCTATCTAATTCTTTCACAAATCCCTGAGATTTAAAGATCTCAAAATGCCCACTACCCCAGCGAAGTCTCCAGCCAACAGGCAACACAAACTACCAGACCTGGGTGATGGAGCCTTGTCTCGATGATTCCAGCCCCTGCCTTCAAGCTTCCCAGCTGGGCTCCAGACAGCATGGAGCAGCCATCCCCGCTATGCTGTATCTGAATTCCTGACCCACAGAAACCATAACATAAAAAATGATTATCGTTGTTTTAAGCCACTAGGCTTTTGAAGTAATTGGTTATGGAGCAACAGAAAACTAAAACACTTCATAAGTAAAGACCACACGTTGGTAATCTATGCTAGCAAGTAGCAAAGTCAGAATTTGAATCCAAGTCAGTCTCTATATAAAGCCAACACTTTCCATCACAGAATATTGCCTCCAAGTTTGTTCAGAAGTGCCCAAATTTCCAAATAAAGCGACATTCTCAAGACTGAAAAAAACTAAGAGCAATAAACAGCCCCTCAAATTAATGATCTCAATTAATCTCAAGACAATAGGTCATTCAATTAGCAGGCCCCAAATCCCAGCATCATTTCTGACACATCTATACCTTCGCACCCTGATAACAGCATATCTGATGGTACCCATGTGCTAGAGATGCTAAAGAAATATCTCTACATCAATAACAATAAAGCTGAACATTTATAGAACAGTTTACAAAACACTTTAGCAATCACCAATTTGATGTTCAGAAAACACATCTATGAGACCGGTAAGGCAGGCATCATACAGATGAGGTTCAAAAAAGTTAAAAAAATAACTAGCTACAACTACATAGTTAAGTAAGGATTCAATTTCAGATTTTCTGACTCAAAGTCCAGTGCTTTTTTCAACTCAATTCAACTCAGCTCCAAAGAACATTTATGTCCTGTGTATTTCCATGTACAATATTGTTTCTACGAGTATTTATAATGTCTACCTTGTGGGAGCCATCATGGCAGGCACTGTCTAACTTATGTTCTCTACTACCAAAGTCAGTGCAAAAACACCTGTTATAGCTGATCTCTAAGAAAAGCCAGTCTTTCCCCACTTTGACCCATTCTCTACGCTGCTAACTTTTCCTAATCCACCACTTTAATCATAATATTCAAAAACTGTCAAAGGTGACATCTTATCAATAAAAATACAGACCAAATTTCCTTATCTGCTTTCAAAGTCTTCTGTAGCCTGATCCCAGCTATTTAATTAATTTCCCTGCACTTATTGGAAACAACCAATGTAATCTCTTCCTTCTTCCCCAAATTCACTTTCTTTACATCTTCTTGCCCTCTCTCTATCATCCAAACCCAGAAATGATACTCAAGTATTCATTCTCAATCCCTGACAGAGTCCCTTCTCTCCAAGATCTTAAAATCTACTGGAGAGCTACACTGAACAATCCAAAACAATATATAATAATTAAATTGGGTAGCAGAGATTATAGCGTACAAAGATTTAATTATTATATATTGTTTTGGATTGTTCAGTGTAGCTCTCCAGTAGATTTTAAAGTCTTGGAGGGAAAGGACACTGAAGGCTGCAGAAATGCCTTTAGGAAGAAGGTAGCACTTGAAATGGGCTCTGACTGACACAGGATTTGGAAGAACTGGCAGAAGTAAAAGCAACCTAAGCTGAGGAACAATCTAAAAGCCTATCCTTCTACCCCACTTCCTCCCATTTCCATATTACTTAATCCTCCAGCCAGCACCTCACCTTCAAGAAGACCTCCTCAGTTATTTCACCATCTAATCTAAGCTCTCTGCTCTGATACAGTCTAAAAAGCTCATTCTGGCACTTAGTCATTCCGTTTCATAGACCTCATCTCTTCACCTTGATGGCGACCTGTCTCTACATAGGAAGCATTCAATATTTGCTAAGATAAACTCAATTCAGCTTTCGGTTATTTAAAAATCCACTGATCATAACATTGTTTCTTAACTTACCGGGCATCTCCTTTAGAAAGATTAGTATTTACAGGATTAAGAATAACCTTGTTTGCATCTACATCCACCACACATTTGGTATGCAAGTCAATTTCTGCAGATAAAAAAAAAGGGGGGGGGGACAGGGAAAATAGTCATTTTTTAAAGTAATTACTTCAGAAAAAGCATTTGATAAAAATCCCACACTCTTATGAAAAAAACACACTCAACAAACTAGGAATAGAAAGGAACTTCCCCAACCTCATAAAGGGGATCTACAAAAACCCACGGCTAACATTACAGTCGATGGTGAAAGGTTGAACAGCTTTCTCTCTAACACCGGGACTAAGATAAGGATGTCTACTACTGCGACTTCTATTCGGCGTTGTACTAGAGGTTCTGGTCAGGGCAGTTAGGCAAGAAAAACAAATAAAAGGCATCCAGATTGGAAAGAAAGAAGTAAAACTATCTCTATTTGCAGACGGTATGATCTTGTGGATAGAAAATCCTAAGGGATCCACTAAAAGACAACTAGAAGAAACAAGTTCTGCAACATTACAGGCTAAGATCCATATACAAAAATAAGTTGCAATTCTACATACCAGCAATGAAAAATCCAGAAATAAAGCTATGAGAACAACTTCATTTATAATGACATCAAAAAGATTTAAATACAAAGGAATAAATTTAAAAGAATTTCAAGATAAGTACACTGAAAATTTTGAAACATCATTGAAAGAAATTAAAGACTTAAACAAATGGAAAGACATCTTATATTCATAAATTGAAAAACTTAATACTGTCAAGATGGTAATATTCCTCAAATTGGACTCCAAGATTTAAGGCAACCCCTATCAAAATCTCAGCTGGCTTTTTTTTCTTTCCAAAATTAACGAGCTGATCCTAAAATATATACGAAAGTGCACGCAATCCAGAATAGCCAAAACAATCTTGAAAAAGAAAAACAAAGTAGAAAGACCACGCTCACCAATTTCAAACTTACTACAAAGCTACAGTAATCAAGACAGTGTGGTACTAACGTTAAGGAAAGAAGGATAGACAGATCAATAGAACAGGGAATCCAAAAATATATTGTCACATTTATGGCCAAATGATGCCGAGACAACTGGATATCCACGTGCAAGAGAATGAAGTCAGACCCCTTCCTAACACTATATATAAAATTCAACTCCAATAGGTTATAGACATAAATGTGTAAGAGCTAAAACTATGAAACTCTTTGAAGAAAATGTAAGAGTAAATCTACATGACTTCGGATTAGGTTATAGTTTCTTAGACACCAAAAGCAAAAGCAATAAAAGAAAAAATAGATAGATTGGACCACTTCAATATGAAAAACTTTTGTGCTTCAAAGGACACCAGAAAAAAGTAAAAAGACAACCCACAGAATCAAGAAAATATCTGTAAATTATATATCCAACAAGAGACTTGCATGAGAAAATATAAAGAACACTAACAATTCAATAATAAAAAGACAGATAACCCAAATTGAAAATGGGCAAAGGATCCAAATGGACATCTTTCAAAAAAAAGATATAAAAATAGCCAATAAGCACAAGAAAAGATGCTCAACATCATTAGACACTGAGGAAATGTAAATCAAAACAACAATGAGATACCACCTCGCACCCACTAGCATAACTATAGTTAAAAAGACAGGTAATAACAAGTATTGGCAAGGATATGGAGAAATTGGAACCTTCGTTCATAACTGGTAGGAATATAAAATGGTGCAATCGCTTCAAAAAACAGTTTGGCAGTTCCTCAAAGGTTAAACACAGTTAGCATGTGATCCAGCAATTCCCAGTCCTAGATATATAGCCAAGAGAAAAGATAACCTACGTCCACACACAAGCTTGTACATGAATGATCATAGCAATATTATTTGGCTATTCATAATAGCAAAAAAAAAAATAGAAACAAACCAAATGTCTATCAAATAATGAATAAATAAAGGTGGAATATCTATAAAATGGAACATTATTTGGCAATTAAAAGGAATAATACTAATACATACTATAACATGGATGAAGCTTGTGCTAAGTGAAAGAAGCCAATCACAAAAGACCACATATTACATGATTCCACTTATTTCAAATGTCTAAAATAGGGAAATAGAGATAGAAAACAGACTAGTTCTTGCCTAGGGCTGGGCTGTGACTGCTAGTGGATATGATTTTCTTCTGGAGTGATGAAAATGTACTAAAATTGACTGTGCTGTAGTTGCATAACTGCATGAGCATAATAAAAACCAGTGACTTGGTCAAACTGTATGACATGTAAATTATGTCAATAAAGCTTTTTTTTAAAGTATAGGCCATATCATATTTATGTTCTCATATTTTTATATTCTTTTATTTTTCTGACCCAAAGTATTAAACTGTTTCTGTTTGCCTTATCTCTACTACCCAAAGATATGCTCTAAGAAAGGAGCTGCCCTCCACTGTAGTTATTTTGTGTTTTCCAAAGAACCTTGGCCAAACGTCAGTGTCATACTCACTATAACTTTAAAGTATTTCCAGTGCCAGGAAAGATAATTTCTTTTTGTTTGTTTGTTTTGTTTTAACTTATATAACTGAGACAAATAAAAATAAAAAATTCCCTCCCTGTGCCTACCACAACTCAGCTTTTCTCATATCAGATATTCTACGCTGGTTTTCACAAAAATAACCTAGAAGCACAAAAAATGTAGTGGTCTTTGTTTTTTTTTTTTTAGCCAATACATTTTTCAGGCAAAGAGAACAGAAAGGAAAACATCAGAGTTATGTTTTACCTACGTATGGAAACCTAACTGCCAAAAAAGCACATGTGCCACTATAGTCAACTAGCATTAAAGCCAATTTCTTAATGCTTTGTGTTTAAATTCTTTCTAGACTACCATAGAAAGGCTGCAAACAAGTTTTAGCCATACTGGAAAAAAGTTTCAAACATGTAATTTTGCTTCTTCCTTTTTTCAGGCCCAGAGTTCAAGAAAGTTTGCAATCACCATATTTTGTCAATACTACCCTTTAATGGTCTCTGACCATATTGTATTAGCTGGCTCTTTACAGTCAAATCTGTATTATACACAAATGCATTATCAACTCTTCGGAAACTGTACTGTGACTCAGAATCTACTATCTCACTAACCACCACAAAGGTTTCTTATTAGTTTCTTGCAAGAAAGTGTGGTTTGAGCAAAGGAGCTGCATGTATAGCTCTGTATGCAAAAGTATACATCCAGAATGCATGCCTGAAAAACTGTAAATCAATATTTCCCCCACAAGTAGTACTTTGCCTTCACTTCAAATGGTCTTGAATTGAAAAGAGACCCAAACATTTTCCTTCCATATTTGTATGCTTTTTCCCTATCTTTTTCACAGGTCCTCCCTCCTCTCCTTCATGACTTCATTAGATACAATAATTTGGAAGCATTAAATATCATAATAAAGGAACCAACCATTGGAATATCCTATATAATACAAAGAATCACCTAATAACTAATATTTCAAACCTAAACTCATTTTGTCCTGAAGAGTGCAACTCTTACAAATGTCTCTACATCTAACTTCAATCAAAGGTGGCTTTTAAAATATCAACAACTATCTTCTCTTCTTTATTAGCTCAGTTTTAATTATCAAACAAAATTCCCACCTCAACTCTGTTGATTGGTACATAGATATTAAGAGAAGGCTTTTTAGAAGACTGTTTAGAATATGGGTGGAGAGCCTAGGACACACACCCAAGCAAATAAATCAGTGAGTTGGAAGAGTTTAGGGATCAAGTATACGAAAAGCATTTTAATATAAATGCTATAGTTAGTGTACTATCTAAAGTTACAAGCTGATTGAACTAAATTATACTGCTGCAAGATTCTAAATATAACACATTCTCCATGGAAAACTTCTTGCTCTATACAGTTTAGAAAGCAGAGCAGTGATTAGACAGCAGTCAAAAATGTAGGCCTTAAATTTAATCTGAATTTAAAATGTTTTAATAAAAAAAAACCAATACCAAAAATCTAAAAGATAAACATCTTCTTCTTTGCTTGCAACAATACTTAAGATTAAAAAGATAAGAGCCTAGCTGCTATGCACACTGCTTTCCCAACACAGCGCTGACGTACACCCATGTTCATAGCAGCATTATTCGCAAGAGCCAAAAGGTAGAAGCAGCCCGACTGACCAGTGATAAATAAATGGATAAACAAAACGTGGTATATACATTTAACATAATATTATTCAATCCTAAAAGGGAATGAAACTTTGCTAAAACATGAATGAACCTTGAAGATATCACGCTAAGTGTAATAAGCAGTCACAAAAGGGCAAATACTGTATAATTCCACTTAGATGAGGTGCCTGGAGTAGTTAAATTCATAGACAGAAAGCTAGAGGGTTGTTGCCAGGGACTGGACTAAAGATTCATGGGGACAGGGTTTTATTGTTGCAAGATAAAAAAAGTTCTAGAGAAAGAAGGGGGTGACGGTTGCACAACAGTGTGAATGTACTTAATGCCACTGAACTGTACACTTAAAAATGGTTTATGCTATGTACGCTTTACCGCAATTAAAAAAATAGCACCAAATATTCATCATTATTATAAGTAACACATGGACAACAATTTATTCCTAGTGAAGCCCAAAATAACAAGATTGGGATTTAATTAGTTCTATGTCTGGAAACCAATAAAAAACCAGAGTGATCTTAAAGTTAAGTACTTTAAGTTCATATCATGACTAATTAAGCTTTATTTATAGTACTCAGAACCACAAATGCTTTGATGTATCCATAAGTCCTTTAAAAAGAAGAAAAATTTACTCCTCTAACATTAAAGATCCCATATTATTTTCCAAACAGGATCCCTTCTAGGTCAAGTTCCTCAAGCTGAATATTAAAATATCTACAGCTGACAATTCAGTTTATTCAGCCAGCAAATTAGTCACCTCGTAAAGTGAACAATAATTTGAAACGAGTCTTTCTTCAATGCACAAATCGGCTAAGGCTCATTCCCCAATGACATCATAGTAAGATAGGCAGGGCCTGGGAGACTCCCTGTACATAACTCATGTTCCATGCATCATTCTCAGTGTGGACAAAATAATTCTGAGTTGCCTACTTAATAATCTGCTTTCTAAATCTCCAGAAAGTTAAAAACTTAGGTTCAAGTCGAATCTACTACTTAGAAATATAAATGTATCTCCCTTTACCTACCCGTCACAGTCCTAAAAAACTAACTATAAATTACTCTTAAATTGATAAAAATCCATTTTTAAAATGAAGACAAATTATTTGTAAAAGTCACATTTTAATTAAATTGCAAACTGCATGCTATATATGGTTCTATTTTAAACTGTCATAGTCCTAATACTTTTACATGTCTATGCATATTTAAATAAAATATTCACCACTAATAATTCATGTACAAAGGACTTGTTTTACCAATTGAAATGTAATATTTTTAGTGGCAGATAGAGAATATGACTTACACTTCTTTACTTAAAAGTTGCTTAAGGCCCACTGACCCAGGGAAAAAAAGTTATGTGATGCCCCATAGGTAAAAAGCAAACTAGATAATAAGAGATATACAAAATATCCTAATAACCTATTTTTATGTTTTTACCAGTGAATGGGCAAATCTATTCAATAAATAAAAAGTAAAATCTAACTAAGCTATAACATGACTAAAGAGAAGACTTAGGGATGAAGGAAGAGCCAACGCAGGATCCCTGATAAGTGAAAGAGATTATAGCATGAAAAAAATTAAAAGTCTTATGTGGCAAAAAAACACAAATGTGTATATTCAAGAAACTAATCAACCTCAGAGGGCTAGGAAATAGGTATATAAAAACTTACAAGGCAAAACTAGAATAGCCAAAGCAATCTTCAAAAATAACAAAGCAGAAAGACCGCACTCACCAATTTCAAACATACTACAAAACTATAGTAATTAAGACAGTGTACTAACATAAGAACAAATCAATGGAATAGAATTCAGATTTCTAGAAATGTCCAAAGCATCAGATTAGGGATGATCCTCAAATTTTATCTTTAAATAATGTCCACTAAAAATGCCTTCATATTTCAACAAATGGTGCTGGGACAACTGGACATCCACATGGACAAGAATAAAACTAGACCTGTACCTGACGCCATGTTCAAAAATTAACTCTGCATGGATCAAAGACCTAAATGTAAGAGCTATAATTATAAAAACCCTTAGGAGAAATCATAGACATAAATCCATGTGACCTGGGGTTAGATAATGGTTTCTTAGATATAACATCAAAAGTGCTGGCAACAGAAGAAAAACTAGATTAATTGGACCACATCAAAATGAAAAACTTTTGTATTTCAAAGAGGACACCATTAAGAGAATGAAAAGGCAACCCACAAAAATCAAGAAAATCTTTGCAAATCATATATATGATATGGGACCTATAAACACAATAATAAAAAGAAAATCTAATTTTAAAAATAAGAATAGAGTTTTTAAAGAGCTCTCACCAAAGATATATGAACGGCCAATAAACACATGAAATGATGCTCAATAACGTTAGACAATGAGATACCACTTCACACCCACTAGGATAGCAATAATCAAAAAGAGGGACAATAGCAAGTGTTGGCATAAACGCTGAGAAATTGTAACCTTCATACATTATTGGTGGGAATGTAAAATGGTGCACTCACTTTGAAAAACAATTTAACAGTTTCTCAAAGTTCAAGTTATTATATGACCAAGCAACTCCACTTTTACGGATATATATACCCAAGAGAAATGAAAATATACATCCATACAAAAACTTATAAACAAATTTCACAGCAGTATTATTCATAATAACCAAGCCAAATGCCCATCAACTGATGAATGGGCAAACAAAATACAGCATATCCATATCACAGATTATTCTGCTTTAAAAGGAATGAAGTACTGATTCATGTACAACATGGATAAACACTGAATGCATTATGCCAAGTGAGGTCAGATACAAAAGTCTATATATTGTATGATTTCATTGATATGAAATGTCCAGAATAGGCAAATCCAGAGAGACAAGAATCAAACTAGTGGTTGCCAGGGGCGGCGGGGACGAGGAGGGTCGACAGTGACTGCATATGAGAGAGAGTCTCTTTGGGATGATGAAAATGTTCTGGAATTGGACAGTGGTGATGGTTGCGTCACTCTGCAAATACACTAACAGCCACTGAATTGTACACTACTGATATGTGAATTACAGCTCATACCTTAAAAGGACTGACCCCACTGTCCTCAACAGATATAAAACATGGTTAGAGGCCTCTGACCACATTTCTAAACACTCGCTACTCTTGAGACCTCAGCCAACCCAATTCTTCTTACTCTTAATAACCTAACATTCTACCTCATCAAGAAAATTAAGCACTCCAAGGCTCTTCCATTACATAATTATTCTCTTCCTCCCAAAATTCAAAAACTTCCCTCTCTATAACGAGGCTCAAACATCTCCTAGACTTTAAAAAAAGAAAAAAAAGAAAAAAAAAAAAAAGACCTGTTCCTAACTACAGCTCTGGATACCACTCTTTACCCTTTTCCTGTTATATGGAACTTCATGAAAGAATATTCACGTATACTCGCTGCCTCCGTATGGGCATGCTCACGTATTTCTCAGCTTACTACCGACACACCAACACTAATTCATTCATTCCGTCAAAATTATTCTTCTGAAAATTACCATTGACTGCCATGATCCCAAATCCACTGAACATAATTCGGTGTTATACATACAATTCCTGTGATATCTGACAGCTGGCCATTCATTTTTTGACACAGTTCCTCCCCTGGGCTTCCATATAATTTTCACCCGCTTATCCTTATATCTCTCTTCTTGGTCTCTGTGACCTCCTCCTTCCAAATTAAGAACACACCTTAATTTGGTGTTTGTTCTAGCTTCTAAATATAGTAATGACTCCCAAATCTACATGTTATCCCCAGTTTCTCAGTTTCAAATCCACATATACGAACTTCTGGATCCACCCGCTTGGCTGCACCTCTTCAGACACCTAAAACTCAACAATTCTGTTGAGTTTCTTCCAGCCCGGCACTATATCTTAGTCACCGTTATAGGTGCGGTTGTGTGGCACATGATAAATAATGACTAAATATTTTGGATGTTCAAGAATAGAACTCGCCATTTCCCACACATCCATCCTAAAACCTGCTTCTCCTATACTTCTGATCTCAGTTAATGACAGCAGCATTCATTCACTTAGTCATCTAAATCAGATGTTTGCAGTCTCCCTATATTTCTTAAATTTCAGTTGCTTTCATGCCACCTTGGCACATTATTGCTGGATAAATAGAGAATGCAAAGCCATAAATGCTCTTTACCCAGCCCATCTCTCAGAAATGTGTTTGCAGCCAGCATAGGTCTTCCTTCAGGACAAAGAACAGGCTTGCTTATCATTTTAAAGCAATGGATTCCCCAAGCTCAGTGTTCCTCAGATGCAACATAAACCCACTGCTTGCGCTACATCCATCTAGACTCCTCCACATCGCCCCTGCAAAATCTGCAGGCAAGAGGAACTGCTCACCCTGCTTGCTGTGCCACGAGTAAGTCCTCTGACCCAGAAGTCCCAGCAGTCTCATGTCTTCTACCAGTATCCATGAAACCGTAGCAAGCTAACTTACTAGCTTGTGGGCAGGGTAAAGACACATAAATTAATTTACCATCCTAAAGCATCACTCTAACAGTGCCACTGTTCTATTCGAAAACCTATAGTCACTGTACTTCTCAATGTTTGAGACCCTTCTTAATCGCGTTGTACCTCAAAATAACTTCATATCCCTCTAATTCTCTATAAATCTCTCTAATTAAAAAAGGCCAATTTCCATCACTCTTCCCATCCCTCACATCCTATACTCTTTCAGCCTGTCCAAGAAAGCACAGAATTTAAGAGCTGGGGCTCTGGAGTTGAACTGCCCAGGTTCTAAGCACCAGTTTCTCCACTTCATACCTATGTGATTTGGGGCAAGTTGCTAAGGTTGTCAAAATTCCCATTTTCTCATCTGTAAAATGGAGCTACAGTAGAAATGCTTCCTAGCACTTGTTGTGAAGATTAACTGAAATAATCTAGTTCAGTGCTCAGCACCATGTCAGCATAAAACCACCTCTCGATAACTGTTAGTTATACAGATACTGTCTACTTCCTGCTGTCTGAATTTTTATGGCTAACCTCCTCTCTTTTCTTGCAAATGTCTTGCTCATTTCTACATCCACATTTTTCTAATGCCAACAACTCCTGTTATGCATCCCCAATGCCGTGCCTTCCTCCCTGACCATTGCCATCATCTCATTCCTCGTCGTTCTGAAGGCCCGCCCCCATTTTTAAGTTCATAATGCATTGTCATCACTGCACTGTGCACATATTCTTAAAATTGACTGACCTGTGCATCTCTTATTACCAACAAGACAGTGAGCACCTTTGCTCAAAGATCATGCCTTATGCTTCTCATATAACCTCTTTGGAAATTATGTAAATTCAGGAATGTAAGGTCCCCTCTTAAAGATCATCATAGTCAATATAGTAGTAAAAACACAGGCTTTAAGTAGATGAAAATAGGTGAAATTCAGGCTCCAAAATACTGGTTTTTGGTAATTCTGGGGGAGTTACTTAACCTCTCTGACAGTCTGTTGAATAGAAATTCTGTATCTTTTTCAAAGTCTTGTTTGAAGAATAAAATAACTAATAAAATGTATCAAACTCCATAGCTCACGAATAGGAATCTCTCTCAAAAAGTGGCTATTATTTTTCTTCAATCAATATGTGTTGAATTGAATGGGTTAATCAATACCATCTTTTAAAGACATGTGTAGCTTCTGAGAGTTAAAGCCCAGTGCCAATTCAGTCATGGATTTGTGTCCCATAGACGGTTAGCTTCGCACACTTCTCCCTAGATTACACTACTCATCTTTGCCAAGTGTTTTTTAAGAACATGCTCTGCTGAACACAAGACCTGATCAGCAAGCATAAAGATCAATAATAAATCCATTTCCATTCAATAAACATCTCAATTCATCTGCTTAATGAATAGTTTTGTCAATGGCTTCTTCCATCTTCAATACTGACGCCTGGGAAAGTGAGACATCGGTCATTGTTTTACGGAGGGGAGGGGGGAAAAGTAAATGTCAATTCAAACAAATTTTTATTTTATTTTATTTTATAAACTTGTGTTTTCTTCTGCAAAAACCTATGGCTCTATGAGTATAAATCCCAATTTCAGTCACCGAGTTGACAGCAGAAACAAAAGAATGTTGTAATAGATGTGTGTCTCATTAACATATCAAGCAGATGCCAGTTAAACAAGTATCTTCTGTTTTAGAAAATATGCCAGAAATTTCCATCCATAGTCATCCTTAACTCCAACATCGGTTCTCCCTGAGGCCAAAGAACCACCATTGGCCTCAGGGTCAAAAACATCTTCCTGTTTTAAAAAGATTCTCCAGTCCTACCCTGCCCTTCATTTCTTAAGGATTACCTGTTTCTCCACTGACAAGGGCCTTCTAAGCTTCCTCCTACTTCCTCCTACTTCCTCCTACTTCCTCATTTTTACCTTGTCTTAAAATTTTTTTTTTCAATTACAGTTGACATACAACATTGTATTAGTTTAGGTGTACAACATAGCAATTAGACATCTATATAACTTACAAAGTTATCTTTATAAGTTCAGCACCATATGTAGTTATTAAAATATTATTGACTATATTCCCTATGCTGTAGTTTACATCCCCGTGACTATTTTTATAACTGCCAATTTGTACTCCTTAATCTCTTCACCTTTTCCACCCAAATCCCCTTTCCATCTGGCAACCATCAGTTTGTTCTCTATAATTTGTTGCTGTTTTGTTTGTTCATTTAGCTTTTTAGATTCCACAAATAAGTGAAATCATGTGGTATTTGTCTTCTTGTCTGACTTATCTGAAAAGGAAACCCTTGTACACTGTTGGTGGGATTGTAAACTGATGCAGCCACTGCGAAAAACAGTATGAAGTTTCCTCAAAAAAATAAAAATAGAACTACTATATAACCCAGCAATTTCACTTCTGGGCATCTATCTGAAGAAATCCAAAACACTAATTCAAAAAGATAGATGCACCCCCACTTCACTGCAGCATTATTTACAATAGCCAAGATATGGAAGCAACTTCAGTTTTACCTTGTCTTTTGATTCACGACTGCTAACTTGGTTTTGACCAGGCCTCCTTATTCTTTCTATTCACAGGGCTTCATTTTCGCCATGCAATCTTAAATGTTGCCCAGCTATGCCCAGAATCAAGTCATCTACTCAGGCTTTCAATCTTGCCCTGAGTGCTGACAATATTTCTCCTTTATGCTGTGTCCAAGACCCACAGGAAGTTCTACAAAGCTGAATTAGAGCACATGGACCAGTCACCCTAAATCTAGATTTCTGGGCCTAGCTAGCATCAGAGCTCACTGCAATTTCATCCTGCCTTTCTAATCTCATCTTCCTTAATCAATCTCACAGAACCTTCTTTTCTGGCAGGCTCAGCTAGTTTCTGCTGCCTGAACTTGCCTAGCTCATTCCCGGCTCAGTGCCTCTGCTCTCGGGCCATACTCCCTCCTCAGCCAACGCTGTCCCCTCCCCTCCTACCTGGTGCCCATTTCCAATTATAAGCGCCCTCTTCCAAGTCCAACTAAAGTTCTCTCTCCCTAGAGAAGCCTTCCCTAATCACCCAGCTTCCAGAGCTCTTTCACTCCTCTGAATTCCTATGTTTCCTTATCACTCCCCTGGCGATCTGCTATAGGTGTTTACCTTTTAATCTTATCTATTCACATGACACTCATTTCCTCATGAGCATGAACCATAAAGCACGCTTGAAAAAGCTGAAAGCTACAATACTAGACAACACAAGAGAAAGTTTTTAGGAAATAAAATTCTCTCGACAAGACCAATCAATCTTTTTTCATGTTTCTTTCTGGCCCTTACCCATTCTTGTTTACATTTTTATGTAGTAATAATCTTAGAGTAGATTCAATGACTAGACTGAAGAGATTCAAAACAGTTACACATCCCGTTTTACATTCTGCTTTTACTTCTAACATAGAAAACAGCCTTCCTTGTTAAATGGTTTTGATTTTCATCATTTTTAATATCTATATAATAGTCTTTCCACTGAGATACTGGACAGCGATTTACTTAAGCACTGACTCTATTAGACATCACATTCTTCTCTTTTTGTGTCTTTCACTGCATCAGGTACTGTAAAATGCAAAGTAGACCCTTTGAGAAATACCTGTTGACAAATAAATTTATCGTCCATGCTTCCTAACACCTGCAATAACCCATTTTACTGCTTTTCTCTCTAGCTAAACTTCTAGTGTAATTTCTGGTTTTACTAACCTTAGGCTAGATAGATAGAGCAAAGGTGTTTTCCCAACACTTTTTATATAGATTTATTGATTTTGGTACTTGATCTTCTACATATTTAAATATAGGAAGCCCCTTGAAGAAGGGCGCTAAGATCCTATAATAACTGATATAAACTAGAGATATCTGGCAGGCACTCAATAAATATTAAATATTTTTTAAACCACCTAAAGTTATAAAAGATCAAATTTCTGAACAGGAGAGTATCGCCGATCTAGCTAATACCATCAATTATGCTTATAAAACTTTTAGCTCATGTAATAATTAGAATGATTAATAATGTATAAATGGGTGTTCTTTATAGTATATTGAAGAACACAACCAGAGTCACCTGGTGAGCTGTACAAGTCTGAAAGATAACATGAAAGACAAACAATATTTGCAAATAGAACTTCAAGAGCTCGTGATCAAACAAGTTTACCCTTTATCTTTAGCTTAAGTTCATATTTCAGATGAACAAAAGCAAAATTAAAACTATGTAAGATTACATATGCATGTGAGCACAAAGTGGAAAGGAAATAAAGAGTATGAATTGTCAAGATGGAAGAATTCAGAGACTTTTCCATTCTTAGTTTTTGTTTGTTTTGTTAGTATGTTAAAATGTATAACAAGAAAAATATTTCTGACAAAAGCATATTCATTAGCCATTACATCTCTTGCTATTATTGCAAGAGATTAGGGCCTAATGCTTAATGTTCAAATGACTAAGTTTCCTAAACCCCCAAAGAATTTAGCAAAAAAGATTGACTCTTACTTCAATGATAAATGTGAAATAATAAACCAACTACCTTAACACTTAAGCACAGTCAGATACTGAATCACATGAAGAACTTAATGGCATACTAGAAGCTTCTTGCAAATTTTAGATTTTCCTCAAAGAGTAGCTAATGTGAGTCCAAATATCAGAGTCTGTACAATAAAACCACATCATCCCAGTAACCCATCCTCGTCTCATCCTTATTTGTGAAGAGTGATTTCTGAAGTTGATTCCAGCACTAATATGCTGCAAGAAACAATTATGACTAAAAGTTTACTATCCAATCATAAACTATAATCTAATACACTAACTTTCCCAAAAATAATAATTGGTCAAAGTGATATTATTTTCAAAATTACTGGAAAGGAATATGTTTTAACCTTTTTAAACAAACTCTAGATAGAAGTTTAAATATTGCTGGCTTTAGATTTTCACCCCATTGTATTCCATAACCTCTAGATTTACATAAATGACTACTTCATGACAAAAATAGAAATAGAACCAATTTTATTATCTGTTGTAATCCCTGAAAAATCTCATGTGCATTCAGGAATTATAAGGCTAGGTAAGAGATGGCATGAAAGGAATGGAGCAATTCACCACAAATAATGCACTTCTATTTATAGGGATAATGAATCTGTGTGTAAACCGTAATTTTAAAATGGGTTCAGCTAAAGAAACAGCTAACATCTATTCCATAGCTAAAATTATTATTCTATGCATCCCTCAAAACGCAGATACTGACAATTATTACAATCTAATTAATGACAATTTATAAAAAGGAGAGTACTTTCCCTCAAAAATTGAAACCCATGGGGGTAGGAGAAGAGGGTAGGGTTCTGAAATAGGTCTTTTGTGGTGGTTGGTTAGCTAGCTGCCTCTTTTTAGCACTGACATTTCCAAGTTAAAAAGAAATTTTAAGAATGTGCTAAAATCATCCTTTCAGAATCAAATCCAAGGTCAGTTGTGTTTCATGTGGCTTGTTTTTTTAGGTGTTTCCTAATCACTGTGATGGTGATTAAGCTTAAGGTGAATATAAATACAGATGTCTGAACACTGAAGAACAGAAGCTTTTGAACACTTTCAAAGTTCCTCTAAGTTCTTTCATTTTGTCAGAGCATGGAACTAGTGAGGCAGACAGAACTAGTTTAACTTCTCAGGAAAAACTCTGTGTCACCTGATAGCCTTAAGCTGACCTAGCAGGGGCAGAAGGAATCATCAACACCAACAGAAGATATAACTCCCAAGAGAACAGATAAACCAACTCCCAAAAGAAGGACAAAACAACGAAGCATGTATCAACTGGTTGATCTGTATATTTCACTATATGTAAAAGCCAGCAAAAAAATGGAAAATTGGAAAACAACTCATAACTTCTACAAAGACTTAAACAATACCTGATTATGGACAAAGAAGTGGCAAAATGACTTGCAACATGACTCTGGTACTTAAAAATGATTTTGATTAGTTAAGTCTTATTACTTGAAAAGTCATCTCCTAGGATTATAACAGTGACTCCCAATAATATAACCTTGTACAGAAAGTGTTTTCAAATATATTATCTCATCTAAAGTAACTTGCTCAGTCAAGCTGCTAGTTAAGCATTAAAGCCGAGACCCAGCCCACCTCTCCTTCGATCTCTACACTCCGTTTGACAGTCGAAAGAGGATTTAAAACGTACCCGGTTTATCTGCTTTCTCTACCCTCCCTGCAGAATAGAGAGAATGTCTGATAGATACAATTTCACAAGAATCTTGGCACTTAAACTATTTATTGTTGAGAGATGACGAATATGACTAAAAACAAAAACAAAACTTTAAGTCAAAAAAGCGAGGTAGGGGGACATCTCTTTCACCCAATTTCAAAGTATTTATAACTTTGTGGACGTCCAGATTAGAGGAATATAAAGTGAAAAAGCAAAGCGAGGAATTTCTGCACTTGAGTACTTTTTCAGGAAGAGCAAACCAAATTCCCTGCCATTTTTCCTGCCGCGGGCCACCAAAGGGCAGAGTGGGGCGACTGGGCCAGAGACTTGGGGCCTCGGGGTCCCTGGCTGTCCCGGCCAGGCCGGAGGGGTAAGGACCCAAGGGGCGGCGGCCGCACTGACAGCTGGAGAGGAGACAGTAGGGACGCTGCGAGGCACGGGCCAAGGGACATGAGCGGCAGAAGGAGGAATCGAGCCTGGGGCGAGGGACAGGGCGCCCCCCAGGAAAGGCAAGGGAAGAGAGAGGGCGAAAGGGCGGCGGGGCGGGCGCTCGGGCGGAAGGGGCAGCGGACCGGGACGTGGGGCCCGCGGCGCCCCGGGACGCGGTGCGGGAGAGGGGAGGGGCGTCCTGCGCAGGCGGGCGGGTGCGGGGGACAAGGTTTCGGGGTGTGCCGGCAGCCCTCCTGCCCGAATACGGACTCCGGGGGCGGGGCGGCGGGGACCCACACGGCGGGCGCCGCGGGGAAAAGGG
>NW_006431918.1:3787944-3793796 GCF_000325575.1 Pteropus alecto | reverse complement strand
CCGAATACGGACTCCGGGGGCGGGGCGGCTGGACCCCACACGGCGGCCGCCGCGAAGGGAAAGGCGCACCAGGCACCTGCCGCCTCCGCCCCGGTGGCCCCGGGTGGGCTCGGCTCTCACCTCTTCGGTTCATGGGCCTGATCCGGACGGCCACTTTCACTTTGGAGTCTCCCATCCTGCCGCCGCCGCCGAGACTCTCGCTCGGCTTCCGTCTGCCGCGGCCACCGGGCAATTCTTCGGCGCTGACCGGGCGGGAGGGGGGCTACGGACGAGCGAGAGGGGCGGGGCCTGGGGCGGGGCCTGTTGAAGGGCGGGGCCTGTGCGCTCCAGCTGCACGACGGGACTTGTAGTCCTGGAACTGGAAGGCGGTCGTGGGCAGGGAGGGGTTTTGGAGGGAGATTTCTGTGAGTGTTGGCTCTCAGGACCTTAGGGCCTTGTAAATGGCCCTCTACCTTTTCACTATTCTTATTTTTATAAGCTATCGATGAGCTGGTGCCTCAGTTGAGAACAAACAATTGAATAATTGGCGTTGGAGCTCTTGCAGCCTCTCAGACTCATTTCTTGCCAATTTAGGGTTTAATCCAGGGCCAAATTATTTTCTCTGCCTACTTTGCCTTCCCTTCTTTTGTTTCCTGAAATCATCCTTCAAGACTAAAGTTAATGTCTCTGGAAGTATTCATAGATCCACAAATTAACTTCGTAACACCTCACCCACTGCCCTTCTGGTCTAGACCTTGGTCTCTGGAACCCATTTGGATTCAAATCCCACCTCAGCGCTTTCCACCTATGTGACTATATATAAATGATTTGACTGCTCTGTGCTTTCATATGTAAAATAAAGACAATAAGAATGACTACTTTATAGGATTGTTGTGAAATTTAAGTTAGTTAATACAAGTACAGCTCTTAAAAACTCCCTGATGTGTAGGAAGTGCTCAGTAAATGTTAGACATTATTTTTGCTCTCTTATAGCGTTTATGCTGCAACTATTTATGTCGCTCTTATCATATATTTTTTAAACCATTCTTACTTGTATGTGTAGCCTAGCCTGTAGTACAGACCTACTAAACATTTATTGCGCAAATGGATCAGTGAAACCACACTAAAATTAGCTCTTTCTTAAGCTGCTAAAGAAAAAAAAAAAACTCACAGGCCCAAAATGGCCTCACTCATGCTAAAAGCCCATGACACCAAACCTATATGTCATACCTGACCTAACTGCAATTTCAACCTCTCCCAGAAACATAATCTTAATCAACCAGTACAGAATTTTCTGGTCAAGCACCTGTAAGGTAATGTGTCCTATAGGCCGTCTCCATCCCCCATAGAAAGAAGAGATAATCTGTATAATAAAAACCCATCCCCGTTTTCACCCCCTCCCCCCCAAAAAAGATGTTCCTGTCCATAGTTAATCTTTTCTTTACCTAATAGATCCCTTCCTCCACCCTTCTTCCTATAAAATCCTCCATTTTGTACAACTCCCCCGAGCGCCCTTCTAGTTGCTAGACGGGATCTCCTCAATTCATGAATCACTTAATAAAGCCCATTAGACCTTCAAAATTACTACATTGAATTTTGTTTTTTTAACAGAGCCCTAGCAGAGACTGCTAACTGGTTGCCTGTGAGTAAGATCTGGCCTGCAAATATGTTCTGTTTGGCCCAACAGTAGTGATCAACGCATGAAAATCAGGAGATTTTTATATGCAATACAGGGCCCACGTGACGTATTGGAAATATGGATTGGAACTGAGGAGCAGTGGTCACCTTTCTAAGACATAGGTCTCTCCAGTTCACCACAGCCCCACTCAGGTCTGCTTTACCACCATACGTCTAGATCCTATGGGTTTATTACACCCGCTTGCTTATTGTTTACATGACAGTACAGAACTCGAACCCATTTTACAGATGAGTAAATACAGAAAGCTGGCAAGACTTGTCTTTGTTACTAAACGTCCTGCTGTTGAAAGAACTTCAACATAAGCCGAGTTGTCAAAAAGGTTAAAAACACCTTTAAGAGCAGTATAATCCTGACACATTCCACGACATGGATGAACCCTGAAGACATTATGCTAAATGAAATAAGCCAGACACATAAAAACAAACGCTGGGTGATTCCACTTACATCAGGTACCTAGAGTAGTGAAATTCAGAGACAGAAACCTGAATGGTGGTTGCCAGGAGCTGTGGGGGAGGGAGAAATGGAGAGTCAGTGTTTAAAGGGTACAGACTTTTGTTTTGTCAAGATAAAAACAACAGTGTGAATGTACTTTATGCCACCGAAATGTACACCTAAAAATGGTTACAAAGGTAAATTCATGCCATGTATATTTTACCACAATTTTCAAAATGTTAAATATAGGATCATGTTGTACATCTGAAACTACTGTTATATGTCAATTCTAGCTCATTAAAAAAAAAAAAGGCTAAAAAATAGAAATGCTACCCCAGAAGGCCCTCTTTAAAAGAAGGGGATTTCTTTCTTAGAGGCACTACTCTGAGGTTTCAGGAGGGCCTTCTCAGCTGGAGAAGCAGTGGGTTCTAGCACAGTAAATCTTATGATTTTCACAGCCCAATAAAGAAATAAAGCAAGGAGACCCAACATAGAATTGCCAGCTGTTTAATCTTACCAAGTAAATTCTTTAAAAACTAATGCAAGCAACAATTGCTATCTACTATTGTCATCATTTTCTTTTTCAAGGAAGTTCACAAAGAATATATTTTTATGTTGAAATTGTTTGCTTGATGATCACAACTGTCTTTTTGTTTTAATTAGCATTGAAAAAACTTTTGTCATAGCTCCTGGACTGATCACCAGAATTGGGTACTCTGGTCTTAACCAAATTGCCTAATAACCATCTCAACACATACAGGTTATAACAAATAAGAGTTTGCAATGTGCCAAGGTTCCTGGGTATTCATTTTTTACTTTATATGTCTCTTTTAAAAGGGAGAGTGAGAAGGAATGTTCTGATAGTAGCTGGAATCTAGCTTTTAAACACAAGCAAGACCAGCAGAAAAGAGAAGTTCCACAGTTTCTATGGGAACATTGTATTCAAATTTAAGTTCAAATTTCAGAGAGGAGAAAGCCCCTAAGGAGTTGAAGGGGAGTGGGGGAGATATAATAGGGAAAAGGTGAGGACTTTCTCTAAAGTTCCAAAACCAGTTAAATAGTCTGGAAACATTGATTGGATGAAAATGATAGTAGCTTCCTAAGAGACTGTAGCGGAAAAACCCCTGTGGGCTATTCTACCTTTTGACTTCTAGTCACAGAAATCTCTTTTGACTTGTGCTGTAAACGTGAGGAGAGATGATTCTGAGAGAATCCTGAGAAAGAAACAAATAAGATGCGAGTTACAACCTGCAGCCAAGGAGCTTGGGGCTTTTGCACCAGGTAACTGGAGAGCTGCCCAGTCACTAAGCTGGGCAGCGGAGGGGGCGGGGGGCGGGGGCTCAGCCTCCAACACAAGGAAGGAAGAGTCTTGGTTTCTCCTTTTTTGAACTATTAAGAGAAAGAAGAGAAAAAGAACTAGTAAGTAAGCCGCTGCCTTGAGCCTTTGTTGGTAAAGCAAGTACTTAAGATATCAACCAATGCTGCATTCAAGATATTGGGGTTGGTCTGCTTAATGCTGAATTTTAGCTGCGTTGATAAGAGATTTCTCCTTGTTCTGTTTTGTTTTGTTGTTTTACTTTGTCCTGTCAGTTGCAAATCCACTTATTCTAAAACTAATTTCTAATTTACTTGTCATGGCTTTGAGCCACCCATTCATCGGTTTCTGACGGTCCCTGTACAGGCTGAGGAAGACATTTCACCCCATTGTCGTAAAATCATGACTTACAGAATAATGATAGCTTAACATATGCTGAACACTCACTGTGTGCTAGACACCGTCCTAAGCATTTTACACGAATTTACTCACTTAATGCTCGCACTCACTCTGTGAGTGATTCCTGTTATTATCCCTGTATTACAGATGGAGAAACTGAGGACCTAGCATCTTACCCAAGGGCCTTGTGTTGCTGTTGTGACCTTTTCTCCCATTCTCCCTTTTATCATGATGGCAAGTATCTATGTGCAGAGTGCTCAGCCCAAAGAAATTCGAAAAGATCTAATTTTCACAATTCTACTTTTCGAAATAGTTTCTAAAACCCTCTTATTTGTAAAAAGTGAGACCTCTTTATTAGCTTCTATTTTCTGCCTTTAGAAGAAGGATGGAGTGAGCTAATCACTTCATTGAAGCCCAGGACCTCTCCAGCGAACATCAGTATTTACCTGCTTTCCGCAGAGTTGGCTTTGGCAGAGCGCTTGGTTTTCCCCAGCTATACCTGTCTCTCCTCCTGTCCCCCCATCTATACTGTGAGCACAAGGAGAGTGTCCTTTTCCAAGTCTCTTTATCTTCAACACCCGTAAGGACGTAGCTGTTACTTAGTAGGCAGGCACTTCATACATTTTTAGGAAAGAAGATATTAATACAGTATCATGATTAACCTCAGACAGATTAAATGATTTGCCTAAAATCGTGTAGCTAGTAAACCACAGGGTTGGAATGCAAACACAAGTGTTTGTGATTCAAAAAATCTGTGCTGTTTCCACACACAGAAAGGCCATGCCTATGTTTCCTCTTACGTATTTTTCATGTTAGCGTTATCTTTCCTACGTTGTGAATTCCTGAAGCCTAGGTCTCAGTAATAGCAGCTCTCCATAGCTATTATTTATCAAGCACTTGTTATGTGCCAGGCATTGTGCCCAGCATCCCATATATGTGATCTCATTTAAATATCACAACAATCCCATGAGGTCGGCGCTGTTGTTATAGTCTTTGACAGATGGGCAACTGAATCTTAATAAGGCAAGTTAACTTTGCACACTGGCCTGAGTAAGAGATTCTTCGTTGCAAATGTGGAGCCTCCTGTGTGCCTTGCCTGAGCTGTCAGATCATTACCATACACGAACTTGCCTCTTCACTTGGTATCTGGTGCTCTGCTGGGTCCCTCAGCCTTTATTGATACTCTTCATCAAGCACCCACTGGGAGGGCCTCGACCTGTGCTCCTTGTTTTAATTATTTTATTATCTTAGTCAACAAATTTCTCTACTATGTGTTTGGCCATATGGCATTAGGTGCTTCGGCTACAAAGATAAAAAAATGTGCTTCGGCTACAAAGATAAAAAAGATGAGCACTAAGAAGTTGGGTTAGATTTCTGGAAATTTTGCAACTTTTCCCTGTTGTTTTGCTGCCTGTCACCAATGTCTGGGAATCCCCTCTAAAAACAACACCCTAGAAAGCAGGAGATTCAGTATGCTTGGCTTGGGAGATCACGAAAAAGGCAAAGCTAAGGATACACAACCCAGTTCCAGAGCTTGGAACAAAGGAGAAATAATAGTTGGAGTGGGAAGCTCAGACATAAGAGAAAGTAGTTGGAAAAGAAGAAGACAAAGGAAAGAAACACTAGTCTGCATCTAAGAGTAGCTGCAGGAGCATAAGTTGCAAAAAAAGCTCATGAAGTCAAAAGCCTTGTCTTTTGTACCTGTTTGTTCCATCCCCATTGCCATCATCCTGTTCTAAGCCTTCCAAAGTCCTTGTTTTCAAAGCCTCTGCGTGGCCCCTCCCCAAAAGATACCTATGGGCAGAAAGTATCCATCCATCCTGCATATGGGACTCACTCTGGAGTCATAGAGTAAGGTTTCTCCTGAAAGAATGAAGCTACAAACTTGTGGGGCTTAGGAGCCTGAATGGAATTGGCCTCGATGTTGAGAAATGTAGATGTTTAGAAGAGTCCTCTTGGATGTTGGAGGTTAAAGATGTTCCCTGAAATGTGCTCGGTGGGGTGGACCCAGGCAAGGCCCTCTTTCCC
>NW_006431918.1:3752004-3787907 GCF_000325575.1 Pteropus alecto | reverse complement strand
AGAGCAAAGTGTACCTCGTAAACACAGTTACTTATATATCTATCAGTTTCCTTTTTGTTCTCTCTTTGCGTTTAGTGACATTTTCTTAAATTTACGTGTCTTCGGCCTGTGCCAAGGGGAAGCAGAGGAAGGGACTTTTGGACAGAGGTCTAAAAGGGAAGAAGTCTACCTCTGAGGCCAGTGTGGTGAAGGCAGTGGGAACTGGGGAAAGACCACAAGAATCAAATCAGAAGTATGAATTTGAGGTTACTGGGTCCTGCTCTGGCAGAGTCCTCTCTTCATAGCAACCTAGCAGCCCTGGGTTTTACTTGATTGTGGAAGGAGGCATTCCCTCCTTCCCCCTCACCCCTTTCCTGCCATCTCTCACATCGCCACATTTTTGCTTTGGTTACTCTCACTCAAGCTGCTACCTTTCTTAGGATGCCCTCTGTCTGCCAATTAAAATCTAACCATTCAGGGCTCGTTGTCTCCAAAAAGTCATCCTTCCCTTCTGGAAACTTCCCTAACATTGTACCATATTAGTATCAGGTTAGAAACCGACTTAAATAATGTATGTAGGTCTTGTCTTCTCCAATCAGACCGAGGACTCAGCAGCAGGATGATGTCTTCTCACCTTTGGGTACGGCTCACAGTGACGAGACCGCAGCTGACGTGATCTATAACGGGTGAGTGAATTGTTCCTGTGTAAAAAGCACGAAGGTGGAAGAGCCACCAGACGAGAGAAGAGCTTTAAGTTAATTATTTTGACTGAAAATCTAGAGCAATCAGAAATTCTGGGAAAAAAATAAGCAGGTAGTGGGGTAGAAGATCTTTAGAACATCAATTTGCCCTCTTTACTGAGGAAATTTCAATCCTTTCGAATCTCTGAAGATCCAGAACTAAAAGCCCTCCCAAAATACACAGATTTCACAGTACACTCCCCCGAAGTGTTCACTATCTGTAGGAACATAAATTCACTTTCCTTTTTGTTGAAAACTGTCTCTAAAGAACATCAATAATGAATCCGATAGGCCTCTTCATCTCCATAAATCATTTAGGGACAGAGGTCAGGAAAGGGTACTCTTTTGGTATTATTCAAGGCAGATTGTACAGTTCAGGCCCCATTAGTGAGCACAAAAGAACATCCATAAAATATTCATAGGCTGTGGTACAAAAGCCTTGACTGCTTGGGAGACCCGTGCCTAAAGAATTAGATTAGTCAGATCTATGGTTGCTTCCCTCCACTTTCTTAAACTCAGAGGTTTCCACAGCTCTTCCCCCAAGCCGATTTATTTAAAGGGATTTTTTGAAACCACAGGAGATGGAGTGGAGTCAGCAGGAGGTAAACTTTTATGCCCAGGGCTCCAAGCCTCAAGAGAAGCAACTTCACTAGGACGGCTATCTGGAGAAGGAGCAAAAACCTCCCATGAGAAATATTGGACAAAGCTACAGTTGGAAAAAAGAGATATCTCCCAGAAATATACCTGGGAAGAGGATCCCTGCTGTGGAAGACACTCTCCTCCCTTTATTCATTCTTGATATTATTTTACCAAATATAATAGCATCTAACCAATATTTGATTGTATATATATATATAATCAATGCAAGGTACTTGCCTGTTAAGGAATAAAAAAAGTGAGTATGGCAGACTACATTTCCAGAAGTTTAGAATTTATTTGAAGATAATTACAGTCACCGCTTGGTACCCGAGGGGCATTGGTTCCCGGATCCCCGACAGACACCCAGATCCAAGGATGCTCAAGCCCCTTCGTTGGCCCTCTGGATCGGGTTCAACCAAATTTTGATCTGAGGTTGGTTGAATGCGCGGATGCAGAATCCGCTGATACAGAGGGCCGACTGTCAGCTGTTACAGTGGGAAAAATATCCATAGAATTCCTCCTTTGATAGTTGGCTGGTAGTTAAGATCTTGTTTTCTCAGGAAGTTGTCACATATTGCAGCTGCACATGGGTGGGGCCTGAGCCTAGCTGCGGAGAGAAAAGGACCATTCTGAGTCACCCCAGATTCAGATCTAGAAGGTGTCATCTAGGCAGGAAGCATGAGGGTGGGGCCCCCCAATCCTGATACTGGAGAGAAGAGCAGAGCAAATAACCCAGGCTACGATGGATGCCACATGTGGTTTTAATCTTCTAGACACTGGACGTGAAACAGTTAAGGAGAAACCCAAGCAAGACAGCTGCGGCCCAGGGACTCTGTGATAGGAAGTTATCTTAGAGTTCATTTTTCTGTGCCACCAAGGGACCCGATCTAGAAGCTTTCCTACCCACTAGAAAGCCAGGAGCTGTAAAACCCTCCCAGTGCCCCCGCATGACTCAGAGGCAGCTGAGCAAGGCCTGGAACAGAATGGGGGCAGCTGCACCAGTCTGGCTTCTCTGAGAGGAAAGCAAACCCTCCTTAGAAATATAGAATGATGTGGCCTTCATCTGCCAATATAAATTTCAGACAATTAAAGGCTTCCACGTAAAAACTTGAAAAACTAGAAGAAAATAAAAGTGAATATTTAGTTCATTCAAGCAAAAAAAGAAGTCATCAGTAACAGCACAAGTACAGAGAAACTTGCTCAAATCAAAGCCTATATGGATGGAGTCAGGACTCAAACTGGGGCCTGTAAGGCCATAGCCTAACCCTGCCCGAATGACTTCTTTAAGGAAAAAATAAAAACAGGTTGCTTAGAAAACAAAAAATTTCTAAAGTAGGCTCCCCAAATCTTACCAAATATGGAAAGAGCTGGCAATAAATTAGGAAGTTTTGGAAATATATGACAGACATAGAGTTATAGTCCTAAAGAAGATTTACAAACCAAAAAGAAAAGGACGGAAAGAAGCCAATAAAATTTTGACAAGTGTAACAAACAGGCTATTCCAAAGGAAGAAATGTGGACAATAAACATGTGAAAAATGTTCAGTTTCCTTAGTATTAAAGAAATGTACATTTAGCAAAGATGTAGCATTTCTCATCCAACAAATTGGTAAACTTTTATTTATTTTTTAACATTATTTTTTATTTTTTATTTTTTCCCCTTCCCGCCTCCCCCTTGGCAAACTTTTAACAAAAAGTTAATACTTCTTTATGGTGACGTAAGGTTGGTAAGGTGACCAACTTTTTAGAATGCCAACCCAGGATGTATCGTACCAGACAAAAAAATTAATAATAATATAACGTATAATAAATAATTACATATATATGTTATTACTTTAACAAAAATATAAAAAATAGATATTAATTTTAAATTACATATTATTCTGTATTATTACTTTTCTGCTACATAAACGCTATTTAAACAAAACCACAACAAGGCTAGTTAACAAAAACAACTAGTAGTAATTAATAATAGGACAAATTGAAAAATAATGTATGAGAAAAATTATAACAGTATTTTAATAATTTTTTTTGGTTCTCTGATATGGCAATTTATTTTAACTCTTTATTGGATAGTTACAGTTTGTAGTTGGGTAATATATCAACTATCTTTTGTTTTATGTTTTCTGTAGTTTCACTAAAATCTTCATTAAAAAATACAAGAATAAAATCTTCGTACAAATCAACAAGACGATTCGAAATTCCATTTTTCATATCAAAGTACCTAAGTAATAGAATATTTTTGTGTCTGTTTTGGGGAGGGATAAACACTTTTTACTCTCTTAGGTTCAGTAGCTGGGGTTTGTGAATTAAGCTGACGAAAGACCAATTAATAGTAGAAAAGGTACAATTTTTATGTAATAGTTGCATGCATAGGAGTTCACAGAAAAGAAGTGAAACTCAAAGAGGCAGTTAGACCCAGAGGTTTTTGTAACCTTTTAACAAAACAAAGGAGGTTTGGGCTTTAAGGGATAACCCAGGAAACATAGGGAGGTGACTAGGACATTCATGAGGGAACTAACGGAAGTAACGGTTATTTTAGTGAGATCTGTTGATGCAATCTTATCTCAGTGTTGGCCTCCTGTCTTGGTGGTAGGATTGCTCTTCTCTTTCTGGTTCAAGGGGCTGGGTGGCGGGGGGTGGGGAAAGCACCTTTTTCAAAGGGAAACTTACGTCCTACTTTCAGGGAGATAGGAGAGGGCAGAGAGGTGACTTCTGTTCAAAATAATAAGCCAGAACGGCATATTTTAGAGTGACAATATTCGGATCCCCTTAATTATGACGATTGTTGCTGCGATCGAACCCGTCACTTGATACACTGTGGAAGGAAAGCATAATGGTTGGTTAAGTTCTGCCAGAATCAGCTCTACATCCTAAGAGGCCAGGACATTTGTTAGCAGCATTCCCTTTTGCTCTCCCACAGGACACTTTAGTTTTAACCTCTGGATCAGGAAATGTGATCGAGGAAAACAATATGAGAATTCATGTTCCATAGCAGAGTATGCTCACATTCAGTCGGTGGCCGTTCTTTTCCACGAAGCGTTGGTGTCTTTTGGAGAAACAAGAAATATTTTGATTGATTCAGAACAACTTGCCCTTCTCATCCCGGCCTTTTGAGATTCAGTCTCCATGTGTTTTTACGTCTTTTTCCCCACCATGCCTGACCCGCTCCTGTGTCATATGCCCTGTTTTGGTTCCTTACTTCCCTAATCTTGTACCTGTGTCTTCCTGTCTGTCATTAAAATGACACCGTAGTTTAGTCTTGTTTTTCAGTGATATCTGGGTCATGCTGGTGTTGGCACTGTAATCTGAACTCTTAGAAAACGTGAGCGCAACTTTCAAGATGTTAAAAATTAAACTAGCACTCAATACAAACAAATTCTCAACACAAACAAAGCACAACAGTTAATCCACAGGCAGAGTCAAAGACAGACTATTATAGCTCACAATTACAAGGCACTTGAGTCACACACTTGTCATATGATCTCTAGGGATGTAACAGTGGAGGATCTGTTATTGGGAACTGAAAACATGAGCATCAGTGACCATGGAAGGTGGGTAATCTGTGTCATATCCATTGGTCACTAAAAGCAGTGTTGGCTGCTATGTTTGGCTGCCAACTGAGTTTTGCACTTTTCCCTTAATTGTTCACACCTATGCTGAAAATAAGGACTACTCGTGTCTGGTAGAGGGGTGTCCTGGAATGAGAAACTTTCAGTGCTAAAACCATAGGGATCAGTGCCTGTGAAAACAGCATTTTGAATATCTCCAGTAGGAAGTATACACATATTGGTGCAGCTTTTCTGGAGAGCAGCTTAGACGTGAATTTGAAGAGTCTTAAACACGTCTTTACCTTTAAACCAGTCATTCCACTTCTAGGGAATTTATCTTAAGAAAATAATTAGAGGAGGTCATAAACATTTATGACTATGGATAGTCAACTGAGTTTTATTCGTAATATTTAAAGACTGAAAACAGTTTAAACTTTTGCCGCTAGGGAAATAGTTAAATAAACTGTGATATATTTTTTACAATGGGATGCAGTCATTGAATGCAATAATTAAAATTCATGTTCTTTGGGAAATACTTAATGGCATGAAAATTACTAACAATGATTGTAAAAAGCAGTTTATAGTATGATCCTATTTTTATCTAAAATATACATTTATACACATACACAAATATGCAGTAAAAGAAAAAGAAAAACTAGAAATGCCCCCAGAATGTTACATTTCAGTGAAAGGATGGCTAATTTTAATGATTTATTATACTTCTCATATTTTCCCAATTTTCCATAATCAACAGATTTTCTTGATTTTTTTTTTGCTTTTGTAACATTTAATTAATTATTTTTTGAATTACATATTTTAAAGGCCAAAAAATAAATAAATAAATAAACAAACTCATTTTTACTATAATGAAATTGGAGAAGTTTCAAGGTATGACCAGCTTTCTTGGAAAAAGTTAAAACGGAATTTTGATAGACATTATCCGATGTACAAGTGAATGATACCAAGTGGTCCCACCCAACAGTCACTTCATTCTGCTACTTGGACTACATTTCAAGCTGGCCTTCGTTTATTTGCTCTTCCCTTCAGACTTGGAGCCATTATTTCATGGACGAGGCAGACAATGGTTGCAATATCTGTCAGGTCCTCTCATGTGGATTTGCCTGATGATTTTTAAAATATAATCAGATAAAATGTTATGATACTGTCCGAAGTTTGAGTAATTGCCAACCATAAATGTGGTTGTCACAATGTCGGGAAATGACTTTTTCATTGCTGACTAGTATGGGACGCTGATGATGAAATACACCGTGACGAAATAGGAGACTCTGCAAAGAAATTTGTCTCAGCTTTCACCAAGATGCAGAGAAGAAATGAATATCAAAACGCTGCTCCGTATTATTTGTAGTTATGACTTATATAATTATGTTTATGTTAACTACAGAGTAAATTTGCATAGCTCTCATTCCATAGCATGCATTCTCTTGTTCTTAATGAATCTTTTGGTTGCCTTTAAAGTCCTGAGTTAAAGAAGCCCTTGAAGCGGCATACTAGATTTATTTATGAACTAAGTGGCCCTCAGCTGACAACGGCAGAGGGATGCGGTTGCTCGAAGTGAGCCTATGTGAGAAGTAGCACCCTCTTCTCCTAAAATGGGACTTCTGGCTTAGTCCTGCATGGCAGTCCATTGCAGGGGCTCTAATTAAAGAGCAAGGTCCTTCCAGATCAGTGATGCGAACGTTATGTGAAGGACCTATGATATGATGAGTTCTTGTCACCTGTAACTTTCTTTCCCCCTCCATAATCCAACATGGCTTAATTTGGTTCTGAAATCTTTCTTACCCTCACTGTAAAAGTGACCCTGATTTCTTATTTGGGCCCCATGTGCCATGTGTGACAAAAGGAAGAAAAGCAAAACCGGAGGAGGGAATAAATAAGAAGTGAAAACCGTAATACTAAGATGGGAAGGACTGTGGATTTGGCACAGTCTGCTGGAATATCCTAGGCATGACTCTCAGATTCCTAAAAACACACGAAAAATGAAAATGGTGTTGGGCTACCCCCCAAAACTGCCCCCTTCCCCTCTCTCTACATTAACTCCCTCCAGACTCTTTTCTTCCTTGTTGTTCAATGTTCAGCTTGTCGCCTAGCTCTCTAGCAGAAAAGTAAGTGGAAACTGGTCACTCAAAAGGCACCAATGGCCTGAACTGGGGGCTGAGATAGGGTTAGAATTACAAGATGAAAGCTAAAAGGTTGTGAAAGCTCAGAAGGCTAGGACCTATCGAGGTAACAATCAGGAGGCAAAGTACTCAGAGCAAAGAAGTAATGCATTCCGGCTCGTCTGGGGCCTGGGAGGAGCCCAGAGAATGAAGTTCCAGCCCCAGCGAAGGGGTGAGTAGGTCACTGCATGTCAGAAACTGGTTCTCCATCCAGGATGTTATCAGTAAGCCATAAACCAGATCGAGAATCCAGGAAGTTATAAGGGTGAGTCAAGGTGTGTTTGTGGCCTGATTTGAAGACAAGGCTTGTTTGCATCAGCAGGTACTTCTTTATAAACCCTTCGGGGCAGGAACTGGTGTGACTTGGACCTATGCCAGGCAAACTGGGAACAGGAACAGCCCACCAAGGAGCAAGCACCTGAGAACTGCATGGTTGCAGGTGAGTCGACATGAAAGTTCTACCAGATGTGACAAAGCAGAGGTGACAAGGATGCCACTCAACACTGGCTGCATATCAGACTCACTAGGGGAGCTTGAAAAAAAAAACATCGCAGAGTCCAGCCACACCCCGGACCAATTAGACTGGAATTTCTGGGGGTTGGGCCTAGGCATTGGTATGCTTCAAAAAGCAAACACTGTAACATGCAGACAGGACTGGGAACCACTGAGTCACAGGTAGGTTCTCAGAACTGTTCCCTAAGGTTAATGCTGACAGATTCATTTTCTTGTGACCAACTAGTATTTACCAAACAAGCTTTACAAAAATAGTGTTTAAATATGTAAAGAATAATAAGCTTGTTTCAAAAATAGAGATAAATCAATACCAACTGAAACTAAGGAGTTAGGGCTTCCTCCAAACTGAGCAAGATCCTGGAGGATTTTCATCGGGGGAGCGAGATGACAAAAGTGACAATCTAAGAAGAGTAATTGGACACCGATGAATAGGGAAGAGCCAGTTTAGTCCACCCAAACGTCTATAATGGTAGCTGGCATTTACTGAGCAAACACTGCAACAGTCTTACTCAATCACGCCAACAATCCTCTGAGGTGGATACTTTGGTTACGTTGTCTCGTAGATGCAGAATCTAAGGGTGACAAAGGTGAAGTGACTCGCCCAAAGTCACAGATGAGTAAAGAGCAGAGTTAAGACATGAATCCAGGGATGCAGACTCCAGAACTCCCTTCAGAACCACCCCGTGTCACCACCTCTCATTTCACAAAGGACGGTGCTCGGGTATTCTTGGGGGACGCCATGATGGAGATCACAGTTCTGGCCTTCAAGACAGGGGCAGAGGCGTCAAGAAATAACCACAATGCTGTGTGATGAGTGTCTCCATGGTATTCTGAGAATACACAGGAGGCACAATTAAGTCTTCCTAGGGGCATGATGCTGGAAGGAAGCAACAGTAGACTTGCCTTTGGTCTTAAAGGACAAAAAGAGAGTGGAGATGGGGAGCCCAGTTAGAAAGGCTTTGCAATAATTAGGTCAGGAGCTGGGATTGTGGCTGTGGGATGGGAAGGGCCAACAGGGAGGGACTGAGATGTTACAGTCTGGTCAGGCTGCTAGAACAAAAATGCCACAGACCGGGGGAAATAAACGACGGCAATTTATTTCTTATAGTTCTGGAGGCTGGGGAGTCTGAGGTCAAGGCACTGGCCGGTTCGGTGTCTGGTGAGGCCCTGCTTTTATAAGTGGCCCTCTTCTCACTGTGTGTCCTCACATAGCAGAGGGTCGAGGGAGCTCTCTGGGGTCTCTTTTATAAGGACACGAATTTCCTTCATGAGGGCTCTACTCTCATGACCTAATCACCTCCCAAAGGCCCTACCTCCAAAAACCATCACGTCGGCGGTGTGTGTGTGTGTGTGTGTGTGTCAGTTTCAACATGAATTCTGGGGGGACACAAACAGTCAACCCATAGAAGTGAGGCAAGGGAGGTGTCTAGGATGCAAGATTTAAGGAGGCACCCAATCTCGGGATCGTCCCTGTGTCTGTGCTACCCTGAGTGTGAGTGTCACCTTAAAGCTTGTGCCTCAGTTTCCCAGCTTGCTGACTCACCCAGGCCTGGCCCTGAGGATGTGCTTGCAGAGAGCAGTGCTAGAAGAAGACTCCCAGGGTTTCAGCCACCTGGACGTGAAGAAACGAAAGGTATTCTGAGAATCTGAGCTTAGGTTATCAGGAGAATAGCATTGCGTAAGAACGTATCACGAGATCATGGCAGGATATCAAAGTGGAAACATGCGACCGGCATTTACACTGCAAGTGGACCTCACAACTCCGATGTTGACTTGGGAGTCATGAGAATGGATGCTTTGCAGCAATAAAATAATCAGAGGTGAGAGCGGAAAGCTGAGGGTCTCCCACAGGTAGGCTAAGGCTCGTTCAAAGAAAAACAGCTTCACATGTGGCTCTCTCAAAAGGTGGGCAGTAATGCTCACAATAAAGTTACTCCATAAAGCTTGACCGTGAGTGCCGAAACTGGGAACACAAATTGTTTTACACCTTTTATACTGTGACTGAGGGTTTCCTATCATTAATAAGCAATTTCTATATAAACAATTTCTCATAATTGCTGCTAAACAGTTTACGATTAGAAACAATTTTTAAAAGTAGTCTCCCCCGATGAAAGCAAGCCGGTGATATAGAACTAGCTTAAAGACGGCAAGTCATCTGATTATCTAAGCTACATGTAGAGTAAATGGGAGATGGAAAGCAAATGTTTATGGAGCCCCAATTACAAGCCGGCGCTATTCTAGACACTTACACGTACGCCATCCTATTTTGCTTAATGATAGACATGAGTATGTTCTTTTCGCATCTTCAGGTCTGTGTATAAGATAAAATGTATCAAGGAGAAACCAGTATCGGCCAAGGCGAGGGCAATCTCAGGCCACCAAGTACCTAAAAGAAGAATTGAGATTTCAACACCTTGCTTTGGCCTTTCGGGAAGTGGACGTCTGCTCTGGGTCTGAGCAGACTCGTCAGATGATAGTGAAGGATCGAACAGGACAATCTAGCATGCGATGCGCGTATGGGAATAAGCGACCTCCTGGAACCCAGAATTACGTCGTTATGCACACTGGCAGCATGGAAACCCCCAGCCCCTTGAAGCTCAGTTGAACGACGGCTGAGGTGGTGGACTCTTGGACAGTCCCACAGAGGGACTCTGACATGATACGGGAATCAGTCAGGAGAATCCCTGCTCTCCCACGGTCTCCTGATATCGTGGGCAGGCAGATGATCTCGAGGGTCAGCTAACTGGTGACGGCTGGCCTGGAAGTCGGAAATGTGAGGACAGGAAGGCAGCCCCTTCCCGTGAGACTTCTCCTCTTTCCTGCTAGGAAGGGTGTCTATGTCTGAACTGACCCCACACATGTCACTTTTCCAAAAGCTGATATTGCTGTTAGGCTCAGAAGTGCAACTTGCTCGTGAGTTGCTCTTAAAAGCTCGAAGTCATTCTAGAACCAAAGAGTCCTGCTGTGGGAAGGGACTATTTTTTTTTCATTTAAAAATATATTTTTTGATATATATGCTGTCCCGAGAGGAAAATCCCACTTAAAAAAATTACATAAACTATTCACATAGGAACCATTGATTCTCCTCATTAAAGCCACATAAAAGCTTAGGCCCACTGGTTCATAGGATAGAGCAGTCTTGATTTGTTTAAAAAAACCCAAAAAACTGGAGAGATCAAATTAAAAAAAACATACGGCTGATTTAAAGCTTTCTCTGACTTCATTTTTGCTTAGGAATTTGATTACTTTGACCCATCTAAGTATAATAATAACAAATAATACAGATTTTTTTTTTTTGCAAACAATTGCAAAATACTGATTTCACAATGTGTAAATGTATTATCAGGTGGTTTACCTGTATTTTATTCACTCAATTCTCATGACGACTCTATGACGGGCACTATTACCTCTACAGTACAGGCTCAGAGGAGACTGAGGCGCAGAGATTAAGTAACTTGCTTCAGTTGATGTGGCTGGTCAATGACAGAGCTGACCCTCCGACCAGGTGGCTGGGTCCAGAGTCAGTGTTTCTTTAACCACGATGTCGTACAACCTTAGAGGCACAATAACTTAGAGTAAAATTCCTAGCCATGAGCATATTACTGTGGGGCCCCTCACGGATCTGCACAAAGAACCCCCCTTCCACCGGCTCCCCCTCCTTTGCTGACGTTTGTGGGAGAGGCTGCACAGGCAAAGCGGAAAGAACATCCTCTGAGAGGAAGATGTGCTCAAACCCCAGAGCCTCCACTAGCCGTGTGCCCTTCGCTAAGATAGTAAACCTGTTTTCCTTACCCATAAAGATGGGCTAATCATAGCTTCTGCATGGGGCTGTTGTGAGAATTAAATAAAGCACGGCCCAGAGTAGATAGAAATGAACCCAATGTGTTCACAGGATGTTGGGTGGGGGCATTCGGCTGAATTGGAGCCACTCGTTTATTTGGATCCAAGTTTGAGACTTTACATTTATTGCAAATTCAACGTCATCTAATTGTATCTAGCCAATTGTTACTGCCTACTTCGGTAGTTCTGAATGGTGATCCAGAGCATTTGATCACCTTCTCTGCTTTGTGATTTTGAAAACATGGTCAGAGCTGGGCGAAAGAGGGGCCTTTACACCCAGCTCTAGAAACCTCCCTCCATCCCCCGTACATCTACGCTGCCCTCATTTCTCTCTCTCTTCTACAAGGAATAAGACCTTGGCCATGTCTTGCTAATAAACCCACAGTATTGAGACAGAGACGGGATGGAGCCCAGGAGGAATATATCTAACCTCCCAGCTGAGTAATCCTGTCAGAAATAGGAAACGAGCTTCTGTAAAATTTGTTTCCTTTTCTTCCTCCTCTGATACTATCGAATTGAGTCTCAGATGAACCTAACAATGAAGTCTTGCTGTGATTGGATCATTCTGCCCATCACTTTCCCACCCATTCCTTGATTTAGTAATTAAAACTAATCTGGGGGCCATTTAGCCTCCTCAGCTGGGACAAACACCCAAGGACCCAATTAACCGCGAGTACCGAGGCAGAGAAAAGGTTGACGCTAAGGCAACACTGCCACCCTGTGGCCAAGAGATATTTTTACAGCTGTTAACACGCCTCAGCAGTGGACCTTCATGGTGGGATACACGAGGAATACGCACAATGTTCCTTTCCAAATCCTCTGAGTTTTGTCAACCGTTAAAGTTTTAACTTAAGAATCCAACATGAATCACATATCTAAATGATGGATGTATAGTACCTTGTTCATTCCCACAGATAATCTTAAGTCATAGACTCTGGAGAATTGATGCTTTTGTCATTAGATGGTTTATTAGTACTTCTTGGTTTTTGTTATGTTATCATCAACCCATTTATACTGTGTTCTAAGCTCTGCAGCGATATTGGAGGAAAAAGTAACATAGAGTATAGGATCCCTAACTTCAAGCAGATTACAATCTGGTCAAGGCGATTAAGTTCATCTTGCCTTGAACTGGCCTGATGTCTCCTCCCCGAAAAATGATGGCACCAAAGTGTGGCTAGATACTGAAATTTAGCCGATGCCGGATACCACCACTCGAACTCCAAAACATTTGTCATTGGCCAAGAACTTGTGCTTAAGAGCTAGCTTAAGCTAGAAGATTTATTTAGCACATATATAGTCCTTCCAAACCCAAGGAGAGGTTAGGAAGCTCTACCCAAGAACATCTGTGCCTATCCTACTCTGAAAGGAAAATAACTATCCTACCCTGAGGAGATAGTTGGACTCCTCTGATTAAAACTGGTATTTCTTAAAACCAAAGCCTCTGAATCCCAAAGGAACTGGGAAGTCGTCTTGGATCTTAGGCTTCCTCCCTCCTTCTCTCCCTTAGTGTCTTTTCTTCCCTTCTCTTTTTTTCTCCCTCCAGCCCTTCCTCCCTCCCTGCCTTCTTTTTTTTTTTTTCTTTTAATTTTCAGCACTTCAAAACTCCAGTTCTGAAAAATATTTTTTGAGTGCTGGAATTTGATAACACTGGCTATCTCAGAGTGATCTGAAATGCGTGACGCCTATGATTTGTGTCTTTTATAAATAAACATGGAGAACCCAAGTTGATTATTTCTTAACAAATTTAGTTTGGCAGACAAAACAGCTTAAGGTGGTTGGTTAGTTAGTCCTTAGAGAAAAAGGGTGGAAATGCTGCTTTAGAAGCAGGTAAGTGCTGACCTCTAGTGGACCTATGTAACATTACAGCCTATAAATGAGGTTAATGGAGAAAAGAGCAGTTAGTTGCTTGATAAGTTGTTATTGAATGTTTTCTGCAAAGTGTGCTCTGTTTTCTTCTTTTGAGGATTCCCCAGGACCCTGAAAATTTCTCCTTTATCTTCTGAATTACTTTCCACATCTGAGGAGCCACAGAATATCTGCAATTCTTTGGTTGATAAGCTATCTAATCCCACCTTCATAACTAGCTTCCTCCCTCTTGCCTACTGTGTAGCCTGATTAAAATTTCCTATTCATAAAGCAACCAGGTAACTCATTTTCCAGGGCTCCTACTAATTCCATTCAGTGTCCATTTCTTGCTGCTGGGGTTGGAGGTGCAGAACAAAGGGAATAAGAGCACGTTGAGCAATCTCTCTTCCTTGGGACCATCAAGGGCCAATCGTCTTCTACTCATGCAGAACATATTCATGACTTCATAACACATACAAGCCATTCATAGAAAACATATTAGTGAACAAAACCCAGGAAGGCATTTTTCCTGCCTTAAACAAGAAGGGAAGTGAGGATGAAGCGAGGGTGGGCAAACAACTCGTTTCCGTCCTGGCCCTACCTCAGTGGCCTCGGGCACTGAGAGAGTCTCAGTCCCTCAGTAACATGAGAGAGTTGGTTATCTATGCTTTAAGAACAAGTTTAGCTCTACTTTCGTATGATTTATATTGTCTGGACTCTTCTTGAAATTTCCATTCACAGGTACCTCCTCTGAGGAGTTAGTTATTTGTTAGTGTGCAACCACACCCAGGAAGACAGTGTGGCCTCAGGTAGCCCTGTCAAATATTAGATTGCTTCATATTTACAGGGTGTATTAGTTCTCTATTGTATAACACATTACCCCAGAGCTTAGTAGCTCAAAACAACAACATTTATTATTTCACAGTTTGCATGGGTCAGGAATCTGGCTGTGACTTAGTTGGGTTTTTTGGTGCAGGGTCTCTTGTGAAGCTGCAATTAAGGTGTCATCTGGGGCTGCAATCTCATCTGCAAGCTTGCCTGAGGGGAGGGTCTGCTGCTCTCACACTCACGTGTGTGGTCGTCAGCAGGCCTCAGTTCCTCATGGCCTTTTGGACTGAGGGCCTCAGTTTATTCACATGGGCTGCTCCATAGGGCAGCTCAGGACATGGTAGTTTGCTTCATCAGAACAAGCCAGTGAGAAGAACCAGAGAGAAAGAGAGAGAGCAAGATAAAGGTTAGGCTCCTTGGCCCATCTCAAGGGAAAGGAATAACATCAAAATGTGGGGAGGGTACCAAGTGTCAGGGAACTTTGAGAGCCATTTCAGAAGCTGCCTATCACACTGTGTGACTTCAGGAAAGCGAATGTCTTTATACCTCAGTTTATTCAGTTGTAAAATGGGGGTATTAATGCCTATCTTTCAGATTTGAGGTAAGAAATAAATGTGGAGTATTGGGCGCCTGGTATTTAGGAGCTCAATGACCATTAGTTTCCTTGTGTTCCCTATAGGACACCTTCTATATAAATAACTGAAAAAATTGAATTACCCAGGCTGTTTCATGTTTTGTCCCCAAAAAGGCTTTGAGCCTCTCTGAGGAATAGTAGTGCATGGAAGATAAAGGAAACACGATGACTTATTTTACTCTTAGATTTAAAAATCAAAATAATAAAATAATCTTTCAGCCACCAATTATATTCAAGAAAGAAATTACCTAGTCTTCGGAGGACTGGTTTCTGTATTTCTCACTGTTGTATTCCTAGCACCACAGCATCTGGTGCACGGCAGACACTTAGTAAATATGTCTTGAATTTTTCCAAGGAAACTGACCTAACATGTTGCTTTGACTTAAACGGACAATAAGCTTCTTGATATCATGGGGAATGTTACTAAAAAGAAAGAATCCAGACGTTGTTGTCGTATCCTTGTTTAAAGCTAAGGATTTATCCACATGGAACATTGTGAGATTTCTGGTACTTTAAGAAGAAAAGATCTCAGGGAAGGATAGTTTGAATGATGACCATAATCTGAAACTCAAATGGCTTACTTACCTTTAGGGTAAGGGTGAACTGACCCTCAAAGGGATTTGTCCTCCAGGTTTACATCATCTGGGTGGTTTAGGAAACCCCAGGCAGTACCTGGACTGGTCAGTGTCTCCACACCAGGCAGGAGCAAATGCAAATTCTCTCTGGAGAGAAGAAACTTCATCTGTGGCCTCAAATACTTCCTATAACCAATTCTGTCTGGTACTGTAGCACACGTAAAGGTAATAAATGCAGAAGGAGAACAGAAGTGTGACTGAGAACCAGAAGAAACAGCAGAGCAAGGCCCACAAAGACACGAGCTGTTGGAATCGTCAGGCACAATTAAACAACTGTGCTTATGATGTTTAAATAGATAAAAGATGAGCTTGCATACATTTACAGGAAACAGAAATAAATAGAAACAACAAAATTAATCAAATAGGAAAAGAACAAAGTAGAGCATCTAGATGTAAAACATACAATAACTGAAATTAAAAGCTCGATGGGTGGGTTTACCATCAAATTAGACATAATTGAAAAGAGAATTAATCATCCTGAAAAGAGGTCTGGAAAATGTTCTAGAAGGTAGTACTGAGAAGCAAAAAGGTAAAGAATATGAAAAAAAGGGTTGAGACAGAGTGACAATGTTTAACATATATTTAATCAAAGTTCTATAAGGAGAAGAGGAAAAATGGGGGAGCAACAGCAATATTTGAAGAGAAAAAGGGTAAGAATTTTCTAGAAATTTCTAGAAATGAGTAGAGACACCAACCCAGAGATGTAAAAACCCAAGAATCCCAATTAAATTTTTAAAAAGACAAGAGTACCAAGACAATTCAATTTTTTAAAATAAAAAGGCCACCTTGAGATTACAGTGAAGTTTAGACCAAAACAAAGAGAAATATCTTAATAGCTACCAGAGGAAACGATATCTTCAAGGGCAGGCAGCAAGACAAATAACAGACTTCCCAATAGCAACAGTGGGAGCCAGAAGACAATGGAATAATAATATTAATTCATTAAGAGAAAAGAATTACCCCCTTCTATATAGTAAAGATATACTTCAAAAATGAGGGTGAAATAGAGATTTTTTCAAACAGAAAAACAAAAAGAGAAAGTTTGTTACTATCATAAAATCATCAAAGCAAATTCCAAAGGACATATTTCAAACAAAAATAATGTGATACCAAATTAAGAAATGAATTTTAAAAAAGTGGTAAATATCCAGATAAAATCCAAATCAACATTGATTAAAGAAAACAATAATAATGTCTTGGGAGGTTTAAAATAAAATTAAAATACGTAACAATAATAGCAAATACATGGGAGAGTGATCAATGGAATTAAAGTATTTTAAAGATTTTTGATTGTCCAGAGAAAGGATAAAGACTAATTAACTTTAGAGTTTGGTAAGCTAATTATACATGATTTAATTTATGAGTACTCATTAAAATAATAGAATCCAAATATGTAACTTATAAATCAATGGAGGAAAAAACAATGTTAAACGTAATAAAGTGAAAAGAGGCAGGGAAAGGGGGCGGAAGTAATAAAAATAGGATCATATGAAAGCATAAAATGAGATGCTAGATTTAAGCCCAAATATATGAGCAATTGCATTAAATATAAGGAGACTATATGTTCCAGTTAAAAAACAAATGGCTTCACTGGAAAGTTTAGCCCAACACTCAAGGAACAAAAAATTATGGTCTTACACAAACTTTTTAGGAAATAGAAAAAGGGGTTCCTTCTCATTCACTTCTGAAGCTGTCATAAACTTCAGAATAAAATCTGACAAGGATAGTATGTGAAAAAAAGTATAGACTAAGCTCCTACAAATGCGAAAATTTTAAACAAAGTATTAGCAAATAGAATCTAACAATACATAAAAGGATAATAATATATTGTCACCAACTTGGTTTATTCTGGAAAACTAGTGTTGGTTTAATATAAGAAAAAGAATTAATGTAAATCACTACATTAACAGATTAAAGGAGAAAAGCTTGTGACCATTTCAAAAGATGGAGAAAAAGCATTTGATTAAATTTAACGTCCATTCATGATAAAAATTCATAGCCAAATAGAAATAGGAGACTTTTTTAACCTTATAAAAGTTATCTACAAAATAAAACACAATTAAATAAAACGAACAAAAAACAAAGCTTTGACAACAACACACAATGAAATTTCAGTGAACAAGCCAAAAATGAAATGAACAATTCCGTTTGCATTAGCATCAAGAATACTTATGAATAAATTAGCAGAAGTAGTGCAAGATGTATAAACTAAAAATTACAAAGCATTATTGAAAGAAATTAAAGAAAATCTAAATAAATGAAAAGACCTATGTTCACGACTGGTAAGACTTAATATTGTTAGGATGGCAATATTCCCCAAATTGGTATGCATATACAATGCAATCACTATCAAAAATCCCAGCTGACTTTGCAGAAATCAGCAAGCTGATCCTAAAACTCATATGAAAATGCAAGGGACTCATGATAGCCAAAACAATCTTGGAAAAGAGGGACAAAATTGGAGGACTTACATTTCCCGATTCCAAACTTACTACAAAGCTACAGCAATCACTGTGATGTTGGTATAAAGAGAGAGACATATAGATCAATGGAATAGAATTGAAAGTCCAGAAATAAGCTCTCACATTTACAATTAACTGATTTTCAATAAGAGTACCAAGACATTTCAATGGGGGGAAAGAATTGTCATTGCAACCAGTGGTGTTAGGACAGCTGGATATCTACATGCAAATTGATATCCACATTGAATAAATTTGGACTCATATCTCACATATACAAAATCTATTTCGTATATACAAACTCATATACAAAAATTAACTCAAAATGGATTTTAAAAACTAAATATAAGAGCTGAAATTTTAAAACTCTTAGAAGAAAATATAGATATAAATTTGCATGGCCTTGGATTAGACAATGATTTCTTAAATGTGACATCAAAAACATAAGCAAGAAAAGAAAATATAGATAAACCAGACAACGAAATTTAAAACTTTTGTTCTCCAAGTCCAAAGGACACCGTGAAGAAAGTGAAAAAACAACCAACAGTGTGTATCGCTGACAATAAACTTATAACACATTTAAAGTGTACATTGTGAGGATTTGATATATGTATACAAAAGTGTTCTAAAATTTATTGTGATGATGGAAGCATAACTCTGTGAATAGACTGAAAATCATTAAATTGTATGCTTTGAAAGGACGAATTGTGTGGTATGTGAATTATATCTCAGAAAAGCTGTTTTAAAAAACCCTCCGACAGTACCAAGTGTTAAGGGGTATACAGAGCAATGGGAACTCCTGGGTGTTGTTGGTGGGAGTGCAAATTCGTATAACCACTTTGGAAAGCTGTTTGGCAATATCTAGTAGTTGAAGGTATGCATCCCTATAACTCAGCAATTTCACCCCTGAGTATACCCTTGGGGAAACTTGTATACATATGCACCAGGACCCATTTACAAGAATAAGCAGGCTTACTCATAATAACTCCAAACTGGAAACCACCCAAACTGTGTAATTAAATGCTGGTATAGTCATGTAATGGAAGACTATTAAGAAAGAAAATGAATGACCCAGCACTATTCACAGCAAACATGGATGAATCCTAAAAACCTAATGTTCAGGGAAAGAAACGAGACACACACAAAATACAGACAGTCCATTTACATAAAGTTCAAAACCAGACCAAACTAAAATTTAGCATTTAGGGGTAGATGATAGAACATAAAGAAATTCAAGAAAGTGATTTTCTCAACAGTCAGGATGGTGTTTACCCTCCCTTTATGGGGAAAGAACAGGTTTGGGGATCCTGGCAATGATCTTTCTTGACCTGGCATGAGTACATAGCTGTTTCTTTTAATGTTATTCATTAAACTGTATATTTATATATTTTCGTCTTTTTCTGCATGTAATACACAATTTACAAAAGTCAAAGAAAAGTTTGAAGAAAGTTTGGAACAAATAAAGAGAACACTGTTAATAATTTAAATCTATTTTTAATTTGCTATTTATAGATTTTTGGAATGAAGAAGGAAGAATTATATGTGCTTACATATAATACAGCCCTCCTGACCCAGAAGTTAATATATTGCTTTATAAACAAAAAAACTCATTACTTGTAGTGCCTGGAGGGGGACCACAGGCTGAGGTTCAGGAAGGGCTTAGATGAATTGATGGAAGAGAGATCTCGAATGGTGATACATAGGATAAATTCCTAACCTTTTGCAGCGGATGTCAAAGAGGGTAATTGGATTCTCTTCAACGTGTTTCTTGTTGCTGCTGTCAGATGGAAAGCTAGACTGAATCAATGGTGGGGCTGACCCAGGAAGGCAAATCTCATCTTTTTCTGTAACTACAAAAGACACAATTCTTCCCCAGAGGATCTCAGTCCATGTCAAGTGCTCAGAATGAAGGTTGCAGCTGATCAACCAGAGTTTGTCATGCAATTTAGGATTAGAGTAGATTCTTGGACTGTTTTTAAAGAATTTACAATCCGACTGGGGAGACAAAACTGACACCCTTGAGTAGAAACTTTAAGTTTTGAATTGTGTGGTTTTAATTATAAATGTATTAGGAGGGGAAATATTTGCAGATGCTAAGCCAGACACATTTACAAATTGGTAAGAAAAATATAACAGCTCAACAGATAAATGGGAAAAGGACCCTGATAGGCAGTTCACAGAAAAAGAAATTTAAGCAGAAGCATATGAAAAGCTGCTCACCTTCACTCATAATTAAAGAACTGTAGATCAAAGCAACAAATTATTCCTTATCACTTATCAGATTGGTAAATATTTACAAGTTTGAAAATAGCCAGTGTTGGTGAGGACATAGAGAAACACATATTGTTTGCTGCTGGTAAGAATAAAGTTTGTATTTACTAAGTCCTATTTAGTATTACAGTGGACACTGGAACAATGTGAGGGTTAGAGGCGCCCTTGCAGTTGAAAATCTGGGTATAACTTTTGACCGCCCCCCAAACTTAAGTCGTCTCTTGATATCTATGGGGAATTGGTTCTAGGACTCCTCACAGATACCAAAATCCTCAGATATTCAAATGCCCTATGTAAAATGGCATAATCAATGCATACAGTTGGCCCTCTGCATTTGTGGATGCCCAACTACAGATGAAAAGCAGTACAGGTATTCACTGAAAAAAATCCATGTGTAAGTGGACCCACGCAGTTGAAACCCATGTTGTTCAAGGATCGACTGTATTAATTATAGAAGTAATATTTACTAATTACTAATTACATCAGTACAATCTTTTTGAAGAACAAGTTGGAAGTATCAACTTAAAAAAAATACACTGGCCCAACAATTTGAGTATTTGAAATTTAGCTCTTGGATATTTTCTTTAAAGTATGGCAATATAGCCATAGGTAAGAAAGTTGTGACGTTAATTGCCTCTGTGGAGAGGGAACTGGGCAGCCGAGGGCTGTGGTGGAAGGTGGAATCGGAATTATGGGAAAGAGGGGAGATCGTTTATACCTTCTTTTACATTTGAGTTTTGAGTCATGTGAATGTGTTAATAGGAAGAGAACTTCAGCATAAGTTCACTGGAACATTATGACAACACAAGACTGAAAATTATCCAAGTGTCTACCAATAGGGGCTGGTTAAGTAAACATACACATGGTGGAATACTACGCAGCTGTTTCAGAGTGAGACAGATTCCATAGAGGATGTCTCCTACAGGCATACAACAAAAGCAAGCCACAGATATGTGTACGGGGTAATTTCATTTTTTATAAGTGAAAAAAATATATGTAGATAATCTTTGGGGACAACTAGGATTGGGAAGAAGATTTATCTTTTATTTTGTAATTTTGATATTGTTTGAATATTTTAAATTTTGCTTTTTTGCATATGATTTTTATTTTAAAACATCTTAGTATGGATCTAAAAGGAGATCATTAATTCAGCAAACATTTACGACTTTTGTTATGTTCCAGATTCTGTGCTAGGCGGAAGGGACGAAGACATGAAGAGATATAACACCTTTGCTAGAAGAACTTAGTCTAATCGTAGCCCACAAAAATATATATAGATAATTATAATACAGTGAAATAAGCCCTTCTGAGAGAAGGAGACTAATGCTCTCTGGAGAGTCAAGGAAGACTTAATATTTTGGAGCATCTGTAAGTGTTTCCTAGACACAGAAGGGATTGTTGTCCTAAGCCAGGCAAGTGATGATTGAGATCCAGCCTGGGGCAAGGGCAATGATGATGGAGAGGAGGTGATGATTGGAAAATTGTTTCAGTAGTAGAATTGACCCAAGTTAGGTGATTCACAGGATGGGGTGGGTCAGGCTAGGGCATGAGGGCGAGGGTTACTCTGTGCAATTGGGTTAAGGGACATCGACTGAATTTGTATTTTCGGAGCAGCAGAAACCACTATGCATACAGACTATACTAAGTGTTGGGTTGCAAGACATATACAACAGGGTCCCTATCCCCAGAAACCGTTACGATTTCATTGATAAGAAAAATAACATTGGCTTCCACTAACTGTTGTTTAAGCTGACAGTTCAGTTCCACGAAAACATGGCCTTTTACTAACACGGCCTCTCCCGGGCAGCACACGTTAACCAATACCGTCAAACACCTTCATGCAGCATTGCCGCTGTGGAGACACACTGACAAAACAGCTGGGGTGAAGACCTAGGGATGAGATGTTATGCCGGAGGTAAGGGGCTCAGCCAAAAGAACACTAAATGGGAAATGAAAGGAAAGGCATTTCTGAGAAAGAAAGGAGTTTCGAGTCTTAAAAAAATATCCAAAATAAAAATAAAGGGAATTGAAAACAAAAGAGTGAGACTCTAGTGGGGGATGTTTATCGGGGTGACTATCTATGTATGGGTGCAGGCGGTCAGTGGGAAATCTCTGTACCTTCTGCTCAATTTTGCCATGAACCTAAAACCGCTGTAAAAAATAAAGTATATGGAAAAAAAAAGGTGAGAAGGGAATGATGGGGCAGGCAGTGACCTTTCCCTCTTCTTAAAATGTCTCTTCAAAGAAAAAAGCATCTATCGATGAGCTTTTTCATTCCTCTGCTTGACATTTGGTGATGGTTTGAGAAATCCTGCCATGATGTATCTGGGGGCTGCAGCCTGAAGCCTGTCTCAGCCCAGATGGCTGGAAGGGGGTGGCTTTCTTTCCTCTTGTCTTCTGTGCCGAAGATGCCTTTCAGATGAAGATCCCTTGGGTTCATAAGAACATGAGAGGAAAAGTAAGCTTTCCTGGACCCAGAAAGGCTACCTTGGGTGGAATGGAAGCTACGGGGCCCAGGTGCAGGGCTTTTCTGGTGACCTGTGCCTCTATGTCACATCTTCAGAGCCCTGTTGATATGGGTCCGTGTAAATATATTAGCATTTCCATCTCAGCAGATGTCCATTCGGCAAGAGCAAGTCCATGTGTCAATGTGTGGACTAACCCACGTAATTCCACCCCCAAAATAGAAAGCAGGCGTTGTGTGAAACCATGCCTGGGAAGCAATGCACCCATTCTGTCTCTTGTTTCTCCCAGGAACACCCACTGACCTACGGGTGATCACTGTTCCACTCGCATGCAGAGCAGCAGCAGGAAGAGAGGAGGATGTCAGAGAGTCAGTTTACAGGTGATCAAGAGTGATAGTGGCCATGTTTTATTTCAAAATCTTCCTAGATTATTGGCCCTTTTTGGCAATATTTGCAAAGTCAGTTTATCTATGAGGATCTACAGTCACACTGCCTGAGGCTTATGAGCTTTTAAGGAGCCTAGAAAAAAATGTTTGAGACCTAGAAAAAAATGTACATCTTCAGAATAAAAAAAGGAAAAATGAAATGAACAAATGTGGAACTAAATATTCACAAAATATAATTTTGTATCAATTTAATACATTTTAAAATTTATTGTTCCTAAAATTTCATTATATTCAAAAACTCCGTAGGTTTGATTTTCTCTCTTCACAAGAATTCTAGTATATGCTTAATGAATGCTGAGAAGCCAGCCAAATTAAATGTGTTCTTCGGAGCTAAATGTTAAAAGAAGCTTACAAAATCCTTTTGATTTTCACAGTAAAACAATGATATTTAATAATGATGTGAATTGGAGGCACATTTTACAATCTTTGGTAAAATTGGGCTATAAGAATAGATAAGGCCTATGAAATCTTAAAATGGCAATACATGCAAACATTTACCTGCAAGGATGTTCATCAAAATGTGGTTTATAACAGCCTAAATTGTCACCACCTGGGGACTGGTTTAAGAACTGATGGTACCACACAATGGATAATAGCTGACCGTTGGAAATGAAGGAGAATATTTAAGATCTAGAAAGATGTCCATAATATATTAAAATTTAAAATAGTTTGTACAATATGAATGTTCTTCCTTGTAAAGGAAAAAAATATTCTTAGAGGAAAGACTGGCAGGATACATACCAACACAGTAATGATTAGCGGTGATATCTGGATGGTCGAATTTAAAGTGAGTTAAATTTTCTTTTCTTCTATGAAAATCTCTGTATTTTCTATTTTGAACATTTATTGTTTCTGGAAAGCAAACAGATAAGATTTATAAAGATGGGAAACCCTCTATATTTGATGAATTTTTCTCCGATAATTAATATATTCTAACCAAAGAAGCCTCTGGTTAGGAATGGATTGAATGGAAACTCCTGATAGTTGCCTCTCTCGTGTCTGAGGGTGAACACCATGGAAACATCATTTAAATGTAGATTTTTGACTGAATAATGGCAACAAACACTCATGTCATGACCAATAATCAGAATAAGCCACTGAAAAAATAAATTGAAAATTTTAGCCCTTCAATGTCTTCTTCTTGTATTTAGGATAAGATCTTAAACCTTCATCTCAGCCAGCTCCTCCTCTCCAGCTCTGCCCATATCTCCAGGGTCATCTTCAGCTTACTCATGTGCTTCTGGGTGTAAATTTGCAGTCGTGAAAAGAAGGCCCCCTAACACACTGGTGAGGAAAACAGTAGGCTACAGAACAGCTTGCATGGCTTATTCCCATTCATGTAGAATTGAATACATATATTTTAGTCTGTATACATGCGTAGAAATTTCTGGAAGGATATACTCAAAATGTTAATGGTGGTTATCCTTGAATGGTGTCATTTCGAGTAATTTAAAAAATAGATGGTTTTAAATTCCTACAGAGATAAAGCGCCATTTTTATGAAACTAATCCATGACTCTTACATTGTTTAATTCAGTCTTGTTTATGCTAACAGCTCTGCTAGGAAAGAGCAAATTAAATAATATATCAAAAGTTAATTTTTGAAGAAAGAAACAGATGGAAATTGTTCTGGGGTAGTAGGATGAAGTGGGGCTGCTGAAATATTTGGTTTCATTCTGTGATCGTGTGTGTTTGGTCTTGAGGGTAAAGTGACCACTGAGAATGCTTTGAGGAGGGCAGAGGTATTTGTTGATTATTGTCCAGGCTAAGGGCTCAGGATGTCAACACTCCTGAGGCCATTGTTCTTCCATTGAAGGGCACAGGGTCATCATCCCTTAGGCAAGAATCATAAATATACCCCGGGGGCCCACCACCTTGGAAGAGGATACTAAATTGCAGGCAAAGTACATAAAAGAAGAAAACCATCTATGAGAGCTGAACGGTCAATATTCAGTTCAGAGGGCTGTGGGAGGTGCTATAGAAAGGTGGTTAATTAGAAGGATCTAGGGTCTGTTCCAAGCCGACCCTAACCACTCAAGAGTGTGGGACCTTCTTAACATTTTGGACGTGGGGATGTACCACTCAGTTCCTGTGTCAATGAAGGACTTGTTGCTCCAGGTGCTAGAAGTGCGGTTAGCAGCTGTCAACCCCTTTGGGGTCTGCCTCAGCTGCAGAGCCACCTTACCCAAAGTCTACCCTTCTGAGGGATCCCATATCCAATACCTGATTGAGAGGGAGTGTAAAGACCTGGCCATCCTGCCTCAATTTGAGACAACTCTGAAGGGCCGTTCTAACTCCAGAGTTTCCCATGGTTTGGCTGAGGCCATTGGTGGCTTGCATCACAGCTCAGCTTTTCCTTCTGCCCACTCCTGTTCCCATCCTTTTCGTTCCAAGGGTGTTTATGCCAAGGACACTCCCTAATAAACATGCTGCATGATAACTCCAGAGTGTGCTTCCGGAAGAGCCCAGCCTGGGACAATTATGTCACTCAATCACGCTGAATCTCCATTTCTTCATCTATAAAAATCAAGATGATAACAATAGTGTCTGTTGCATAGGGTAGAGAAGTGTATGAGATCACATATGGAAAAAAATTAGGAAAGAAATTTTCTACCCTTGACCACCCACCATCATCATTAACAGTTTGTAAGACAGTTTAACCTCAAAGAGAAGGGTCTCAAAGACATGGACATAGGGACATAGGAGGACATACGTTGGTGGAAACAAGAAGGTTTGAGCAAGAGGTGTTACCAAATGAGGGCAGCCTGAAGGAGGTGCATCCTCCTAATTAAAGAGTCAGTCGGTAGACATCTGGTTTACCAAGAAGTCTCTTACAAGCTTAGTTAGCACAAGGCAGTCCCCTAGGGCCTGGCCACTTTTGAGCAAACTGACCTAGCCGAGGTTGTGGCCTGCAATGCTGACAGAAAGAGTTGGAGCTGCAGAATCTTTGAAAAGACTGAAGTGTCCTAGGCAGTTCATCTCCTCGATGTGTCATATCTGACACAGGGAATGGCAGCCCACACTACAGGGCGATGCACAGAGTAGGGCTGAGGATATGTGGGAGGCCAGACCCACACTTTAACAAGGAAGGGAGAGAGAGCGAAATGCATTGTTAGGGGAGCACACACCGTCCCCACTGTCAACGCTGTCTCCTGCTGACCTCCACTCACCTCATACATTTCCTGGGCTTCCAGGTCTGGCTCATAGTCCTCCCCATCCCCCGTGCCTGCTTTCACACTGCGCGTGTGCTGCTCAATTTTGAGCAGCAGAGTGATCGATGACTTTATAGTGACTGGGACTTTGTGTTCCCTGGGTTGTTTTTGTATCTGCTTTGGCTGCATTTTCCTCTAGAAATCTGTGTCCTGGGTATAGATTTGGCTTTGGGAGAGCTGTCCATCTGGATCTGTTTGACTGTAAAATGCTGTCTTGTATTTAAAGCTATCGCTGTCCACGATGAAGAACAGACCTGTGGCTGTGGTTTTCTAGTCCAGAGACTGCACCAGCCTCTGGGGCTTCGATGAATAGAGGAGGCGTGCGGTCTGTAAAGTCATCTGGCATTCTGGGACGACAAATTTGTCCCCTGGCTCTGGCAAGTGAAGCTAGGAGCAGCCTTGGGCTGCCAATCTCTTTACACGGTGCCTATAAATTTCAAAAAAAAAAAAAAATCTTACTTTGAAGATATTATTTAGCTAGCACATAATTTTTCTAACGGTTTATTGACACTTAAAAATAATGTTTGCAATACTTCAAGTTTGGACTAGTGTGCATTGATGGTCTACCATCTGGCGTCATTAAGGAATAAAGTCATTCTCTTTTAAAAAAAAAAAATCCCAAAGATAATCCTATAAATAGAAAAATCACTTTCAGTGTAAATCTTTCTATTATATAATACATACCTTTCCATGTTTTTTTTCCCAAAAAAATTCTATTATCATGGAATACTAATTATCTGCCAGCCCTTTATACACGTTATTGCATTCCACCCTTAATAGCCCTGCAAAATAGGTATTGTCACCATTTAGCCAGTAAGAAAAACATAAGCCCAGAGGACTTACGTAACTTGGCTAAAATCACATTTTGGGTGAGTGCCAGAATGGAAATTTGAATCCTATTTTGTCCAACTCCAAAGCCCATGTTATTGCTACCACACTGTGATAGCTCTCCTACTTTTTACAAATTAGAGGTTATCAAGCATGTTTTTAACTTTTTCTTGATGAATTAGAGACAAAATTATAAACATCAGTGATAATACAGTATTGAAGTACTGATTTAGGTGAGACCCTTGGTTGAAGTAACAGAAATTCAAGGATGCTTGCTTAGCACAGGAAGAAGGATTTATGAGAAGACATGGGGTGCATTGCAAGATGTGAGGGCAGGTCTCAGGAATAAAGTGGAATTCGAGGCTCAAACCCCTTAGACCTTCTCCATCCCTCATCTCTGCTTTACTCTGTGCATCTATTTTTATTTTCTTCTTTCTCTTCCTGCAGACTAGTCTGAAGGTAGGCAGTCCAGGGTTGGTGCCATGGTTCTATGGCATCGTCAGAGGCCTAAAGACCTCAAAGCCTCTTTGTTCATGGAGCTTATAGGCCTCCAGGGAAGATAAACGTTGAAAGTTAATCACACAATCGAAGACTGCTGTTAAGAAGATACAATACAACCCAAGAGAACTGAGTGCTTATGTCTGAAAGATATTATAAGAATAGTCATATAGCTTTATTTATAATACAGGTTTCCCCCGCTATCCGAAAGTAGAGCATTCCTATGAAACCTTTTGTAAGCCCAAATGACATAAAACAAAGAAGCAATTACCATTAATTTATATGGCAAAAGTTTTGAGTGTTCCCAGATCCCCAAAATAACCTACCAAACCATATCAAATAGTACATAAAACTTACATAATACCAACGTGTAGTAAAAACAGGAATGCACAAAATAAGGAAAGTTAAAGCATGGACACTCAGACACAGTTCAAAGTCACGCGGCTTGACGCTGAGATGCTGAGTGTGAATGTGCACGCTGCCTCTGGAAAGCTCGTGCAAAACAAAGGCCAGCGCTGTTTTTGCTTTTTGCCATTTTTTCATAAAAGTGAAAATCCTCATCGGATTTCTTTCTCTTAGTCAAAACAGGTACTAATCTAGGCCAGCGAAGTGGCCTAGCATGATCTTCCAAAAAGCGGAGGATACCTGAAGCTCTAAACTGCAAATAACCAAAATGACCATCAACAGAAGAATAGATAAGTCAATTGTGGTGTATTCATGCAATGAGAGACTACTTAGCAACTGCCACTCCAAAACAAAACAACACCCCGCCCAAAACCCCACTGCTACATGTGATAACACGGATCGATTCCATAGGCACAAGTTGAATGAAAGAAGCCAGACACAGAGTACATACAGCATTTCATGTACATGAAGTTCAAGAAGAAGCAGTGGAAGTCAAAATTAATAACTCCTGGAGTGGGGTTATTAATTCAGAGGAGCCATGCAGAGCCTTCTGGAGTGTGGAAATGGTCTGGATCTTGATCTGAATGCAGGTGTCCACATACGCAAATGCATAAAGACATACACTTATTATAAACTTTCCTTTATTTATATTATACCTCAATTTTTAAAAAGGTAAGTGGGTGTGGTACCTAAAAGGAAATTTTCAATTTTTTCAAAAATAAACCAAATGAATAAGTAAGTAGTCCAGGAAACGTGTAATTGGACTTGCAGTTTTCACCGTCAGCTTGTGACCATGTTGCACAGTGGTTCTCAATCCTGGCTGAGGATGAGCATCGCTTTCCTTTTATTTTAATTTTGTTAATTTTAATTTGATTTTTGAAATAGATAATCTATTTGCCTGGTTTCATGTCCAACAGATTTAAAAAAGCTGTGCAGTGAGAAGTTGCCTTCTGATCCAGATTCCCCACCGCCCCCCTCCCCCACCCCAGAATGCTCTCAGAGGCAACCGCTGACCCTAGAGTCTTACAAATCCTTCCAGGGACATTGGATGCATCTATAAATGAAGATATATATATATATAATCATCCCCTACACAAATGGTAGCATACTGATTTATGCCAACTTCATTCCTGTAACATTATCTTGAAGATTTTTTCTTATCAGTATGTAAACAAACTCCTCGGTTTTTTTCCTTAGTGGTTGCATAATAGTCCCATGTATGGATTTACTATAATTTATTCTGAGGACTTTTAAAAAATACTCACACACTGGGTTTTCCCCAGATTTAATACAGTGAAGATGAGACCTGGGTATCATGATATACAGACACATCTGTTGGTGTAACTTGTTGATGTCTTTCTTCTTTAGCCTAGATAGGAATGATGCTGGTTTCCTACAGCTCAGAAAGGGGGTTCGGGGTTTTAGAAAGTCAAATATATTCCTTCTTTCTGGTGAACAGAAAGCTGTCGTAGATAAGACTTTCATTAGCAAGAGACATAGTGACAGGAAATTGAGAAAAGTTGGCCTGAAGCCCTGGACCTAGGTATAAGAATAGGGAGGGGATTGCAAGGTGCAGGCTGCAAATTTGCAGACTGCAGAGGACTTATTAGATAGTGTGAACACAAACTCCGAGTCATAAGATGGAAGAAGCTCTTTCCAGACTCTCTGAGCTGCAAAACAGCAGCAGATGAGTTTTAGCATTGGTAAGTGAAAGATGGGATGTTGAGAAAAATAAGAATCCAAATTATACATATAACTCCTTGGGCTAAATATAGGTCTATACACAATATTAGACCATTCTCTGAGTTTATCAGCTTCCAGTAGCCAAAAAATTTGACTAAGTGTACGGCCCAGTGAAGGAAGATATTAGAAACATAAGAGAAAATGTTGTACTGTCATATAAAAGTACTGCATTCCTGAGTCCAAAATGCTACCATTATAGGAGACTGGGTAAAGGGTACATGGGATCACTGTATTATTTCTTACCACTGCATGTGAATCTACAATTATCTCAAAATCTAATTTTAAAACATTAAATAAACCTAGAATGTTAGTGCTAGAGAAAAGTAGAACTAGACAAAGCAACACTAACATTGATTTTTATCAAATTCAAAAGGGGACAGCCCTTGACCTTTAGTAGAAATAGATTTAAAACCAGTGTAACTATGTACCTTTTCACACATTGAGTAATGAACTTATGAAATGTATTCGTTAAGAGATGTTAGAAGATGAAGATATAAATACACTTTTAAAAAGCAATAATGGGTCTCTAAGAAGCAAGATTTTTTTGAAGCTTTTCGAAACCTGGAGCTTGACATCACAAAGAACCATATACTTTCACAATAGGGTCACAGTGTGAGGTGTAGGACTTTTAACATTAATTCAACAAACATTTGCTGAGCTCTTATGATGTGTCAGGCACTGTCTCAGGTGTTTTGTGTTTGAAAGGCAAAAGACACAGCCTTATCCTCCAGAAGTTCATTACCTACAGTTCTTCTATAACTTTGTAAGTGTTCCACCGTTCAGGAATTCAATGCTGGTGACATTATTTATGGAACAGAAATGAATGTCGTCCTGACAGATATTATTTTTAATGATATCCTGATTAATAGTCACACTTGAGGCTATTTTAAAAATGGAAGCAGTCACCATGAAGTGTGATAGGAATTACCCCAAAATAGACCATTTTATCCTCTGTGAATAATTTAGACCCTGGCACTCCAAATGCAGTGGAGAGCGTGAGGATTGTGAAAGAGCTGATTGGGAGCTTTTAGAAAGTAGGGCCTGTATCTTATTATCTCTGTATCTCAGGACTAAACAGTGTGGTATGCACCAGGAGCTCAATAAATGCTGAGTTGACAATCTAGAGGCTTTGAAAACTTTTATTTTATATGAGTTTAGGCCAGAAGGAGCTTATGGAGCTCTGCCATTGGTGACTGGAAATTGATTTTGACTAGTGTCAGGAGGATCTGGGATGGAATACAAAACAAAACAAAACAAAACAAAACAAACAAAACAAAACAAAAGCTGGATGGGGATGTAAAAAATCATTGGCACAGGACTGTCTTGCAATTATACCTGTGGAATGAATGCCTTTGGCACTCAGAGGCACTCAGGCCTACAACAGCTCTTTCCTGCAGAGTAGTCACTCTGCTACTATGAACTTGAGTTTCTCTCTTTTAGGTAAAGGAACAGAATCCCACCTACTCATTCCCTTCATACGGGGATGTGGCTCGATTGACCATTTAACTTTCAGGTACGAAAATTTACTGAGCATTGTGAATATTATAAAAGTGATACCATGACAATGGCAAATTATTTACGAATTCTTCTAGGCTGTGAGCTTCCCAGAAGACAATTACTGAAGAGATGTGGGACAGAAAGTGAAAATAGACTTTAGCATCCTTGATCTTCTTGACTGCCTTTAATGGCAGTGTTATCTTTGACCTATAGGAGAAAATAACACATACCTACCAAAATAGCAGAGACTGTGCAGTGATAAGGAAGTTTATCTCTGCGATTTTTTTGGCAGAGGTGGACATTTAGATCGACACAAAACGATTAAAAAACATTATGTGCTTATTCTTTTGTCGAATGTAATGTTTTTTTGTTGTTGTTGTTCTTGCCCAACCGGAGTCAGAGGAGGCCTGGAGCACTGTAGCGTGGTGTCTGCACTGCGCATGTCTCTAACTGTGAGGCGTGTGACTGATCGAGGGCCCCGCTGCTTTGCTCTGAAACCCATAGCCGTATCTGTGCTGAGTCATGCTTACCACTGGGGGCTTCCAGCAGGTGGCGACGTGTGCAACAACCTCCCTCTTTCCCCGCTTCTCTCCTTCACTTAGGGTCAGACTTGCTTCATGGACTGACGTGGCTCTCCAGCCTTTCAACCGTTGGCTCTCCCATGGGCATTACCCCTAATAAAATCCTTGCATGCTTAATCCATTCTTAGTGTTCCACTTCTTAGGGGACCCGGACTAACCCAAGTGGTATTGAGAGTGGTCTGAGAAAATCGGGGGCAAGATGGGGATGTGGGACTGGATCACCCACCACGGATGATCCAGAGGTGGGCCACGGATGGTCTCTGGCACACTGTGGTGGTTTGATTGCTAAAGATTCACAGGTGTTGACCTGGGAAATGTCATGGTGGAGGGGAATGTTATGGCAGGTGTGGTGATGCAGAAATTTGAAAATTATGGAGAGAACAATGCTTACAAAGACAATGGAGTTGACTGGTTACTGCACTGATGCCCAGCAAAAGGATAATGAGGGCTATTAACAAGCAGATAATGACTACGTGCAAGAGCCGGAAGGCCTTGGTGGTAGTTTACAAAGAGGCCCTTACTGCCCTGTCAGGAAAGGCAAAGATACTCCAGCAGCAGGCTAAACACCTCAGCGTGAGTCACAGAGTGGTGGCGATGTTTGAAGGCTCAGCTGAGGAAGGTCAGTTGTGCAAAGAGAGGCACTGGGACAGTCTGTGCTGTGGACTCAGTTGTGTTCATCCCCAAATCCGTATGTTAAAGCTTTAATCTCCAATGTGACTGTATTTGGAGACAGGACTTTTAGGGGGTAATTAAGGTTAAGTGAGATCATATGGGTGGGGCTCTAATCTGATAAGACCATGGTCTTATAAGAAGAGGAAGAGATATCCTCTCTCTCTCTGTCTGTCATGTGAAAACACAGTAAGAAGGCAGCCATCTGCAAGCCAGAAAGAGAGCTCTCACCAGAAACCAAGAAACCAAATTGGCTGGCACCTTGATCTTGGACTTCTCAGCCTCCAGAAATGTGAGAAAATAAAATTCTGTTGTTTAAGCCATGCAGTCTGTGGTATTTTGTTATGGCAGCCCGAGCCAACTAAGATGATTTGGGACCCTGAAACCCTGAAATACAGGACAGGGGCATCTGGATGGGCATTGAGGATGTTAACTCTATAGCCCCCCTGGACCTTCTGGGCTTGTGGAAGTGGTCCAGCCTTCCCTAGTAAGATCCAACACTTCCATTGTGCTTGAAGATGCTGTGAAAACTTCTCCCCTACAAGGCACCAGGTGCTTCCCTCAGGAGCTGACCTCACCTTCTCTCCTCGGTGCCCGGTTGGTAACTAGTTAAATCTCAGCACAGATCTAAATCTGGCTGGAGATGTGCTTAGCCAGATGAGGGAGAAAAGAGACTCTGCATATAAAGAATTGTTAAAAACTCGATAGCATGTACTGGCAGGAGCCAGGGGGACATGTCTGGGATTGGATCAAAGGGGCTAGACTGTGAGGCTGAATAAGTAAGAATGTATTGACTTGGGGCACTTTCATGGAACATGAGATTTAACACCCTATTGAGCACCCCAGGGAATGAGAAAAACTCTTCCACCCACTCCCAAAATATAGTCCAAAGAAATCTGAATTATATCATTACACTGGTGACATCTTGCTGATTGGTCTGGACAAGCATGAGGTGGCTAGTATGCTGGAGGCCTGGGTAAGACATATGAATTTCAGTGGGTGGTAAGAAAGCCCTGTGAAGATTCAGAGATTGGCTACTTTAGTGAAGTTTTTAGGAGTCCAGTGGGCAGCACCTCCCCGCACAACCTCGCCCAGTAATCAAATTGTATATCTTGTATCCCCTACAACAATGAAGCTAGCCCAGCACCGGTTACCCTCTTCAGGTTTCCGAAGAAATGCATTCCACACCTGTGAATATTGCTTTTGCTCATACACTGGGGGATACTGAAGGCAGTCAGATTTGAGTGGGACTCAGAGCAGGAAAGAGAGATTCAGCAAATCCAGATGGTGGTGTAATTGCTGTGTCACTTGGGCCATACAATCTGGCAGATCCTATGAGGCTGGAGGTGTCAGTAGTGGGAAAAGATACGCTGTAGAGCTATGGCAAGCACCAGTGAGAGAATCACAATGCAGTTCCTGAGATTTTGGAGCAGAGCCATGCCTTCAGAAATTGATATACCCTGTGAGAATTAGCTTTTGGCATATTACTGGGCTCTGATGGAGATAGAATTGAGTTCTAGAACTTTAGAACTTGGAAGGTCAGAACTTGACCATGGGGTACCCAATGATTCTACACTTGGAACTGCCTGCTATGAGTAGAGTCCTGTCAAACCTGCAGTCATTAATTGAATAGCTGCAGTCTACCATAAAATAGACATGCTACATCATAGATTGAACCTGAGCTGGACCACAGGGCATGAGTAAGCTGCAAGAGCAGGGAGCAAGACCCTCACTTCACCATCATTTATAGTTGCTCAGTGCCCCTCCTCGTGGTTATACCTATGGCTGTGTACAGACTCCTGTATGACCAGCTGAAAGAGGGGTAAATCCCAAGCCTGATTTACAAATGAATTGGCTGGATATGTGGGAGCAAACTAAAAATGGATTCAAGGGTGGTCCAGAAACTCAGTTTGGAGAAAAAATCTTCCCAGTGGGCAGAGCTGTGAATGGTGTACTTGGTCGTCCACTTCATAGAAGGAAAGATGGCTGCAGGTGAAAATATGTGCAGATCCTGGGCAGCATCTGAGGTCAGAGGCAGAGGCACGTGGATGTACAAATGATAGTGGACGCAAAACATGAAAAATTTTGTAGCACATTTCAATGTCCACCCAGAAGCATCCACCATGGCAGGGGCTCTGAATAATCAATTAGACAAAATAGCTTGGCCAGTGATATCAGCTGTCATTGTCCACCCCAGAACGAGCACAAAGAACACTTGAACAGAATGGACAAAGTGGCAGAGGTAGAGGATATCTTTGGGTCCAACAGCATGGATTTCCACTCAGCAAGGACAATATAGCTACTGGTGCCTCTGAATGTCAGCAACAGAATTGCCCTGATATAGCACTATTCCTCTAAAATACCAGCCTGAAGGGCCAGTGGTTCATCCTCACATGAGTAGGTACTTATTCTGAACATGGATTTGTCTTTCCTGCCCATGGCATCTCATCCAGCATCACTATCTGAGATTATAGAATACCTGATCCACATAGCATTACATAACTAAGGGACACACCTCAAAATAAGGAGTTTCAGAAGCAGGCCCATGACCATAGGAATCACTAGTTGTATCACATACCTCTTTATCTGAAGACAGCTGGCCTCATAGAACTCTGGAGTGGTCTTCTAAAGGAGCAACTGAAGTGCCGTCTCAGAGGAAATACCCTGAAAGATTGGAGTGCCATCCATCAGTGCCCAAAGACCTGTATTTGCACCGTGTCTCTAAAAGGAAGAATATATGAGTCTGGAAACCAAGAGATAGAAGCAGAATTGACCTCCATTTACCACCACTCTTGGTGACCCACTGGGTGGCTTTTGTATCTCCTGTTCCCACAATTCTGTGCTCCTCAGAGTTGTAGGTCTTGGCCCCAAAAGAGGGCAAGCCCTTGCCAGGAGACACAGCAAGAGTCTCATTGAACTACAAGTTAAGGCTGCTGCCAGAACACTTTGGAGTCCTTGTGCACAGGGATCAGCAAGTGAAAAAAGGAATCACCATATGGATAGGAGTCATTGACCTTCAACAGTAGGAGGAGGTAAAAGTATTTTTACACAATGGGGAGAGGGAGGCACATGTGCAGAATCCAGGCAACACACTGGGATGCCTCTTGGCACTCTTTTGTCCCACTGTAACTATAAATAGACATGAGAAGTCACCCCAGACTGAGAAGGCTATGATGATTTAGATCCTTCAGCAATGAGGGTCAGACCACCAGTAAGCAGCCCACATTTGCTAAGTTGAGAACTAAGAATAAGAGGAATTTAGAATGAAGAGTGGAGAAGGGATGAGGAAGTTGTAGCCCCACGTTCAACTACAGTGATAGATACTACGTCTTATCCTTCAGTAAGAGGCCTGGAACCTGGGACCCTGGCCGCTGAGTTCAGAAATCCATTACTGCATTTGCATTGAGGCCACACTTCCCACGGGCTACTCACTGTAAATGACTGTGCACT
>NW_006431918.1:3731336-3751994 GCF_000325575.1 Pteropus alecto | reverse complement strand
GTGTCCTTGGAGACCTCCACTGCTGGCTGACTTTGGTTTGAGGACTCCCCAGGAGCCTTGCAGAATTTTCCTTCCGATGCATATGTAGTTCGGGATGCTTCCACCAATCTCTCTTCCCTTTCTCCGTCCCTCACAGGGGGTCAGACTTGCTTTACTGTCTGATGTGGCTGTTGCAGCTTCTTCTTCTCCCTTTCCTTTTCTTTTTTTTTCTCACACAGGTGCTTTCTCTAATAGAATCCTTACACATTTAATCCCTTCTGAGCATCTGCTCAGTGGTGTGCTGCTAAACTGAACCTCCAAAAGCAAAAGTCCTTGATTAGAACATTGGCTGACTTATTTTATAAATACTACCACCTCCACCAACTTCCACCAATGGTTCTTGCAAAAATTCTTGAATAGCTCTCCTGAGTTGATATAAGCCACTCCAATGCATCACTTCATCTGCCTCTGGGGGCAAAGGGGGTCTGGATCAACACAGGTGAGCTGGATCTGTAGGGAATTGTGATGTGCTTCGCGGTAGATGAGTTAAAATTTGGAGTGGGAAGGATCCGCTCATTATCAGCATTTGACTTTGGTAAGGAGGCTGCTTTGTGCTTGAAAAGCCTTTGGTGTTTTTGACACGTTTTCAAACTAGGATCAAGCTATGAACTTTCAGAAATCTGACATGTGCCCCTCCTCTTTTTTCACAGTATCTCATGGAACTAATGTTCTGTGGAACATACTATGGAAATGCTGGTCGTGCTGGCTTAGAAGATACAATCCTAACTCCTTGGTTTAGCTCTCAAGGCCTCATTGTCTGGGCTTCAATGGTGGTTTAATCTTATTTTCCTTCCTGAAACTTTTGTTCCAGGAAACTTAAATCCCTAACTGTGCCGACCTATGGCTACATCACAGCCATGGACATTTCACCTTCTCCCTCTGTCCTTGATGTCCTTCTTCCTCTTCTTTATATATACAAATTCACCTGCCCTTTCAGGCCCAGCTCAGTGCCACCTCTTCTAGGAAGTCTAATCTGAAACAACAGGAGAGATATATAGATATATATCTATATATCTATATATCTCTCCCTATATATATATCTATATATATATACATATACACACACACATATATACATATATACACATATATATAATATGTATATTTTATATATATGTATATTATAATATGCATAATATGTATATATATATATTTTCCCCCCCTTTAATCCCCCCACTTCTGCCCCTAACCTACAGATGTTGCCATCTCCCCTTAAGAACTGGATCTCTGAAGGTGCGGCATCTCCTCCCACATGCTCGTGGTGCCCACCTGGGGCCTGGCACCCCCGGCGCACTTGGTGGGTCTGGCACACTCGGGGCCTGGCGCACCTGGGGCCTGGTGCACCCGCAATATGGTCTGTGGCTCCACCTTGGGGCGCGAACCTAGGATCTTCTGTGTCTAAAGTAGACGTGCTAACCACTACACTATGGAGCCACCCCCAGGGTATATTTTTTAATTGTGGTAAAATACATATTATATAACATTTGCCCTCTTAGCCGTTTTTAAGTGCACAATTCAGTGGTATTGAATACATTCATATTATTGTGCACCCATCACCACCACTCATTCACAGAACTCTTCATCTTGCGAAACTGAGACTCTATCCCCATCAAACAACAACTCCTCCTGGCCCCAGGCAACCACCATTCTCATTTTTGTCTCTATGAACTTGACTACTCTAAGTCCTCTTATAAACGAGATCATATAGGATTTGTTCTTCCACGACTAGCTTATTTCACTTTGCTTAATGTCCTCAAGGTACATCCACATTGTGTTTTAGAATATTTTTCCTTTTTAAGGCCCAGTAATGTTTCATTGTACGTATATACCACATTTGGTTAATCCATTCATCTGTTGATGGACTCTTGCGTTGCTTTCACTTTTTAGCCATTGGGAATAATGCTGCTATGAAAAATGTATACAAAATATGTTGGAGTCCTTGCTTTCAATTCTTTTGGATTTATACTCAGAAGTAGAATTGCTGGATCGTATGGTAATTCTCTTTGTAACTTTTCGAGGAACTTCCATACTGCTTTCCAAAGTGGCTCTACCATTTTACATTCTTGAAACTACATGACCTTTCTATTCTATGTTAATCACCACTTTTCATTATGTTTCAGCCACTTATACAAGTCTTCTCTTTCCTGAATTATAAGTTCCTAAAAGGTAAGATTTGTGTCTAATTTTTCTTTGTTTCCTCCCTGATGTCTAGGTTAGTGCCTGGATGTGCCCACTGAAGTTTTGCCCCTTAAAGTTGTGCCTCACTGGTTGTTGGAGGACTGGCATCCTACTGATGGTATTCACAGGTGGTCATGCGCACATGCTCACATCATAATCTTTCTACTCTTCATCATGGCAAATGAAGCCTTTATCAAAGGATATCAAGGAAAATCAAGCTGCTTCTTTGCACCAGGAATATTGTCCTGCTGTATGAAAGTGCTCCTAAAATGTTGAGTGGAAATGATGCTTTTCCACAGTGTTAGCTAAGTTGCATCAGAACAAACCCAGATTTATACGGATATGCTATAGACTAGATGTTTGCATCTCCCCCAAATCCATATATTGAAACTTTAGTCCCCAGTGTGATAACATTTGGAGGTGGGGCCTTTGGGAGGTAATTGGATCTGGATGAAGTCTAGGGTGTGGAGCCCTGTGATGGGATTGGTGCCCTAACAAGGGGATGAAGAGACCAGAGCTCTCTGTACTATGTGAAGACACAGAGAGAAGGAAGCCATCTGCAAATCAAGAAGAGGGTCCTCATCAGGAACCAAATTGGCTGGCACCTTGACCTTGAACTTTCCAGCCTCCAGAGGTATGAGAAATAAATGTCTGTTGTTTAAACTACTAAGTCTGGTTTTTGTTATGCAGCCTGATCTACGATAGGATACAAAACTGGGACGCCCTCGGTCGCTTTCGACCTGGTCTCTCCCAAGTCATCAGACTTGCGAGCTGACTCCCTGCTGTCACTCTCAACCTGGAACACAGCTTCTCTGCTGAAGGGCAATGTTGAAAATCTTCCTCTTCCCTACCCGAGAGAAGGAAACGAGGGGAATTGTTTCGCAGCATCTTCAATCCCGACAACTGGAGGAAGAAGACATCCACCTGGCAGGCTGGGCGTTCTGTTTTTTTTCCTTCGCATTCCTCTCTCATAGCTACTGTCCCTCTTTCCTCAGGTTAACATTTAACTTAGAAAAAAAATCACCTACTTAGGTTTTGAGCAAATGTTAATCACCAGCAGCAGTCTCAGTAATCTGCTTTTAACATTTCTCCTGAGGTGGGCAAGGCTAATTTAGCTTGTCAGTGGAAGTTTGGTCTGCTATTAACCTCTTCACCTCTTTGTCTTTCCCGAGACTAGTTGCTTTTGCAGGGTTTAATTGGATTAGGGTTAGGGTCTCAGAGACTTTCAAATCTGGAACCTTTATTAGATGAGACAACGGAAAACAGGGGATGTGAGAGGGGGCAGTAATTCAATGCCTGGCTCACAGGAGAGAATTAAACCCAGAATTAGTGAGACTTGGGAGCAGGGCCTTTCCACAGGGATTTCCTTTAGCTCCTAAATTGTTCTCTTTCCAAAAACCCCTGGGAGAGGAGATCATAGGCATTTCTGCTGCTTTCTCTCCTTTTTTCTTTTTTAGGGAGACAAGAAATATTGGTAGCTTGCTGTGGAGAGAGACAGCGCAGTAAGACAGAAGCAATGTGGTGTTATGAAAAGCACCAAATGTTATACAGTTAGTAAAAAAAAAAAAAAAAAGTAACAATTTGTGGTCTCCACAGCCAGCTTCTGTCATAAACTAAACCCGGGTGCAGAAGAATGCACCAGGGTTAGGAGAAATGGTCAGCATTTCAAACCATGGGACTCCAATGGACATAATGGACTCCAGTATCGAGGTCTTCTGAGGAGGGAGGATGTGAGGAAGAAGCCAATCTGGTTGATTAGATTAGATTAGGAGGATGTGAGGAAGAAGCCAATCTGGTTGATTAGAGATTTAGAAATAAGATATTGTACCAGGACCACCATCACATCCAGGGGCACCATTCGTAGGACATTGGTATTGTTATGGATACTTGTGGTATTACTGGGCTAGTACCTTTCTCTGGGTGGCTGCCCCTCCCTCCCAACCAGTTACCATGGAGGTTCCATGCATACACCTAACTCACGTTTGACCAATCAGTCAAGTCGATTGACCCAGGGTGGGGACCTGACCTCAGATGGGCTATATAATGTAAAGCCTTGGAAATCTCAATGGCCATGTTATTACCTGGGAAGCTGAGGCCAGTCTGCAGAAAGAGAGAATTAAATATGTGCAGAGAGGAGCAGAGACCAGAGACTCAAAGATGTTTGAGTCCCTGTTTCTAGCTGTTCTTGAGTTACAACAAGACTCTTGTACACGGTTCCATGAGACAATTAATTCCCCTTCGTGTGTAAGCTGGTTCATATTGGGTTTCTGTCATTTGAAATCATCAGAGTTCTGAATATTATGCTAGAGGGCAGGCAGGGCCAGAGATGTGAACATACTGTTTTAAGTCCTTCATCAGATTTGGAGTAGGACCCCTCCAGAGGTCAAGCCTAACTCTCAGAAATTGGAGTCAAATGAGATGTTGGAAGGTTTTCAGAGACCCACCCAAGGAGGTTTGAGGATTTGATCACAAACAGCCAGGAACCACATGATAATCAGTGGGCATGCAGGTGACCAGGGTATCTACCAGATACTAGACTTAGGATGGTAAGATTTATTCGGTGGGTAAGAGACTGCTGACTCTACTCCATTTGTCAGAACTGCCTCAGACTTGCCAAGGTAATGATTGTCAACAACAACAACAACAACAACAAACAACCTAATTAAGAAATGGGCAAAGTACTTGAATAGACATTTCTCCAAAAAAGATACATGAATGGCCAGCAAGCACATGAAAAAATGCTCAACATTTCCTAATCTTTAAGGAAATGCAAATCAAAACCGCAATGAGATATTACCCCATGTCCATTAGAATTGCTGGTATAAATAAAAAGTTATAATAGAAAATAACAAGTGTTGGCGAGGTTGTGAAGAAATTGGAACCTTTGGCAAGAATGTAAAATGGTGCAGGGGCTATGGAGGAGTATGGTGGTTCCTCAAAAAATTAAAAATACAATTACTATGTGCTATGGAGTGAACTGTGTCTCCCCTACTCCGACTTCATATGTAGAAGCCTTAATCCCCAATGTGATAGTATTTGGAGATGGCAAATGGTATTTGGCAGGTAATGAGGCTTAGATGAGGGTGGGGCTGTCATGAGTGCCCTTATAAGGAAAGGCTATAGCCTCCTTTCATTCTCTCTCTCTCTCTTTCTCTCTTCCTCCCTCTCCCACCCCTCTACCCCTTTGCCATGTGGGGACATAGCAAGAAGGCAGCCATCTGCAAGCCAAGAAGAGAGCTCTCACCAGAACCCGACCAGTCTGGCATCCTGATCTTGGACTTCCAGCCTCCAGAACTGTGAAAAAATAAATTTCTGTTGTTTAAGCCAGCCAGTCTGTGGTATTTTATTATGGCAGCCTGAGCTGACTAAGACACTATATGATCCAGCAATTCCCACATGCAATCTGGCCCCAAACTTTCTTTCTGATATACTGTCATTATACCTAGGCTTAGTCCCGCCAACCTTCCTTAGCCCTGGGACAGTGCTCATGCTAATCTTACCATTTAGGAAGTTCCTCCAACCCCCATATCCCATCTGCCTCTTGAAGCTTCTCTAACCCTCTCATTGGAAAACGCATCTCTTTCATTTGACCTCTCCTAGCATTTTGGCTATCTCTCTTATACGACACCAATTACATTAGGCTTTGTCATAATTATATATATGTCTTACTTTTTCTACTGAACTGTAGGATTATTGTGGGCAGAGATGGAATGAGTCTTATTTCCAGAAATCCCTCCTAGCTGTCATCAGTGTTTGACACACAGCAAGCTTTCAATAAAAATTGCTGAAAAAATGAATATAGGAAAACTGAGAAGATTTGTAATCAACAGTATGAGAAATTAGTACAGAATTAAATTTAGGAACATGTCCACAATCATGTCTACATTTTTCCATCTACAATTTGGTCTGTGAATAGGAACAAATGTCAGTCACTGGCAAGATTTCATTCTTTTTTTTTATGGATGAGTAGTATTCCATTGTATGTATGTACCACTTCATTATCTATTCATCTATTGAGGGACACTTAGGTTGCTTGCATATCTTGTTTATTGTAAATAATGCTGAAATAAAAATATGGATGAACAAAGACATATAGTCTTTTTGAATTAGTGCTTTGGATCTCTTCAGAGAAATACCCAGAAGTGGAATTACTGGGTCTTTCTTTGTCTCTTGTTATAGCGTTTGTTTTAAAGTCTATTTCTTCTGGTATAAGTATTGCTACCACAGCTTTTTCTTCCATTTCCATTTTTATAAAATATATTTTTCCATCCCTTTACTGTCAGTCTGTGTGTGTCTTTGATCTGTAGTGAGTCTCTGGTAAGCAGCATATATAAGGGTCTTGTTTTCTTATCAATTCAGCCACCCTTGTCATTTAATTGAAGCATTTGATCCATTTACCTTTGATGTAATTGTTGATAGATACGTAGTTATTGCCATTTTATTATTCGTAATTTTGACCTTTCTTTTTTTTCTCCTTTCTTCTTAAAGAAGTCCCTCCAACATTTCCTATAATATTGGCTAGGTGGTGATGAATTCTTTTAGCTTTCTGGGAAGGTTTTTATCTAACCCTCGATTCTAAATGATAGTTTTGCTGGGTAGAGTCATCTTGGTTGTAGGTCCCTGCTTTTCATCACTTTGAATATTTTGTGCCAATCCCTTCTAGCATACAAAATTTCTGTTGAGAAATCTTCTGATAGTCTTATGGGAACTCCCTTGTAAGTAACTAATTTCTTTTCTCTTGCTGCTTTTAAAATTCTCTCTTTGTCTTTAAACTTTGGCATTTTAATTATCATGTGTCTTTGTGTGGGCCTTTTAGAGTGCCTCTTGTTTGGGACTTTCTGTGCTTCCTGGGTTTATATGTCTATTTCCTTCACCAGGTTAGAAAAGTTTTTGTCATTATTTTTTGAAATAAGTTTTCAATTTTCGCTCTCTCTCTCTTCCTGGTACCCATATGACATGAATGTTGATAAATTTGATGTTGTCCCAGAGGCCCCTTAAACTATCCTCATTTTTGTGGATTCTTTTTTCTTGTTACTGTTCTGATTGGGTGTTTTCTGTTACCTTATCTTCCAAATTGCCGATTTGATCCTCTGCTTCATCTATTCTATTGCTGATTCCCTCTAATGTATTCTTTATTTCAGTTATTGTATTCTTCATTTCTGATGGGTTCTTTTTCATGTTTTCTATATCCATATCCATTTTTACATTTCCTATCTCTGTTGAAGTTCTCACTGAGATCATTGAGCATCCTGATAACCAGTGTTTTCAACTCTGCATCTGGTAAATTGCTTGTCTCCATTTTGCTCAGTTCTTTTTCTGGAGTTTTGTTCTATTTCATTTGAGACATGTTTCTTCGTCTTCTCATTTTGGCTGCCTCTTTGTGTTTGTTTCTATGTATTAGGTAGAGTTGTTATGTCTCCTGGGCTTAGTAGAGTGACCTTATATAGCAGGTGTCCTGTGGGGCCCACTGGCACAGTCTCCCTGGTCACCTGAGCCAAGTTCTCCAAGTGTGTCCTTCATGTGGGTTGTGCGTATCCTCCTCTTATAGTTGAACCTTGGTTGTTTGCATGTCAATGAGAAGAACTGACCCTCAGGCTGACTGACTGTGAGGACTGGTCAGTGACTACAGTGGAAGAGCTGATGTGCAGGGGCTGACCCTACTCAGTGGGATTTGCTTTAGCAGGGCTCTGGTGCCTGCTTAGTCTGCCCTTTGGTTGTAGCTTTTGTGGAGGTCATTGGGTGATGCTTTGGTGTGGTCTGAAGCTGGCCGCCAGGTATGTTTGTTCTGGGGCCTCTTGGGAGGGGCAATGTTGCAGGCCAGGGTCAGCAGCTGCCTGTGTTCTCCCCAGGGCCAACATGATATGAACTACAAAGTGATCTGCAGATAGTTGTCATTTGTGCCGGGATTGGAAGTGCCTGGGAGAGGCTAAGCTGTAAACTGAGGCCACTGCCACTTGTGTCGACTTGATACTGCTTAGTAAGAGTTATGGGTACGCCAAGGCCAGATGCTGCTTGTTTGGTGTTTGTGACCCTTTGAGAGATTTTAAGGAAGTCTGCAGCATGAGTCATGATAGGCCATTTGTATGGAAAAGCTACTGAAAGTGCTTGCAAGTGGGGTGGGGTGGGGTCTCAGGGAATCGCCAGTTGGGGTATTGTGTTAGCCAGGTTGATAGAGACTAAGATAAGTCTGCCACCTTTGTCTGAAGGCTGGGAGTGCCTGAGGGCTCGACAAAGAAACAATGGCTTTTGTCAGGCAGAAAGCTGCCCCACCAGCCCTTGCCCTGAAGCCAGACAATGCGGTTCATCCCCCTATATCTCTGGCACCTTTCACATTGCTGCCCCAGCTCTGGAGCTCAGAGTGAATGAGTCCCTCAGCGAGTAAGTCCATTTGTGGGCCCTTTAAGAGGAACACCTGGGACTTCAGATGCCCTCCATCTCACTCAGTCACAATCTCCACTGGTTTTCACAGCCAGAAGTTTGGGGACCTCTTCCACCTGGCACTGAAGCCCAGGGTTGGGAAGCCTGAGGTGGAGTTAGGACCCCTCTCTCCTCAGATGGGATATCTGCAGCTGAGTTATCCCTCCCAGCGTGGGTGTGGGATCAGCTTGTTTTGTCTCTGCCTCTTCTATCAGTCTTATCATGGCTTCTTCTGTATATCCTGAGTTGTAAAATTTCTGTTCCGCTAGACTTCAGGTGATTCTCAATGTTGACTGTTTTGTAGTTTAGTTGAAATTTTGATGTGGTCATGGGAAGAGGCCAGCACAGCATTTATCTACTCCACCATCTTGACAGGAGCTCTAGCATCTCCTTTTTACAGATAATGTTCAGAGAGGTTTAGTAACTTACTCAAAGTCACATAGCTTAGTGGTAGAGCCAAATCAAACAGAAATATTCTGATGCCAGAGCTTGCAGTCATGCACACTGTGCTATGCTCTCTCTAATCCCGGGCATACAGGCCTCCTGCCTGAGTGCCAGAATCACAAAGGGCTACATAGGTAGACTTTCTGGTAATACATTTGGAAGATGCTATACATACAGCATCAGTATATGAACAAAGTTGAAAGTAGATATTACTCATGTAATTTCAAATTCTTAACTATAAGCATGTAGCCTAGCATTGCCATTTTTTAATTTTTTAATATCCTGGAAGCCTCAGAATATGGAAGAGACTGAGTCCCTCTAGACTTCTGAGAGGCCCTGGGATCACACTAAGTAATTTTTCTAGCTGCCCAAAATGCTGTCTTGAATAGTTTTTAGTCAATAGTATGAGTGATTCAGGAATTGAGTAAGACAGGTTTAATGCAAGAGGGGTGCAGTATGATTAGCATATCACGTTCTTAACCTCTCACGCAATGCTGCTGCTATTGATTAATTGTACACATGAATGCAAGACACTGAGGTAGAAGGGGAAGGATGGAGGGAGGGGAGAGACATTTGACATTTTCTAGGTTCAAGTTTTCTAAGAAGCTGGTGGGGAGCCAGGTAGGTGGTTACTGCACGTGTTGACCTCACAATGACTAATAAGTACAACCCTTCTGCTTTGGACCCTACAAAAACTTGCTCTGGGTCCTGGCTTTGCCATTGTTCACAACACAGATGCAACGTGGGAATGAGACACAGTCAGGGTGTGAAGGAGATGAGGGAGCTCTGTTTAAACAGGGGAAAGGCTAATTAGGGAGAGGAGAGTGAACAAAACCAACCTTGGAACATGCCAAAGTCAGGCCCTGACCAGTTCCCAGTCTGCATGAAACTAATTTGAGTGTCCTTTGGTTACTGGTCTGAAGTGAGCTCAGTGTCACATAGTCCAGTATTTAATTTAATAATAAATTGTGATTCATGGAATAATTAAATCAGAATTCACAATTATGCGAAGTGACGTGAAAGGGCTGGCTTTAAATATGGTGGCCTTTGACCTAGACCGAAATGCAAGAATGACATGCAAAAATCGCAGGTGTCTCTATTAAAGGCTCAGGGTGCTTCTTGCTGCCTTCAAGTGGGAGGAGTAGAATGTCAGAGCTTGGGGAGGAAACCAGTAAAGACTCATCTGAGGTTTCTGAACAGTGTTTTCTCATTAACTATGTCAGAATATGTGTTTGAAGCATTGGTGTGTCTGAGATGCAGGGGTAATGATGCTATCCTCCCCTAAAATTGGGGAAGTCGATGCTATTCTGCGCTCCCAGTTTTTGATGTCTTCACTAAGAAAGTCCTACAGTTAGATTTCGCTTGTTATGTAAGTGCCTCTTCTAAAATGTAAATATCTCTGGGAAAGTTAAGAGACTCAGCAGTTCAGATGTTAGTGTGAAATGGTTTAACCTCACTGCTTTTTTTCCTAATACCTCTTGACCGCTGAGAATAGATATTTTTCAAGGGGCTGGGAGGAGGTGAGTAGAAAGAAATAGAAATTATTTATTTATTTATTTAGGGCATACCCCACTGGAGAAGACCTTGGGTGAGATGTGAATTGGGGTGGTGAAGAGAGAGCTTTGAGCATAAGTGTCATTCGAAAGTAAAAGGAGTGTTCTACAAGGAAGAAAGAAGGGTTCTGAAGAAGGGTTTTTTACTCTTTAAATTTGTCTAGGATTGGGCACGTATGTTGAACTATTTGAAAATCAAAGTCCACATATTTGGATGAGTTAAGCAGGGCTGAGTTTGGGGGAGGGACCAGAAACATTTTTGAGCCCCTTCCTTTCCTGTGAGGCTACTCTATCTTCTTCCCAAGAGGTTTTAATACATAATTGTAGCTTTTCTGCAGGAAAAGCAGAAGGACAGCTGCTGTTAATTTAATTACATCCAATTTGGGTGGTATTTATTGAGCCTTATGTGTAAGGCACCTTCTCAACAATGTCCCAGCCTTATACAACAGTCGCCCCCACTTCCCCCTACGAACAACCTGACCATAGGATTCTCGGGTCGGGTCGTGATGAAAGCTTCTGGCCTCCTCTGGTTCATCAGAAAGGGCTGGGGCTCCAGGTGGCAACAGGAGGCCTCAGCCAAAGCCAGCTGCTCTGACATTTTATTTTCTCTCCATTGCATTCTGATGCTGACACTATGCAGGTTGCTATAAAACTGCTAGAGATAAATGTAAGAGCACATTAGGGCATTTAAAGCATTATTTCAAAATGAGGAAAGAAGAGAAAACAGACAAAGAAGGATCTTCCTGCTGTCTTTATGATTTTCACTTTTGTTTTCCTGTTTCCTGAGCACCAGGAACCGGAAGCTTGCTTCTGCGTATCAACGCATTCAGGGCACATGAAGAAAATGAGGCAAAAAACCACTTTTTAAAGAATAAGGCTCTTGCCCCCAGTTGCGTCAGCTCCACGTGGTAAGGAAGTAAAGCAGGATGGGTTTCCAGGGCATCTGTGGGAAGAGACAAAAACTCTCTCCTCATCTCCGAAAATGGTGCCTTTCCCAAATTACTGTTTCAAGTTTCCCTCCTCGAAATGTGAAATGACATCATCTGAGCACTCTGTTGGAACCGATGGTGTTATATATATGTGGTAGCTTTCAGCCAGGATATGGCCAGGCTCCTGGGGAGGTAAACAGGAGAATGGGGAGGGGAGAAAACTCGGTGCTTACCTCTGATTGAGAAATGGTACTCCAAAAATGGCCCCAGAAAAAGAAAGCCCAGAGGGGGTGAAGAGAGGGCGGAAACACTTACATTTTCCTTTTTAAAAAGTGAGAATTATTTACTTCAACTGCAAAGAAGAAATCACCCTCAAAAAGAGGAAAAAAAACCTGAAAGTACTCCCAACCCCCCACCTGGGCTAAGTGCTGGACAAACAAAATGACTGATATGCCCAGTAAATCATCTTATGGTGGGGGAAGGGTTCAAATAGAGTGGAAGGAAAAAAGCAGAAGCCAGGCACAGTGTTAGCTGATTCCAGCAGAGGCAGTAAGCAGCAAGGGGCCTGGGCTATGGGATCTATAATTGGCTAACGAATAACAAAGCCCAAAATTGCATATTAACAGCAATTAGTTTCTGTAGAGGCACAAGGGAATAGAGCTGCAGAAAACCCCATTGGGCCTTAAGCTGGAGCAACCTAAAATTGAACCAGTGTGTCAATTAAATGGGAATAAATATTTTCACATCAATCTGAGTAAATGTGAGAGGGGGCTGAGGCAGACGCCCGTGAAGCTCAGATGCACCCTCCTGTCTATCAGAAGCTTTTGGTGGCATGACCTTTGTCAGACACCTTTTGGTTCTGACCTTTGGCCTCTGGAGGCCAACAAGCCCCCATTTCTGGGGCACATGACCTTGAGACCAGGGCTCTGAAGGTTATTTCAGGGCACTGGCCTGTTAATCCAAACGAGCCTTATATCACTAACTCTGCACCCTGGTGGGCCCAGCAGATGAGAAGAAGAAAGGAATTTAATTCTTTTTAAAACAGAGACTGTGTCCAGTCCAGGGCAATGGCCATACCCCTTTCTGCCTGACACAGGGATTGGGGTTGGGAGGTTCACAAACATGGAATGAGCATGTTTGCTCCTCTCTTTCAAAGGACCTCCAGGCAGCTCCATCCCCTCTGGTATAGGATCTGGGACCAGCTCTGACTAAGGCTGAAGAAAAAAAGGTGTCATTTCCCTGGGGGTTGTTTTTTTGGGCTCCTTTAGAGAGTTTTGTGAGGGTGGGGAAAGAAGGTGTTAGGAGGTGGTGAGGATTTGTCACTGGGGGCGGTGGATTGCTGGGTTCTGGGGCCAGAAGCCTGGTGCCTCGGCCTGTCGCTGTGGGTATGGAGGATACAGGAGGCTGCGCGGCTTTAAGGGGAGTCAGGAGGGTGCACTGAAGCGAAAATCGTCCCCCCAACCCCCGCAAAAAAAACCAACCAAACAAACAAACAAAAAAACCCTCTACACGCCCCTGAAGTGCTTTCACCCCTTCGCTCTGCAGTTGGGAAGCCAAGGAAATGGCTAAGAAGTGACATTTCGGTCGATTGCAATCCTTAACCATCCTCCTCCCTCCTTGGCCGCGGGAACGCCTACTCTTCTTTCCCGCACATTGAGCCTTTCTGGTGTACAGGATGAGGTCCTGTTGTGGAGGAGGAGGCCGGGAAGATGAAGGGAGAGGGGATGCACAGCTCTGGGCATCTGGCTGTCCTGCGCAGAGGCCAGGCCTGGTGCGCGGATGGGAGGGCGAGGTGTCTAGGCCAAGGCCTGCTGCTCTGGGAGCATTGGGAGCGCTTATTATTTATTGGGAGGGAGGACATTTCACTCCCTCAAAGCCTTTGTTTTGGCACCTTCCATTTCTTCGAAGCTCAAGGCGCACCCTGCCCTGACCTCCGGCCCCCCGCCCCGTCCATTCCTATCCCCCGACTCCACGATCATCTCTAAGGTTGTTTGTGTTCATCTGGCCCTAGAGTGAAATCGGGAAAACGGAGGTGTGCGGAAAAGGGAAAAAAATGGGCTCTCCGCGGACCGTCCTTGCCATTCCCAAAGGCACCCTGCCCTCTGCGCGTCTACCTGCATATCGGTCTGAAGCTTTGGAAAGTGCGATATGACCCAGGTCTTTGAGGCCCCAAATTTCTTGATCCCGGCAAGAAAGGAAAACAAAAACAAAAACAAAAACAAAAAACCCAAAACTGGGAAAATAGGCGCCAAAGGGAAAAGGGAAACCAGCGCCTGTTCATTTCACCTTGCTCAGCTGAGATGTCTTGGGGTATTGGGAGAAAAAGAAAAGAAAAACCTCATGCGCTTTGGAAAGCGGGTCACTGGCAAGCCCTGGGCGCGGGGCCGCCGGCCCGGAAACTAGGTGGCGGGCAGAGCCCAGTACCCCAGCTGCTGCGGCAAAACCCGCACATTCTCTGATCTCCACGGAGAACCGCCTTAAAAACGTGACACGAAGTAGCAAATTGAACTTCTAGAGAAAATATTGCCTCCCAAGTCTTAAACATTTGTATATGTTTAAGAAATAAATAGATTTGATTTTAATTTAGAATAAGCCTCCCCCACTTTAATATTGAGAGAAAGCCCCCATTGATCCTGGAAGTTTATCTGGCTTATGCAGAATGAGCCAGGTCTTCATATTTTGGGGTAACATTTCTATTTTAAAACAAAAGGGAGAAGGATAAGAAAATGAAAAGGTGAACCTATTGAGAATTGCTGATTCTTTCTTTCTGACCTGGAACATTTCTTGCTCTCAACAGGCTTGTTTTTTTTCCAGGTCATCTAAATTTGGTACAGATCTTTCCAGGCCTCCTGCAGACCCGAATTCCATGGTACAGAACAGGACACATTGACTCTGATGAATCCCATTTGATAGTCCTTCCTCTTGTCTATTTCTACACGGGGGATGCAATTAGATATTAAATCTATATATTTTTAAATTGAGGTCAAATTGAGTAAGACTTGGCAAAAATACCCAAATGAAAGAATTGTAGATGGGATTGGGAAGAAAAAATCTTTATTAGGTATCATAATTCTCATAATTGTTATTATTGACATACCCATCACCATGAATCAGCCAGCCAAGCCTCAAACACACAAACTCCAGCACAGCCCTCAGCCCATGTTGACTCATGGGGCTCCAAACCACCCACAGAGTAGAGCAGGAAGGGAGGCTCCATCTGTCTAAGAGAGAATGCTTTGCAGCTGCCCCCAGAAGACTCCATTCTCCGGTTGGAACAAGGGGTGGGGGTATTATGTAAGCTCAGTAGAGGAAAATAAAAAATTACTTCCCTGTGGAGACACTATAGATGAATGGATTTTGTGTGCGTGTGGTTAAAATGCTTTTCTATAAATATTAGCAATGAATATGGTTATGCGAGAAAATGTACGTATATTTGTGTATATGGGCACATGTCTGCTGAGAAATTACCCTTTCCCCAAATATTTACTTCTCTGGCTAAAGCTCTTCAAGCATCCACAAAAGCTGTTCCCCCATTTCTACCCCTTTGGTGACAGAAATGACAGAGGAATTTACCTTTGGCTTTGATAATTTCCTTTCCGCTTAAACAGAGATCTAGGCCTGGGCCGTCTCTGGCAGGGAAAAGAAGAATATTATCAATTTTTCCTTTGATACATTTCTAAATTCATCTTAAAATGTCTGGTACAGTCACCTCTAGAAACATCCGAGATCCCATCCTCATAAGAACCATAATGATGGTGGTGCGTGTGAACCGATGGGGCCTTCTTAGCATAGTCTCGGCAAACTGCCTCACGTATGTCCTACTTTTAAAAAATCATATATCACCTCCTTCATTTAAATCATAGGATGTAATTAGAGGGCCTCAAATAGGTAGGGGGAGCAGATGATGTTAAAAGTTAAAGAAATGCCTTGAAAAAGAAGAGATCTTACCTAAATATTACTGGGCATAATAAATAGGCCCCAAATATAGAAGAAGGGAAAAAGCCAGGACCGATCTTCACTCCAATACCTCTATTTGGTGAACACAAAAGGGGCCTTGATATTATACAGAGGGCAGAGTAGTGCATTCATTTCTGCCATTTTCAGCCATTAAAGCCACACACATAAATATATTTTGTAATGAGACCTAGTGAACACAGGAAAATCCCGCAACAGTGCACACAGACCCAGCAAACTCAGAACGCTCCCACACACATTAAAGCTTTCTGGAAAGAGTTTAAATAAGTAATAAAATAAAAAAAATACGCTCATCCTATTGTGGCTTATGAGCAGCAGGAACCTGGCTGGCCTTGTCCATGGTGCCTGTGGTTTAAGCTCTTAGGGAGAAGTGTGTTAGATTTCCAACTAAAAGGGGCATTACTTGGCCAGGCACATCAGTGGAGGATGCAGCCATGTCCGATGGAATTACGGGGAAGCAATTATGGAGACAAGGCTCGCTAATGTGGACAACTGGGGGGCAAGGGGTCATAAGCAGAGGCTTATGTCATGCTTCCAAGAACCGTAAGAACAGCCTTCTCAGTGAGGATGGAAGGGCGAGGCAAGGAGATCATATCCCAAAAAGGTACCATTTGGAGGGAGGTCTATGTTGAAGACAGTGGCTGTCAGTGCCTCTTAGGACAACCCTGGCTAAAGCTCAGGGATCAGAGAAGCTGCTCTGTCTTCTGTGCTACAGCCAAGTTTGCCTTCTGGAACTTGAGGCACCGTGCCTGCAGTTTGTATGATGTGAATTGCAGCCTTCTTTGCCGGGGTGAACAGGTTGTGGCACATTTCTACAGATCCAGAGAAGGTTCTGGGAATGTCTACTGTCTAAATGGGGTACAGCCTAATCAACATTACGTGACTCTAGACACCCCCTTAGGAGGGCAAAGGAAGAATCTAAGATATAAGAATTACAAAATGATTGGCACATAGTAGGTACTCAATAAATATTTGGGAGGAAATGAGGCTAGGGTATCCTTGAATATTAACTTATTTAGTGGGCTAGACTGAGGCTTCAGTGAGGAAAGAGCTCCTCAGTAAGATTCTTTTAGGCCTTGATTACTGTGTCAGGAATCAGACTAAATGATAAGCATCCCTTATGGCCTTGGCCTTGCAAAGACAGGCCTCTGCCAAGGGGAACGTGGGGGTTAGTTGGAAGAAAAGGGATGTATTAGTCTTCTTGGGTAGAAAAATCTAGCTCTTGGCCTCCTTTCTCTGCAGGGACCTGCCCTTCCTCCATTTTCTCCACCAGGAAATTAATGAGTTTATGTCTTGCCACCATCCACTGCAGCTTGGGGGTTAATACAGAGCTGGAGATGGGATGGGGCTGTCACTGTGTAGTGTGATGGGGGGGGGGGGGGGCCTCTAGGACCAGCTGCTGATCTAGGTCTAGTGATTGCAAGGAAGACCCTGTTTGGGAAGCAGTTCCTTCAGGATGAGGGGAGGGTCGACCCTTTCCATTCCCTCACATTCTCTTTCAAAACAGTCTTTCCTCGGACCCTGACTTGTACACATTCTGTTTTCGCTTCTGTTCACATTTTAAAAGGAATGCATCACCCCAACCTTGGTATAAGTAGGTTATTGCACCTCTCCCTTCCTCTGCATCTCTTGGATTTCTGCCTAAAACTGCAATTACAGCCACAAGGAGGAAGTGAGCTGCTCCCGAGAGCCCTGGGCATGCTTTCAGCCCTGATGGAGCCTGCGAACTGGCCAGGAGTTTGTTCCTTCTTTCCCATACATCTCAATGACTTTCTTAAGCTCGTCAGGTGCCTACAGGTCTAAAGCAAAGGGCGACAAACACCTCTCTCCTCCCTTCCAACTGGCTACATCTCTTCCCCCCAAACCTCAAGCAGAACATAATATACCCACAATCAAAGCCCTGGTACCGTCTACCAGTCTTCTGGATGCCAGATTATTGTTTTAAAGAGCAAACCAAAAGCTAAGCCCAGAACAAAACACAACCACGGAGAAAGCTGTCCACCCGCATACAATGCACCCCGAATCTAGAGAAAAATATGCACACAGAAGCACTCCGCAATGCACTCACAGGCACCCCCCCTTCCACCGCATGGATGCCAGCATAGATCTGCGGTTCTGTCACAGAACCGCTGTTTCTCTCCTTGAGTCCGTTTGCGTCTCTAAGACCCTGTCTGTCACAAGGCACACACCTCCCCACCCCAGGGACTCCAGCTCCGGGCAGCCCAGCCGGCGGGATCCCGCGACCCCTCCCGCCCGAAGCCGCAGCGCTGAGCTCTGCGGAGGGCGCCTCGGCTCTGTGGCTCCTTCCGTGGCGGGCCCTCGCGGACCGACGGTGCTCAGCCAGCCTCATTCTTGGCATTCACCGCGTGCCTTAATTGTATGGACATTTAAATCAAGGTCCGCTGTGAACACGGAGAGAGAGGCCTTTCTCCTGAGGAAGGCAAGGAGGAAGAAAGGAAAGGTGGAAGAGAGAGAGTGGGGAGAAGGTGGAATGAGAAAACAAGGAAAAATAAGTAAAAAGCAGCGCGAGTGCGTGCGCAGTGACAGCGGGGAGAGGGAGGGGGGTGGGGGAGCGCAGGGAGGAAAGGACCACAGCATCCTCCCTACCGCAGCTCCCCCAATCACACAGACAATGAGATAACAGCGACGTCTTCCAAAGGCTCTTTGTTCTCCCCCATCCTTTCGGATCCAGGCTTTTTCCTGCAAAGCGAAGGGGGTGGAGGGTTGGGGGTGTGGGTGGAAGTGGGAGACGGAGGGGTGCCTCCCCCGTGTTAATTACCCGGACTCTCCTCGCCCCTTTCCCGAGCCTCGCCTCCCCTGCAGCTCCAGACAATGAAAACAACAACAACAACAAAAAACCCCCAAAGCAAAACCCCCCCAAAACAAGAAACACCACCCAGCGTGGCAAACCCTACCCACCCATCTCGTCCTCAGCTTTGCCCAGGAAACTGAGGGGGGCCATGAGGAGGAAGACCACCGCAAGGGACAAGGAGGGCAGCAGGGCAGAGCAACCGCGGCCGCCTTTACCTCGCTGGCCGAGTCCGGGAGCTGCCTGGCCGGGCGTGCCGCAGGGCGAGCTGCTGCGGTCTGCGGCCGGGATCTGGGGAATCAGTCTTCCGGAACTCGCTTGCTGCAGTCCTCTCGCTCAGGTCCCAAGTGGTGGAGGGGAAAAGGAAAAGGAAAAAAAAAAAACCCCATAAGAGCGAGGCCCATCTGGCCCCTCGTCAGCTTTGTCAAGTCTTGCATACGCTAAAATGCTAATGACCTAGATAGCTCATGCAAAATGCAGCAGGGAGGGAGGGAGCGAGGGTGGTGGGAGGGAGGAAGAGAAAGAGTGAAGGGGGAGGGAGAGCGAGGGAGGAGGGGAAGGAAGGGAGGGGAAGGGGGAGCGGGAGCGAGGGAGGGGGAAGAGAGAGAGCAAGAGAATATATAGGTCTTCGAAACACCCCTACCACTCACCCCACCCCACCCCAAACTGTCAACGGGCTTTACCAGCAGGTAAGGGATGGGCATAGATTTAAAAGGTCATTCGTGTCTAATGCAGTTGGCTCTCTGGGTCCAAAAAAGGGAGAGGGCCAGAGGATGAGAGTCCCCAAAGCCAAAGGGATAATAAGACATTATTTTAAGCCCTCTCCCTCCCTGCCCTCCCTTCACCTCTCCACTCTGTTTACACACAAATCCAGATGCCTCCTTATGTGTGTACATGGACATATCACATTCCCATCAATTTCTCAGAGCTTCTATGACAGACACCCATATTCTCATCCCCAGCAAAACTCATCCTGTGAAGCTGAAGGGGGTGGGGGCGTCTTGGGGGAAAAAAACCACACAACAACAACAAAAAAAACGCCTTCTTTTCACAATCCTCCAGTTGGCCCGTCCTCGCTCATCTCTCCCTCGCCCCACTATTCCCTTAACCCTCCGGACAACACCTCTGGCTGCTACTCTTTTCTAAGCCTTCTGGTCCCCAGTCTCCTCTCCAACGCCCGGATCTCGACAAGGTGAGGCAGAGCAGCAGGAAAGCCAAGTAAAGTCTACCTGATCTCCCACAATTCAACTCCCTTTCTCAGAAAAACAAACCCAACTCTTCCCCAGCAACGACACCGTTTAAGCATACCAAAAGGATAAAATTCAATCTGAATACCCTCGGAGGTCCGAACGCCGGGCGGGCGCCCTTTGGCACCGGAGACGACTCGAGTTCCGGAGCTAGGGCTCCCTCGCATCCCTTCTCGCCGACTCCAGAGTGCTTTGTCCGGGGATCCCCTCAAGGTCTTTCCCTTTTTGGTCTTTTTAAGAGACTGGTTGCAGTCCGCAGCGTTAGTCAGTCCAACGAAAGGCAGTAGATCTACTGGAATAAAAGGGATCGAGATAATACACAGACAAATGAATGAGGGAGGGATGCGGAGAGGCAGAGGAAGTCGTGTTTGGGGAGCGGCCGCTAGGCCGGGCCCCAGTTGCTTCTTTCGTTAGGGAAAGGGCCGGCGGCGAGAAGAAGCTGGTGGTCGTTCTACCTGGCAGGAGGAAATGATAACCATGACAAGGAGCATCACGACGATGATCGCGAACATGATAAAAATTCTGAATCTCCATTTGGTGACTAGAGCTTGCGGGCAGGAGGGACTGCACTGCTGGCGGCGGCGGCCGGGGGGACGGAGAGGAGCGCAGGAGGCAAAGGTTGTGGCGGCAGCGCCCTCAGATGAATAATAATAACGCGCAGCGCAAGTTGAGGTTCAGCCTGGAAATCCAGCCCTCCGCGTGAACTCGCGTCGAGTGCGGATTGCAGGGGATGGGGAAGAACGGGGGAGGGGAGGTGGAGGAGGGAGGGAGAGGAAGGGAGAGAGGAAGGCAGAGAGGGACAGAGAGAATTTGGAGCCTTTTAATTTATCCTTACCAAGCCCTAGTCTCGTCCGCCGTCCTCTTTGAGTGAGGTCGATCTCCTTTTTAAAAATTATTATTCCTTTAACAGATTATTCAGCTAAAAGAAGCCACATCTGCTGACTGTACCGAAAACAAGAGGATTAGGAGCCGGTCCACAGAGCCCGGCCCGCAGCCCCCCACCCCCTCTCTGCACCAGCACACGTCATTCTCACTGCCCCCGGGGCCCTCCCTCTCCTTCTTGTTCG
>NW_006431918.1:3730699-3731285 GCF_000325575.1 Pteropus alecto | reverse complement strand
AGCGGGAAAGCCAAGGCTGGAGGTGGCGATTCGCACCCCCTCACTCACACGCGCTTCCGTTCACCCGATGCTATCCTGGGAGAAGGGGGCTCTTTCTCTGCGCCCACACGCGCGGCACCTGCGGGGGTCAGTGCCCTCCGCCCCCTTAATAACGTAACCCCGGCTGCACCAGTCCCACGCACACTCCCCTTAAGGGCCCGGGGCGTCAAACTACACCTGGGCCCAGCGCCCCCCACCCCTTCCTCCGCTCCAGGGGCCGCGGCACCGCGGCTGGTCCAGACCCTGCCTTTCCCACTTTTGCAAATGGAGCGGGGGGCTCAGGGCACCAGCCTGCCCTCTGCTTCTTGTCCCTGGCTGGAGGCGCGGGACTAGGATTTCCACCCGCAGGGCAGCGGCGCGGGCGAGGCCCAGAGTGGGGGTGGTTGGGGCGGAGGAAGCTGCAGAGGATGCGGTTGACATCACTGCGGAGAGCGCGCGGCTGTCCCGCCGCCGCTATCAGAGCGCCTTTGCACCTCTTCATCCCTCCACCCCAGCCCTAAGCTGGCGTCTGGGCAGGACAGTGGCGGGGGATGGAGTGCGAAGGGTT
>NW_006431918.1:3690901-3730552 GCF_000325575.1 Pteropus alecto | reverse complement strand
GCCCTCCCGCCCGCCTGAGCCACTCGGGCCAGATGGACGCTCGAGATTAGAGACACAAAAGTGCGTCTCCAAGTCCGGCCGCCACCAATTCAGGGTACATTTAGACTCACTTCGAGGAGGCGCCTTTTGTTGTGGTGGTCGTGGTCGTGTTGTGTGTTTTTCCGGGAGCACGGGGTTAGCTGGGTTTTAAGGAATGACTCAGAATAAATCTGCCCAGAAGAACAAGACCCTAAGAGATACTCCAGGCCCTGACCCCCCAATAAAAACCCAACGCCAGCAGTGAGAAATCTTTGGTCTTTCCGAAGAGTCCGTTCAGCAGCCGCGGGAGTCAACCCCAACCCTGGCGACTTCTGCACGCGCAGGGCCCATCTGCTTCCCCTACTCCGGCTTTTCTTCTTTGATGACTTAAAAAAAAAAAAAAAAAAAGTGTGTTTTGGGCAGCGCTGGATTCAGAGCAATGAGAGATGGAGAGGAAGACAAGCCCCTGACAACTAAAAGCAGCTCCTCAAATCAGATGGCTCTTGCGCGGCGGCCAGAGCGGTCGTGCGGGGGTCGCGGCAGATGCGCGCTCGCCAGCGGGGAACCCACTGAATGAATGGTGACCCTGGACGCTGCCCTGTTCTCTTCAAGGCCGTTTCGGTTCTTGTCAATTATTGGGTGTTTGTCCCAATAAAAAGGGAATAGCAATCTCGAAACCTCTCAGCACTAGCTTTTTGCCTCCAACAATGTACCAAGAGAAGCTTAAAAATAAGCAGTTTTTGTAAATTCTAAGAAGCGGAAAGCTTTGGTTTAAATTGAGACAGACAGGGAGAGGTAGAGAGAGGCAGAAAGGAGAAAAAAACGAATATAAAACATCCCTGCAATACATTTTTAATATCTGAAGACTGAGGTTAATTGGAAAGAGCCATCGTCTGGGATATTTTTCGGGGGGAAAACTTACCATTCTGATAACGCTCCCCTCAAACTAAAATACTTTTCTGGTGGAAAAACTATACTGGTGGTCGCTTGGCTCAAGACTACGACCATTTTGACAAGGGTTTTAGATTCAGGACCATTTGCTTTCTATTCACTAAGAATTCCTTAAGCAGACAGTTTCTGCATCCTTTGGACATAGAAGGATGGGGGTGCGACTTGAGTTCCAGGTTGTCTTGACTGAAGGGCGTCAGGACACACCGCTATTGCACTTTACTTGGTTTTTCTTCAAGGCCTGGTTTTGTTTAGCTTGAGAACGGTTTCATTGCAGTTCTCCTGCGCTGTTGCTGCAATGCAGGCTATTTGCTCTCTCATCTTGCGGCATGGGGGGAGGGGAGCCTAGAGATGGTTTTGTAACAGGCTCTGCAGGCCTAAGTGGGAATACCGTAAATGATGAGCCCCGGGTTAAAAAAAAAAAAAGCAGCTGATGCTGAATTAATAGTTAGAGCAGACCCCTGAGGCTTTCTCCAACGAGGGGGTCAGGAGTCCTTTCTCTTCCCCCGGTCACGGGTTTTGTAACCAGTCTCATCAGATGCTGGGACATTTGTGATGGCTTCTTAAAACCTAAACCCTTAGGCTTAAGAGCTGTCTATACTCCTGATCAAACTCACCCCAAATACTAACACGTTAAGAAATTACATCGTAAAACCTCCCCAAATCCAATTGACTGGGCTGTTTGGGACCCATATGGCTGGACAGCTGTGCTGCTCCACGTGAAAAGACACCATTGCCCCTCGTATGGTATAAAGAGGGGGTTCCCCAGAGAGCTCAGACATGACCTAAGTATTAGCTTAGCCTGGGGTGAAGACTGAGTTAAATCTCTCCCTTCTTGGAGGTTAAAATAAAGACAACAACAAAAATCAAAAGAGGTGCACTTTTGAATTCACTGTAAATTGCATGCCTCCTGCTGGTCCCGCCAGAGGAAGGAAAGAACACCAGAGAAATAAACTCTCTTCAGCTATCACGAGCATGACGTGAGGCAAACTGAAGACACAGGAGATTGGAAAGAAATATATTATTTGCCAAGTGTACCATGTGTCCGTGACATTTGTGGTTCCCTGTTCAGAGAAGCAGGGTTCTGACCTCAGCTGATGCCTCAGTGTTAACCATAAAGAACGCCATCAGAGCACAATTTCCATGGTGAGAAGATGAAACTGTGCTTTAAAAAGGAAAGCCCATTATGAAATGCAGCCGGATTTAATTTTTAATATGATGGTGGATCCTCTAACACATTCTTTGCTGGTGTTTGCATTCAGGAGGAATGATTCATTCTATGGCAGAAGTCAAAATAACATAACACTCTGCAGTACTTTTAAAGAGGCTCCTCATTTTTAAAGGTGTCCTGAAATAGAATATTCTATAACCTTCAAGTGGTGGTGGCCAAAGAAACTGAATTCAAAACTCTGTTTCTACTGAAATGTTCACTCTAGATAAGAACCAGGCTTGATCTAATTTACCTATTTGTGCACATGCATACTGCATACTTCCTACCCCTAGGTCTCTTCAGACCTTAACGGATATTTTAAAACAAGGAAGAGAGAGGAAAAAACCCTCACAAATTAATCCGGAAAGTGAGATGGGGGAAAATATTGGTTAGAGGGTTAGATTCACAAGCTCTTAGTCCAAAGTCAGTCAATATTGTTTTGGGGAATTATTTCAATAATGAAACTAACTACCTCCTTCGAAAGCTTTTCATAGATTTAGCAGATACTGAAGTGTTCCTTTAGTGTCAATTTTCATCTTTGAAAATGACTACAGATAATTCTGTATTACTGTGACTTTCAAAAAACAAACAGAACAATTTTGGAGATACTATTTGAATGGCATAACTAATGATAGAAACCCAGAAATCATTTGGTTGCCTTCTTTCTTGTATAGAAGGGGAAAGCAAGGCCTAAGAGAAGGAAAAATTGCTTCTAGTTACGATGTGGATGGTTTATAGCAAATTCAGTGGAAAGTTAAGAAGAACAAAACCAGTTCTCTTCATTTCTTGCCTGTATATTTTTCTCATATCATATTTGAACATTAAGTTGTTGTTACAATTTTGGTTAAGTAAAAGAAATAGCGACGGACCCTAGTGAGTACAATTAGAGTCTAATTGTTTGGATTTAATTTTGAAATCCAAGTTTTCTATTTAAGTTTCTGTAGTTTTAGTGATATTTCAGAACATATTTAGGAAAATGCACACTGCCGCCCTCTTGCCCAGAGAGAGAGGGGAAGAGCCATATAAAAGTTTCAGAGCCTTCGGCTGAGTGAATTAAGTGCTAAACTGTGCCTAAAAAACACCCACATTAAACCTAGCACCAGAGATTTTGAGGAAGGATCCCCCTGAGACCGAAGTCTAGCAAACAGCATCCTTTCATAATCATTTATGTAGAAGCATGAGGCATGTGACAAGAGTCTCTGACACATGTCCAGTTTATCAGGTGGCAGTTACCAAGTCAATTTGTTTTGTTTCTGCATTATTTAATAAACTATTCATATTGTATAAAAAAGAGTCTTTTAAAAAAATCCAAAAGAAAATTAAACTGTGACATGATGAAGGTGACCTGTGTGACCTTGGGCAAGTAAGTCACTCTCCTTTTCCTTGTTTTATATCTTCTTCAACATGAGTTGCTTGGAGTAGATGATTTCTAAAGTCCATTTCAACACAAATAGTATATGATTCTATTGTTTAAAAAAATCCATATGTTTCTGAGTCTGGAAAATAGTGTCTCCCTTTTAAAATCTATCTGGCAGACACTGTTTAGGGCCTGAAAAGTTGAACAGAGGAAGCTTAGAGAAAGGTAGTGTGTGTGTGTGTGTGTGTGTGTGTATTTAAATGGCATTCATCTGAAAGTACAACCCATCTTTATTCTTGATTACTCTCTGGGTCAGGAGAAGGTCTCTGTATCAGGTGAAATCATTTTCTATCCCCTTTAGAATCCTTCGCCACAACGTCACTGTCTGCCTCTTGTGCTTTCACATAAGCAGATCCAACCTGAGCCCTGTAGCAGATTTAAAAGCCTTCCTCTTCAGCTCCATCCTGACCTAGATTGCAGGATAAAGACTAATGAATCATTTGCAATGCTTATGATGGGCATTTACGGCAGGGTTCTCCCTCCATCCTTGTTCTGAAAGAAACCCTGTTCCCCTTATCATCGGATATTACCACAAGTAAATATTTTTGTTCATTTGCTGCATAGGGCATGAGGCTATTTCCTAATGGTTTACTTGCCCCAGGAAGATCTATAACTCGCCAGTGCTTCAGGCAATTTTTAGCATGTGTCAGATTGCGTTTGAGTTGGAGAACTTGACTGTTTTTTTTGTTGTTGTTGCAGGCAAACTGTTTTTGTTTTTGTCTTTATGCGGAGACGTACAATTCAACATACCTTTACAAAGAGAACAGACTTGTTTGTGTTTAAGGGTCTGATGGAGCACACAAACAATGTTCATATGCATAAAGAATGAGACTATGGTGAAGGAATAATGTTCATATTCATATGCCAGATACTGTTTCGATGCAAACTGGACAAGGCTTTCTTTGAGTTTCATTTAGAGGCAGCTATCGTGTACCATAAATTATGAAATCAGTGCATTACACTTGAAAAAATGGTCCTGACTAATAATGAGATGCCAATTGGCATGTTCATTAAATATACAGATTTGAAGCAGAATTAGTAGAAATTACTAAAATGGAAATCTTGTCAATCAAATGAGACAGCTAACAAGTCAGAGTAAAAAAAAAACCAAATGTGATTCAGATCTTGTAAGATTGTGTCTGAGGATGATTTAAATAAATTTGGACATTAGGTGGTGACAAGATGAAAATGAAAAATAACATCCAATTGGGGAAAAGACTGTATAGTAGGCCTGGGGGGAGTGTAAAAAAAAAGTAAAGGGGAAAAAGGAAGAATGAGGGGGTTGTTTGGAGGATAGCTTGTTTGTAATGAATGAATGAATAGATGAAATCTAGAATATTCATTTCCCAGTAGCTGACACTCAGGAGACATTCACCTATTGTTCGTTTAAAAAAAAAAAAAAATCAGTGTCCCTTCTGTGCTGAGCAGCATCAAACAGATTATCTGCATATATAACTCTTCTGGGAGGCCAAAGAATCATCAGCTCAAACTACAGTGCAGGGAATGTCAGCTTACTTTCAATTTTTAATTTCAAAAATGCTGCAAACAGGCATTTAAAAACGGTGCATGTAAAATAAAGGGGGCCACTGCATGCCAACCAGCTATGTGCCAAGAACAGGGCTATTTAGGTGTTTTTTAAATATGGTATCTATAATCTCACGGTCTTGCTAACTCCATTTTACAGAAGAAGTGATTGCTTCTCTGAGTGGTTAAACGACTTTCTCAAGTGCAAAAGCTGGAACTGGAATCCAGTTATGACAGCCTCAAAGACTTTGCTTTTCCCATTACAACTCCATGCTGCAGGCTTCCCAGAAGGAACAAGAATCACATTATATAATGTAAAGCTGATATAAAAAAATTGTCAGCGTTTGTCCTGCCTCATGTACCAAGTTGAAGCAAGCACTGTGAGACTGACAGAGCAGATGAGAAACACCACTTAAGATAATTTTTCCTGCTAAACTCTGTTGTACACTATGCAAATATGATTGCAAAAGTGGAACATTATCAACACTTTAATGCTAGTTATCTTTCAAAGATGATACTTAGAGTAATCAACATAAACTTAGTATACTGTATCCTAAATAATAAAAATGTTGGCTTGCATCATTCTGACATCTTAGTAGACCTAGAAAGCCGATCTGGATGATATATAGTGATAATAACATTCTGCATTTAAACAGCATCTTAACAGTCACAGCGGTTTTGTCACCTGGGATTGGTTGGGGGAGGGGAGTCAGAAAATAGAGAAAGACTTAGGGGCTCATTTGGGGGCAGAGGGCCCCAGGAAATTCTCAGGATGGAGGACTATAAATCAAGGTGAACATACTTCCATTTGGTTCTGGGCGATCTCCTGCTTCCCGTCTCCCCGCAAGGCAGAGCTGATAAACAGGACTCCTATGTGGTAGAAATGTTCCCTGTTTTTGATGCATGATCGGATACCCTGAGCTGATACTAAACAACTCCAAAGAAAATTGTGGACTGAAAAAAGGGCTAGAAAAGGTAGGGAGAAATAAGAGAAATAAGAGTAGTGTTTAGAGGATTTGTTTCTCTGCTTAATATACATATTTTTAAATTGTTGAGCTGCTTCAGGACAGGGAAAGTTGGCATTTCATTTTGAATTTCTTGCTAGTCATATGTCAACAACTACACTAATACCAAGAGAGTTCTCTCTTTAATAAAGGAGACAGCAGGCCAGCAAAATGCTGCAGGGTGTGGGCTACTGGCCTTGGTTTTAGTCCTTGGTTTGCTACAAACAGTGACCTTAGACAAGTCAGTTTACCCTCTGAGCCTAATTCTTCTTTTACTGGTAAATGAAAGGTATAGGGTTTTTTTCCCAATTATCCAAATCTCCACCTTTCTTAGTTATGTTCTCTGTTCTCCCCTCGTGAAGCTCCCTCCTGATGCTTGCAGGACAAGATCACAACTCAGTAATGGGTACCTCACTACATTTATTCTCTTAAGGGAATTTTTTAAAAGACTGTAGCAGCAGTTAACAGCATTTTGGGAATCCTTAAGCTAGTGAGGAATGATTGTTTGGGGAAGACAGATGATGCTTGCCACTTCTGAAATTGTGCTGGTTTTGCCTAGGTCCATGTCCTCTTCTATCACAGGAGGACAAGCAGGGGTCTTGGAGCCAATACAGACATGAGACCACATACTAGCTGTACCACTTACCAACTCAATAACTTTGGGCCAGTCTTTCATGTGCAGTGTGGGGCTGATGATAAGGCTGACACCACAGGGTTAGTGTTTACTGAGAGAACACCAGGAAATGCCAGTTTTGAACTTCTCTGTCTTTCTGCCTTCTCTCTAAAAGGTGGGCCCAGGGGTGACCCCTGCTCCTGTCATCCCCTCCTCCACCATAGAAAAAGAGAGGGCAGGAAAGCGTACAGGCGAAATGCAATGCCAGGTGCTGTGTGGTCCATGGCTGGTCTTAATCTGAGCAGAAGGGGAGCCTGGGGAAAGATGATTTCATGATGTATCTTGTAGTTGACCCACAATCTGACTGAACAAGCATTCTAAAAAGGGCACATTATGAAAGAGGGAGAAATATAGCTATGACCTCCTGAATTCTGTGGGAAAGTTTGTAAATTCTGAGGGTCTCAGAAGCTCCCACAGATACGGAGCTCACGCAGGTGAGGGATGTCGTCTCCCCAAGCTGACTGGCAGTTTTGGCCCTTGTGTGTGGAGTGTTCAGAGACAGGAGAGAATCTTAGAGCTAGAAGATGAGGAAATTAAGACCTAGAGGAATGAAGCACCTTGCCCAAGGTCACTCTGTTATTAGGTATCTAGAAATTAGAGACGAAAGGGCTGCACAACTGTGTAGGAAGCCAGAGGAGAGTACTGATGAGAAGAGGTAGAATTCTGTGCGGGGGGAACTTGCAGAGTCTGTTGACTTGCATTCTCACTGGGCCTGAGCGCAGGTCTGACAGGAGCCCAAGCTTTTCAGGTTCTCTTTTAGAGGATTATTAGTTATAGCGATCTCAGAGAGTTATTGGCAGGATAAAATGACATACTGCATTAAAAAATACTTAACACAGTGTCTTGTCATAATGAGTGCTCAACGAATATCAGCTAGAAACATTTTTTTTTTAACCTCAAAAATAAATAAGTAAATAAATAAGGCAGCCATGTTGCTATTGGCAAAGAAAGACTGCTCGTCCCGTTAGCTTTGTTCTTGACGAAAGCCAGAAGAGTTTCTCCACCCCTTTGTGGTAAATGGCGTTACCATTCTTCACAGAGGAGGCTGATTATAACAACATTTTCCAAGGGTCTAAGCAATTCTTTTTTTTTTTTGGAGACCCGGGCCTTGAAGTTAAGTTCTGTTTTCAAAGAAGTGACAGCCTACAGTATCTATTTTATCATAATTTCATTTCTGGTACAATCTATTAGCAGGAACAAGAGGAAACACTGAAGACTTAAGCTGTGGATATGTAGTTCCTTGGAGATGTCTGGGAGAAACAAGATGACATTTAGGACTTGTTTGATGTGATGGAACAGCACAGGCTAAATGAGAGAAAGGGCTAATTTTTAACATCCTACGGGCGACACTGTAAAAAGCATCCTTGGAAATCTTCTTAAATAACAGGGTCCTAGACCCTTTATTTTTGGCAAAAAGAAAACTGAAAACTTCCTGGAAGTTAATATCTAAAATTTTTAGATGAGATATATAAATATTCTGTTAATTGCATGATAGAGCTTGAAGGAAATAAATATAGCTAGACCAGAAAAACATGGAGCAAAAAGGCTGAAAGGAAAAGAAATAATAAGTAAATACTATCTCCCTACCAAAAATAAAACTAGTCTATTAATGTCAGATAAAATAGACTTGAAGATAAAAGATATTATTGGTGATAAAGATCGTCTCCACATAATGAACAATGTGAAAAGAACAATTAAGAAGAACAATTCTAAACTTATATGCCCCTCGAAATATAACTTCAAAATATAAAAGCAAAAAAAAAAAAGCCATTTTAGGGTAATAATGACATATTCAAAATGATAGTGAGAGATTTTAATGTACCTCTCTCGGTAATTGATAAAAATAGTTGGAAAGGATATAGATTTGAACAACACACTATCAAATTTGCTTTAATGGGTAAACTTGCAAACCCCTAATCAATAATTAGAAAAATCACATTCTTCTTGGGCATGCATTTATAAAACGTGATCATGTACTATCCCACAAATGAAGTCTCAAAAAATACTATTATATTGTGTTATTTGACTGCAATATAATTTAGTAAGAACTCATTAGCAAAAAGAAAAAAGAAAAGAAGAAGAAAAATCCACCTGCTTCTCCCCACGCATTTGGAGGAAAAAAAGGCATTCTAAATAATTCACCGGTCTAAGAAGAAATCATATCGTAAATTATTAAATAATTAATTAAAATACGACATAACAAGACTTTGTGTCTTGCAGTCATAGAATTATTAAAGGGAGAACTTATAGTCTTAAAATGTTTATGTTAGTAAAGGAGGAAGACCAAAAATGAATGATGTACGTGTCCAATGGAGGAAGTTAAAAAAAGAAAAACAGAGCAAGCCTAAAGAAAGAAGAAAAAAATAATCATAAGAGAATAAAAGAGAGGACAGGTGGTAAATTTAGAATAAAATATTATCTGGAATAAGTCCATGACTATTTTGTAGATGAGGAGAAACATCCCTTTACTGCAAATACCTTTCCTTCTCAGCGTAATACAGTCTCTGTCCTCTGAAGTTCCTTCTCATGCATTCTGTGTCATCTTTGCATCTGTGTCATCCCTGTAGCCTTTGCATCTGGCATAGGTGCTCAGCAATTCCATTCGATGACTTTTTCCTGTACTTATTTGTGTATTTATCCCTTTTGCTAGATTATAAACTCTTTGAGGAATAAACTATCTTTCTCATCTCTGCTCCCGCGCAACGGATAAGTCAAAACCTTGTGCAAAGGAGATACCCGATATTTAAATGTGTTTGAGGTTGAATTGAGTTTGTGGACAAAGTTAACCTTACAGGCTGAAAGAGAAATGGTAGAAGAAAGGTGGAAATGATTTCTGACTCTTCCAGACTTGGGAATCTGATCATAATTCAGAATAGACTACTGCTGACCTTCAACACAGACAGGAACTTTCCTGATGTGTGGGCAAGATTCTGTGGCTTCTTAAGAAAGAAAGAAACAAACAAACAAACAAAAAGTCCCAAGCTCTCCATTGGAGAGGTAACACATTCCTTTCTGGGTCCTGTCTGTGGCGGGGATGCATGAGGAGTGGTGAGGGGTAGACGGTTTTGGAGTGGATGCTACCTAGGTTTATATCTCCCACTACTTTTTTTTTTATTATCATGGTAAAGTATACATAACATGAAATTTACCATTTTGACCACTTTAAATTATGTTAGTACATTCATAATGTTATGCATCTACAACCACTATATATTTCCAGAACTTTTTCATCACCCCGGCAGCTCTGTCCTCATTACTTTTTAGTTGTGCAATTTTGGTCAAGTTGCCAGTTTCTTCATCTGTAAATGAAGACTAATCATATCTACTGAATAGGATTATCGTCTGATTAAATGATGTAGTTCATGAAAATTGCTTAGTATAGTGTCTGGCACTGTGTTCTACTAAATAAGTACTTAAATACATGCTACTATAGAAAAGAGCAAGGAGGAAGAAAATTCAAATCCTTCAGAGCTGGCAGGGAGACTGGAGGTGAGGGCACATAGTTCATGGAAAGCGTGCTGGACAGTCTTGATGGGGCTTAACTAAAACTCTAACTGTTGGCAAATAACCTCTCCAGGCTCGAAAGGTGTGGGGCGAGAGGTTATCTCTAAAATCCCTTCTACTATCAGCACTACATCTGGCATGTCATGGGAACTCTAGGAACTCTTGAATGAGTGAATGAATGAACACATACATAAACATGTCAGTGGTCAAAGGGAGGATAGAGATCACTAAGTTGTCAGTTTGTCAGTGAGAAGAATGAGTATAAGAAGTAAAGCAACTTATTCCAGATTACACGATTAGGCGCAGAGCTGTATGAAAAGCCAAGATTCCTAAGCATGTTGTGCAATCTTAACTTGAACCAGAAACCAGAAAAATAGGAGAAAACCTGAGAAAACCTGAAAGGCCCATGAAATGACTAATTTTAAAAAGTCTGCAAATGTTCGATGTTATTGTCCCTTCTCTGGCTACATATTTGATCTGGAATGTTGCAAATAATTGCTTTTCATTAAAGAGAGAACATTTCCTTTCAATTTAAGGGCAATGGTCATTCTGGTAAGGAGGATCATAGAAAATAACTATTTTTAAAACCACGATTCTTGGAAAAACTAGGAATTTTTTAAAGACCCAGAATAGCCCACACAATTGAACCTCACCCAGCCTCATTTTTACTTCTCAGGTGTGGATATTAATAATTCATGAAGCTGTGGTGAGAATTAAGTGAGATAAAGACCACGATGGTGGCTTGCACGGTGCCTGGCATATGGACGGCGTTCAGCAAATATTCGTTCCAAGCAAAGGGGGTTGTTATTGATGAAGCATACTCTCCAGCCCTGTCAACAGCCCACTTGACCCTGCTGGGAAGATTTGCTGGTAGTGTATACACTTTGTTTGTAGTATGACCCAAAGAATAACCTTGGAGGAGGAGATAGCCAGTAGGACTAGAGCAATTTATAGCAAGCACATGCTGCTGTTTGGCTGCTGTGCCCCAGGTTGCAGTTAGTCAGAAATGGCTTTCCGTGTTTACTGGAAACACTGAGAAGTGTCTCAGTAACACTAATGCTGTGGCTGCAGGTTTCAGTCTATTTCCAGACATACAGGTTTCTTGGCAGAGTGGCAGTCCTCTGATCCCCATGTAGGGCAATGGGAAGAATTCTGACCAGGGACCAGGACACTGGGTCCTAGACCTGGCCACTTATTAACTCCGTAATCTCAGGCAATGGGCTTCACTTCTCTGAACCTCAGGGTCCTCTTCTGTGAAACAGGGGGCTTGGAATGCATGATTTCTCCGACCCTCTCTAGCGTGACAATAGTACGTTCTACTTTATGCCACTCACAGCTTTCCAAGTATTGTTTGCTGCTCAGTGAAAATATGAGTGCCCAGGCATGTGTACAATCACACACACACAGAAACATACAGGCATACACAGACACACACACGCATCCTCTTAGACCCAGAATCTTCACTTAGGGAAATAGCACAAAACCCTAAAGCCCCAGCGAATAGCCATTTTACTCACCCTCTTTAGAGTGGTGTACCCCAGCCGCTTCTGGACTAGAACCTCATCTTCCTTGTGACTCGGTGCTTCTGCTGCCAAATGAGGTAGAAATGGTGCAATCTGATTTCCACCCCCTAGAGCAACTGCTGCTGCGGCTGCTGCAGTCGCCCGCCTTTTTGACCATGGATGCTGCATCAGCACAGAAATGCTGAGCACAGCACATTTCTGAGCTTGGGAAGACAGACGGGATTGCTTCGGAGGGAAATGGGTTTCCATTCTTCCAAGGTCTGTTTCCTCCCAGGGAATTTTAGTGGTGGGAGGAAATTTACTTCTAAATATTGCAACCTCCAAAGGGATGAATTTGAGAAAACTTGGCTTTTGCTAAAATCAGGTCCCCCTTGGGAAGTCAGATTTAATCCTTTGGGATTGTGATCTCGCTTCCTGCTTGAGACATGTTAACTAAGGCAACATTTGTGTTTGTTGATGGGGATGGTGACAGGTTCTTAAAAACATCCTAGAGCAAATTCCTATTTTTTTCTTTTTCTTTTCAAGTAGAACACAAATGCTTATTTTATCATTTTTATTACTATGGAAGGGGACAAATAGTTTTTTAAAATAATTTTTTAATTTTTAATTACAGGTGGCATACTATATTATTCAGTTTCAGATGTACAACACAGTGATTAGACATTTATGTAGTTTACAAAGTGATCACCCTGATAAATCTAGTACCCATCTAACATCACACATAGTTATTACAATATTATTGACTATATTCCTTATGCTCTACTTTACATTCCCACAACTATTTTGTAACTACCAATTTGTACTTCTTAATCCTTTCTCATTTGTCACCACCTCCCGCCGCCCCACAAACTTCCTTCTATCTGGCAATCATCAAAATGTTCTCTGTATCGATGAGTTTGGTTCTGTTTTGTTCGTTTATTTTGCTCTTTAGATTCTACATGTAAGTAAAATCATATGGCGTTTATCTTTCTCTGTCTGCCTTACTCCGCTCAGCACAATACCCTCTAGGTCCATCCACGTTGCTACAGATGGCAAGATTTCATTCTTTTTTATGGCTGAGTAATATTCCATTGCATATATATATATATACCACTTCTTTTATATCCATTCATCTACTGCTGAACACCCAGGTAGCCTCCATATTTTGACTATTGTAAATAATGCCGCAATGAACATACAAATCCACACGTCCCTTTGAAGTAGTGTTTTGGGTTTCTTTGGGTAAATACCCAGAAGTGGGATTACTGGGTCCTTCCCATTCTCTTGTTATAGCCTTTGTTTTAAAATCTATTTTGTCTGGTATAAGTATTGCTGTCCCAGCTTTTTGTTTATTTGTTTCCATTTTCATGAAACATCTTTTTCCATCCCTTTACTTTCAGTCTATATGTGTCTTTCGATCTGAAGTGAGTCTCGTGTAGGCAGCATATCTAAGGATCTGGTTTTCTTATCCATTCAGGCACCCTATCTTTTGATTGGAGCATTTCATCCATAAACATTTAAAGTAATTGTTGATAGATATGTAGATATGTAGTTATTGCCATTTTGTTATTCCAATTCTCGATCTTTTTTTTCCCTCCTTTCTTCTTAAAGAGGTTCCTCCAACATTTCCTGTAATGTTGGCTTGGTGGTGATGAACTCCTTCAGTTTTTGTTTGTCTGAAAAGCTGTTTATCTGTCCCTCGATTCTAAATAATAGCTTTGCTGGGTAGAGTCATCTTGGTTGTAGATCCTTGCTTTTCATCATTTTGAATATTTTGTGCCAATTTCTTCTGGCCTAACAAAGTTTCTGTTGAGAAATCTGCCGACAGTCTTATGAAAGCTCCCTTGAAGATAACTAATTGTTTTTCTCTTGCTGCTTTTAAGATTCTCTTTGTCTTTAACCTTTGGCATTTATTTATGATGTGTCTTGGTGTGGGACTCCCAGGGTTCCTTTGGGACTCTTTGCGCGTCCTCGGTTTATATGCCTACTTCTTTCACCAGGTTAGGGATGTTTTTCATCATTATTTCTTGAAATAGGTTTTCAGTTTTTGCTCTTTCTCTTCTTCTGGTTACCCCTGTGATGCGAATGCTGGTAAGCTTGTTGCTGTCCCAGAGGCCCCTTAAGCTATCCTCATTTTTGTGGTTCTTTTTTCTTGTCACCATTCCAATTGGGTATTTTCTGTTACCTTATCTTCCAAATCACTGATTTGAGCCTCTGCTTCATCTAACCTACTGATGATTTCTCCTAAGTTATTCTTCATTTCAATTATTGTATTCTTCAATACAATGGTTCTTTTTCATGTTTTCTATCTCCATTTTTATGTTTTCTATCTCTTTGTTAACGTTCTCACTGAGTTTATCTGCTCTTCCCCTAAGTTCATTGAGCATCCCTAGAACTAGTGTTTTTAACTCTGCATATGGTAGATTGCTTTTCTCCATTTTGCTTAGTTCTTTTTCTAGAGCTTTGCTCTGTTCTCTCATTTGGGACATGTTTCTTCCCCCTCCCCCCATTTTGGATGCCTATTTGTGTTTGTTTCTATGTATTAGGTAAGACTGCTATGTCTCCCAGTCTTAGTAGTGTAGTTTTATGTAGTAGGTGTTCTGTGGAGCCCAGTGGCCCAGTCCCCCTGGACACTTGATCCAGATGCTCCAGGTATGTTTCTTATATGGGTAGTGTGTGCTCTCCTGTTGTAGCTGAGCCTTGGTTGCTCTTTGCAAATCAATGGGAGGGATTGAGCCTTGGACTGATTGGTTGTGAGGACTGGCCAGTGACTACAGGGGAAGAGTTGTTGTGCAGGGGCTGACTCTATGGAGCAGGATTCACTTTAGCAAGGTTGTGATGCCTGCCCAGTCTGCCCTGGGTGTATGGTCTTCAGATGCAGCCCCAGGTGGTGCTCTGACTCAGAGTGAAGCTCGCTACCAGTTGTGCAGGCTGGGACCTCCTTGGAGGAGCCCCACCACAGGCTAAGTTCAACTGCAGTCTGCCTAGGACAACATGGCATTAGCCACCAAGCAATCCGCAGATGGCCATCACCCATGCTAAGCTTTGATGTGCCTCAAGAGACCAAGCTGCAAACTGAGGCCGGCTGCCACTGGCTTCAGACTGCTCAGCAAGAGGTACGGGGTGCTCCAAGGCCAGATGCTGCTTGTTTAGGTTTTGTGAACCTTTGAGAGATTTTAGGAAATTCTGCAGCATGAGCCATGACAGACCGTTTGTATGGAAAAGCCACTGGAAGCGGCTTGTGTGGGCCTGCAAATTGGGTGGGGCGGGGTGTCGGGGAATCACGTGGGCGGAGCAACCAGTGTTAGTTGCGATGATAGAGACTCAGGTGTGGCTGCCCCCTCCGTCTGCCAGCTGGGTCAGGGAGGGCTCAATAAAGGAACAATGGCTTCTGCCAGCACTTCTGTCTGGGAGAAAGCTGCTCCCAGCCCTCTCCCTGAAGCCAGACAACTCGGTTCTCCCCGCATATATCCCTGGCGCCTTTCACAATGCTGCCCCAGCGCTGGAGCTCAGAGCAAGTGAGTCCGTCCGTCGGTCCACAAGTCTGTGCGTGGGACCCTTAAGGGGAATGTCTGTGACTCCAGTAGTCCTGTCTCACTTAGCCACAATTTCTGCTGATTTTCACAGCCAGAAATTGTGGGGACTTCTCTTCCTGGCACTGGAACCCTGGGCTGGGGATCCTGGTGTGAGACCTGGGCCCATTGCTCCTCTGGGGGAATTTCCACAGTGAGATATTCCTCCCAATTCTCAAGTGCCACAAGTGGGTATGGGGACCAGCTCGGTCCACATCCCCACCTCTCCTACAAGTCTTGAGGTGGCCTCTTCTCTGCATCTCCAGTTGTAGGATTCTCTTCAGCTAAACTTCAGGCGACTTCCAATGATGACTGTTCTGTAGTTGTAATTTTGATGTGGTTGTGAGAGGCCAGCACAGCATTTACCTATTCCGCCATCTTGGAAGGATGACTTCACACCATTTTTTTTTTTTCTTAAAGGATGCTGTTTCTGTGGGTTTCCATGGTTCAGGGTGTCATCATTCAGCCTGATAGACTGAGATAGTCTTTGTAGTGTCGGCTTTCCTGGTATATTCTGCTGGGAAGAGAAGAGGGCAGAGCCTGAATTCATTAGCTATGAGGGTGAAGTTTCCTTTTTTAATTCCCACAGATGTCTCCCTGATTTGCTCACTCAGCTTTTGGGGTGCTAGTTTCATTGATGCCTAGACTTTGCTTCAACATAAATTTTATAGCTAATGGTCTCTGGGCATTTTTACCACCCTGAATTCATTTTCTCATCTGCAAATTAATACCACTCACAGCATGATCATGAATTGTTTAGATGATTTATGACAATGGCCTCCAAGTCTTTTTGAGTATGTTCTCCATCAGTAAAAACTTATTGCATGTGCAGAACCAATGTATGTATATTTATATATTTATAAGTCATATAATACTTATATTATTAGCTAACATCTCAAGTCATAATATACACTTATGAGGTTCATTATTAAGGGTAGTGGATGTTAAATGATATTTCAAACAATTGTGATAATTTCAAAAATATTTGGTCATCTTGGATCTGAATAAGTCACTGTTTCAATCTGTAATATGGTTGCAAATATTGTATATGTACTATAGTTGAGCTCTGACTAGGAGCGGAAACGTTGGCTCCACCTTTTCTTCTTGCTTGTGTTACTAGGTGTCACTTCCATTTGAGATTTCTTTGCAGGAATCTTTCTAAGCCAAGTATCTACTTTGGGGAGTAAGGCTTAGTTTAATTAGAACTAGGTCATATAATGTGTAACTCCACTTAATCCTTCCACAGTGTGGAGATCTCACTCTCCCCTCAGGATAACACTTTTCCTGTAAATGACACCTGGGCTTCTGACACATGGATGAAAAAAAGTCATCGGTGTCAATGCATATATTAGATATTAATAAAGATTTTTTTCCCCCGATATTTAAGATGAAATAGAGGCTTTGGTATTGTCTTTCCTGCACTTCAATGGATAGTTCTGCATGTTCCCTGGGGTATATACATGTTCGTACCCTTTTTGGAAACTCCTGAGTGGATGGATGTAAATGTACTTTGTAAAATGCAAATAACTGACTAATGAAGGAAAGCAATAGTGATGATGCATATTGAGGTAAGAATGTCTTCATGGGCAGAACTATACTCACCTAAAACTCTAAGGACCTCCGAACACTTTTTCAAGAAGGATCAATCCCATTGGTGCTAGCAAGAAGAACTGGAGTAGTTATTTCTCCCTTATGATTAGGGTCCTAGGCAAGTTGGTCACACCTAGACCTTTTTGACTCCGGGTGTGCCCCCTCCATGACTGTTGTAAACACCTGAGCATAGATCCCAATTCCTCATTCTTTGGATTGGAGGCCTAAGAGAATGCTTTATAAGAAGAAATATTTCTGCAGGTTTAGTGTGGCTGTAGTACTAAAAATGGGAAGAAAAAAAATGCTTTTGCTCTGCAACTTCAGAAGCCTTGGTTGGGTATCAGAGAACCAGAACTATCAGTATAGGTCTAAGACTTTGGATAAAATACTCAGAAATCCTTCCCTGAATCCTGAAAATTTCAATTTTTTTTAAAAGCAGTTAAATTATAGGGTTCTGATATGAAGTAAGTGGGGTCAGGTTATATTGGGTGTTGAGCCAGAAGAGATGCTGCTTATGACAAGCCAGACTTTGAGAGAGAGAAATTGAATATTCACAAATTATGACTTAAGCAAAACATTTACCCAGCAAGTCTCTGTAGCTCACCTTGCAATTACATACACACAGAGGGCCAAAGACTCTAGGTCATTGGGCCCTCTAGATTTTATTGAGCATGGAGAAACTCTGGAACCTAGGCTTTCTCTAGAACAGAGCGATAGTTCCTGAAAGCCTCTTTGATAGTTTTCTGGTCTCTCTGAGGGCAGATGAGAAAGACTCCTTCCCAGAGAACAGTCTGGCTTGACCACTGTCTTGGAACAAGCAATTCTCTTTGGAATAACTTTGGCTTTCAGAAGAATAATAGGGTAGCAGAGGTTCGAGGAACATGTGTATACCAGCACCAAAGAGAGAGATAAAATATCGACATAATTTTAAACATATATTCAGGGAAAAATAAATGGCAGTTTAGGGCCTTCTTTCTTAATATATTTTTCTCATAGTAGCAGAATTGTAGCTGAGGCATGCTTTAGGCAATAATACTGTTCCTAGCTTTTCTTGCTGTTAAGCATGGCTATGTGACTGAGTTCTTGTCAATGGAAATCTGAGCTTCTTCTACTTTTGTTGCTTAAGACATTGGTCTGTCTCCAACATGTTTTCTTTCTCATGACACAGATCCAGTTACTATGCTTTGGATATGTGGATCATGATGATTCTTTAAGGGGCGGCCAAGTAGTGACTAGATCCCTGAATGATCATGTGAAGTAAGGCTTATGCTCTCCTCCCAAAACCTGGACTACTGTAGTGGATGCTGTGGTGGGCTGCCTTGGTCTCCCTCTTCATGCCTAAAGGACTCATTCCCTCAGATTTTGGGGACCTTAGCTGCTGATAGTTTACATTTGAATTCTTCAGGAAGTTCCACTCCCTCCCTCAGGGGCAGCCCACGTCCAGTGATTGGTCAACACTGGGTTGAAAGACCTGGCCCCCATGCCTCAATTTGGACAACTCTAAAAGGCATTCCAGCTACAGAGCTCTCTGTGATGTTGGCCAAAGCCTCTGTTGCAATTGCAACAACCCCTCTGCCTACCTGTCATTCCAGAAAACACTCCCCAGTAAACCTCTGGCATGCAAGTTTCCTTATCAGTTTGTTTCCTTGGGAATCCAATCCAATATACCACTCACACTGTGACTATTACATGAATGGAGAAAAATGCCCTTTTCATTCCTTAAGTGTTGGATTTATTTGTCATAGCACCTCAAACTTCACCTTCATTCAATTATTGAGTAATGAGAAACAAACTGACCTGGGAATTAGAAGACCTGAATCCAGTTTTTTTCCAGGAACTTGTTTTCTGACTTTGAACTTCACCTCTCTTAGCCCTAATCTTATCTGTAAAATGATGTTTGATTAGATTATTTTAAAGATTTCTTCCAGCTTTATTAGTCTGTGATTATCTTTTTTCTAAAGTGTACCTCTTTATGAAGCTGTAGAGATATCCAGTGGCAGTTGTATTAGTTGAAAATTTCCATCCAAGCAAAAGATTTGGAATGTGACTCTACATCATGACCTCTCTTTTGCTTCTCATCCCATCTCCTTTCCCTTCTGCCTGCACCACCTGTCCTCTATTTCTTTCTGATTCATCTCACCCACTAGCCCGAGAGTAGGTCCAGAAAACCTCAGTCATTTCTTTGAGCTCAGCTGCTGCTGTATGCTTCCAGCTGAAATTCCATCTGGAGCTACTGTTTTAGGCCAACTCCTCCTGTGAGAGCCATTTTTTTTCTATTGCACCTCTCTGCCCTATACCCCAGGGGTGGCTTGGGAAGAACTGGCCACTGAGGACAAACATCGTATGTTTTCTTTCCCAAGTTAGAGTTCTTTTGGAATCAGAATGCTCTTGATAACTCTCTCTGGGATGTGATGCTGTATTGGGCACCATAATTAACCAGAAAGGCTCAGCCCTGCCTTCATGGCACTTACACACAAGCTTAGGCATTGTTATTCAAATAGTCAGAAAATGGTAAGTTTTTTATTTAATAGGGCTTTTCAGTTTAGGAAATAATGCTTTCATATTATCTCAATTTACCTCTAAAATAACTCAGCAAGTCTGGTATTATTATTATTATTATTATTATTATTATTATTATTACTACTACTACTACTACTACTACTACTACTACTACAACTATTATTATTATTATTTTATTCTCATTCTAGAGATGAAAGAAGAGAAGCTAAATGACTTACCTAAGATTACACTATAATTGGCAGATTTAGGGTGGGAACCCACATTTTCTAACCACAAAACTTGCATTTTTTTCTTGCCCCTTTATTAACCTAATAAACTCCTTTTCTAGATTTATGTCTAGATCCTCCAGGCAGGTCTCTTGGCTCCTGTAATACTTCGCATAATACTTAGCTCATGTCTTGGTATGTAAGTGATTAGTTGGCAATGTGCCACCCATCCCCCCAAATAGATTGGGAATGCCTTGAGAATAGAGCCTATGTCTTGGTCCTCCTTATGTTTCAGTTAAATGACCAAATATTTTTGGTTTATAATAAGTTAAATGTGTTTTTTTCCCTATAAGACCAAGACCTTTCACATTGCATAATGATAATAGTAATGAGCACTGCTTATATGTAGAGATAATAGGAAACTGCCTATGAGTGTGACATTATAAGCCTGGAGAAATCTCTCCCTTCCTTATTTCCTCCCAGATATCTTTCTTACATGGAAGTATAACCTTTCATGGCATGTAAGGTTTTAAATGAAGTCCCACACTGACTTAAATTTACTGTGATTTATAAAAGGTTTCTTTCCAACTCTTCCAAGAGTAGGCTTGAGAAGAAGGTTACGGAACAGCTGCACTTGAGACAGGGGAGGGACACACCATAGAAAGAAGAAATGGGACATGAAAAGTGGATACTGGAGATATTAGTGGCAAATGATTTGACCTGGCTGTTTGACTGGTACAGGTCTTGAAACTTCAAAAATCCCTTTCCTGTGCCTTCAAGAAGCTGGCGTGAGTGGTAGGAGTAAAGAGATAAAGGTGGAGATTTAAGGCACTTTGTCCCAATTCTGAAACAAGCAATTCCAGGGTCGAGGGCTGTGTGACTCCCGAGCTAAATCAGAAGTGGAGCATTGCGCAGCCTGGAATCTCTCTTGCTGCCTCTGTGTGTTCCGGGCACCAGGCTGTGTTACTTCAGCACCGAAGACAGCGCCTCTAGGGCCCCCTTGGAAACCGAGCTGGGGCTCTGCGGCTGCTTACGTTGGGGAGTTCTGCGTATTTGATTCAGTGTCCTTCACAAGCTGTCCTCAGGGTTGGAACCGGGGTGTTAAAAAAGGCTCAGCATCTAGGAGTCTAACTCAGATTCCTTTGGGTTTTTCTCCAGGCTAGTAGTCATTTCCCTTTCAAGTCTATTCTTTGGGATTTAAGGTTCCCCTTTCCCGCCCCCAGCTGCTTGAGGCATTTATCTAATCCTTTCTGCCCTATTCTATCAGAAGGAAGATGAAATTCTGTGGCATCTCTTCCCCCTCTGTATAATTAATCTCATTTCTTTTGGTTTAAGTGAACTCTTTCTTTCCTTGGACCTCTGGCTCTCTGTTTTCCATACAAGAGTTGGCTAAACAGCCCTGGATTTCAGGGAAAGCATGGATGGACACTAGAGTATAATTGCAGAAAATCGGATGCCAGTTTCCTTTCCACTTTTCCAGGCAGTATATGGACTTTTGGAAGAGACCTTTTGAGACATGGTGCCTCAGCTTAATGGGCATGTTCCTGGTAGGAATTTCAGGCCAAGGTGGATGATAGTATTTAAGAATCTCCAGGACCTCAGAGATGCCAGAAATTATGCAATAAAGGACACACTGATATTTTACCTCTATGTAAGGCCACCTTGGGTATAGTTCTAATTCTTCACTAACCATGAAGATTAGAACAGATCACTTAACTTCCTCAAGTTTCAATTTCCTGAATTGTAAAGGGGGATAACAAATACCTATCTAATGTAAAAAGTAATGGGATCACTTACGAGAAATTGTTCTGTTAACTGCAAGGTACTACCCAATAATTAATAATAACAGTCCCTACAAAACCTTTGATGAAAAGATATCAACATTTCTGGTTTCCTGATCATCGTGGGCTATGAAAGTGTCAAACCAAGCTCGTCAGAGAAGTGCAGAGAATGATGCCAGGACAATTCAAAGAGAAACTTTTCATTCTGCTTTGATTTGGCTGTTTCCTTTGAACTCTGCTTTGGTCCCTTCTATATCTGAAAATTTTGCTTTTCTTCCATTAACTTAATAAGCCAGGGACACTCACACTGACCCCCTTGATTTATAAGACAGTCACAGTGCTTCTGAAAACAGCTAGTGACGCATCCCCTCCTCCACCTTCATTTACCACTGGCAGTTAGACATCTCAAAACCTTGCAGAAGCTTGTGGATTTTTATTAGTTATTGTTCCCATTCATCCCCCAGCTACCTTCATGTCACTTCCACTCATTGCTGTCTTATCTTTTGGGTGATTTGACCTTCCTTTAGAGTTTCTAAGAAAGACTGCTTTATATTTTCTCTAAGAGAGGGTAAGCCCGACCTCCCTAAGTTTGGGCACAGTGTAATTTCCGCCTATATGCTCATGTAGTATTTAGCCCTTGCTAGTCATTTCATTATAGCCTAAGATGGTTTGTGTAATGATCATGCTTGGTCAGGCTCCACTCCCCCTTCTTTCCTAACAAAGCTTCGATTGTGTTCATCTATCCTTCGTTCCCCATGTAACCATGTGCCTGTGGAAGCTGACCTCACCCCAGCTCTTGAATAGGCCTGATTGGGAAAGGATTTTCCTTTCCTCTGTGCCAGTGGTTCCTACTGTGAGGTCTCCGTAAAAGTCTTCCTTACCCCGAAGAGATGGTGAAGTGTCTGGATGAGATGTTGAGAATTGTTATTGCCGAGTGGGTAACAGCCTCATATTAAAGCCAACACCCTGAATGACAGAGAGATGAAAAAACCTGAATTCTTAGTGACATTGCCAAGTCACCAAATCAATCAGTTCTGGAACCTGCATTCCTTCTGGCCTTCCTGTTATATGAGATAATCAAGTTCTTTATTAATTGATCAGGAGTTTCTGTTACTTGCAGCTAACAGCATTCTAATACACTCAGTTGCTGGTCAGGAGACGAGTCTAGGTCACTTGTCAAAGATACAGTGCACACTTGGCCTACTATTGAGTCCCAGAAACAGTACCCCAAATCAATCTACTGAGCTTCTTAAACCAATAGCATTTTCACTCACTCTAGCCATTCTTACTACCATGTAAGGTGATAGTAATTAAGAGACATTTTCTGCCAGTTTGTAGGTTCTATTGTAAGATAGTGATATTCATTCTTTTTTTTATCATCAAAAATTTTTAATTATAGTTGACATACAATAGTATATTAGTTTCAAGCGTTTAACAGTGATTAGACATTTATATAACCTATGAAATGATCACCCTGATAAATCTAGTACCAATCTGACACCATACAGTTATTACAATACTACTGACTATATTTCTCATGCTATATTCTACATCCCATGACTATTTTGTAACTGCCAATTTGTACCTCTCAATCCCCAACCCACCCTTATCCCCTTGAATCTGGAAACCATCAAAATGCTCTCTGCATCTATGAGCTTGTTTCTGTTTTCTTTGATCATATATCCTGTTCTCTAGATTTCACACATAAGTGAACTCATATAACATTTATCCTCTGTCTGACTTGCTCCATTCAGTGCTATACCCTCTAGGTCCATCTATGTTGCTGCAGATGGAAAGATTTCATTCTTTTTTATAACTGGGTAATATTCCATTGTGTGTGTGTGTGTGTGTGTGTGTGTGTGTGTGTGTGTGTGTGTATATCTCACTTCTTCTTTATCCATTTATCCATTGATGGACACCCATCAATATCTTGGCTATTGTAAGTAATGCTGGAAAGAATATATGGATGCACATGTCCCTCTGACATAGTGTTGCGAGTTTCTTTAGGTAGATACCCAGAAGTGGGATAGCTGGCTCTTGTTATAGCCTTTGTTTTAAAGTCCATTTTGTCTGGTATTGCTACCTCAGCATCTTCTGTTTGTTTGTTTGTTTGTTTCCATTTTCATGAAATGTCTTTTGCCATCCCTTTACTTTCAGTCTATGTGTATCTTTCAATCTAAAATGAGTCTTGTAGGCAATATATGTAAGGGTCTTGTTTTTTTTTTTTTATCCATTCAGGCATCCTGTCTTTTGATTGGAGCATTTAATCCATAAACATTTAAAGTAATTGTTGATAGATATGTAGTTATTGCCATTTTGTTGTTCATATTTTTGATCTTTCTTTTTTCTCCTTTCTTCTTAAAGAAGTCCTTCCGACATTTCCCGTAATACTGGTTTGGTGGTGATGAACTCCTTTAGCTTTTTCTTGTCTGGGAAGCTCTTAATCTATTTTTTGATTCTAAATGATAACTTTGTTGGGTAGAGTCATCTTGGTTGTAGATCCTTGCTTTTCATCACTTTGAATATTTTGTGCCAATCCCTTCTGGTCTGCAAAGTTTCTGTTGAGAAATCAGCTGACAGTCTTATGGGAATGCCCTCATAGGCAACTAATTGTTTTTCTCTTGCTGCTTTTAAGATTCTCTTTGTCTTTAACCTTTGGCATTTAATTATGATGTGTGTTGGTGTGGGTCTCTCAGGGTTCATCTTCTTTGGGACTCTCTGCACTTCCTGGGTTTATATGTCTATATCATTCACCAAATTAGGGAAATTTTTCATCATTATTTCTTGAAATAGATTTTAAATTCCTTGCTTTCTTTCTTCTCCTTCTGGTACTCCTCTGATGTGACTGTTGGCATCCTCATTTTGGGGGGTTCTTTTATCTTGTTGCTGTTCTGATTCGGTGTTTCTGTTACCTTATCTTCCAAATTGCTCATTCAGTCCTCTGCTTCATCTAATCTAGTATTAGTTCCCTCTAATGTATTCTTTATTTTAGTTATTACATTCTTCATTTCTAACAGGTTCTTTTTCATGTTTTCTATATCCATTTTTACATTTCCCATCTCTGTTGAAGTTCTCATTGAGATCATTGAGCATCCTGATAACCAGTGTTTTCAACTTTGCATCTGGTAGATTGCTTGTCTCTATTTTGTTCAGCTCTTTTTCTGGAGTTTTGTTCTATTCTTTCATTTGGGACATGTCTCTTTGTTTCCTCATTTTGGCTGCCTCCAAGTGTTTGTTTCTATGTATTAGGTAGAGTTGCTATGTCTCCTGGTCTTAATAGAGTGTCCTTATGTAGTAGGTGTCCTGTGGGGCCCAGAGGCACAGTCTCCTTGGTCACCTGAGCCGGATACTCCAAGTGCGTCCCTCATGTGGATTGTATATGCCCTCCTGTTGTAGTTGAGCCTTGGTTGTTGTTTGCACATCAGTGGGAGGAATTGACTCTCAGGCTGATTGGTTTGAGGACTGGCCAGTGAATACAGTAGAAGAGCTGTTGTGTAGAGGCTGACCCTACGGAGCAGGATTTGCTTTAGCAGAGCTCTTGTGCTTGCTCAGTATGCCCTTTGGATCTATGTTTTGTGGAGGTTGTTGGGTGATGCTTTGGTGTGGTCTGAACCTAGACACTTGGTGTTGGTTCTGTGGCTTCTTGGGAGGGGCTGTGTTGCAGGCTAAGGTCAGCTTCTGCCTATGCCCTGCCTGGGGTTGTGTGGTATGAGCTACAAAGTGTTCTTCAGCTGACTGTCACTTGTGATAGGCTTGGCAGTTCCTGGGAGAAGCTAAGCTGTGAACCGAGGCTGGCTGCTGCTAGTGCCAGGCTTGGGCCCACTTAGCAAGAGATATGGGCATTCTGAGGCCAGATGTTGCTTGTTTGGGGTTTGCAATTCTTTGAGAGATTTTAGGGAAGTCTGCAGCATGAGCCAAGACAGGATATTTGTATAGAAAAGACACAAAAGGCTTGGGTGGGCCTGCAAGTTGGCTGGCGCGGGATCTTAAGGAATCACCAGGGCAGGGCCAACAGTGTTAGCTAGCTTGATGGAGACCCAGATATTGTGTCTGCCTGGTTCTGCATGCTGGGCGAGGGGAGAGCTCAACAAAGGAACAATGGTTTCTGCTAGCACTTCTGTCTGGGAGAAATCTGCCCCACCAGCTCTCTCCCTGAAGCCAGACAACTTAGTTTCTCTCAGTATGACCCAGGCACCTTTTGTACTGCTGCCCCAGAGCTGGAGCTCAGAGCAAGTGAGTCCATCTGTGAGTAAGTCCATTTGTGGGCCCTTTCAGAGGAATGTCTGGGACTTCAGCTGACCTCTCTCTCACTCAGCCACAATCTTTGCTAGTTTTCACAGCCAAAAGTTGTGGGTACTTCTCTTCTCAGCACTGGAAACCTGGGCTGGGAAACCTGTTATGGGGCTGGGACCCCTCTCTCCTTAGGGGGAGACATCCCTCTGATTTTTAACTTCCATAAGTGGATGTGGGACCAGCCCATTCTGCTTCCATGCCCCTTCTACCGGTCTCCACGTGGCTTCTTATGCATGTATTTAGTTGTAAGACTTTGGTTCAGCTAGGCTCCAAGCCATTCTAAATGATGGGTGTTCTGTAGTTTAGTTGTAATTTTGATGAGGTCATGAGAGGAGGCAAGCACAGCATTTTCCTATTCTGCCATCTTGACCAGAATCTTCTTAATGTTCAGATTCATTCTTAATCATTCTTACCTGGTTCTATTTCCTTTAGATTTCAAGTCTCATTTGCTAACTTAATTGCTTGGTGTGTGTAGTTTTCTTCATTTTGGTGAGAAATATATCCTTTAGTTACATAGAACAAGGAGCCTACAGGGAGGGAGATATTTATCAAGTAGCAAGACCTTGTTGTTCCTAGGAAGCCAGTTTTGGGGCCCACGATTCTGCATAGAAAGAGTTTCTGGGGGCTGCATTGATTAATATTCCTCAGATGAACATAGTGAGAGGGTATCGTTTCCACCATTCTGTGCAAGACTCTCTGATGCCCTGTCAGCTGGAACAGTGTGTTCTTCCTCTTAGCTCCGATATATTGTCCATCTCACAGGGATGGTAGAAAGTGGAGGAAGCCATTTTTAAAAGCCGATTCTTCACACTTGCACATAGATGATTGATATGCTACTAGATGGAAATTAGGAAAGAAAGGACCAATGGGGGAACTGAGGGATAAAAGAAGCTGTAAAGAGATTAATTTCATACTTCCAAATGGATTCAATAATAAGATCTAGTCATGAAGTCATATTGAGCACCTCCCAAGTGCAAGTTTTGCCGGGAGGGGCACTGAGATATTTTCTCTGTCCTTGAGGTTTTATTGTCTAGTTGAAAGATGATATAAACAAGCAAAAAAGTTACTTTTAAGTATAATACTAGCTGAATAGAAGATATGAATAATTGCTCTGGACCACAATAGAAGCGCTATCATGAAAAGATAAGTCATTATTTTTTTCAAGTTTTCAAATGAAATGTGTAGATAATAAACTAGAGAAGAAAGAACATTTGGGGTTACAATGGACTAAGAAACTACGGAGGACATGGGAATGATTTCATTACCATCACTATCATAATTGCTATTACGATTGTTATTCTGACAGTAACAGCTTCTATTAACTGAGCATCTACTATAAACCAGTACTAGGCACTGTACTATACTATAGTCACTAAATCTTCACAACAGCATTTTCAGGTATTACTCTCATTTTGTGATAATGAAACTGAGAATTTGCTGCATAGAGATTTTTAAAACAGCTTTATTGAGATATAATTTAAATAACATACAATTCACCCGTTTAAAGCATATGATTCAATGGCTTTTAATATATTCACAATTATGTAACCATCACCATAATCAATTCTTGAACATTTTCATCACCCCCCAAAGAAACCCAGAACCCATTAGCCCTTTTTCTCCCCAACACCCCAAGATCTTTGCTTAACTTTAGGCTTTTAACTCAGGCCTGTTGGGTACTGAAGAATTTTTTAAAGCTTACAACCCCTGAATTATTAGAATATTACTGGGACCCACGCCCTACTTGTTTTGAGACTTATTCTGACAAGATAGGTCAGTGGATGATTTAGTTCAAATATGAGGATGAATTTCTGGATGAATTCTTACTAAATAGTATCTATCGTGTTCGCTTTTCAAAGGCTCTAATCGGGATAGGAAGTTCTAGAATTGCACTTTTAGGCCATTTCTCTCTTCTATGTTTATATGCTGCCTAAGGCTGGGACTGTTGAAAACTTCAAATAAAATTTTCTTTGCAGTTTGGGCTGAGCTCTGAGAGCTCTGATTCACAGATGACTAAACAAACAACGCTTAACATCCTTGGTCTCACCTTCAAACGGGGAAATCGCTTACTAAATAGCAGGTTTTACAAAAGCAAGGGCCCTGCTCTCCTTTCATCACCGCAGCGTAGCCAAGTTGGAAATTGGTACATGTCCCTGTTATCGAACTCCCAACAGATCCCTCTGTGTTGAGAGCCAGTCAACGAGAATTTAACCATGGTGTCTACACAGAAAAACGCAGTGAATTTGGGATGTGAAATCTAAAACTGGATGTTAAAAACATCAACATGCAAGCACTAGGTTATTAAGGCATAAAGCAAGGACCCGGAATCTTCTGATACTTTAAGTAAGTTAAGGACAGAAAATCAGAGCATGTTGGACTTTGAACGGGTCTGTCCAGAGTGTTCTCAGCCCTGAGATGGACAGAATATTAAGTACCTTGTCTAAAATCACACAGCTATTTAGCGGAGGAAGAACTGAGCTTTAAACCCAAGTCCGCCTGATACCAAAAGGCATTTTCTTGCCACTATACCAATGCGATGACAGCAAGTAGAGGCATGGAGAAAAGTCAAAAATCCAAGAAAGTGCGTGTTAAACAGAACATATTTTGGGCATCCAAGAGAGAGAGTGGAAATTACTTCTTGGCAGCAGGAAAGGTTGTCCCAATACTTAGAGACTATTTAGAAGGAAGGTAGCAGAAACTCTTTCCTTTCAGTTTGCTTCATCTCTGGGCTTCTGTTTGCTCTTCCGGAATATGACATGTGGGTGCTGGGTGGGGGGAACAGAGCTTGAAACAGTAATAAGCCTCTCATCTCTAGTGGTCTACTAACCTTGCAGCATATTTATTTCTCGATCTTTTAAACTTGATGGAGCAAATCATGGCCCTCGCATCAATTCCCACTTACATGTAACAGTGCCAGTGGTGTGCCATCTTTATCTTTCATGCCACGCAGGAGAGATGTGAAGAGAAACAAGTTCAGACACATGGGTGGGGGCCGTGAACCTCCCTCTAGTCTCACCTGACCGGGAATTGTCCTGGTCTCTTCCTTGGGCTCCTGCTAAGAGCCTGTGGAGAAGAATGAGATCATGTCTGAAAAGTGAACTGAACTTCTTGAAGCAAGAAGCTAAATAACTCCAAGGCCTACAAGTGCCATTATCTCTCTCCCATTTCTAATCCTGATTCAAGGACCAGATTGAGTTTATCTTTTCAAAGAACTGGTCAGCTCTCGACTCGAAGAGCTGAGTCCTCTTGTTTTCCTCTTCGGAGTTTTCAAATGATGTTGAGAGCACCTAATGCCATGGCAACGAAAGCTGTGAAAAACCTAACCCAGAAACGTGGGCTGGATAGGACTTCATGGAGATGGCAGCCTCTGAAAGGCAAGAGTCATCCTCCCAGAGGCAGACGGGAAGCTGGTCCTTTGCTCCATTGTGATGCTGCCCATTAAGGCTAGGATCTTAGGGAGGTGGCATGCCAGGGAGCAAATGCATGTGCTGTGGTGTCATGTGGTGTGCAGTCTGAATGCCAGCTCTTGTACCTACCAGCTGTGTGACACTTGGTGGGCTGATCAACTTCCCTGAGCTGATGCCATAGAATTGTTGCATGGATTCTATCAGAGGATGAATAATTGGAAGTGCTTGGCACATATTAGATGCTCAACCAATAGAAATCATTATGGCCTATTTTAAACATTGGTTTCCTTAACTCTTGCTCCAACTTCTCTACTGGCCAGTCTCTGATGATGTGGTTTGTCTATTCACAAGGGCACATGTGAGAACAAACACCCATGTCTGAGGCTTACTTAGATTTGGGAGGATCCAGGGGAAAAAATACCTGAAATTGTCTTTGTACACGAAGCTCTTTCCTGTTCAAGATGCGATGATAATGGAGGGAAGAGAAAATTTGCAGGCAGAGAGCTAGGGATGGGAAAATCTGGGTTCCTGCATCCCCAACTCACAGAGAGACCCAAGGTCATTACCTCTCATCGTCTTTGGACTTTGGCTCAGTCACGTGGGTTTCAAAAAGGTCTTTTGAAAAACGTGGGCTGGATAGGACTTCATGGAGATGGCAGCCTCTGAAAGGCAAGAGTCATCCTCCCAGAGGCAGACGGGAAGCTGGTCCTTTGCTCCATTGCTGGCATGCCACCTCCCTAAGATCCTAGCCTTAATGGACAGCAAGCTCTTTTGAAAAAACACACAGAGTTTGGACAAGGTTACCCTCCTCTGCAAAATACCTTTCTATTCAGCTCCCTGAAAACTGAAACCTTACTGCCAGCACCTCCTCCCCTGGAGAAATCTAAATAGAGTTTTTGTCTGCTGGGTCGAATGTACTCACTGAACAAATCACTGAGTACATCATGGCCCTGGGAAGGTTGGGAAATGACAGACCTGTGCAGGGGTGAGGGGGGACAAGAACATAGAAAACCAAAGCTGCGAGGCCCCAGCTTATCCTCTACCTTCAGCATTTTTCTAAGCGCTGAACCATTGGCCACTTAGTAATCAAAGCCCTGTGTATCAGTAGAGAGCATAGAAGGACTCAGGAGCTCATTGTGTACCCTTGGGAAGATCATGCCACATCACTGGGTCCAAAGTCCACATCTGTAAAATGGTGGGGGGCGGGGGTTTGGTCCCTTTCAACTCTGGAACTCAGATTATGTGCTCCTGTGGGAGAATGCTGCCCTGAGTTCAGAGGGGTGGGGGGCGGGTAGCAGCTAGGAGCTCTGTGATAGGCTCTCAGTTCCAGCCTCTCTGCTGCTAGAAGCCTGCTCAGAGGAAAACGTGAGAGCTCATGGCTGAACGGAGTTTCTCTTCCTCTCTCTTGCAAAGCCCTCAGTGAGAGAAATGTCTGATTGGAGAGTGGAATTTTACAGGAAGTGGGTGGTGATGTTTCGAAGGAAAACCCTCACCCTTTCATGTGTAGTATTATTTTATTTTTTCAATAAATATTTGTCAAGCACCTATGGTAAGTCAGGTACTTGTTCTCATCAGTATACAAAATACACAAAAATTCATCTCTTTGTAAAGGGTATGCTTTAGTGCAGGGAGATAGACAGTAAAAATAAATGTAGAAAATGATTTCTGAAAGTGTTTCGTTGGCAATAGAGATTATGGGAGACACAGAATTAGGGTTGTGATTGTGGTGTTATGATGAAGCGGGGTGGAGGTTATAATTAAAATAGGTGACTTTTGAATGAAGATTGGAAGGATATTGGCTGGCCAAGGGGAAAACATTATTTAGAATGTAACTACATATTAATATTCACAAAATGCCCTTTAACGATGCTATTCATTAGTGCTTATTTGTTAATAATTAATAAATGAGCTATCATCTGTCCATTTTTTTTCCTAAAGGCTCATGCAGGCTTTGTGTCTCCTCGGTCGTCTAACTTTTTTTTCTTTGTTTCCCTCTCCTATGGCGGTCCACGTTTCTTCCCTTATTTCTTCCACAGTCACCTGGGATTTTTCCACCCTGATTCTTTCTCCTTCCTCGGCCCCGCCCCCACCCCCCCCTTCCCGCTGGCTCCCCCTACCCTGCTCTGCTCAAGCTCCCCTGCCAGCCTGTCAGTTTCAGTCCAATGCTACGAACAAATAGAGTGGAACAGCCCGGCTGAGGGAGACCAAGAGGAAGGAAAACCCTTAAGCAGTCAGAGCGCATTGTGGGGACACCCTCCAGGGCCCTGAGGCACTTTCGTTGGGCTCTCACTTCCAGCGTTGGGGACAATGCTGGATGCAGAGGCAGGAGGCTCTCAACCCCTTTCTGATGAAGCAGGCCACCTCCAGGAAAGACATCTAGATGCGAGCCTCTGCTTCCTCAAATTGAGAGTAAGGATAATGATAATATTCATTATCATACTCGCTCAGGGTTCTTGTGAAAGATGAATTAAAAAATAATGTGACAGTGCTTTGGTATGTGCCGTACTAAAACTCAAGACATCGTTATGCTGGTCGCAGGGTTGGAGGCCCCGTGCTGGGTACGGAGGGGCTAGCAATGAATAGACCTCTCCCCTGCCCCGCACTGCCTGCGGGAGTTTGTGTTTCCCTGTGGCAGGGAGAGAGGTGTGCTACTCACAGTAACAGAATGCAGACTACGACAAAGCCGGTCACCCAGCTCTGTCCTGGCCCGAGGACTGGGAACCACCCCTTCTTTGTATTGGCCTAGTGTAATCTAAATGTAACTGTGACTGGAATACGCTGACGTTCCAGTAAGATTGGACTAAAAATGTGCAGTGTGAGGACATGTGTACATGTGGGAGGGGGCTTCCGTTTCACAAGGAATTTGGTGAGCTGACATGTCAGGTAGCACTGAGGATGCTGAGCCTGGTGGGATAAAGGTAAAAGGGCTGGGGGAGTGGTTAGGGTGCTAGGGGAGAGCCCTTTCACTGCCTGGAGGACCCATCCTCATAGATAGCCATTACAGACATCACTGGTCTTTTAGACCCCTAGGTGAATAAGGGTATATTTTGACATTCTATTTTTTATTGCAGAACAATTGTATGCAAGAATGTTTGTTATTAGTATTTATTTCTGAATTACCTACTTGTGCTGTGCACTCATTTTCCATTGCTTTATTTGTATTTTAAAAAATTTATTGGGGCACTTAATTTATTATGAATAATACCCCTTATTGGCCAGGAGTTTTTCCAGTTTTTATTTTGTTTGTATATAGTATTTTTTTACACCTTTTTTGGGGTATAATATGCATACAATAAACTGCACATATTTTAAGTATTCAGTTTTATGTGTTTTGAAATATTTATACATCGGTGAAATCATCATCCCAGTCAGGATAAAATGCATTTTCATCACTCTCCAAAGCATTCCTGAGTTCCTTGATAATCTTTCCTTTCCCTGCCTTCATCTCTAGGCAACCATTTCTTCTCCTTTCTGCCACTATAAATTAGTTTACATTTTCTAGAATTTTATATAAATGAATTATATAGTATGTACTTTTGTTTAATCTGGCTTCTTTCATTCAGCATAATGATTTTCATCCATGTCATTGCATGTGTCAGCAATGTATTCTTTGTTGCTGAGTAGAAGTCCATTGTATGGATGTACCCCCATTTGTGTATCCATTCACCTATCAATAGACATTCGGGTTGTTTCCAGTTGGTGGCTATTAAAAACTGAGCTTCTGTGAACATTCGTGTATAAGCCTTTGCATGTCAAATAGAATTTTGGCAGCTATTTATGAAAACATATTACAGACAGAGGGAGTACCTGGCCACAGAGAGGTACATATAGGACACGGACAGGGAACGGTGTTATGACGGTCTGGGGGAGCTAGAATACAGGATGTAAACTTAAAGGGCAAGAAGAGAAGAGAGAGCAGGTTGGAGTCAGAGCCACTCATTTCCTGCCAGGATTCTGACTGATCAAATGTCAAATACGAGTAAAATTCCACTCGGCTCTCCTGATACGCCTGCCAAGTGATTCATTGCACCTGGGTGAACCAACATGGTGCCTTGAACAGTTGGCCCATTGCACAACCTGTACTGGCCACTGGAAGCCTTAAGTCTCCCTGCAGGTTGTGCTAGAGCCTCAGAGACCTGTTTCCACTTCTCCCTCCTGCAGCTGATCACCGCTGGGAGCCCTTCACTTCAGGCTGGCTTCTCCCACACCCACTCCTGTGCTTCTTTGCATAGGCATGGGAAACCTCAGTCCCCTTTACTCCATGCTTATAGGCTCCTCCAGCCCATTCTAGCACATACTGTGTAGAGCCAAGATCTTTTCTTGTAAGCCAGGCCATGTTTTAGAGTGAGATTTGTCATTGTAGTTTCTTCTATCAGCATACCAGCTGACAGGAACATAAGTTGCATTATGGTTACATTGACTAAAGATCATAGAATATGAATAGCAGGTCAGTGGTTTCATACCTGTTCTAATTTATCTTTCGGCAGTGGCCGATCTCTAATTCTTGGTCTACTTTTCTTAATTAGGCTGCTAATATGTTCCTTGCTATAGAGTTCACCAGCTTGCTCCCCACACCACTCCTCTTCACAGGCCGGCGTTCTCCTGGTCCACAGCAAACAACTGTACTGGGGCAATCACAGAAGGAACACAGGGATAGATAAAGATGGCTACACAGGGCTTCACATTCTCCACATTGGGCAGGGGTACAGCTTCCTTATGTCACTCAGGTATTTTATTCATTTGGTTTCAGAGGATGTTCAATGCCTGGCATCTGCACTTGAAGAAGTTGCTACTGACTCCTTAGAGTAGATTTGCTTGTGTTTTTTTTCCCCCCTCCAACCATGCAGACCTACCCAGGCTCTATTAGCCTCCCTTACGTACTTGCAAAATTCAGTGCTTAAATTATGTTGTGGAACAGAGTGAATTAAACTAAGCAATTGTGTGTCCATGATCTTCTAAGTTCTTGTTAACTCCTGCTCCAACGTTAGGAGGCCCAGAGGCAGTGATCTAGAACGCTGAAGAGAAGATACTGACCTGAAGCCCAGAGATTTGGCCTTCGATATTATCCGCTTTTCGCTGGTCAAGGTCCACACACGAGGAGTTCTACCTCTCTGAGCTTCACCATCTATTTGTGTAATGAAAAGGCCTTTCCCGCTTGACCTTTCTGATTTCATGTAATTTCTTTCCTATCTGCCTGACTGTATTCCCCAAACATTTATTTGAGGGTTGACTATGTGCTAAGCATAGTTAAGTATGTGTGAGACATGATTTTTGCCCTTAAAGAAATCCTAGTCTAGAGGACCTGGAGAATTGATATGCTGGGAGGGGGATCATTGGGCATCAGAATAAGCTGAGGCGCCAGCTAAGAATGCTGATTCCTGGGCCCCATCACCAACATATTGAATTAAAATATCTGGTTCTTATGTACAATAAGGTGAAGAACTCTTGCTGTGCTGGATTTGGAGGATGGTGCTGACGGACCACAGATGGAATGCCCAGCAAGGGGTGACTGCCCCAGAGAGGATGGCACTCATCCCTGCATCACCTTTATGTTCTTTGCCATGCTGTGCGTTCATGCTCTATTATTTGTTTTCTTTAAATTTGTTCATTTAAAGATTCGAAATACATTTATTTAAAGTGAAAACTTTATGCCATAAATGTAGATGGTAAGCAAATACTGCTTACTATAATAAATGGCAACCATAAAAGGAACACAATGGGGAAAAAAAGATTACCCGATGCCAGGAAGACACTGCTTAGGAAATAGCCCACATTTTTTATTTCAGGTGAAGTAGGAAATCAGCCAGTGTTAGGTGGGAGTTTGTGCTCAGAAAAAGGTACCCCAGTTACTGAAATGGAGTCAGTTTAATGTTGTTGATGCTAAACACTTAAATGTTGAATAAGAAGAGAAATTTTCAAATTTATTTCCTTGAACTTTCTTTAAAAAACCTTTTACATAAAGACCAATGTATAAAACAGATTAAAACCAACAGCAGCAGCAACAATAAACAAAAGAGCTGCTCTGAAAAAAGCCAGACTAGGGAGTCCAGTTAGACCCAAAGCATTTAGATTGCACTTTGAGAAGCATTGGCTTTGTGGCACTGGGGGATCTGGCAGGCCTGATAAGTAAGCAGAATCTGAGGACTTGAGCACAGTGACAGGATCCTGCAGTCTTTGTGCCAGTGGGGACTGTAGGAGAAACTTAAGGGATAGGGGAGGGAGAATTATTACAAAAGGTTGGCCACATTTGGGGCACGGGGAGGACTGTGAGATTTTCTGACCTAGTAGTGAGGCTATTTTATTTTACTAGTTTTTTTTAGATCCGAGGAAACAACAGGGCATTTCTCTTTGTCTAGAGCAAACAGTTGGGTTTGTCGTTTGATTCAGGAGGGGCAAGGAAACCCAGCCACATCGATTAAGAAAGATGAATCATTCAGAGTATTTGTAAATGAAAGGGTTCCTGGAATTTGGAGTTGCCTGTGGTCTGGCTTCTGTCCCTGTCACTCTGGTGAATCAGGGAATCATCCGAGTCCAGAAAGAAGCATCATGTAATCATGCAAAACCTTTCTTGGGAATCTTTCATGACACCTAATTGGAAGACTTTTTGACTCTGAGAAAAAGTCTAGGGTGAATCCATGTGATTAATTTTGGAGGAAAACCAGAGTTTGATTAAGTTGTAATTAATCACATGAGAAGTTTAGTCCAGATGGTAGCCAACTGTAGTGGACACCATGGCATTCTACCTAGATCCCTTTTTTGGACAGTGCGCCCATCTCTTGGCCACCAAGAATACTGAGCACAGAGAAGGCTCAGAGTTGTGTCCCTTGCTGAGATTTGCTTCTGACAGCAGGGAACTGTCTCATGCAATGTTACATCCCCCTTGGGGTGGCCTGCTGATGACAAGCTGATATAGAAATACAAAGGCCAGACCCCTTGGCTTCATTGGGGGACAACCTTGAAGGACCATCCCAACTCCAGAGCCCTCTGTAGGATTGATTCAGGTCACAGGTCAATCTCATCCTGGATCAGCTCCCAATTTCTTGTACTCTTGGTGACATTATGATACGAAACCAGACAATGGAATTAAGTGATATTAAGTTTCCAAGAAAGTGGAATTCTTCTGAAGATTAAGAATGCCTCCAGGAAACAAAACTGCTCAGAACTGCAGAACTGTATAGGGTTGCTTAACCTTGCATTCAGGGGACAAATAATAAAGTCGGAGTCCATACAGGTAACACCCGAATGTGTATATACCTATATACAATTCAAGTATAAAAGTAGCTTCCCAATGAGTAGGTGTTCACCTGTGTGTACATCTGTTCCAGACCCAGTTTATACTTCTCTCCTGTTTGCTCAGCCTCACCTACCCTCTAGTTCTTGGCTGTTGATCAACAAAGAACCCCAGCTGCTTCCTCTGTCATGCCGCCCCCTAACACTGCCATCTGTCTCAGTCTCCCTGAGTGAGGGCCGGACTTTGGCAAGGCCTCCATGACGTCTGCTGTGGTGGCAGAACAGCAGCTCCAGTGCCCAGGAGTGACCCAATGCCCCTACAGAGGCTTTAGCTTCCTCCTGTGTGATTTCAGGGAAAGCACCAGGTGATGGGCATCAGACTTGGTTCCCCGAATGTCAGCCCGAAGGAGCTGGATAACACAACCTGAAAGCGTAGGGTGGTTTTAACATCCCATTGGATGAAGTTTGACCAAGGAGAGGCAGGAGACAGGAAGAAACCAACAAATAAATGACTTTCTTTTCCTCCCGGTTATGGACTATGCCAAGTACCTTGACTCCATATAGTCTTTCTGGAGACTTCCATTGTGACTAAGCAACTGGCTCTGCTGTTTTGTGAAGCTATAGCCAACTGGGTAATATACCACCTTGTATTTGTCTCCATCCTTCCCTGCCTCACTTCCCCTTTCCCCTCACCTTGATGGCCCTGCGATTGTATTGCAAATATGTTGACTCATAAGATTTGCTTGACTGCTTTTTCAGAAACCTGGGGCAAGGGAGCATCTGAGAGCTTTTGTGTACATTTAAATGAATATTTTATATTTAAGTACTGTGTTTAGCATCCAAATGTGAATGAACTACCAATATGTGCATAACAACTGAACTTGAATGTATGTGGAACAGTTAAATGTGTATGTTACCACCTGAACAAATGTTGGAAACAGCTAAATTGGTATTCAGAGCTTGTAGGGTCAATGCATGTTAAAATTGGTGTATTAGTTATCTATTGCTGCATTATAAATCACCCCAAAACATAGTAGCTAGAAACAGCAAACATTTATTATCTGACAGTTTCTAAGTGGGTCAGAAATCTGGGAGCAGGTTAGCCAGCAATTCTGGTTCAAGGTCCCTTACTGAAGTTGTCAGCTAAGGCTCAAGGTTCAACTGGGGAAGAATCTGCTTGTATGCTTACTCATGTGGCTGTTGGCAAGCCTCAGGTCCTCTCCATGTGGGCCTCTCCACAGGGCTGCCTGGTGACGGGGCAGCTGGCTTCTTCTAGGGAGAGCAAGAGAGAGCCCCAAAAGGAAGACTTAGTCTTTTTATAACTGAATCTTAAAAGGGACATACTATCATTTCTACCACATTCTAGTCATTAGAAGTGAATCAATAAATCAAGTCCACACTCAAGGGGAAGGGATTACACAAAAGAGTGAATGCCAGAGGGTGGGGACGTTTGGAGGTTATTTCAGAGGCTACTTACCACAATGGGTAACTGTTCAGTTGTAATTTGTACTGACTGTCTCTGCTTAGACTTGGAGAAATCCCCAAAATATCTTGTCTTAGGACCCTCTTGGATTTGTTTTAGAAATTATTCTGATCGAGCTGAGTAATTTCTGCTGTTTTTGTTTCCAGTTGTGTGGGATCTGAAAATCTCAGTTCTCCTATCTGTGCTGGAGATGGTATTTTGGTCAAAGCTGGGACAAGTGGGGCATTCAAGTGGCAGTAAAGGTGGACAGACTCTCTTGGAATGCCATGAGGACAAGTCATCCTGAGAGTGAAATAATGGGCCTTAGAAATAAGTCCTAAACTTTCTAGTTTTTATGACCAATCTCCAATCTCACTTTTGTGTTTAGGAAGCAGAGAATTTAATGCAGCACCTCTCGCTGAGACCTGCTGTCTCAGTCTTGAACTAAGCACCATGAGGGATGCACAGGTAAAGTAAGATAGAGTCTCTGTCCTCATAGAATTTATTTACATGATCCTAGAGCTCAAAGGGGGAGGTCAAGGGTATAAGCATAAATTTGGGAAACATCGAGCTATAGGAATATTATAGAGATGAGTGTAGATAGAGCCCAATGAGGCTAAAGACAGAGCCCTAAGCACTCTAATATTTAGTGATTAGGAAGAGGTGAAGTAGCCAGCAAGGAAGACCTGGTAGTCTCATCTTGTTTTCCCCCAAGCGACATTTGATCCAGCGGGGCCACAGGTGGGCTTGGTTAGTTTCTGGTTATGAGACTGCCTCTGGGTCCTCCTGCAGCCAGTTCTAAGTCCCCAGGACCCTATCTGAAATAAGCACAGACTCAGGGAGCTCTGAGAAGCAGTTTTTAAAAATAATTATTTTTTAAGAACAGTTTTAGGTTCACAGCAAAATCGAATGGAAGGTACAGAGATTTCATATGAACTCCCCACCCCTACATATGCGTAGCTTTCCCATTATCAACGTTCCCCCTTAGACAGTGCATTTGTTTTCACCCAGAGTCCAGTGAGTTACATTAGGGTACATTAGGGTTCCCTTTCGGTGTTGTATATTCTACGGATTTGGAAAGATGTATAATGACATGTATTCATCATCATACAGAGAAGTTTCACTGCTCTAAAAATTCTCTGTTTAGCTGCAGTTTTTAAAGCCTCTTTTAAAGGGCAAAGTGGAGGGGTTTGGGGAAGTAAAGGGGGCACTCTCAGTGCCGCGGCTTCAAGGATAAACCCATATGCGCTTCTTAGTCTCGCAAAGAACGCTGAGTGCTCACGGTCTGCGGGAGTGGGGTTCGCAGCTGCTGCTGTCCACTGCTGCTGTCCGTCCCTGGACCCCAGGCCCAACAGCCTTGGCTTCAATCCTACTAAATCTCACTCTTTGTTTTTCTGTTCCATTTATAGCACATGAGAATGTTTATCCAGTTTTTGAGTCAAGCTATCCATGTTTAAATGTTTTCTAAAATACGTGTTATCTATCAATGCTGTGTGTTGGAGCAGAGAGGTCCACCAAAACTTGAACTTACTGCATCGTCTTGATTGCAAGTTTCTGTAAGGTCTTTTTTTGGAGCCAGATTTACTTTCTTTTGTATCAATGATCCCTCGAATCTCAGATCCCAAAATTTGAGCCTAATAACAGGCGTAAGAAGGCTGAACTTTATATAGGTTTTACCAGAGGGAGATGAGAGAATATTGATTCTTGACTGTCAAATAAGAAAAATAATGTCTTGTTTTACATTGAGTTCCAATGAAATAATATAAGTGGACGTACCTTATAAGCTGTAA
>NW_006431918.1:3690457-3690831 GCF_000325575.1 Pteropus alecto | reverse complement strand
TTTGCAGAAATCTAGTGTACTCACTCTAATTTATTCATGCAAAGTGCAGTAAGCAGAACCCTGGGTTTAAAAAATGTATACTCACTCCTCATTTATCCCTCCCCTCAGGCTCTAGTGCTGTAACCAGATATACACCTGAGGCCATGCCAAAATGAATGGAAAAACATCTGGCCAATTTAATCAATCCAATAAAAGCAGTCTTTCAAATTGGTCCAAATATTTGGAGCACAGATCTCTAGGTAAATGGCTGGCTGAATTTTCTGATTCAACTGATAATATGTTTTGGGGCTGTATAGTCACTACTTAAGAGATCAAGGGTCAAGCAGCAAATCAGGAGTCTAACTGGGCTTAATACTGGGAGTCTTTGCACTAGG
>NW_006431918.1:3682488-3688875 GCF_000325575.1 Pteropus alecto | reverse complement strand
GGGGATGGAAGGTGGAAGCCAGGGAGTCAGAGATATGAGCACCGGAAGGAGCTCTTCCAGTTTCATTTTTCTGAGCATTAGTCAGGGAGCTGCTTTCTGTTGGTCCCTGTCCTCTGACTCTTCCCAACTTCATTTTAAATGTCACGAGTGACAGATCACTTCCTAAGGGATGCCCCTTCCTTAATGTACCTGTTCTCTGGGGACCTGTTCCTTCCGGCTCTTCTCCCTGGAAGCCTCCATTTGGGTCAAGGCCACCCTGGGGGCTCTCAGCTTATTGAGACCAGCCTCTTCTCTTTCCCAGAATCACTTTATGAACTGAAACCAAAGACAGGCTCAGAGGCCCCACACAGCAGGAAGGAAACTCAGGAAATAGAAGCCACAATGATTAGAGAAAACTAAGAAAGGGAGGGGGAAACTTAAGAGACTTCTGCATAGCACATATATATATATAAAATGCTTGGAACAGAAACTGGCACACACACAGTAAACACAAGATACATTAGATGTTATGATTATTGTTATCATCATTATCATCTGAAGTTTTCGTGGCAGTTTATTCCTTTTCACTTTGTAATAGTGACCTCTGAAATCTAATGAGATAATGAATGCAAAGCTCCTATGCAAAGCATTGAGCTTGATAAAAAGTTTGTGTTGATCTAAGTTTTCTTCTCTATATATATCTCTTCTTCTAGGCTTCTGTGTATCACCCGCAGTGCCTAGTGTAAAGATTAGACTGAATTTGATCTCTTCACTGAATAAAGAAAATTCATTCTATTTGACATACCAGCAAAAAGACTGTTCAGAAATGGTTCTCAGTCAAAATCACTTTTTGCCTATGAAGGGGAACCACGGTCACTCGTATTTCTGCATGGAAGAATAGTGCGGGGCTGGGTGTCTGCAAAGACAAGGACTGGCATCTTCTCTCTACTGGGAAATCCAGGGTGAATGTAGTCTTCCAGGATTTCTCAGTGAGTGTTGACAGCTGCTCCCTACATTACACCTCCACCCACCTATCTCCACCCCTAACTGGCTGCCCCCAAGATATTGGCCCTGAATTTCATTCAGAGACCTCAAAATACCCTGTGGCTAAGCAAGACCCTGACACCTCTTTCACGGAGCTGCCTCTTCAGACCTGCTTTCTGCCTCCCCAGAGGCCCTGAAGTTCATGCAGTTGAAAAAGACTTATCCAGTCAACCAGCGAGTGGAGACGCACAGCCACAGTCAGAACCCAGGGCTCCAGACTCTCTGTCCAGTGCTCTTTCCATTTTACCTTATCTAGCTCCCCACTTCTCTTCAAAATATGTAACCAATGTGAGGTTCCATTTCCTTTTGTTCTTAGTTGACTGTCAATTAAAAAGAGAATGAACTAAATTCATTTCTAATAAACTATGAGCATGAATAATATCTCCAGAGATATGTCCACTTTTCAAGGCCGCCTCAACGTGATATCTCAGGTGCTACTATAGGTTGGATGCGGGAGAGTTTTTTGAGGAGAATGATTCTTCCCGATGGGGTTAGAAGAAACCTGTGGGACAGCTGGGAAGTTGGCTGAGAATGGAGGTGGGTGGATGGACTCTAGAATTGAAAGCCTGGTTCATTTGCCTCCAAGTTTTTTGGGGCAAGGATGTGTCAAAGTTTTTGCCTCATCATAGTTTATGCTGAGCGATCCTCTCTCCTCAGCTGATCTGCAGTAGTTTGACTTGTTTATTGAAAGTGCAGTTCCCAGAACTAATCTCTTTGAACAGTCTTTTGGGTCCCATATCTGGATGAGGGAAAGGCCTGGTACATACCACATCAGGGTACAGCAGGAAGAGCTTTGCAGACAGCCCTGGGTTTCCATCCTGGCTCTCCTGCCCTATCGGCTAGATTAGCTTAGTAGGGATAATGCTGCCTGTCTTGCAGGGTTGTCGTGGGATGACCAGAAATGACAGTTATTGTCTTGAGTATTGTTAACTATGTAATCTTGGACAAATTTCTTAACCTCTCTGAGGCCAAGCTTCTCCTATTAGGGATAATTTCAATTCTAATGTAGTCAAATTTGTCAGCCTTTTGAAAAAGAAGTTGTTTTGTACTCTGAGGTCATGAAGATTCGAGCTTCCTATTACTTTTATGTTGATGTACGCTTTTCTTGCCTCAAAAATTCTTCAGAGACATTAGCATACCATCGTAACCCAGAGTTTTGTTTGCATCCCTCCCGAAATGACTATGGAATATCCAGTGCTTGTCCTGGGACCTAATGTGCCTTGTGTCCTGGTTCCTATGGGAACCATGCCTTGGAACTTCATATCACTTCTGTGAAATAAGTGCTAGAATTATTTAATTTTAAAGATGAGGAAGCATTTTCACAGTGGTTACATTTTTTTTACTTATGGCAGACATGTTAACCGATCACATTTACACTCCTCCACCTAGCCCGCTTTAACTACAATGGGAAGAAAAAGCTATATACTCATTCTCACAGCCTCCTTTGCAGCTAGAAGTGATCATCTGATAGTACTGGCCCATGAGGCCTACATGAGAATCGCTGAATGATTCAGGGAAAACCTTTGTTTTCTTAATCAAATGGATCAATGTTAGGGAGTGACATTCCTTCTCTTGTCTATGTTTCTTGGACGTGGATGTGATACCTGGCGCAGGGGCAGCTATCTTGAGATCATTAGATGACAAAAAGCCAACAAGCTAAGAAGGGAAGAGTGGGAACATAGAAAGATCCTAATTCCTGGTGGCATCACGGAGGTCTAAACCAGTACAAATAACCACCTACCTCCAGGTGCCTAACCCTAAAATAAAAAGCAATATGGACATTCTAGGGGGAGGGGTGAGAGTCCTTCTTAAGCCAAGAGAATGCTACAGACATTTTTGGCTCTTTCTCAGGGCAGAGTGAAAGCGAGGCTGAGTGCACAGCTAGGAAATTTGCTTTCTTTAGGTTACTGAGTTTTCAGCAAATTTCCAGAAACTCCACAAAAGGCCCCGCTATGAGCTGTCCACCACTGTGGTGCTGATATGCATATTATGCTGTGTACTATTGAGGAAGCTAGGTGCTGTCCCTAACACTGCCACAGCATGGCAGCAGCAAGGCAAGGACAAGGGCGTGTGTGTGTGTGTGTGTGTGTGTGTGTGTGTGTGTGTCTGTGTGTGTGTGTGTCTGTGTCTGTGTGTCTGTGTGTGTGTCTGTGTGTGTGTCTGCGTGTATGTATGCATGTGATTCTCTTTCTCATTCCAGTGAGAGTCATCCCTGACAACTGGGAGAGCTCTCTGGCCACGACATTTCTAAATATTCTTCACTAAGAAGAGAGAACAGGAATCTGTTAGGGATGGAGGGCTAGGTTTCTCATGGGGGCCCCAAGTTAACTTTAACAGAGCCTGATTTATTTCCCAGACTCTTTGGTTCAATGTGGGATACAATAAAGGGGTCTAAGGAAATGAATCACCTGGTTTGGTTCTGATCTTTAGGTAGGTGAGGAATAAAATCCTAAAGCATCTTAAAAAAATGTCTCATGAGGGACTTTCTTCTGGGACACATGTTCCTGAGAGCATGTCTGAATCTCAGGGATGGCCTTCAGGCTTTTATTTATTTTATTTTTTTGAGTATCCCAAAGATTGGGCCATTTTCTCATCTTTTTTTTTCTGTCCTTTCTTGTCACAACTTTGCCAAACAGCACATAGTATATGCTTTTTATTGCTTGCCTCCCAACCCTCAGTAAATGCACAATCCTAAGCTTTTTTTTTTTTGCTGATAATAACTACAGAAAAACTGACATGGATAAAAACAAAACAAAAAACAAACACAGGTCAGTTGCTAAGTTACATGAAGTCTTAAAAGCTTTTGAGAAATAGCTGGTACTGATCTTGGTCGAAATCTAAATGGAACTTCTTTTGACTCTACTTAACCTCTTTCTGACCCTTTTACTGGCCCATCTCTTGGATTTTTTTTTTTATCCCATGAATTCTTTTTCAATTCACTAGACTGATGACCTCTGTATCTTCCAACCTCCTTCTCATTCAGCCTTGGGCCGTAAGAAGAGGGCAATCTACTTTATGGAAAGCGTGAGGTGCTGGGGAGGATGTGATGGTCCTAGATAGCTACTGGAAAGTGGAACATGCCCAGTGCTTCTCTCCTCACCCCAATCTCTTCCTTGGAGTCCCATACCATGCTTACAGCTGGACATATCTTTTTATTTGAGAGCCATGATTTGCACTTGGTAATATAAGGAGAGTCTTAAATAGCCATACCTCTGGAATTATTCTGATTGTCTTTACCTACCTCTCTTTCCAAGTTATCAAAGTTTCCCCATCTTTCAATTTCCTATTCAATCTCCATCTTTTCTGTGAAGGTGGACTTCCAAGAAGTCCAGCACAGAAGGATGTCTCCTTTTGTCACTCAGAGTTAAGATATGCAGGATCACTCGATTAACACTAAATTACTTGTATATTACATTGTTCCCCACCAGAATGTCTCTTTAGCTAAAAACTTACAGGTGCCTCTCAGGTAATTGAATTAACAGTATTTCGCAACATTCTGGATGCCAGCACTAGAAATCCTGAGATGTGTAAAGAAGAATGTAATCATGATGTAAAGACAACCTTCAGATTTTTTTGTGGTCACTCACCCTTTCTTCTGTCTACCTCCGATGTCTTGTCTACTTATCCATCTGTTCTCTCCTTAGCCACCCTCCATCTGCTTCTATTGAATCCTAGGTGTTAAATTTTCTTTCAGTCAGCAAGTTACTTATTTATTTATTTTTTAAATCTAACTACATACCCACTTTCTCCAAAGAAAGGACTGTATTTCAAGGGTGAGTTCCCTAACCAACCACTGGACTCTCTTTATAGAGCTCAGTTTTCTGGCACACAGACAAATTGTATTTTGCCAGATATCTGTGGGGTGATCTTCCAATCACAATTTGTTTGGGAACTTCAGATTTGTAGAACTCCAGATTTAACAAAAGCTTCATTAGTGGGTGATTATCCTCTACAAAGGATTCCTTTAAATAACAAATTCCCAGAAAGGGCTTAAAATAGATTTAATTTAACCCCAGTCCAATTCGTACACCCTGTTCAATAATACACTGATTGTTCAAGATGAGGTATACTTGTGCTTATTTAATTCCTTATTTGTCCTTTTAAACTCCCTACTTTATACCTAGTAGATCACACTTCCTCTTCCAAATTCTTCAAGATTCACTTTTGTGGGAAGACTATTTTTTGATGAAAAAGGCTATTCATCAGGGTGACCCCATGAGGTCTCAGGGTAAACTCAGAGTGGTCCTATCATCACTATTGCCTATGATCAAAGAGAGGAAATTATCTAGACCAAAGACAACCCCAAGGCACACAACCTCTCCCATTTCTCTTTTCAGATAAGTAAGTTTCTTCAAGTATTCCATCTAATTTTATTTGACCTCAAACTTCAATCTTGGATGATGTATGAGATTTGAGTGTAGACAGAGATGCCAGCAAAAAAAGTTTTTTAAAATATTGGATTGAAAATAAACAACAAAACAAGGACTTGTATGCGATTCATACCTATCTGAAAAGGTTAACTTTAAGAATTATGACCACACCATTTCTTCACGTATACAGTTTTCTTCGAAAAATTATCCTCTAGGAAAATCATTCTGCGCTAAACTAAATAAGAGCTACTACCCCTCCCCTCCCCTCCTCTCCTCTCTCTCTCTCTCTCTTCCCCCCCACCCTTATGTCTCTGTGTCTATCTCTTTCTCACCAGACCCAATCAGAATTTGTTGTTTACCATTAATTTTAGTTGGGGCCTCTAAGTCCCCACTACCAAGGTAATGTTCACCCCATACAAGGTCTTTGAGATAACAGAGAGAGAAAGAGACCATGGTCTCATTGCCTGTACCCATCATCAAAACTAGACAAGGGGGCTTCTCCTCCCTTCTGCTGAAACTGTAGCTGAAATTCCACAGTATACATCACTGCATTTTCCAGTGCACATGACCTATGGTTCTGTCTATAGGATTGTGTCTATAAGATTCTGGATAATCTGGTGGAAAATAAAGGTAATTTGAGGATAAAACTTGTCTATACATATGTTGCTTGAGTGTTTTACTTATCAATTGGATGTTTTAGAAAACAGTCTATACATGGATCTATCAATAGGTGGTTGTAAAAAAGCTGTTTAAAGAGATGATTTAACAAATTGTTGCCATAGCCTTTGAACTGGTCTTCCTAAAGTCTCACTTCTCAAGAAAATCTCTCCTCTTTGATTATGTGTCTCAAACTTCAGTGTGCATGTGAATCATCTCGAGAGCTTGATAAGATGAAGATTCTGATTTAGTATGTTTGGGATGGGGCCTGGGCATTTTTTATTTCTAACAAGCTCCCATGTGATGCTGGTCTATGGACTACACTTTGAGTAGTCCA
>NW_006431918.1:3658081-3682450 GCF_000325575.1 Pteropus alecto | reverse complement strand
TACTCAAAATCCATCAATAAGTGTCATCACTTCCAAGATTAAATCCAAAATCTTTAGATGGCATGCAAGAGTCTTTATAATCACCTCCCTGATTATCTTTCCAGCTCCATCTGCCACTTGTGTTCCCAGACCTGGTTATACTCTTCCTCACCTTGGCACAGGTTATAGATCCCATTGATACAACGGACTTCCACCCGCCCTTCTAGATTCAGTGCATAGTTACCTTCTCTAGGAATCCTCACCCATCATCTTGAGGCTTCTGTGCTTCCTCCTTGTGCTTCCTGCTATGTACCTAGATTACATATCTGGAAAGTTTTGTCTACAGTTCTTTCTCCCCATTAGACTGTCAGTTCCTGTGGGGCCATTGGTCATATTCTCTTAATCTCAGACTCTCCAGATGCTAGCACAGTGCCGGTACACTTAATAAATACTTGAGTGAATGTAGAAAGAAACTCGTAGTTTTGTCTTTTTGCTCCCTGCACAGCACTTGCTCATTCAAGGTCAACCTATCTCTGCTTGCTGTCTGCCAAGCCCTCGTTCTCGGAAATCCACGTTCAAACTTCTTTCTGGGGAGATGAGTCAGATGTCTAGGAGTCATGTCTAATTCCATGGCCTGAACATTAGTAGCAGTTAATTCATTGCTGTTGTTTGGAAAATGTTAATTAATCAACACAATTTGTCCAATACCCAAGGGAAAAAGTCAAAGTGTTTTAAGAGCAGTATTTTTCTCTTCAGGTAACTAACTTCTATTCACAAAGGCAGTGAGTCTCAACCCAATTAGAATCTCTTGGGGATCTTTTAAAAAATACTCATGCCTGGGCCCAACACCCAGGAGTTCTGATTTAATTGGTCTGGTGGTAGGGTCTGGCATCAAAAAAAAAACTACCACTGACACTATGCCGTAGACCTGAAACTAATCTAAAATAATATTGGCTGTCAACTCTAATTCAAAAATAAAAATAAAAAATAAATGAAAAAATACCACTGAAAATCACTGTATCAAGTTAAGTGTCATAACCAGCAATCGTAGCTCTTTTTTAATAAAGACTTGCCACTTATCTGAGGGTAGATTATCCAACCATTGTTCTTCCTTGGAAACTCTTGTTTTAAATTTCTTCTTGACATAATTAGCAAAGGCGATAAAGTTCTTACTTCAACTTGTTCACTAGCTCTCATTTATAGTTACGCTTCTGTGCAGTCTCTAATTTTACTAAGAGACCTTTTGAATTAAAATCCTTGCCTATCAACTTCAATTGGTTTGAATTAGAGAGAAGAAAAATCAGCTTTAGGTTGCTTTACATAAATTCCAGAGATGTTTACTGCTTATCTCTAGAATAGAAGCAGGTATGGGGAAGGGTTCAGGTGAGAACAGGAGTACAACTTTTTAGCTTTCCCTGGGTCATTTTGGATGAAGTAATTTTTCTGATGCATTGTGCAGTCTCCAAGTCAACAGAAATTATTTCTGAATTAATTAGCTATAATTTTGAAACCAAGCTGCTATGATATTCCTCCCTTGGTACAGAGAATTGACAATAGTACTTATGGAACGTTATCATGGAACCTTGAAGAATCAGAGATGCTTTCACAGGGAGCCTGTTTTCCCTTCAGAGGGGATGAGTTTTGTAAGGGCCTGGTCTGGGAAGATCCCCCTCACTCTCTATTCTCTCCTCACTTGGCAGATTTAGGTCAACAAGGTCCTGGGAGCTACGATTCCATAAAGGGGAACTTGAAGAAGACCCATAAACAGTGGCCAAGAGCACAGCTGCACGTTTTCTAAGACTATAGTGCTTCCCAGCATCAAACCCATTGGTACAGGAGCTCAGTGTGAGGGACAGAGTGTAGGATAGTAATCTTCTGTTAAAACTTAAACTTTTGGTAGTTTAAAGTCACTCATAGTGCCTAGTCTGGTTCAGAGGAAGGTTAGTTTTTTGGCTCATACTTGTTTCCAGCAGATTTCCCACCTCCAACTTATGAAGATGTCTCCTGAATAAGATCAAGGGTTTTATTTTCAGTATTATTATTATTTTAAAATCAAATGCTTTAAAGTGGTTTTGACTCAGGGTTGAATGACTTGATAATCCTAGGAAAAGAGAGAAATTTTTTTCCCTGTTAAATTTATAGGACAGCTTTAAATGCCACCCCACTAGATATAATTTTCTTGAAGGCTGGGACTATTTGGTTCATTTTTGTATTCTTCCCTCTACCCCTTCTCCACATTGCCTTGCATATTCTTATAAATGATAGCAAATAAATACAGCTAAATTTTGTGAGTGCTTGTTTTATGCCAAGTACTTTATATACAACCTCTAATTAAATCTTCCCAGTAACTCTGAGAGGTAATATTTTATCATCCAGTTTTACAGATAGGAATTTTGAGGCTCAGTGAAGCCAAATAATTAGTGAGTGGCAGAAATAAGGTTCAGCCTATGTTTGTGTGATTAGAAAACATTTGCTTTTAATTAACCTGGTATATCTTAAATGGTCCAGTAGAATCATGAAGTGGGGGATGTGATTTGTAGAAATGCAGATTTCTAGGTTCTACTGTTATGAGATTCAGTTGGTTTGGTGTGGGACCCAGCAGTCTGCAGCCTCTCAGTCACATGCTTGTTGAATTGCCTGGCTTGTCAACCCAGTTGTCTTGGCGAGTAGGCATCTATGTCTTCCTGTCATGTAGCTGTCGTTGGGACACCCAACAATGGTTTAAATCTTCCAAGCCCAGCCTTTCCTTAGCAGCATTAACCCCGTACACATCAAGAAGAGTTCTTGTGTAGTGCAAACACATGTCACCTCAGTCTCTCATGAGGCAAGTAGCTTCACCTGTTTACTGAAGTGGGCCCCATATTACCCACATCATTATTAATGTATAAACCACACACAGTGAAAACTCTTGGAATATATCAAGAAGTTTCTCAACATCCTCTATCACTATAAATTGGGCTCTTGTGTGTTTTCTCGAGTGTGGTATTTTCGTCAGCCTCAAATGTTAATTCTGCATCAATTTATAAAGGTGTTGGTTCAAATTCTCAGGTAATGTGGTGTCTTCCTTCCTGTGAGTTCTAGAATGTGACTCCTAGCAAAGGAAGGAAACTTTGAAGTCCTTTTCTGACCTCCCATTTACCCTGCACCTGAAGGAAGAGACCGGCTGTGCTTGTCTCCTCCATGGGGGGCCGGGGGTGCTCACCTTCTCCAGCGACTGTGGGTGCCATTGGTTGACAGCTCCAGGTACTCCTTAAAATTTTTTTTTAACTGTGAAATGTATCATACACATCAAAGAGTATATAAAATGTGTTGTGGACAGTTGAAGAATAATGAAGACTAATAGCAGAGTGAACACTCATGTTCACCCCTCATCAGGTTAAGGTGTAAGACGTGATCAGACTCTTGAGGCTTGGCATGCACACCTCTCAGCTTACATTCCCAGTGTTTCTTCTTCCCTTCTGGAGTTTTGCTGTTAATCATTCCTTGATTTTCTTTACATGTTCCCATTTACATATGAATCAAGTTGTTTCATGTTTTATTGTAGAGTCTCATGACAGAGGTTACTAGCATGGACTCAAGACCAAACTTCCTGAATTCCCATCTCACTTGTCACATGCCAGTGCAATGCCGAAAAAGTCATTAATCTTCCCTCTGCCTCACTTTCCTCATTTGTGAAATGGGGGAATAATAGTTCTTGCCTTACAGGATTGTTGTGAGAAGTAAATGAGCTTATGTTGCAAGCTTTTATAACAGAATCTTATGCAAAATAAATATTATGACAATGCTATTATTTACATTAAGCTGATGTCTATCTTCCTATAGATCATACTTCTCAGATATCTGTGGTGAAAGACTTTTAAAAAACATTTCTAATCCCTGTGGACTGATAATTCTGTAAAATATAATAACATTGAATAACTTGAAAAATGAAATAAAAAAAGAGATACAAATTCAAACTCCAATTTCTTATTGTTAGAGTCAACAGAAATACAATTACTACGTCAAATTGCTATAAGTGTTTTTAAATGATTACTTTCAATATCTGTACTAACTTGTCATGAACCAGTAGCAAACAGCTTGTGGACAGTCACCAGCTTACAGGCACCCTCCAAGCTGCCCTTCTCCAGATTTAGGCATTCTTGTTTTTGCCTAGTCCTGCAAGAGCCCCATTCCTTTTGCGGTCATTTATTGGGTGACCCTCAGGAGGTTTTTTTCTTATAGGTGCTCTTCACCTGCTAGAAACAGTAATGATTTAAAAACAAACATACTTAATAAGTGGTGATTATCATCCGAGATCAGTTTTCTTTTTCTTTCTTTCCTTCCTTCTTTCCTTCCTTTCTTTCTTTCTTTCTTTCTTTCTTTCTTTCTTTCTTTCTTTCTTTCTTTCTTTCTTTCTTTCTTTCTTTCTTTCTCTCTCTCTCTCACTCTTTCTTTCTTTCTTTTTTTCTTTCTTTCTTTCTCTCTCTCTCTCTTTTTCTTTCTTTTCTTTCTCTTCCTTCCTTCCTTCCTTCCTTCCTTCCTTCCTTCCTTCCTTCCTCCCTTTTCTTTCTTTCTTTCTTATCTCTCTCTCTCTCTCTCTCTCTCTCTCTCTCTCTCTCTCTGTCTTTCTCTTTTAAATCAAGAAATAATTTCTGGTGTTAAACAACCTTCCCCATAAAGACAAGTATCTAAAGGAGAAATGCTGATCTACATTCTGATTTTTATGACTCAGGAATAAGACAAGTGCAAACTTCTAATTTTCTGAGTCTTGATTTGGATCGTAAGCTCTTTGTCATCTTCTGTCTCCTGCTGCCTCACCCCTCCCCAGCGGTGCCTCGAGTCCTGTGGACGCAGTGGGTATTCATAAGACAGCTGAGAGACCCATGAATGTTACAAGATTAAACCTTATGAGCTTGCCAACATTCTACCATTTTTGATGATGGAAAGGCAATTTCATATGGTCCAATCTACCATTTAGGCATCCAAGTTTGGCCCATTTCATCTTGGGCTTCTTCCCACAGAAGAATCCTCCCATTTCTGGGAGCTCACAGAAGTCTCAAGGCCTGGATGGGGAAGGGTGGCCTGGTCATCTCATCTTGCCTCTGTATCCTAGCTTTTCATAACCCAAGTCTAAGGGGTGATCTTGCCCCCAATCCCAGATATCTGTCAAGGAAGAGTCTGTTTCCAGTTAGAATGGATAAATTCTGGCTGACGTGTTACCTGTTAGAGATGGCAAGAAAGACTTTATTCAGAGGGGCTACTATAATGGGTTTTGTGTAGGAGAGAGAGAGATTGGGCTCGATTCTAAATACAACGAGGGGAAGTGGGGATTTATAAACAAGGAGCAGGGTGGAAGCCAGTGGGTGGAAATTTTCTAAGAGGAGACATCAGGAATAGCTGGATTCTTGCTAAACTGACTCAATAGGATTCTTGCTGAAGGCAGGCCAGGCTGATCCCATATCACCTGCGGGCGTGCGGGGAGGGTGAGGAAATTGATCAGATATTGAGGATGATCATATATCTAGGGTGGGGATTTACTGACTTAGCAGGATTTTTGCTAAAAATTGCACTCTATAAGGACAGAGATGGAAGCTCAAATTCGGGCCTAGCTGAGCAGAGGGCTTGGAGGAGCCCAATTTCATCAAGAAAAGAATCTTTCTTTGTCAGAACATAACATTGTTGATCAAAGTCAGGACTGAGTTCTTTTCCAAGCATCTTTGTGAATTCACAGCCTGGGTCATTCTGTCTCCTAAATACAACACTCTACAGTGACCTAAATACATCTACACTTGACAAAAATTAGGATTTAAATCAAACAGCAGTTGAGAGCTTCTTCTGAGCTAGAAAATCTGTTATTTATTTTAAAACTATTACTGTTCACAGAAGACCAGGGGTTAGAGGCTCTGCCCATCTGATGTGAAAATAACTGTTTTTAATTCTAACAACTGATAAGTTCTGTGAGGGGAAAAATCACAAAGGCTGTTTGAATTTTAGTCAGAATAGTCAATCTGTTGACCCTAGATTAACATGTGTTTTCTGGAAAGCCCCAAGAGATGACTTTTTATGGTCATCCCCTCTGAAAGAAGGAACATGTTAGTTTCTGCCTGCTGAAATCTGCTTTACAAAATTCACACCTGCCACTGGCCCTCAAACTGAGGGACAAGCTGCCAGAGGCTGTCACAGGTTACTGGTCCCGTGTTCAGAGGTGTGGGCTTGAGCGAGCAGGAGCATGGCCACTCTATGGTAACCTCAGCCTCCTTCATGTGCCTTCCACATGCACACACTTGCTTAGGCTTGCACATAGCCATGTTCATAGAGATGTACAAATGCAGACACAAATACAGAAATCACTCACAAACCTGCATAGACTCACACTCACACTGTGTGCACTGTCACACAGCCCACTGCTAGCATAAAGGAAGTACAAATAGAAAGATGGTTAAACTCAATCTTAGCTTAATTTGTAGACAATATCTCCAATGGGGTAAGGATCAGGAAAACAAACACCAAAAAAGTACAATTCAGAAAAGTGGCCAGAAGGATGAATTAGGAAGTAGAGCAAGCAGCAGGTTGAAGACTGAGATGGGATAGTTACTCAAGGGGGTATACATGAGAATAATTCAGTGATTAAGTGTTTTGGTCTGAGTAGTAGAAGGTCTGGATCTAAAATAGCTGTATGACTTTGGGGCAGTCATTTTACCTCTCTGGGTCTCAGTTTTTCTATCTGTAAAATGTGAGCATTCAAATAGCGTGGCAGTTCTCAAACTTTAGCTTCAGTCAAAATCACCTAGAAGGCTTATTAAAGCAGATTGCTGGGCCACATGCCCAGAGTTTCTGACTCAGTCTATGTGGGGTGGGGCTCTGTCATTTGCATTTCTAACAAGTTTCTAGGTGATGCTGCTGGTCTTGGGACCACACTTTGAGAGGCACAGGAGTAAAGGAACTCTCTGCTCCTTATTAGGTCTGAATTTCTACAACTGTGGGCAGACATCAGGGCTAAATATAACTCAAATTGTTGCAGTTTTCAACAGAGGGTGATTTTGCCCTGCAGGAGCCATTTGGCAATGTCTGGAGACATTTTTGATTGTCTCCAATCAGGGCGTGTTGCTACTGGCATATAGTAAGTAGAGGCCAGAGATGTTAAACATCCTACAGTGCACAGGACATCACCCACAACAAAGAATTATCAGGTTTAAAACATCACTATTTCCGAGGTTGAGAAACCCTGCTCTAAGAGATTCAATTCAGCTAGGTTTGAATTTGTATAAGAATGGTGGTGAGATCAATGTTGAGTTTTCATTTCCTGGAAGGACAAGGCCCACAGAAACTACTTGACAGTCTGTGAGATAGACTTTGCTCCTTGCTCCAAGATTCTTCTGGAGGCTGAGCAGGACAATCGTGACTCTTGGGAAGCTTGCGGATCTCAGGTCCTGGGGATGCTGCCCAACGAAGCACAGGAGCTGGCTCCCAGCAAGGCACATTCCCAAAGCAGCACGCATTCAGTATCCAGCAGGCCCTGCGCTGGTTGAGGACAGCACTGGGTGTTGATTGCATTGTGTTTCCTTTCCCTGCTTCTAATCCATGGCTAGCTAACAAATGAGGGCGACCCTTGTGGGTTCTGATCAGAAGCTTCACATATCAAGTCCCTAAATTTGCAGGATGTTGTAAGCCAGAAAGACTCTGTGTGTCTGTGTGTGCGCGCGTGTGTGCATGTGTGTGTGGTGAGAGCCACATATTCAAACCATTCCCTATTTCTGCACCTCATCCTGCCAATTACAATCTGCTTGGTGGTGTGAAACTGACAGCCGGCAGCAGTGATGGAGACAGGAGAACGATGAACAAGGGCTTTGTGCATTCTCAGCTTTAGAGAGAATGTTCAGTGGGGCGGACAGGCATGTAACTGGCAGGTTTAGGAATCAGTAAAAACCAAGAACTGGAAGTCCTAATTTATTGTCTGTTTCAATACAAGGCTAGACACAGGCTATTTAATATAATGCATTGTTTACAAGTGGAGGAGAGTGGAAGTTATTGATGCATTACAAATGCAGGCAAATGCATCTCATAAGCCAAGGGGTAGGTAATAACAATTGCTGAAGACTAAATTTGACTTTAATACCCAGAAGAATGACATGCACACAGCTTAAAATGATAGAAGCTGGAGGGGGTGGGGGAAAGGGAAAGTAGGGAAGGAGAGAAGGAGACCAAGGGAGACAGGGAGACAGAAGGAGACAGGGAAGGGAGAGAAAGAAAGAGAGAGAGGGAGGAAGGAAGGGAAGGAGCGAGGGGGAGAGAGAGAGAGAGAGAGAGAGAGAGAGAGAGAGAGAGAGAGATAGAGAGAGAAGGCCTGATTTTTTTCTGGGATTATGTATTTCTTGATTAGGAAATAGAGTAGAAATTAAAAGAAAAAATATTTTTTTTAAACCTTGTTTTAATAAACAGCATCACGCTTAACAGGATGTTTTCGGGTGGCAGATCTGGTGTCCTGGTCAAGCAGCTTGGAGTGATTTAAGGACCTGCCAATCCCTTAGCTAATCCCAAAGGCAGAAATAGAAAACACGCCCTGGTTTGATTAGCGCATGTAGGCTGCTCTGTGTCCCGCACCCTCTCGGGGTCATTAGAGCCATAGTCACAGTAAGTAGCTGGGTGTAAACAAGCTTGCCTTACCTTTATGGTTAAAATTCTCCACTGTCGACTCAATGCTTTGGACATAGTAGCTGTCCAGTGAATGTTGGCTGAGTGAACATGGGGCAATGCAGATGCCCACGAAGCAGTGATGGACTAGACTCCATATTTCAGAGTCTCAGCAGCAAAAGTGGCTTTAGAGTAAGCAAATTGAGTCCGCTCCTCACCCATACTGAAATCTCCTCTGCAATATTGACAACGGTGTTCAAATTCTGAGTAAAAAGTCATGTGGTGAGGCACCTCTTACCCCCGAGGCAGCCCACTCCTTCATGGGCTGAGATTTAATAACAGTCAGCATTTATTGAGTGCTTACTATGTGACAGTCACTATGCTAAAATATCCATGTGGCATATTTCTCTTTATGTTTATATCCAGCTAAGGAGCTGGCAAACATCATTTCCTTTTAAAGATGTGGAAGCTAAGGCATCATTCTCACAGCTGGCAGCTGGTGGAGGAGGCGGACTCTGTAGGGCACACAGATCACTGTTGAGGATGTTCTTCCTGTGTTGACCTGAAGTTTGCCTCCATTCCCACCCAGTGGTCTCACTGCAGTTGTCAGTCCCATGGGCTGCTGTGCCCAATGTTGGATTTCCATTATCAACACGGTTCACATTTGCCTGGTTTATGGATGTGTTTGCAGTGTACCATCTGCCTTCTCTGGTGATCCAGTGGCAAACAGAGGGGGAAAGAAGATTGGCACTGAAAGATCTCTCTATGACAGCTTTCTAACTGTCATAGCCAAGTGCATCCAGCCTGGGTCATGGAGCTCAGAGAGTCCCTGGTCATAACGGAAGGAAGCAGTTATTTGTGGATCACTCTGAGATAAACAAATGAACTTACTCTGGAGAACAAACAGTGGTCTTGGTAACCCCATCTGTGTGTTTAAGCTGGTGGAATCCTGAGGGGAGCCAGAAATTTCACCTCTCTAGGCTAACTCCAATAGGGTAGGCCCTCAGTAAACATTGGTCAGCGATCTGATCTGACAGCATTCTGGCTGATGGTAATGCTGCCAGCCCTCATCCTCAGAAAGGCTCAGACTGGAGAGAGAAAACATTTTTTATTTGGGAGAATAATCTTGACCGTTCGTCTATGACTTTGGAGTAAATAGACCTTACAGCCTGGGGTCCTATGCCTTGCAACTGGCTTATATTTTCATGCTTCCTGTTTCATGTGCGTTTGCCCCTGAGTCACATGCTTTCCTGTGGGAACCAGTAGACAAGTCACTTCCTCTCTCTGGGATAGGTAAGTCCTCCTGGATGCCTCAAAGAGAGAAGCTAAACTATTCCAAACAAAATATATGGCGTGCCCCTACCCATATTATTTCCTTCTCTTTCTGAGAGCCATTTCTTCTAATGACATCTTAATTTTCACAGTCAAACAAGCTTGAAAAATCAGAGGTATCTTTGTCCTCTCCCTTGACTCTCACATCCAATCAGTTGCCCATCCCTGTAACGTTATCTTGTAAGTGTCTCTGAGGCCAGTTCAGGACTTCATTATCTTTCATTGTTTTGAACAATCGCGGGAGTCTCCTAACTGGTTTTCTTGCCTCCAGCTCTCAATCCACTTTGCTCCTGCCCAGGGGCAGGGAGAGCTTCTTAATGCAGTGAGGAGCCTTAAGGTTTCCCAAAGATGTTGTAAGGGCTTTTCAATGAGTGACAGCCCAGGGCTCAAGTCTGGAGGGGTCTCTGGGCACCCACATTGCAATTCAATCAGTTCCAATTTAAAAATTTTTTGAGATCTGAAAAAGAAAAAAAAAACTTAAAAAGCCATAGAGGATTACATCTACTTTTTATATGTCGTAGAACTTTCCTGTGAGATTTCACTTAGAGAAATCTGTTGCTAAGCTTTTTAAAAACCTTCGTTGAAAACACAGACCTTGTGGAAGAAACTATAAGAGGGAGTCTTAGTCTAGCTCTGAAAGTGCTCCAAGGAGGGTTTGAGGAACCATTTACTCAAGTCACCTCTTTGATTCCCAAAGGCTAGTGGGGCTGGGGACATTTGGGTTTCTTATAGACCAGAGTGGGGGATGGAAGGAAAGGTTGGTTTAGTTGATTCAGTTGCTCTAAGGCTTGTTATCAAATCGCTGGAAAGGCAAAAAGGGAAATGGTTTGAGCCGAAGCTGAAATCTAACAGGGGAACCCCTTAGATACTCCGACCATGAAGCAGTGAAAGGCATTTCTTTTTTCTTTTGTTGTTGGCAGGGCGATGCACTTTGAAAGTTTAGAGAGGGAGATGATATCTAGGGAGTTCTTGTCTCATTTGTATTTTACAAGCAAAACCAAAGATGACAATAGCTCAGTTCAAAGTAGAACGCAGGAAACAAGGAAACACAGGAAACATTTGTTCCCCAACTTTCAGGAAACAAGGAAACACAGGAAACATTTGCTCCCCAACTTTCTTTCTGGTAGCTGATACAGAGCATGTAAAGTTTCCCACAATTGGAGTTAGGTATGCACTGTTCTAGAAAAGTCGTGACCTTTGTTCAGGAATCTTTACTGATTCTGGTTGTCAGGTACATGACCAACTCTCATCTGGGATGGATACTTGGAATAAATGAGTCAGTGAATGTAAAAGGAAATCTAACATTTACCGGATGCTTCCTTTATGCAGGGATTCAAAGCAGGTCAGTCTGATGGCCATGTCTCTGTTCTTAACGCCATAGCATGCCACTGAGGTCATTGAGAAACTGTAATTACTATTATTATTATTGTTATCTTAGTGTTTGAGAGAGCATGAAACTACAGGTCTCAGAGAGGAATGAGGCTGCATTTTTAAAATTATTTTACTATGTTCTCAGCAAAAGAGATTTAAATTGGTTGAGAATAAAAGACATGGAGCTGTTAAACTTAAACCATTAAAACGAGAGTAAGACAACAAGAACCAAGTCATAAAAGGGAGTCGGAAAGTACAGACAGTCCCTGATTTAACGATGGTTCAAGTTACAATTTCTCAACTTTAGGATGATGTGAAACTGACACTCATTCAGTAGAAATTGTACTTTTGATATTTGAATTTTGATCTTTTCCTGAGCTCCTGATATGCAGCACGATACTCTCTGTGATGCTGGGCAGTAGCAGCAAGTCATGAGGGTAAACAACCAACACTCTACAGCGCACTGTTGCCATCGTTTTTTGGATATTGTGTTCTGGGCACATTTAAGGTAGGCTAGGCTAAACATGATGTTCATTCAGTAGGTTAGGCGTATTAAATGCATTTTTGACTTATGATATTTTCACCGTATGATGGGTTTATTGGGGAGTAACCCCCTCATAAGGCAAGAAGCATTTGTACTTATAAATCAGGACATATAGGTTAGATAGTGGTTTGTCCTGACTCCTAAGACCCAATTGTAAATATCTCTTTCAAACTTATTGATATCTTATTGGAAATAGCAATTATAGGTGTATTTATACCACAGAACTTGGCAAATGCTTTGGACCAGGGATTCTTTTCCCCCAGGAGAGCTGGTTGTTAAATATTTACCCGTTGCCCCATTGAGCTCCTTTAAGGACTCTACTATAGCTAGTATAGTGTGCTTCTGGTATTTGGGTCTGTTCTCCATGGAGTATTGGCTCTCAACTTCCTGCATTCAGAGAGGGAATGGTTTCCATCGTGACTGCTAGTGGCAGTGGTGATGGTATCACCCAGGTGGGTGAGTGGCTAAGATGTGAAACATTGTCTCAGAGACACTTTGTTTTCAGAGAACAAAACCCTTCAAGCTGGCTTAAGCAAAAAGAGAAGGTTATTAGGATACATGTGTCTCTCAAAGAACCCAAGGACACCTGAGTACCACAAAGGGCTGGAACCAGTGAGTGGAACACCCTCATAAGGGAAGGCTTCCTCTTTCTCCCTCTCTTCCTCTCTTCCCCTATCCCTCCATCCACCCCTCCTTCCCTCCATCCCTCCCTCTTCTTTTCTCTTAATCATATTCTCTCTCATTCTGCTTTTCTCTGGGTATCTGCTTTACTTTTTTCTCTTTGTAGACCACATTTCTCAGATCTACTTCCATTTGGATCCAATATCATTTACCTAGTCTTGACTATGTCATAATTTAAGTACTCAAAGGAGACTAGCTAGATTTTCTGAAACAATGACTGCTTCTTGGAAGAGAAAATCTGATTGGCACAGTTTGAATTGGGTGGTCATCCCTGGTCCAGCTGGCTTTGGTTGAGGGGATGAGGTCACTTGCCATTGCTTACTCAACAGGAACATTGGGACAAAATTCTCTGAGAAGAGGCAAGGCAAGGCAGGAAGACAAACTAAGGTGTCTATTATAAGCATGCATTAATGTCTCTTGGCATTTGTACCAATACTGAGGGGTGAGGATGCCAATTCTGGACAACAAGACACACCATATTTATTAGATTCCCCTTTGAATGTGCATAGTCATTCCCTCTGACAATAATGAATTGTATTAAAGAAAAAAATCAACTCTGTTCTTTATCTGTAATGTTCCTATTTCAGATAATTTATTTTACATGAAAGGGAAGAGGAGAATAGTGAGGAATGGGTAGGGCAAAAAGAACTATAGCAGTGAGGAATCATGGCAGTGAGGAAAAATATCAAGCAGTCCTCTCGCCTGGGCCCTGTCTACTGAAAGTGAGCATGTAATTTTCCCAAGACAGATAACTCTGTGTCATATTTAAATCTTGAATGTTAAAGCTTGATGCTGCATTTTCTGATGAAGAAATTTTTGCTGTATGTGTGTCATTTCCCTACTGATAAAAACGGGAAATAGTGTATGGAGAAAGGATCCAGTTAAGTTTTATATGTGTTGTTTACCTGTGACTATAAACAGAACACCTTTTACTGAGGAATAGTCGGGGAGGTGCGATGGATCTGTACGATGGTATTGGTGCGTGATAGACGCTACTGTGTTTGGGATGCAGACATCGTGATCACTGCTATAAATTACTATGTACCAGACACTGCTTCAAATGCTCTCCATACATAATTTCTAAGCCTTGCTATAGGCTTGCAGTATAGATGCCTGTGTTATTATCTCTATTTTGTAAATAGACAGCTGGGGTTCTGGAGAGAGCCAGAGCTACATAACTGGTATATGGCAGGGCCAGAAATCAGATCCATCTCTCTGGCGTTAAAGCCCACTGCCCCTCCCACCTTTTGTCATGTCATCTTCCTTCCAGAAACAGAGTCACAGGTGGGAAAAGGAATCAAATGCAGAGTCATGTGCAAAGTTACTGAAAACGTTAAGAAAAAGGTAAGGACTTATTTTCCTTAGGATTTCATTTCAGATTTCGTTTCATCAGCTTCTATGTGGTGATGAATATATACCTTATCTGAAGTTGATATTGTTAACAGTTATCATTAAACAGGTAATGTGAAGCCTCTAGTGATCTCTCTTTAAAAATGAAAGAAAAAAACCTCCCATACATTATATATTTTATTTCTTTAGGCAATCGGCCCCTGACGTAATACATTTTCTCACTCCTACGCAGTGAAGTGAGCAGGATATACTCAGACTGGAGAGCAAGGGACAGGGCGAGGGAGACCCTGCGTGGACTGAGGTCGAGAAGCAGAACAGTAAACAACACTGCTGCTGGGGCCCTGGCTTCAAACCAAAGAATGGTGTTCCTGGGTGATCTGTCCTGGAGAACTATTTGCCATACACTTGTCTTTTTTGCCATATCTATTCCCCTTGAGAGTAAACCAACAAGATGTACATTTTTTTTTTTTTTTTAAATTTTGAAGAATTGAAAAGCCTTTTAGGAGGGTTCTCCAGAAAGCCAAGAAAAAACATCGAGGATTTATTGCTCTAAACTTTGAATCTTTGCAGTTGGATATTACTACTTTCCTATAATCCTGATGCTTGGTTGTTCAGTATATATTGTTAAGATCACATGGTGACGAATGCAGGTCATTTGGAAATCATTTCAACTACAGAGCCGGATATTGTGGGGAATATTAAAAATTCTCACTTGGAAATGAATTTTTTATATAATATTTTAAAATTATGTTGTTACTATACATAACATAAAACCCGCCATTTTAACCTTTGTTAAATGGCAGTTCAGTGGCATTATTAGCACATCATCGGGCAACTATCGTCACTGTCAAACTCCAGAACTTTTTCATCCTCCCAGACTGAAACTCTGTACCCATTAAACAATAACTCGCAATTCCCCCTTCCTCCCAAGGCCCTGGCAACCGTTATTCTACTTTCTGTCTCTATAAATTTGATTTTAGTTACCTCGTATAAGTGGAATCTTACAGTATTTTTCCTTTTGCGACTGGCTTATTTCACTTAGCATACTGTCTTCAAGGTTCATACACGTTGTAACATGTGTCAGAATTTCCTTATTTTTTAAGGCCAAATAATATTCCACTGTACATATATGCCACGTTTCATTTATCCATTCATCCCTCTATGGGCACTGAGTTGCTTCCACCTGAAAAAGGATTTTAGACAATGGTTTAGCTGAGAACAAATATTGATTGACTCATAGAGACGAACTATTTTAAGCTTGGTTTATGGAACCTTCAGAGATGTTTTAATAAAAATGCTGTTTTGTAGACACAAGGTCCAAACATTTCATGTAGTATCATAGTCAGATTGCTCAAATCTAGACCTAAACGGTGGCAAAATATTCTGTCAGCATAGATACTGTTATTTAAATATATTTAATTGCCAAGTATAGATTCTGCCTATGGTAACCTACCCTCAATCAATCCTTAGAAAGTAAAAGGTATATTAAGATAAAAAATATGATTAATTTTCTAGGATCATATGTCCTTGAAACTTCTATGGTCTTAATTTAGTCTTTGATACATTTACAGTGTTTTACCAGAATCAGAATGCAAGGAGAACCCACTTTGGCCTGGGGTGAGTTTGTCCTAACACAACAGAGAATATGAAGTGGTTAAAAATCAAATCTAGGACTGCTGCAGGCGGGGAGGAGAGTGAGCCAGAAGAAGCAAGCCAGGGATGTTTTTGCAGAGCTAGGGAAGGAAAGCAATTTCTATTTGGACTCGCATGTTATTATTCCTGTTAAAAGGAGCAAGCTTATAAATTCTCTATCTTCCTCTAGGATTTTGGGGGAATATAGGTTTCAGGGAGAGGTACTCAAGGAGAGATAGAAGGCCACAGTTACATAGGAGAAAAAGCTAGTCCCGAGGTGATAAATGACTGGCAAATAGGCATTCAGTAGAGAGCACTGGAAGAAAGGCAAGCACTCTTCTGTAACTACAATAGATGAAGACTCTGTTTAAAATCTGAGGCCAAGAGACAGCTATTTTCTGAAATTAGTAATAATGACACTGATATCAGGAAGTAACCATTCCAGCACAGAATGGCATGGAACAAGAACAGCCTGGGACACAGGGGATCAGCAGGACCTGGATCACGTGAGAAGAAAATAAATCCACGCAGACCAGACAAAGGCAATTCCCTGTCATATCTGACTAAGGCTTTCACCAGTTTCCCAAAGAGGGGAGTTTGGATGTTCATAACAGAACCCTGATATATATTTCTTATTTTTGTTGCTTGTATAATTATGTTTACGTTGACTACATATTAAATTCTATGTAGTTCTCATGCCACAGGGCAGCTGCATTGATTTCCAACCAATCTTTTTGTCTTCATAATGCCCTGAGTTAGAGGGGCTGTTCAGGTGTTCTTATAGACTGATGTGCTCACCAGTTGGAGCCTTCTGACTTCTGCAGGTGAAATTCTAGTCATGAGCATCAACCTCATGAAAGAGGATCTTAGCCTGCCTTATTCCTGTGTGCGTGTGCTGCACATTACCTGGCTATTATTTATGAAAATGATAATGTAGCCTCAGTTTACTGCCTCTATAGATTTCACTGTTATACCATCTCTTTTGTTTTTTCCAGCTCTTTCTTTGATGCTCCTAAAGATTGCAAGAAATGCAATGCAGGTTTGAGGAGACATACATATACCATTTCAAGAACTGAGTTCCCTAAATGGCTTTGCTCTTGAATAGAAAACAAGAAGAGAAAAAGGCTAGTTAGGCTAGTAATCACCAGACTGATGCTGGGAAACTGGGCATAGGTCATTTGCAATGATAATGTAGTAGTAGCCTGAACACAGGGCAGAGAAGATCTACAGCGGTTGTAGGTCGACAGCAGCTGCTTCTCGAGATACAACCCTTAAAGCTTATTAAAACAATTAGGTCTTTCGAATTGTCTAAATCTTACTTCCCAGAGCCTGTTTACACACCCTGATGTAGAGCTGTTGCTCAGCTAAGGTAACACGTCCCTTTGGCAGAGCTGCTCCGTGTCAGCATGTATTTCCCTGTGCTCACAGCCCTCAGAATGCCCCAATGCCTGCTGGGCTTCCACGTATGGAGACAGTTAAAATTACTTTTCTCCCCCAATTCTTTTTTTGTGTGTGTAGGGGAGGAGGAAGGGATAGGAAAAGGGAAGATGTCTGAGGGTTGGCTCATTTCCCATGGAATTAGAGCTAACTGCTTTTTATTTTTAGTTAATATCTTATGGGCCTGGCTTCTTGGATGCAATATGGTTTTCTTTCATCGAGTCTGAGTCACCGTTGGTTTTCTGGATCACCTCAGATGGAACCTTTCCCTTAGCCTCTGTTTTGACATCTGTGAATTGGAAAATTCTATGTAATTTCTCTGTATACTTCACAGGGACATAGAACAATGAGCAAGATTGTGTTCTATAGAATAAAACAAGTAGTTTTGGGAAAAGAGTCTAGAGTCAATTTTCTGTGACGTTTTCATAGATAGAAAAGGCAGCTTGAGAACATTCACTCCTGGGCACCCTCTATTACATATGACAGAACTAGAGTCCAGAGAGAGTATATGACTTGAGACAGGTCATAGAGTGGTTTCATGGCAGAGCTGGCTCTAGGACTCAAAGCCTCTGACTCTCAAATCGTGTCTCCCCTGCCCCTATTTTTTTGCTCTTTCCCCATTGCCTTTGTTTAATGTACTTTGTCAATTCTGAAATCTCAGACCTTTAGGCTCCTGTGCACACCACTCAAAAATGATTCTATGTAGATCTGAATGTAATTAAACTTGCTTTTCCTTAACAAGGTGGTAAGATTGACATTTTAGCAGCTTAAGTCCTTTTTTTATTCCCCAACAGATTATTTTCTTTATTCAGATAAAGCCTGTGTTCTATTTTGAATGCTGGGAGAATGTAGTTGTTTTTTTTTTTTTTTCATTTAGAGTTTGAAGCAATTAGAGCCACAAATTAATTTCTCACATTAAAAAGAATGTTTTGTCTTCCGACCTGCACCTGCTCAACCCCATTTCCAGTGATTTGTAGGTTGTAGTACTGAAGAGGAAGGGGAAATACTCAGGCAGGGTCAGAGGGAATCACTAATGGCTAATCAATAACTGTGAAGTATTTCAAAACTCTAAAGAGACATGGCATAGTGTTGTGGAAGCAGTGGGACCACTTAGTTGTGGTTTCACTTATGCGAGGTTACCGGAAAGATCCAGAATTGGCCATCAAGCATCAAACATCTCCTTCTATATGTCTTTTTTTCCCCACCTATGTGTCTTTTAGTTACTTCAAACTCAACAACAAATTAATGTGTCCCCTCCCCTCACCTCTCTGGCCCTACCCCAAAACTTGCTTTTTCTCTTGTATTTCTAGTCTTTGTTAAGGGTGAGCCCGAAATCAGTGCTGTCCTTGGTGCTGTGTTATGAACACGGGTTGGCTTCTTATCCAGTATCCATTTCTTTCCTCTCCCATTGCTCACAGCATCAAGATTTCCTTTAGGGAACCATGCTCCTGACCTGTTTTTCTATGTGGTTTAGGTAGAATTTACCCTGTGTGTCACCCAAGTGGTGGGCCCTGATTAGTCAGAGCCAGTGAGCATATAGTTCCATCTCTCCTGCCATAGAGATTGGCTCAGAGGTCCAAGCCATTCAGTGTATGGCCCCCCCTACCCCACTCCACTGGCCCAGATATTGGTTCAGTTTGGACCAAATAGAGTAAATGCATGACTTTTGTAGAATGACTGAAGGAAGAAAAACCTCTCTTTTGTTTTGAATGAAGTGGTATGTAAACAGGAGGTCTGGAGAAGCTGAGCCTGTTTTTGTTACCATGAAGAAAACCAGAATGAGGCTATAGCCCATTTACTCAGGAGAGCAAATTATACAAAAACCCCACAGAGTCAGAGCCCAGGGTCTTTCTCATTGAAGCATGTATGAAGCCCACACTATTGCTGGATTCTTTCATCACACGAGTGAACCAGTGTCCTTTATTGTTTATGTCAGTTTGAATGTTCTGATAATCAAAGATATCCTTAGCTAATACACTGTCCTCCAATCATTCACTCCACTCTATTTATTTTTCTTCTTTAATATATCTCAAATCTAACCTCCCCCTGCTCTCTGTAGTGTCATTAGATAATTCACTAGAAAGTCAGCATCTTAGTTATTGGGCACCAACTTAATTTTTGAAATGACATTTTTACTATTGAGAAACTTCCTAATAATGCAGAAGCCCAATAATTCAGAGAATGAAAAGCTGACCGATGACCCCCAAAGTTATCAAATATGTGGAGTGTTCTATATTTGATGGAAAGGTCTTATGTAAATAAGGTCCTTCATGAGTTTGTCTAGTTTCCCAGTCTCACCTTCTATATACTTTGTCTACATGCCTCGTGCTGCAACCACACCAGCATGAGGCATGTGGAGTTTCTTGAGTTCCGTATTCTCTTATGATTTTGTATTTTCAGTTTAAAAAAAAATTTTATTTTCCTATTGTGGTGTAAAACATAACATTTACTATCCTAACCATTTTTACGAGTACAGTTCAGTAGTGTTAAGTACATTCACACCGCTATAAAACTGATCTCCAGAACTTTTTCATCCTGCAAATCTGAAACTCTATATCCATTAAACAGCTCCCTTTACCTTCCTCCTCCATCCCCTGTAACCACCATTCTACTTTCTGTTTCTATGAATTTGACCACTATAGATATCTCATGTGAGTGGGATTATATAGTGTTTGTCTTTTTGTGACCGACTTACTTCATTTAGCATAAAATCTTCAAGGATCATCTATGTCATTGCATGTGATAGAATTATCTTCCTTTTAAAGGCTGAATAACAGTTCACTGTATGCATATGCCATATTTTTAAAAATCTATTTATTTGTTGATGCACATTTGGGTTGCTTCTACCTCTTGACTATTGTGAGTAATGGTGCTATGGACATTGGTGTGCAAATATCTCTTCAAGATCCTACTTTCAATATTTTGGATATATACCCAGAAGTAGAATATGGGATTGACTGTATTTAATCAGAATGCACAAAGCCTTGCCGGAGAAGCCTCTGAGCTGACCTCTACATCTAGCCTGAAATTTGGTGCTTGCCCGAGCTTAACTTAAATAGTATTACCCTGTTTATTGATCTCGTCTGCCTATCGTGAGGTAGTCACTGTTTTCCTCAAGATGGAGGCCCACTTGAGTGCTGTGAACTGATGTGCAGCCTAGGGAGAAGGCTGGGGAAAAGTAAATGGCTGCAGTCATAAGCAAAGCCTGGATCCTTGGGGAAAGCAGATAGAGCTAGCTGGTGTGGCACAGAATCACAGGATTCTGGGGCAGGAGAAAAGGTTAAAGATTGCACAGTGTGTTGTTTAATGGATAAGCACCCTTACAGATGAGGCCCTGAGAGTTTAAGTGACTTGCCCAAAGTCACTCAGATAAGCAGAGCCTCAATGAGAATGCGGGTGTCACAGCTGGCCAGCTAGTGCTCAGCTCATGATACCACAGGTCAGACATCTGTGTAGACAAAAGGGCTTTGTGGAGACCAAGGGCGGCCCTCCATCCTCAAGGCCTAAGAGTACATGGATGGGTCAGGAAAGAAGCTGACTTGGACCAAGAAGATACTGAGATGGGGCAGAGAATGGGGTGTGACATCTCTCAGTGGCCTTCCACTCTGTGATAGATCTTATCTATCTTAGCCAGTGGCTTATTAACTCAGTTCTATTACCATGTGCTAATATCTACTCATGATGAATAAGGCTGATTTCCTCCTTTTCTCTGCCTTTCCCTTCTTTCTCTCTCTCTTTCCTACTGTCCTTCTCTTTCTTTTCTCCCTCTTTCTTTCCCCTCCTCCCTTCTTCCCTTCTTATCTTCCTTCCTTCCTTCCTTCCTTCCTTCCTGTATTTTTCTTCCCTTCCTGATTATCTCCTTCCTTCTCTCTCTTCTTTTCTGAGCATCACTCTTGTGTTGGACATTGTGTACTGTTGATCCAGAGAAGGAAAAGATTAGTTTCTGTCCTCCAAGAATGCACAGAATAGAGAATAGATAGGTAGGGGTTTAGATCCTATTGGGTGGTTAATCTTCGATTTGAGGGCTCTTTTATATGGAAATTTAAAAAAAGCACTAAGATAACTCTGGAAATTAAACAAGATGCTCTTAAAGACAGCCCTTAGAATTCAGTGTGAGAATCACTTACATATGATTCCTACACATTTATATTTCTGTCTCTTTTCTGATACCTCTTTGAATTTATTTATCATATTTGACTTTCATTGAACTTTCATCTACATTTGTGCATTTTTACAAACAACAAGCAAACTGAAGGACCATACACACAGATACATATTTATGGAATGACATTCCTCCACAAATATTCATGGGTACAAATATCAGTTTGTGTAGAGACATGTATACCTAGATATAAGCAAAACTACATAAATATAACTCAAATACATACATGAAAAAAAACTTTACTAGTATTTGATTAACAGTGTTTTGGTTGAAGAAAGACAGTTCAGTGCTTTGTTAAAACAATGATAATGACAGAAACAACAAAAATTCCTGAAGAAATGTGGCCAGGTGTCAAGTGATTTACAATTTTGACTCTAATCTCACAGCAGAGTTCATTCAGAGAAAATACTTTGGGAGAAATAGGGATTCCATCACAAGAATCAGTAGAAATTTGGTTTATTCATTCAGAAGAAAGGAGACCAGGGTATGCACAGATTCGTCTGGGCGCCCTGACCATTTTGTGCAGGTTTCCTCTGGAATAAACCATTTCTTGTCACCATATTAGTTTATTTCTTCCAATATACTCTGAGTTTCTTAAGGCACCCTGTGCCATAGTCATGTTGGTGTTCCCAGCCCTTAGCATAGTGCCTGATTCAGAGCAGAAGCTCAACAAATATTTATTGGCTAACCAACATGAATAATATTTTGAATAATCAAGAGAATATGCGATATATATATACATATATATATATATATATATATACACACACACACACACACACAATGGATTACTATTTGAATAATCAAGAGAATGTGATATATATATATGTTGTGTGTGTATATATATGTGTATATATACATATATACATATATATGTGTGCGTGTGTGTGCGTATATATATATATATCCATCGTGTGTGTGCGTATATATATTTATACATGATGGATTACTATTCGGCTATAAAAAAGAAGGAAATCCTGCCATAGGTACAACATAAATGGACCTTGAGGGCATTATGCTAAGTGAAATGAGTCAGACAATGAAAGATAAGTACTGTATGATCTCACTTAGATGTGAAATCTAAGAAAAAAACTTATACTCATGTAAATAGAGGTGAGATTTGTGGTTGCCAGAGGTAGGGATGGCGGGGGGCGGGGGGAGCAGGGGGATCGGATGAAAGTGATCAAGGTACAAACTTCCAGTTATAAGATAAGTAAATTATGAACAGCATAGTGACTACAGTTAACAGTACCACATGGCATATTTGAAAGTTGCTAAGAGAATAGATCTTAAAAGTTTTCATCATTTTATAATATATACATATATCAAATATCCTTATGTTGTACACCTAAAATAAATGCAATAATATCTCAATAAAGCTGGAGAAAAAATTGGTTGACTAAGAAACTTAATTGCTCTAACTAAAATGAGTAGAAAGGTGGAATCTACAAGATAATCCCCTTAATTCTGATGCAATCACCTTCCTCTTGTGTGGAAGCTAGTGTGGCTGGGATCCCTCAGCCTCTATTTCAACCTTCTCCTCTCTAGAGTGCCTATTATTACAGAGTCTGGCAAGCCACGATCAACATTCCCCAAGCTCCCTTGCAGTTATATTTCTGGATGTGATTTAGATGATACCAATCAGCTGCACTAGAGGGAGACTAGCTATTGGAGCTGAGAGGGGCAGAGACCGCATTGCAGCAGATGTGGTGGGGTTTTGGATTCCTCGGTGTGGTGGTGGCTTCCTGATTTGCCCAGCAATTTTCTGACTGTGGCAGGAAACTTGGCATTTTAGTTCTGCAGTGTGACTTCGACAGTCGTTTCTGGAAGCTCAGTGTAGACACTGTCTCTGAAACCATGAGCATAAATATCATTACTGTTGTAAATTCCTTTCTGTTTAAGTTGGTGAGAATGAATTGTGTCCTTTCTGACTTATCCTGACCAATATACTGTGGCAGGGACAGATGGCACTCATGCCTAAATTTTAGGTAAGCTGGAAGAGAGTTCACACGAAATGATTAGCCTTTTCATTACTGTATCCATGTAAAATAGTTATGAGATACAAAGACTGCCCATCTTCTAATAAAATCTGACACGTTATTTGAGACACAAAGATGAAAAATACCAGCTAGCTTGCAGTTTAGAACTGGAGAGGAAACAGAAAAAACTGCTAGGAGGCTTTTGGGCTCCAAATCTAGTAAGAATACAACAGAAAGTGGGAGTCAGCTGACACATTGGGAGCCACATAATCAGGCACTGTAGGAGGGTGCTGTGGACTCAATGTTTGTGTCCTCCACCCCCAAATCCATATGTTGAGATCATAATTCCCAGTGTGGTGGTGTTTGGAGATAGGGCCTTTGGGAGGTAATTGGATTTGGATGAAATCATAAGTGGAGCCCCCATGATGGGCCTGGTACCCTTATAAGGAGATGAAGAGACTAGAGCTTTCTCTCTGCCATGTGAGGGCACAGTGAGAAGGCAGACACCTACAACACAGGAAGAAGGCTCTCACAAGACACTAGATCTACTGGCACCTTGATCGTGCACTTCCCAGCCTCCAGAGGTATGAGAAACAAATGTTTGTTGTTTAAGCCACTCAATCTATGGAATTTTTGTTATAGCAGCCCAAGCTGACTAAGACGGAGGGGCAGCTGATGCAGCAGTGAGCAAACGAAGTTTTTGCCTTCATTGGCACGACCTTCTAATAGGGGAATATAGACAGAAAACAAAATGACAAATATATAATATGTCAGGTCAATTCACTGACAGTTTAATGTATCTTTGCCTCAATTTTCCAGAGCATTTGAAGAAGCTTGTAGGACAACGATCTACCATGTTGTGACCCCCTAATAAGGCTTAGCGTTAGACTTAAGGTAAGTAATATTAAATGCTTGCTGACTTATTACTCAAGGGAGATTAGCCCAATTTGCATGACAAGAGAGAGGGATGTAAAAATTGGGCCTCGCTTACATAATTCCAAATGCTACTGACAATTTGCTTCTCACTGGGTTGGAAGTAATATCTCTAAGTTCCCTTCTAGTGCTAAGATCTATGATTCTTTTTCTCCTTAACTACCATAATTATTTAAAAAATCAAATGGTACAAATGGTACAAATATAGGTGGAACATATATTACATTCATTTCATCTTGACTTGGGTAAAGAACAATATAAAAAGGAAAGAGAAGGAATTTTATCAAAATCTTTATAAGCACTATCCCAAAAATACTGCTCAAATATGTGCTATTATCCTATACTTTCCCCTTTAAAAT
>NW_006431918.1:3634258-3658029 GCF_000325575.1 Pteropus alecto | reverse complement strand
TGCTGTATAGCCATTTGCCTTCTCTCTCTCCATATATATATCATTAAAAGTTTATTGCTTTAATATGAAATTGTATGTTCCTTCTGATTACCACCAAACAAAAATTATTTGTGCACATGGACAAAAGCCAGAAAAGAAAAAGCAAAAAGGAAGTCCGTTCTTGGGTGAAGGTAGTAAGACTAAGGGTAGTTTTTTTTCTCCTTTAGATGTTCCTGTAATGCCGTCATCTAACATTTATACAAAAATGTAATTTGCTATTGATTGGGTTAAAAAAAAAAGTTTCTCTGAGTGAAAAGAGTTTGAAACCTGGCAGAATCACCCAGAGAGCACTGACCCAAGCCAAGGTGCTGCCAGCCTCAGTGACACAGGCTGAGGGTGTTCTTGGACATGTGCTACGCACCTAGAGGATGCAAAGGGATTTGCCTGCCCTTAGCCTCCCAGGTCTTGGATCTTTGCTTCAGAAGGGCCTCAGAAGTCCCTGCAACTGGCCTCAGGCAGGGAAAGCATTGGGCAGAGAGGTCTCTGGAGAGACCCAGGGGTCAGACATTGCCAACAAAGACACCTTTGGATCCCCGTTTATGTTCCTTATTTGACTCTACAGACTCAATGTTATCATTTTGCTATTATTTTCCTTCCCCTACCCCATCCCCACCCCAATGAGTTAACAGAAAGAGCAAGGAACTAGAGTCTGGAGAAACTCAGATTCCAGTTCTGGTTCTGCCTGAGAAACTCTTAGCATGTTGCCTGAGAAAACTGCTTAACCTCTGAGATGTAAAAGTGGGGACATCAGACTAGGTGATCTCTAAGACCCTTCATTCCTGGTATGCTATGATTATATAATCATAGAATATGATTATATATTTTCTATTTTCTAAAAATTGAAAATAGAAGACAGTCATGCATTTTGTTAATCAGGCAGAGCTTTGGGGCTCAATCCAAGAATATTCTTGCTGTGGCTACCAGAAAGACCCCAAACTCAGAAATTCAATTTAGGCACCCAATCTAGTCTCTTCAAATCAATGGAACCTCCTTATTTTTGAAGACAGCATTGCTAGATAAACTTTAATTTATCAATTAAAAATAATCCACATGCATCTATGGCCATGCCACCCTGAACATGCCTGATCCCATCTGATCTTGGAAGCTAAGAAGGGTCAGGCCTGGTTACTACTTGGATGGGAGACCTCCTAGGAAGACCGAGCACTATAGGTATAAAAAAAAATAATCCACATAGCTAGGAACTTCCAACTTGTTATATAAATACACAACACAAGATATCCAGCAACGCAGATTTATGAAGACGGGAAGACAAAGAGCTCAACTGTGGTGAGGGGGCAGAAAGAGAGAGACAGTTGGTACAGACTGAACATGTTTAAGGACAAGTTTCAGAAAGCCAACTAAAAATCGAACTTTATTGACTGATGCTATGGTCTGAATGTGTACCCCGAAATTCATTTGCAGAAATCCTAACCACCATGATGATGGTATTTGGAGATGAGGCCTGTGAGAGGTGATTAGGTGATGAGTGTAGAGTCCTCATGAAAGGAATTAGTGCTCTTATATAAGAGGCAAAGAGAGCTCCCTTGCCCCTTCCACTATATGAGCTTACATTGATAAGGCTGAGGAAGCTGGTCCTCCCCAGACACCGAACCTACCAGCACCTTGATCTTGGACTTCTCAGCCTCCAGAACTGTGAGAAATAAATATCCATTGTTTACAAGCTACCGAGTTTATGGTATTCTATTGTAGCAGCCTGAATGCCTCAAGATAGCATACATAATTAAAAATCCAGTTCCACACTCAGCTTGACTGACGGACTCTAGCAATATCATCAGATCTGGATTGTTCTCTTTCTCTGTCTCCCAATCTTGGTTCCTTTGTACAGACAAACCTCCTCCCACGGTGGCCTCAGTAGCTCCAAGCATATATTGTCTTCACTCCCATTCTCATTCCAAGGGCAACTGTTTTCTTCAACTAATCCTGTTTTGGGTTTTTCTTTGGTTAGTCGCTTTTATAATTTCTAAAACAAATGATAATATAATAATATAAACAGGGTTATGGCATTCTTTCTTTGTTTCTCAATATCAATTTCTTTTCATGATAGAGGAATATCATATCATTTCTACCCTGTCTGGCTCAGCAGTTATACGGATTTTTTTCTTCCTTGGATGACTTCTGCGCCTTTAAATGATATACTTACCCTTCATTTATTATTCCAGCCACTGTATCTTGACTCTTCATTTTGTAAGATGAGGAAACCTCTGCTCTGATCTTTCCTTTCATTGCTTCCCAACTTCCTTCCATTTCAAGGTTGATAATAGCTGCATTGTGTTCTGTAACCATTGTGGATTTTTTCACGATTTCTCTATATGTTGAGAAACATAAACTTAAAATCAAGAAGCATTATTTACATGATTATGATATTTTAAGTATTGTTCACTGACTTGGAAAGCACCACGCTTAGGTTTATTCTCCGTGGGTCTAATGTCATTGCCACTTGCCACTCGATGGAGAGTGCGCCTAACATTTAGTTCAAATAGATATAGTAGTTCCTCCTTTTTAACACCCCCAGTGGATGCCTGAAACTGCAGCTAGTACCGAACCTATATGTACTATGTTTCTTCCTGTACATACTTAGCTATGATAAAACTTAATTTATAAATTTGGCGCAGCAAGAGGTTAACAACAATAACTAATAATAAGATAAGACAATTATAACAATATGCTGTAGTAAAAGTTACGCGAATGTGGCATTATTAAGTAACGTGTCACTTGAACACAAGCACTGTGATCCCTCGATAGTCAATAACCAAGATGGCTAGTAAGTGACTAACTGGGGGGCAGGGGAGTGTCAGTGTTTACAGCATGGAGAAGTTGGACAAAGGGATGAGTCACTTCCCCCCTTATTCGAGGTTTCTGCAGTCTCAGTTACCTGTGGTTAACCTGAGTCTGAAAATATTAAGTGGAAATTTCCAGAAATAACCACTTCATAAGTTTTAAATAATGTGCCATTATGAGTAATGTGATGAAATCTCACGAGTCCCACCCTGTCTTGCCCAGGATGTGACTCCCTAGTCACTTTGTAGCCATCTTGGTTACCAGGTCAACTGTCAAGGAATCATAGTGCTTGTGTTCAAGTAACAGGTATTTTATTAAATAATGTCTCATTCACCTCACTTTATCTCAAGTTGGTATTGTATCATTTTACATCATCAGAAGAACAGTGAGTACAGTACAATAAGATATTTTGAGAGAGAGAAACCATATTCACATCACTTTTATTCTAGTATATCATATGTTCTATTTTCTTTTTAGTTATTGTCATTAATCTCTTATCGTGCTTAATTTATAAATTAAACTTTATCATAGGTATATATAGGAAGAAAGCAGTATATATAGTGTTCAGTACTATGTGCAGTTTCAGGCATCCGCCAGAGGTCTTAGGGACATATACCCCACGGATAAGGGGTGACTGCTGTATTGCACTTTTAAAATCTCAGCAATTATACAACCAGAATTTTAAATTCTAAGAGTTCTTTCTTATTCTCTCATGGCTCATCTATTCATAGAGTATAGTTTTTAGTTTTATAGACTTTGTTCTGCTTGTGTTTTTAGTTCTCTTTTGTGCCCTGAATTATCTTTGTTTTTTTGGGGGGGGGAGGGAGGGGGGGGGAAGGGGGATAACATTTTCTGCTTGATTTTTTAAATTCACATTTGCAAATAAAAAAATTTTGTTTATACTTAATACCAGAGCAACAGAGATGGACTTGGGAGTTCTGTATATAGAACTGGGGTTGTTGATGGTCAGGCTTTTGAATGGTACATGTGAAGAGCAGGCTGTTATGCTGGGGTACCTCTACATGGAATTAAATAGCGAATTCTACTCTGTGGTGATACTGCTTGGTAGGTGACCTGCTTTCCCTTGATTGTGTTATCTCAGAGTCTAGAGTTGTTCAGATCCCACAGATACCATCATCGATGCTCTAGGCTGATGCTCCCTTCTTTTCCCTTCATTGGTTGCCATTCTTCCATCTGCTTTACGTCTTCCTGCAATTTATTAAAACTCTTCACCTACTTTTGGCTCTTCTCTTGGTTCTTATGGGTTTATACCTTTTAAATTATTTTAAAATTTAAAATAGTCTTTTTCAAGAGATTTTGGGAGGAGAGGAGATATGTGTACTTGGCACCTTACCCTAAACCATCTAAATTTATGCTGATGATAATTTTGAGTAGAGAAGATGACTCTCTGGATCTTTAGTTGATTATGGATATAAAGAGACTGAGTTTATTTTAGAATCCGCCACTGCTGAAAGGAAACTTGGATTTTAATAAACAAATCCCACCTACTTCTTGCTTTCTATATCAGTCATAGTTTAATCAGAGAAGCAAGGCCACTAGGTATTTATTTATTTATTAAAGGAATTTGACCGTACACAATTGTAGGAGGTGATTAAAAAGTCTCTCTATGGCTGTCGTCTTTGTGTTTGATCCTGGGATTTGAATTCTATAGGGTGAGCAGGAAAGATAAATGTAAAGCAGAGGAGAGTCAGGACAAGAGAGAACCCAGAAGCATGAGCTGGAGCCCATGACTGTGTCTGTTCTTATTGCCTTTGACTTTGATGGTGTTGATGTCTGAAGAATTTGGTACCCTGTATCATAGAGGCGAACATGCATATAGTCTAGGACATGGAGAAGCTGAATGAGGATCTGAAGGAAGCCAGAGAAACTTCAGGACTGACAGTTGTCCCATGCCAACCAGCTATGACACATTCTTATTAAAAAAAAATCTGATCACATAGGGAAGTTGAAATAAAAGATCACCTATCATTGTTAATATTTTATTCTTTTTTCTATGCATATCTACCTATATTTCCATAATTATACTGCATATCTAAATATATTCTTATTTATTAAAATCTTTATCAGCATCACAAATATTTAACCACTTGTCTAAAAATAGACATTAAGGATATTTCCTTTTTCTTGCTACTACAAATAATGCTGAGTAATACAAATAATGATGAGTATCCTTGTTTATACAATTTTATTCCCATTTTATCCTTATAACAGAATCTTAAAATTGGAAGCAGATGCTCTGAAATTACATTCATCAAAGATCATACCAATTTACCAGAAGCGTCTGAGACTGTCCTCTTAGACCTTTGACATCATTAGATATCATCTTTTAAATATCTTTGTTATCAAATTTTATCTTATCATTGTTTCAATTTGTATTGCTTCGATTACTTGAGATGGTTAAAATTTCACCAGAGTTTGTTAATCATTTGTATTTAATTTTGTTTATTCACATATCAATTATAATTTTTATATCATCTTTTACTATATTAAATATATTAATTCCTTGTCATTTTTTTACAGAAATATTTTTTTTCTGAGCAGTTTGGTGCTGTGAGTCACAATCATGCCAGAACAATGGGCCTTAGAAACAGAAGTGGGGCCATGTGGAGGGCGGGGACAGGCTGACATTTAGAAGCATTCTGGTCAAGAGCTCTGATTGGTGTTGTTTGTTGAGGATGTTGTTGTGAAACTCAGCTGAGTCATTATGTTTAACAGATAACCCCTGAACAGATTAGCAAGGCCAGGTGGGGACAGAAGCTGGTGAAGGTCGTCCTTAGAATTGGGAAAAGTATCTGGGAAGTGGATGTGATGGGAACAGTTTGGAAAAAGTGACTTTGACATATTAGAGTTTATAGGCAAGGACTGTCCTCAGACTTTGGGGAAAGCTTATTTGAGAAAGTTCAGATGACAGATGGATGCAATTACATTCCCTAGGATGAAGGAAGTTGCTCAAAACAAAATTATGACAAATGGACATAAGAGGATTTAAAAAATTTAAACGTACAGAAGGAGACAAAATATTTTGCTTTCCAATGTATGGAGACCAGTGGGAAATATGTTTGGATATGGATTTAATCTTGAGTGACCAATGAATTTTACATATATTGAATGGGAATTTATATTCTTACCTACACAACTTATATATATCACATATCTCATATATATTACAAATATATATGTTAGGACATAAAACATAAGTGATTAAGGTGGGGGTATTCCCTTCCTCTTCCTGTTTGTTTTGGAGGAGGCTGTTGAGGAGGGACTAGATTTGGAGTAAGAGAGAAGTAGATAGGATAAGAGAGAGTTCTTTACTAAATGTTGCTGTAGACTATGTATATCATTCCCTTTAATGTTCCAAGAGACACGAGTAAATAATTTTATCGCTTTTTGTTTTCTGTTGTCTCATTAACTGTACCTTTTGGTAAAGAGCTCTAAAAATGAACTCCTTGTGTCTCGGTTCATAAAAGTTGTGTCTTCTGCAGGACACTTTTTGAACTTATTTTTTAAAAAAGAAACAAAAGCAAATTCCAAAAGTTTTCATTATGTGTGTTAAATAATACTAGAGAGGAAAACTAATCTGTTTTATCTTGAGATAAAAAACGGTGATATTAATCTGAATTTTGCCTTCAAACTTGGAAAGTTAGATATAATAGAAAAGTAAAACATGACAGTATATAGCTTTGCACTCTCAAAGTACAAATAAATGTGCGTTCATTTATTTGTGCCACATTTTCTTCCATAAAAAGCTTGAGCTTTCCTGTCTTTTCCCTGCTGTTTCCTTTGCTGGGAATAATTCCCTTCCTTCTCTTCTCCATCTGGTGAACTCCTACACATACTCCAAGAGCCAACTCAAATGTCACCTGCTCTATGAAACCTTCCCCAGCTCACCCAGGAAGAATGAACTCTACCCTCCCTAATGTACGACTCTCACAGTGGATTGTTAATAGTTTCTACTGGATTATAAACCCTCTGAGGTCTCACTGAGCATCTAGCCCAGAGTCTGCCAAGTACCCGTGAGTAACTGAAACATGAAGCACAGGAAACCCTTTATAGTGAACAGACTTTCTGTTTCTCTCTCTTTGTGTTTCTATGTAGAGAGACTTAGAGTGACATGTCTGGCCACCCCTTGCTTCTCGCTCTCCTGCTTCCCCAAGGGAGGGGAAATGACTCCTTTGATTAGCTTGGGCTCCTTGGTTAGCCTGTTATGAGCATGCATGCAATAGGACTTGACTGGGTAGGTTCCTTTAATTCTGGGCCAAAATACGAGGAAGTTCATTGTGGCACTGCATTTGAACTAGCTGTTATCAGTAATAAGTCTGATGACGAGTTGATCTCTGTCTGGCTGACTCCCTGTGTCTCTCTCTCAATTGGTTTCTGACTCAGATGGAAGAGATGCATTATCTATTGCTCCCCTGCTAAACCCCCAACATCTGACATTTGTGTAGTGCTTTTCAGTTTACAAAGCACTTCCACATCCATTATTTCAAGGGCTGTAAATAAGGTAACAAAGTGCTGTGGGAGTATTGGGAGCGAGTGATTAATTTCAGTTGAAGAAATCACAGAAGGCCTCACACAGAGCTGCATGTTTGTGGGCCGCTTTCAGTACAGGTGTCAGGCTGGAAGGTCTGAATTCTGCCCCTTCCAAGTCTTTATAAAAAGAAGGGAACCAGCAGATGACATTGGTTTACTGATGCTTGCTTTACTAGCTTGCTTTACTGATGCACTGCCTATCTAGCTCATCCTTCTCACTTTTGATGTCTAATGGTTTATACATTGGTACTTTCAATTCTTACCTCAGGAGGCCCGGGCTTTGTCATCCTTTTTGGACATGCTACTGTGATGTGACCTGGTGTCCTCTCTGGGTCAGGACCTGATAATCACTCTCTAGGGTCATGCTCTGTGACTACTGATCCTTTCCTAAATTTTGCCGCCATAGAATCAGCCGGCACAGACAACTTTGAGCTCAAATAGTCTATCATTATTGGACTTAACTTTAGAAGCAACTAGGTCTCTTCTCTCAGTCACTGAAAAGGCTTCATGACATCAGAGATATTGTCACACCTGAGACACATGCCAGATGACTTTGTAGTCACCATCAGTGTTCCTACGATGTGGGTCCACCAACAGACGCTGCATTGATGTGAATGTGCTAAAAGGCATTTTGGAACAAATAGCTTCCACAAAAGTGCCAAATTCTAATCGACATTGTTTTTCAAAGTGTTAGAATATAAATTCAATTTCAAGGCAAAGGGAAAAAATTAGAATTAGAAGTAAAGAAGGTGAATTTACAAGCAGAAAGGAAATGAGTCAATCTAATTTCAAAGCCTGTCCTGAACCAAGGGTAAAATAATAAACAGGGTTTGTAAAAAAAAAAAAAAAAAGGGAATCTAATATTTATAAGGGATTCAACATCTAAGAGTTGATAAATTGCACTTGAGAGGAAATGCTGCATTAGATAAATTTTATCTTGACACTCTACCCTTTAACATGCCTGTAGAGCTTGTCTTGTACATCTGTTGTAGCCCACATACCAGTCTGTCCCTGGTAGTAACCGAAGGGTTATTTTACTGAGAAAAATCTGTTTAACTTAGAAGCTGGAAGAAAGGAGAGAAGAGCTCAGAGATTGGAATCTAAATGAGTAATAGAAAAAATTTTAAATGCCACCATGGCAGGGAAAAGATGAACAAGTCTGTGATAATTGACACCTCTTCTTGCATTTGATTTTGTTCTTTATGATCTCCAAACCCATTCTTAGCCTGGTTTAACATCATTTGGGTCTGTTTGGAATCACAATAGAGAATGTAGCAAAGGAAATCTAATCAATGAAGTGAATTGTTGAGTGAACTTACCTGGAGATGGGACATTGGGCAGCCTGTTTGTGGCCTCTGAGCCCCTGAAGTCCTCCTCTGATAACAGGTGCTGATGGACTAGGAAGGGTGAGGAGGGAAGGCCAGATTCCCAAATTGGGATCATATAGGTTTTTGTGGGTAGGGACTCAGCGACTAAGTGAAATCACATGATGTGTGTGGATTTGTGCTTGCGTGTGTGTTTTGTGTTTGTGTGTGTGTTGCGTATGCACATGTGTGCATGTGTGGGTGAGTATGTGCAGAGTGAAAATTGGAATCTAAGGGGTGGGGTGAACAGTTGCGGTCGGGTGAGGTTCTGGCCAGTTGTTTCTGCTGCAACATCACCCTTCTTTGCTTCATGACTCAGCTTCTTTAGCTGATTATTCACCTCACTCATCAAAGCTTCAGGAGCGGCATGTGTAAGGCCGTGCATTTTATTACAAATAATCCAAACTATGCTTTTAGAGTGATCCAGGAAAAGGGAGGACTTTAACCTGTGTTGTTTAATATCACATATATTATGTTTTACATAAATGTATTTTTATTTTACTTACAAATAATAAGATGATTGTGATATAGCATACCTTATAAATACTTACTGATGAGCATTTGATTTGACGCTACAAATATTCAATAGACCGGGATTCAAATTCAGTTTCCACCACTTACCTTGAGTTTTTGAGCCTGGTTGCATCATTTGAAATATCTACCTCAAAGGCTTTTTTTTTTTTTTTTAATTTTTAACAACAACCAATTTACATATCTTGTACTTCTTAAGTGCCAGAAGGCCTTGAAGGCTTGTTTTGAGGATAAAATAAGAAAATCTGTAAAGGACCTAAAACACATTAGCTGTTCATTAAATTTCCTTCCTACATTCTGCGTAAATTTAATTTAATTTTTTTTTTAAAGAAAAGTGTTATACTAGATTTTCGTTTCAAAGTGATTTCTCTTTAGACCTTAAACATTTATCTAAGGCACTAATCCCCACATTTAAAAAATCTAAGTGACCAAAAATGCATATATATATATTTTAGAAATAACTGAAAATTTGAAGAAAAGTTACAAGACTAGGAATAGTACAATCTGATTATATTTTATATGGATTTACCTATAGCTAATGGTTTACTCCATTGGCTTTATTATTCTCTCTCTCTTCGTATAGATATAGATTTAATTTTTCTGAACTGTTTGAGAGTGAGTGGCTGTATCCCAGAGCTTACCCTTTAATATTTCAATGTGCATTCCCTAAGAATAAAGATATTCTCTTATCTTACTATCATATAGTAATGAAATTCAGCAAATTTAACATTGATAGAATACTTTTATCTAATCTTCTATCCTAATTCCAATTTTGTCAGTCAATCCAATAATGTCCTTTATAACACATTTCTTTTTCTGCCAATATAGAATCCAGTATAGGGTTGGTTATTCCATTTAGTTGCCATGTCTCTTTTAATCTGGATTTTATATATATATATATATATATGTATATATATATATACACACACACACACTATTTTTTTATATATATATACACACACACACACACATAACACACTATTTATTTTATATATATATATATACACACACATTATTCATTTAATCATTGGTGAATGATATGCCTATACATGGCTGGTCAATGCATTCATAACTCAATTAACAGGGCAATAGAGTAACCGGCTACTATTTATTTGGACATTTCCATGGCTTCTAACTGCCCATAGTAACAATTCTAAACTTATCTACTCGGCTTTCCAGTCCTCTATAATAATCTCTCACTCCTCTAATTATCTATACACTGCTCCCCTGTGGAGGTAGCAACTTGTAGCTGGAAACATAACTTGGTGCAGGCAGTGTAGGGTGTGGATTCTAGCTCTACTGCTTGTTAGGAGAGTTAATGCGGTGATTCGCCTACATGAGACCACAAGGTTCTTGGCACATAACAGGCTCTCCAAAATGTTTACTCCCTTGCTCCTGCCAGAGTCAGGTTATTGCCACGTTCATTCCCACCTGCTCAACTCTGCTCGCATGCCTCACCTCTGCTTTGTCTTTCTTTCTCTTCACCACCGAGCCACAGCTTGTGTATTTGTTAAAATTCTGTTCTAGTTTTCTTATATCCCTCAGGAAGCCCTCATGAATCTCATTACTCTTTCCACCTTCTAAATCGTGACACTATCTTGGACTCGTGAAAGATTTAGTAACTACCAAATAAATGAAATCTTAGTACACTGACAGGTGTATGTGTGGGGTCTCAATAAGGCCATGAATATAGCGAAACTTTCATAGAAAGAAGGGAAGAACACTGACAATTCCTGAGCAGTGTTATGTGCCTGGTGCTTTCTCTGCATAATTACGTTAATTCTCACAACACCTTCCATAGGTAAGTTTTCATAGTCCCATTTTGCAAATGAGAAACCTTTGGTATAACGTCACAGAGCTAGAAAATGGCAGGGCTGGAATTTGAACCTAGGATAGGTTCTATACTTCCCTTTATTTTGAATTGCCACCTAAGTTGAAATATACAGTAAAAAAATATTGATTTTGACTGATGGATGACAAGTACATGTTACATTTTAGAGAAACTAAGAGGTAGTAGAGATGGGTGCATCTAACAACTTGCCCAATATAAATTGATTTTTGTCCCCTTGAGTCAAGGTAGCATTGATGGGCCTGTGATTAATTCAATGTGACTCAAAATGACAGTTCTATGTTCTTCTGAGGAAGAACTGGTAGACTAACAGGTAATTCAAAAAACTTTTACACACAAAGAGCTCAATAATTTTCTATTTTTATGTGTCACTTGAGTTATCATTTAATGACTGGCAAAGGTTGCTCAACAAATAGGCATTTACAATGAATGCTTCAATGTGAGAAGTTGGACGAAATGACCTCTTGGGGCCTTCCCATGGATTTAATTAATCTAATCACACCTTTAGACTGAGTTTGAGCCCAGAGTGGAACACTTACCTCCTGTTTTGAACTGTTTTTGGAGGAACACATCTTATCTCCCCAACTACTAAGTGCTGGGAGGGCAGAGACTATTTATTTTTCATTAGTCTTCCATAGCACTGGGTGTAGAGTTGAGCACATTGTAGGTACTTAGTAAACACTAATCGATCAATTAATTTAATATCTTGTAACTCAAGATGACAATATTGTTAGGACTAGCCATGCAACTTACTCATCTTCAAGTATCTTGGTTGTTTTTGAGACTTGCTCTCTATATTGATTTTGGAATCGGTCTGACAAATACATCACGAAGTACTGTTGGAATTCTGATTGGAATTGCATTAACTATACATGTCAGTTTGGGAAAGAATTGACAGCTTTTCAGTATTGAGTCTTCTTAACCATAAGTGTGGTATGCCTCTATATTTAGTTGGTTGTGTTTTTATTAATTTTTCCTTTATGAAGTTTTTGCATATCTTTTGATATTTTCACAGATGCATCTTTGTTATTATAAATGGCATTTTTCTTAAATTATCTTCTCTGTTGCTGATATGTAAAAATACAATAGATTTTTACAGTACTTGTATATTGTACTGCTCTTATTAATTCTAATAATTCATTTGGACAACTTGTACCTCTGAGGGATTTTTTAAATAGATAATCATATCTCAGCATAAAAGGAAATTTGTTTTTCCTGATCCATTTTTAAATCTATTTTTTTTTCTCATTGCAATGGCTAGAACCCCACAGTAAATCTTTAATAAAGCAAGGACAGGAGGCATCTTTAACTTGTTTCTGATAAAATTAGGAAAAGAAAAGTTTCTAACATTTCACCATTAAACATGATGTTTGCTGAGGATTTTGGAGTAGATGCCTTTTGTCTAGAAAACGTAAACTGTTCTATTCCCTTTTTTTTCCTAAAAGAATTTATTTTTATTTATTCACTCAACAAATATTTATTGAGCATTTAGGTAGTGTACTGGTCTAACCACTAAGGATACATTCATAAATAAAATAGAGAAAAAGTTCTTTCCTGATGAAGCTTGTACTATAGTAGAGAATAACACAACAAATAGCAGGTGAGTAATGCTATAGAGAAAACCAAAGTAAGAAAGGGGACGAGAGTTTTGGGGCTGGGGGATACGGTTTTATATAGGGTGATGAGGGAGGACCTCACTGAGAAGGTGATGTCTGAGCAAATACTTGAAAGGGGTAAGAAAGCGAGCTATGCAGGTATTTATAGGGAAAGCATTGCAGGCAGAGGGAATAGCAGAACTAAGATCAAACTGAGAATTATAGTGACAGAACATAATGTAAGTATTACAGATACTTCTGATTGAAAGAATAATATAACTAACAAAAAGAAGATGAAAGGAAAATGAGAATGCTATTTTCCTCATCTTTCATTACAGACAGTATTACTATTGTCTAAAATTAAAACACGTACAGATCTTGAACTAACTGACTCCAACCTCTTTTTTTATAATTTTATAAAATGGCTCTAGTGAAAAATAATTATCTAGACTTCATCAATTCCTGTAGTTTCACTTTGTTTCTATTCCTTCTGTAAAATTAAATGTAATATTTTAAAATAAAAATAGAAGCTATATTATGATTCTATTTTAATAAAAATATTTTTTCTGTCTAGTTTATCTTTATATATGAATGAAAAGCTCCCTGAAATAATGTGCCCTTTGATATTAATAATGATTTATTTCATGTGGTAGTGTTTGGGCTAAATAAAACTTTAGTTTTGTGTATTCTATGTAATTTGAATTTCTTGTTATGTATGTGCATTATGAACAAATTAGTATATTTTTTGAATATAGTGTCAGCAACTTCCCAGGGCATTGCAAATTGAAACAATTTGCTCCTCCTCACCTGCTCCTGTATTCATGGCCTTAACTAACAGCTTCACCTCTTTTTTTATTCTTGAGTGTAGTCAATATATGCACAGCTAACACTAGCTGTAGAATTTCTTATCCTCAGAGTTCTGCCCTGCAGAACTATAGATTGCTATGGATAGAATGTTTATGCAGGCCACTCCAAATTCATATGTTGAAATTCTAACCCCCAATGTAATGGTTTTAGGAAGGGGGGCCTTTGGGAGGTGATTATTAGGTCATGAGAATGGAACCCTCATAAAGTGGAATTACTGACCTTATAAAAGAGACTCCAGAGAGATCTCTTACCCCTTTCACCATGCAGGGACGTACACAACGAGAAGATGGCTATTTATGAATCAGGAAGTGGGCTCTAACCAGATACTGAAACTTTCAGCACCTTGATCTTGGATTTCCCAGGCTCCAAAACTGTGAGAAATAAGTTTTTGTTGTTTATAAGCCACCCAACCTGTAGTGTTTTTATTATAGCAACCTGAGTGGACTGAGACAGGTATCCACTTGCCCTGAGGTGGCCTTCTGTCAGACATTTTCTTAATGTCATAGTTTTACATTGTTTCTACTAAGGGTGGTTGTTTTAACCTGCTATCACTGTTCTCCTATATAAATTTCATAACTTTGATAACTTTTTAGAATAAAATCTTAGAAGTCAGGTCAAAGTATGACTTTTTTAATTCTCATGATTTTATATAGCCAAATTGATTTTCAAAAAGGCTATACTAATTGATACTTTCACTAGAGTTGTTTATAAAAGTGCCTCTTGCATAACTGTTTTGCTGGCACTGATCATTTTTTGTTTGACATTTGTGCCCATTTGATAAGCAAAAAATGATATTTAATGGCGTTTTAATTAGAATTTTTATTATTAGTGAAATGGAATGTTTTTAATAGGAGTATTGAATTTTTAAAAATTTCAGTGGAATTTTATAAGTGGGCAGACAACACGATCATATTTACTTTTTTAGAACTGTAATTCAGGTGACAGTGTTGAAAGTGGATGGCTGGAGGAGCTAGATGTCAGAGACACCAGAAAGGAGACCTTGACGATGGTCTTGCTGGTAGATGCTGAGGGCCTGACCTGGGCAGAGGAAGCAGATCTGACAGCATTCTATCTCCGCCTCTGACTTCCTTTCAGGCTTCTCGATTCCCTGTTATGTTTTCCACTTTGAAAAATCAGCTTAGCAATAATACTTTAAAGTTCCTAATTTATTTAAATTTGGGGGAGAGTGTATAATTCTCCTGAGAGGTTCATTTCTACACTTCCCATTTAGAGAATCAACAATTCAGAAAAGAATTCGGCTGCAAGATGATGAATTTTGTTTCCCTATGACTCCTACACAGGGAAAAGTGGAAATGGATTCTATGGATCCAAATACGCTAAAGAAATACACTGATTTGCTTCTGGCTTGTCCGTTAGCTTTTACCTTAAAGTCCTTATATGTTACATTTTTAAAATAGAGACATGAAACATACCTAGTCAGGTTTTAGCTAAAGCAAACCCTGATGAAAAATGACCGGTCCTCTGTAATTCTGAGCTGAATTGTAATTCTTTGTTCCCTGTAGACTTCAGATAAAAGGATTCATATGGGATGGTAGATAGGGTGGTTTTAATTTGGATCAACTGGACTTACTGCTGGATTTTACACTAGCCATGCTGTGAGGCAGGTTCTTTGTTTTCAGCAATTATCAAACTAAGCCTAATTAAACTTGCTTTGCTTTGATGTACTATAATGTTTTCCATAAATTTTATATGCTGAACCATTTTCATAAGTCCTTGTTTGAAATCAAGGATAGACAGACTATGGATTTATTTTATATGTCAGACCATGTTTTAATATGTATCTAATCAGATTTTAAGATGCTTACTTTTGGTTATTATTATTCAACATTCTTCTTTTTGTGTTTTTGTAGTTTGGATGCAAGAAATTGTTTTTAAATACAATACGCCAATGTAATAAATGTGATAGATATATGTGGAAGGAAAGTGCAAAGACTTTCAATCCTATAAATTAAATATAGATCTTAAACTGTATAACACACTCTTCTATTTTGTAAAATTCCACTGATTTCCCTTGTTGTCGAGTTTTTCCTTAAGGGGACTTTTTTTTTTTTTTAAAGCTCATTTGGTCCAATTGATTTTGTGTATATTTCTTTTGTGTAGCTGTATTAAAGGTACATGTTGTCTGTTTTTGTATTCGCAAGTTGTTAATTTCCCACTTGATGATGCATCAATTAGATCTCTCTTGCTTTATAGGTGCTAGCCTAGAAGATGTATTTTTTTAAAGAGCATTTTTCTTCACCACCAAATAGAAACGATTTAACAACATTTATTTTATTCAGCTAATACTCTACTTGGAATTCTTTTTATTTGATTTGATTTTTAATTTAATTAAAATTTTTTTTTTTTAGGTGAGGCAACCCTTGGTTGACCTCACAGAGGTAAATTGCAAGGACCTTGTAGCTTACAATCCCTTAGTTTTTATTTTTTACACCACAGCACCTGGTCTTCCTAGGTGGTCTCTCATCTAAGTGTTAACCAGGCCTGACCCTGCTTAGCTTCTGAGATCAGACGGGATCGGGCTTGTTCAGGGTAGTATGGCCATAGACTGGAATTCTTGTTAGCCCTTTGCTGCCTTTAAAAATGGACTTAACTATTTTTGTTATTTTTGCGTGGCTTTTAGCCTATCAGTTGGGATGGGTAAAAGGTACAAAACCAGATCAATTATATGTACAGATTCTTCTTTCAGCCCACATTTGAAGGGGACTTTTCTATGAAGGCCCTTTTAAACATTTTTAAACAAAGTAATGCCTCTTTTTTTGAGATTTGTCATAAAGAAGTATTATTCTTATCCGTTTCTATGAAAATGAAAACTTGTTCCTCAGGAAAACTTGAAGTTAAGTTATTATCGCTATTAGAAGAACTTTGTATTGCTGGGCACACTTTGATAATGTTTTTTAAAACTTTGGATTGGAGTATAATACATAGAGAGAAAATTGCGTGTGTTATAAGTGCACAGCTCAATGAATTTTAACAAAATTTGAACATACCTGTTTAACCAATACTCTGACCAAGAAAGAGAACATCATCAGCACCCCCAGAATACCCCCATGCTCCTAACCAGTCTCTGCTCCACGCGACCCACCTCCAGAGTAAACACTTTCCTGACTCCTAACAGCATAGCTTAGTTTTGCCTGCTTTGTGCACTGTATACATGAATTATACAATATGTACCCTTCAACATCTGGCTTCTTTCATTCAATATTATGTGTGTAAGATTCATCTGTATTGTTGAGTGTAGTTGTAGATGTCCATTCTCATTATTTTGTAGTTTTCTGTTGTATGACTACACCACCACTTATTTATCCATCCTACTGTTAAGGGGCAGCATTAGGCGGAGGTGAGAATGCACCGAGAAGAGTCAAATGACTTCACGTTTAATACCCTACACCGGCGCTCTCTTAGCAAGCTAAATAGATTTGATTCTACCTTGTAAGTGCCCATTTATTCTAGATGGTAAATACCTTGAGGGTGGGGACTAACTCAGTGTCTCCTACAAAGGCACTCAAACAATGTTGATAGGATTCAAAATAGCTTACCCAAGTGGAGAAACAATAAAATGTAGTTAAGAGGATGTAAAACTGGAGTCATGGGAAAAATAGTGCAGGACCTTCCAAAAGAAGGGACAGCTAAAGAATAGAGAAAGGGGAGAAAGACATAACATAAAACAGCATGGAACAGCAATACTTGTTTATTTTGCTGTCACATAAATGAACCTAATGAAATTGAGTTTGCAGGGCACTACTATACTTTGATAAAAGTATAAATAAAACAGTGCTTTGGTTTGCTATTTTCTTGTTCACTGCACAGTAACTTCTCTTGGTCTCCCATCTTTGATCAATTTAAATGTTTAATTTGCATGACTTTTTTTGATCCCCAAAGCAGCAACTGAACTGAATAAACCAATGATTGTATAAAGTTGACATTCATCATAGCCATGTAAATGTTTGATATCTTAGCCAAGTTTTCTTTTCTTTTTAAAAAGATTTTTTTTTTTTTAAGTGAGGCAACGCTTGGTTGACCTTACAGAGGTAAATTGCAAGGACCTTGTCAGCTTATAATCCTTATTTTTTAATTTTTTACACCTATAGCACCTGGTCTTCCTAGCTGGTCTCCCATCCAAGTACTAACAAGGCCTGACCCTGCTTAGCTTCCAGGATCAGCTGGGATCAGGATTGTTCAGAGTAGCACAGCCATAGACAAATTTTGCTTTTCTAGTTTGTGTTTTTAATAGGCTTCACTGTGGATTCTACAAATTTTAGTTTTGTTTTTTTTTTTTAGAACACATAACTTCTATTATTTTTTCATTTCTTTTATTGACTTGAAGTTGCCCCACAATCTCAATAATCTATATGTTAATATATAAATAATTCTTGGTATTCCAGCAAGTGGTAATAAGATAATTGTAGAGCTAATATTGGTACAATACATAAATCATTCATTAAAACATATAGTGCCTATTTGAACATATTGCTACATTCTACTAACAAAACAACCTAGTGCTTTATTGGAGACTCTCATTTTGATTAAAAAATTAAGGTGACCCATTCATTCTGGTAAATTCAGAGAGTTAATAATTTGGCTGCTCTAGGAATTGACCTCCAGAGAATACAAATAAGTGACAGATTTGAAAAGAAGTCATGGTGGAATTTAGTGCGGATGATTTGATCTATCCCTGTATATTGATTTCTTAGAGGTGCCACAACAAAATATCACAGACTGAGTAGCTTAAACAACAGAAATTTATTTTATCACAGTGTTGGAGGCTGGAAGTCCAATATCAAGGTGTTGGAAGTCCAATATCAAGGATTGGTTTCTTCTGAGGCCTGTCTCTGGCTTGTAGATGTTCATCTTTTTCCTGTGTTTTCAGGAAATGGTCTTCTTTCTCTGTATGTCTGTGTCCTAATCTTCTCTTCTTATAAGGACACCAGTCCCAATGGATAAGGGCCCACCATAATGACCTAATTTAACCATAATTACCTCTTTGAAGATCCGATCTCCAAATGCAGTCATATTCTGAGGGGATCCTGGAGGTTAGAAATTCAACAGATGAATTTTGGGAGGGAGATACTTCAGCTTGTAACACCTGTCAAAAACAATATTTGAAACTCTGATATGAAATACTCAGATCAGGAACATCTTATGCTCCTTCTAAGATTCTCTTGCTGTGATCATATCCCAGATCCTTACTGCTTTTTCTGCTTCAGCTGCTGCTCTGGCCTTCCTCCTCTGCCTGGGACTACATGGCTTCACCACCTGGAGGTGACCAGTCACTGAGGTCTGCTATACAGCCAGACTGACTGGTTACCACCCTGTTTCTGGCCTCTTTTCCTCCTTTAGGACTTGGGTAAGATGCTGTGTTATGGGGCATGAGAGCTTATTTCTGGAGCAGTAACCAAAGAAGCCAGATAATGCAACCCAGAGATGTGGAGGAGTTAAGTCACCACTGGGGAAAACTTTGGCCAATGGAGATAACAGATGGGAAGGGGCTAGGTAGATGAATTCTTGCACCTTGCTTCTTCCCATAGATGGTCCCAAGGCACAGTTTCCCTGTATAGTTTGTCTAGAGACTCTGGCCCACTGGGTATATCTACTGAGTAGTCAGCTATATATCTTCACATCTTGTAAAGTGGTGGCCTGTGCTGTAACACACAGAATCTTGTAATGTTGTGCATTCCTCCCAGTTTCGCCTCCTTTCTCTCTAACTCTCACTGCTCTGGGACTGTACTTGCCAAGTGAAACATCAGGACTCAATCCTTGCATCAGGCTCTACCTTCTAGGAACTCTGGGCTAAGATAATATTTTATCCATTATAGAAGTTTTGCCCTATTAGAGAGGTGGCCATAAATTTGATTATAAAGAAGTATTATTCTTCAATATTTATTATAAAGCATTTAATTTCTTGAGTTTGCAATAGCACAGGAATGATTTATGCATTGTACCAATATTAGCTCTATTGTGTGTATTATAGTACACACAATAATATGGCAACTCTGCGAGGAGATACATTAATTAGCTTGAATATAGTAATCACTTCTATACATATTTCTATATACGTATATCAAGTCATCATGTTGTACACCTTAAATATATTCATTTTTAATTTAAAAATGGGTGGGAAATAGAATCTCCGAATTTCATGACAGATGTTAATATTCAGAATTCAAGAATGAGAAATTGGAATCCTTGGAGATCTCCAGGAATTCCTGTCATAACTTATACTGTAATTTTTATAATACCTTCTTTATGAGTTAAAAGTAATGAGTGACCAAAATAATAAATAGTGAATCAGTTTTCTGTGATGTGTTGTACAAGTTTTCTGTACAGAAAAAAATACTTTATGTAATAAATGCTTGTTAATAAATATATTAACAAATGTATTATGAAAATATTATAAATTTCAAACATACAAAAGGGATGATTACTTGATATAAACATTCAATAATAGACAACACTAAAAGAAGAGACTATTAGCACTATATAAAGGTCAAATAAAAATTATTTTAAAAATTGCAAATATTTAATATTTAAAAGTTGTCATTCTCAAATGAAAATTTTAAAGCCCACTAAACATTAATTGTCCTGTCCAATAGTTTTGATCTGTTTCATGACAAATATATCAGATGTAGAGAAATTTATTTCATTTTCCATTTAAATTGGTAGAATAGTTAAGGGTGCCTCCAAAAGTATCTTCAAGTTGGATGTCAGGCGGGGTTCAAGTTGCTTCATTTAAACTCATTTTCCTTTTTAATAATAAAAACGTTTTGTTTTGCTTTTTCCTATTTTCATTTTGCTATCGAAATCAATATTGATTTTGCTAGTTCAGATTTGAGATCAATTTTTAATTTCACATTGAAGCATTTTATGGCAATTTTTATATCTTATTCTCTGCATTTTTTTTCCGGTAAAAATTTTTTTATAAGAAACTATAATCTATAGAGAATATTCAAACACTGGAAAACATCGGTAAACATTATTGGGTAGTATTCTAATAATATAACATTTGGATATCCAGTAAATTTAACAGTACCACACAGAATGTGTTGGCATTGTCAATTTAAATCAAGGACTTCTTTTGCCTTCAAAATGTGTTTTTCCCTAGAATATCACTCATAGGATTTGTATGATGTATTTTATGTGTTCAAACTTAGTAATATTTATTTTATTTGCAAGAATAATTTACTATTAGCAGACTGATCCCATGAACACACACTTCTAACAGGGCAGCTATGAGTAAGACTAATGACAATTGTGACTGGTTTTCTCCTGCCACGTTCCTGTCCTGGTTCCCAGAAATGTCAGCTGTGTCGTGGACTCCACTTGTCAGCATTTCCTGCTCTTGCTTTAACTTAGTGTCAACAGATTCCTTTGAACCAGTACCATCTGTCTGATGATTGTTAAGCATTAATTCTCACAAGAGAATTTTCATTTTTTTGACTTCTTGACTGGTTTTTCTTGGAATTCAGAAAAAACAAATTTCCTAAGAAATTCTAGAAAGAAATTTCTGTATTGAAACTCTAGAAAGAGACAGTGAGGCTTCAATAAAATAGTTACTTATTGCTAGAGTGGTAGTTAGTCCCACTGTGCATCTAGGAACTGTTGGAGATATAACTTGAGTCCAGCCATGGGAAGCAAACATATCTAGGCATATCCAGAAGTCTGGTGGGGTGGGCCTACCAGAGGCAAATTTTTTTTCTCGATCTTATCTTATTACACATTTTATTTTTTATTGTGCTTAAATATACAATAACATGAGATTTATGATCTTAATCATCTTTAAGAGTACAGCTCAGTGGCATTAAGGACATTCACATTGTTGTGTAACCATTATCATTATCCATCTCCAGAACTTTTTCATCATTCCGAACTGAAATTTTGTACCTAAACAACAACCCCCGTTCTCTTCTCTCTTGCCCTCACCTCCTGGCAATCATTTTACTTTCTGTCTCTATGAATTTCACTATTCTAGGTACCTCATATAAGTGGAATCACACAATATTTATCCTTTTGTGTCTGTCTTATTTCATTTAGCATGATGTCTTCATGGTTCATCCATGTTATAGCATGTGTCAGCAGAGGCCAATATTTAAAGAGCTCTACCTTATATACTCTCAGGAAGGAGCTCGTCATGAAGAAAGGCACAATGGCTGGGCCCTAGTATTCAGAGCAATGGGATGCTTCTGAGTACAGTTGGAATCTGCTCTTGGGAGTGATCCTTGAGCTCAGCTCTTTTGGACTCTGAGTTTTGTGACTAGAAAAGGTTGAAGTAAGAATACAAGGGAATGTCTTTATTGTAAGTTCTGTGGCATAGTAAATTCTATAACATTGTAGGACCAGTGGTGGGAAGTGGGGCTGGCATTTTATGAGCATCAGGAGGCAGTATACATTGTATTGATGTTTATGCTCTCTTAGTTGGCCCCAGCAGGTAGAGAAAGTAGGGAGACAATAGCTTCATGAGGGCTTGCAAGTAGTGAGGGCTGGATAGCAGATACCTCTACTGGATCAGAAAAGCATGAAAAATGATAGATATCTCATTGATATTGAGAGAATTTGGTCATTACTCTATATGAAACATCTTCTGGAAATTCCTAGACATAACTGAGGAGGTTTTAAGAGGCATTGGAAGTTTTATAATAGAGGGTAAAAGAAAGAGAGAAAAATAATATTACTGTGAATGTGATCACTGATTATCTCCAGGCTGATTTAACTTGAGAAAACAGGCATCACACAAGATTATGCATAATGAATGACTATGACCCTTGGCATACAGGGCTTTCCTTTCCCTTTACCAACAACAGACTTTAGTAAGTAAATGGCTGACCATCTTGATCACATGTGCTAGAAGAGTCCATTCATACTTATTTGCATGTCCAATTTGAGATCTACTACTTCTCTTAAAGGTTTGAAATGAGACTAACAGTACGTTGAGTCATTATAAAAAATCTATGATCATCTTGAAAGACTTCTAGGATGAGATGACAACTTGACCTGGGGATGCTTGACCAAGATTTTGGTGTAACTTCTCAAGAACAGTTGATGCCCATCAAGGATTATGCTGAACCATGTCTACCATGTTTTACCTTTTTGTTTAGTCCTTTGGCGATAAAGTCTGTTTCAGAGAACATGGCATATTTTCTATCTCCTACCTTCATTAGAACTATTACTATATATGCTGTAAATACTGTAAGCAAGATAATGGGGAACTCTTCAGGACTGATAGTGTGATTGCCTCATACAAGGCAGTGTATAGATAGTCATGTTAAAATTTTGTGTATAGTTTAATTTTCTTAAGCAGTTTCTCATAAAGCATTCGTTACTATATTATACCTTTCCGTTAATCCTTTAGGCTTTATCACCCTGAATTGCAAAATGACCTATGGACACATTATTAGCCAGGGTATTCAATAGCAGATGACTCATGCCTTTCACATGTATATTACTGTAGACAAGCATATAGATCTAAGTGCTAAGAAAATATTCCACCACTGCCTATGTAACCCACACATGTAAGAAGGCATGAAAGAGTAAAGAAGTTAAAACCCATGGGGCAGCAGGTGGCTGCTTTTAACTCTAGCTGCAGTCAGCGAAGAAGGTAGGAGTGGTGAGTGAAGGAAGTTTCATGGTGGGAGACAGGGCATAATCATAGGAAAAATGGCTGCTGCGTGATGGGGGAGTCTTTTAGGCTGCACTCGGAATTAAAGGCCATTACACTATCTGAAGACATTCAGAGGCTGTGCAGAGTGATGGCCAGTAATAGAGTCCTTTGCCATTGGAAGGAAATTACCTCCTTGGCTTTTCCTACATCTCTTGGTTTTGTGAAAGGCAAATGGGGACAGAAATCACTAGAGCAATAAAAATGCTGTTAATGTTTTTGAGGCACAGAGAAGATAGAGTGAATTTTGAGCAAGTTGCAGATAGCAACTGGAGAACTTTGAGACCAGAAAACAAATGGACCATTGTGGGACCTGCAAAAAAAGTCAGCAGTGAGGCATCTCTGTCCATCCAGCTGCTTAAGCCTGATCTGGAGAAGTCATCCTCAACACCTTCAATTTCCCCCCTCCCTTCCTTTCTCCCTTCCTCCCTCTCTCTCCCCCTCCTTTCTTTCCTCCCTCTCTCCCTTCCTCCCTCACTTCTTTCCTTCCTTCCTTCCTTCCTTCC
>NW_006431918.1:3594396-3633241 GCF_000325575.1 Pteropus alecto | reverse complement strand
CTTCCTTCCTTCCTTCCTTCCTTCCATTATATATGTATTTTTAATGTGGTAAAAAAACATACACAACATGAGATTTACCCTCTTAACAAGTTTTTGAGTGTACAGTACAGAATTGTTAACTATAAGCACAGTGTTGTACAGCAGATCTCTACAACTTTTTCTTGCATAACTGAAACTGTGCCCACTGAATATCAATTTCCCACTTACCCCTCCCTGCAGCCCCTGGCAACCACCATCAACTTATGTTTTCTGGTTGCTCTTTCTTGTCCTTTGGGCTCCATTTCATCCCAAGGGGCCTATCCTTGTCCTTAGAGCCATTGTGTCCCTGCTTGTCCTCTTCTCACGAAACACACTCTTCCCAGGGTGACCTCATCTTAGTAAGTTTTCTAATAGCAAAAACATGATTTTGAAATAACTCAAGGGTTCAATAGTACAGGATTGGATAAATATGGGTTGTTTTTTAAGTGGAACGCTATACACCATTTGATGAAAACTATACTGTATAAGTACATCTATTGACATAGAGAGATGGTCATGATATTCCTTAGTTAATAAACCATGTTATAATATCACATGTATAATGTGATCCCATTTGTGTAAAAAATAGAAAATTATACAGTGACACGAATGAATGTTCACCAAAAATATTAACAATTTTTTATCTCTGGATGGTGGGATTATGTGTGATTTAAGTATTATTTTTGCTTGTCAGCAATTTCTAGTTTTTCTACAAGGAATATACATTTCTAGCATAATGAAAAAGAAATATATGTTGTATGAAAAAAATTCTCTTAGGATATGAATTCCAGTCAGCCAGTTGACTGTGTAAAACTTTGCAATAAATATTTAACCAATCATTTCAGATGCAGAGTCAGCTTTGCTCAGGGAAGGAGGCTATGCTCAGTTACTTACCAGCTCTGCTTAAAGTGAGATTTTTCTCATTTTATTAAAAGCTCACTTCTTATTTTTCTGGAAACTTATGCAATAAGGCATTAGTAAACAGACAAGGAATGATCAGGCCTTGAATATGCCATTATTTTATTGTTGCAACTATTGTTAAGGGCCAATTTTACTGCGGAGTGTGTGAATGCGTTTGGCCACAGGAATGCGGAAGATGCCAAAGCACTCACACTGAATGGCTTCGCCTGCCTCAGACACGTGTAACAGGTACGAGAACTTAACACCTAGATCAATGTGCTTAAAGCTATATGTTCAGCGATGTTATATTTTGTAAAATCTTTTCTTAAAGTAATTTTTCATTTTTCAATTACAGCTGACAGACATTGTTATATTAGTTTCAGATGTACGACAAACACAGTGATTAGACGTTTATGTACCTTATGAAGTGATCACCCTGATAAATCTAGTTAGCACCTATCTGACACCACACAGAGTTATTACAATATTATTGACTATATTCCCTATGCTGTACTTTATATCTCATAACTATTTCGTAACTACTAATTTATACCTCTTAATCCCTTCACACATTCCCCCAACCCTCCTCCTATCTGGCAACCATCAAAATGTCCTCCTTATCTGTAAGTTTGTTTCTGTTTTGTTTGTTTATTTACTTTCTAAGATTTTACATATAATTGAAATCATATGATATTTGTCTTTCTCTGTTTGACTTCTTTCAATCAGTATATCCTGTAGGTTTATTTATGTTGTTGCAGATGCCAAAACTTCATTCTTTTTTATGGCTGAGTAATGTTCTGTTGTATATACGTACCACTCTTCTTTATCCATTCATCTTTTGATGGACACTTAGGTTCCTTCCATATCTTGGCTATTGTAACTAATGCTGCAATTAATATATGTATCTTTTTGAATTAGTATTTTGTGTTTCTTCAGTTAAATACCCAGAAGTAGAATTACTGGGTCCTCCTTTGTCTCTTGTTATAGCTTTTGTTTTAAAGTCTATTTTGTCTGAACAGAGACTCATGGACACAGACAACGGTTTAGAGGGAAGGGTGGTTGGTGGGGGAGGTAGATAAGAGTAAAGTGGGTCAAATATATGGTGATGGAAGGAAACTTAACTTTGGGTGGTGAACACACAACGCAATATACATATGATAAGTTACTGAATTTTGGGTGGTGAACACACAACACAATATACATATGATAAGTTACTTGAAACCTATATAATTTTATTAATCAATGTTACTCCAATAAATGTAATAAAAAACAAAAAAGTCTATTGTCTGGTATAATTAGTGCTACCCCAGCTTTTTTTTGTTTGTTTCTATTTTCATGAAGTATCTTTTTCCATCCCTTTACTTTCAGTCCGTGTGTCCTTCAATCTGAAGTGTCCCTTGTAGGCAGCATATGTAAGGGTCTTGTTTTCTTATCTATTCAGCCACCCGATGTCTTTTGATGGATGCATTTAATCTATTTACCTTTAAAATAATTGATAGATATGTAGTTATTGCCATCTTATTATTCATATTTTTTAATCTTTCTTTTCTTCTTCTTAAAAGTCTCTAGCATTTCTTGTAATACTGGTTTGGTGGTGCTGAACTGCTTTAGCTTTTTCTTGTCTGGAATAGGAGTCTTTTTTGATCAATAATAATGGCTATCACGTGGTAAGCACAGACTCTATGTGACTGCTCTCTATGCATTATCTCATTTTAACCACCCTATGAGATGGGTGATGATCTGATTTCACAAAGGAGGCAGGCTTAGAGAGGTCAAGCCACTTGCTCAAAGTCAGCTAGTAAGTGGCAAAGCAATTTTCGGACTCTTTCTGCCTGGCTCCAAATCCAGTACGGGAACTTGTCTGTGCTGTCTCTTGTATCTTTACAGCCAACCATGTTTTTGACCTAAAACATCAGTGTCTAGTTTAATCACCCGCTTTTTTCTCCACATTGTGCTCAGAAAGACTTCAGGGTGGAAAATTTGCCACCAGAGGTAATACTTAAAAGAACATCCTTCAGGTTTTGAAGACCTGAATCTTTAAAGAAGTATTCCCAAAATGAAACAAGCAATAACAAATCATCAGAACCATTGTTTAATTATCCAAGGGATGGCTGTGAAGAACATCATCCATTTGAACAAGTAATTCCAAGTCTTCTCGTGAAAAATAATTAGTTGTTTTCTTTAAAATTCTATCACTTTGAGAGTCTGAATGGAGTTCTTTAAAAATCCATGGCTTTGAGTCAGAGACATTGGGCTCTGTCTCTTAACAGCTGTGTGATCTTAGGCTTGTCACTTAACCTTTTTGAGTCTCAATTTCACCATCTTAGAAGTGGGTCTTATACCAACTTAATTGTTTTAAGGATTAACGATTGGGCACCCAGTCTCCCTTATCTGGCCTTTAAAGTCATTCTTCATAGAGTATGAGTTCTAAGGGTTCCTCATACTGTAAAGTAGTTTTGATCTTTATATGGCTGATTAACTTACAGAGATTGCATCTTTTAATGCAAGTTTTATACATGAAATGAGGTGCCAAGTTAACAGCCCAGGAAAACAGAAAGCTTATGTTTTTCCATGTAATAGACTGTGAAGAAATGAGTCAGGTCAGCTTTCCAGCCTCTCTTTGAGTGTAGTGTGCCTGTAAAACACACAATGTATACTTTTTTCATTCTTTGAGGCACTGTGTTGCTGAGGAAAGGAATGCTAAGGATTATCAAAAAATTTTCTTGAACCTGTAGCTAAACTTTGAAATAGTAAGGTCTGTTCAGTGTAGCACTTGCATGGGAATTCTATTATGTGCCAGGCACTAGGTATTGGGGGTTCAGAAATAAATAAGGCCACTGTCCCACCAGGGTTCTCAGTCTTGGGGGATGACAGAAGCGCAAATAGATCACTTTAATAGCCTGTGGTAGAGACAGGATTGTAGTTTTCCCAGGGTATTCTGGGAACCCAGAGAAGAGATGTTCAGCTGATTTCCACATGTTATAGTGGGGCTGACAAATACTGATGGTATCAGCAGCTATACAAGCCCCAGTGAAGCTCCCAGGTGGGCTTCAAGAATATAACACAGATGCAGGATGGGGAGTAAAAGACTCCTAATTTCTCCAGAGAGTTAGCCCCATTTTCTACCTCCCACTCATGTGTCAAAGGAGTTGCTTAGCCAATACAGGGCTAGGGCACAGCTCCGGGGGATCTTACGAGTAGAATAAGTGCTTCACTTCCTCTGGTCCAGTGCCTGCTATGACACAGACACTGAAGAAAAAAAGCGAGCAAAGTGTTGCTTCTCTTCTAGAAGCTTATATTCAAGTGGAGGGGATTAGTTCCCTAGGGCCGTCATGACAAATTACCACAAACTATATGGATTAAAATGACGTAAATTTATCCTTTCACAGTTCTGGAGCCTAAAAGTCCAAAATCAAGGTGTTGGTAGGGCCATCTTCCCTCCGAGACTCTGGGCAGAATCCTTCTTGCCCCTTCTTAGCTTCTGGTGGTAGCCCATGATCTTTGGCGTTCCTTGGCATACTGCTGCATAACTCCAGTCTGCCTCCATTGTTCTTCCTTTGTGTCTTCACATGGTCTTCCTATGAGGACCCTAGTCATATTGGATCAAGAACCCACCCTACTTCAGTATGACCTCATCTTCATAATTATATCTGCAATAACCCTATTTCCAAAGAAGGTCACATTGTCTGGTACTGGGGCTCAGGACCACAACGTATCTTTTGAGGGAACACAATTCAACCCCTATCACGAAGGTAAGGAGAATATACAAACATGAGGGCATGTCAGTGCTCCTTCAGAGCCCACCCCTGCTGGTTCCTTCTTTGGGTCCTATTGATCTTTAACAAATAAAGCGCCAGATATTTCTCCGGCAAAATGGGTTTACTTGGGGACAACAAAGAATTGCAATTCAAGACATGTGGTCTCATGGGAACCACATCCCCCTATCACGAAGGTAAGGAGAATATACAAACATGAGGGCATGTCAGTGCTCCTTCAGAGCCCACCCCTGCTGGTTCCTTCTTTGGGTCCTATTGATCTTTAACAAATAAAGCGCCAGATATTTCTCTGGCAAAATGGGTTTACTTGGGAACAACAAAGAATTGCAATTCAAGACATGCGGTCTCATGGGAACCACATGGGACTCCAGAGAAACAAAGGAGAGAAAGCTCTTTTATGGACTTGGGAACAGCTGTTGTAGAGGAGGAGTTGATTGGAGGAAATTAAATGTTTGAAGTATAGTGACTTTTCATTGGCTGAGTAATGGCCAGCTCCCATTGGCTCAGCTGTTACTGGGCAAACAAAGGAGAGAAAGCTCTTTTATGGACTTGGGAGCAGCTGTTGTAAAGGAGGAATTTATTGGAGGAAATTAATGTTTGAAGTATAGTGACTTTTCATTGGCTGAATAATGGCCAGCTCCCATTGGCTGAGCTCTTACTGGGGAAGAAGGAATCCTTCTTCTTCCTGTGGAGGTAGTAAAGTAGTAGCACTACCTGGCAGAGATGCAAGGTGCGTCTCTTCCTGTTGGGGTCAGCAGTGTATGTTGAGTGACATATGAGAGAGTTCTCTCTTCCAGCCTCTCAACTCCATTTTAAATGAAGTTTCCTTTTATTAATTTTCACAGCCCCTTCTCCAACCTCTGTGTGCACACAGGTGCTCTGCCTAGATTGTCAGAGCTCCCTGCTTGGGAGTTCATTTATTACCTTTTCTAGACATTTGAAAATAAAAACTCTGACTCAGTGTACCTCCTCTTAAAGGAATTTAAAGCATCTGCAAGCAGGCAGGAACATCCTTTATTTTAATTCAGAAGATTTGCCATTATTTCTAAAATCACACTTGGATGATGACCAGAGAAACCTGAAGTTCCACCTAACCTAAGCCTACTGGGATGGCTGGGGTCCGGTTGGGTGGGATGGTCTCCATCCAGCCCTGCTCCTCTGTATAGAGGCTGTGCGTTGCTGCAACTTTGGTGACCTGGAGCCCAGACACCTGCTGGTGAGGGAGCAAGTGCTACAGCTCTAGGACCCGGTGCCGTCTTGCTTGGGCTTGAGATGACTGGGCAGCTTTCTCCGGCTCTCCGTCTGAACTTGGGGAGACCATGTCCTTTCTCGGCATCTCTAGATTCTGATTCCGGGAGAAAGCAGGTAGAGCCTTTCTGGAGGTGCTCTCTCCCTCTCCATGCCATTGAAGCTGGGTAAGAATGCTCTCATTGGGGAGGCCGCCCACAGCGCTGCCTGGTCCCAAGTTTCTGCTGTCCCAAGACATACACCACTCAGGACACCACAAACAGGAAGCAGAGAGCAGCTGCTTATGGACATCTCAGGTAAGAGGGGGGGTCAGGGGAGGTGCAGAAAGAGCTTCAGTTTCTAGGAACCAAGAGTCCACACCATATGGGAGCCAAATCCTATACCTCATATGAGAAATGTTTTCAACATTGATGCTGACTGTAGTTTTGATAAAGTAAGGAGACAGCAATAAAAAAAAATTTGTGCTGACTGGAAAAATAATCTTCCTCATGGCCGTTTATGTTAGTAGCATTCCAGTTACAACAAAACACCCATGTTTTTAAGTGTTTTGGGTTATTATGACATACTTAACTCTTTTTCTATATATATTCAGTTTTCTGTTGCTATTCAATTTTACCCCCCAGGTTTATTGAAGTACAATTTACATACAATAACATTCCCCCAAGATATAGAGCATTTCATCCCCCCAAAAATGTTTCTTCCTGCCCTTTTACAGTCAGGCCCCTTCCCCAGTCTCTGGCCAAAGGCAACCATGATCTACTTTGTGTCACAATAGTTTGCCTTTTCCAGAACTTCATATGATTAAGAACATACAGTATTCAGTCTTTGTGTCTCAGTTTATTTAGTCGGAAGTTTTTGAGACTCGTCCATGTTGTATGATTTAATATTTTATTACTTTTTATTCCTAAGTAGTACTCCATTTTATGAATGTATCACAATGTATTTAATTTATTTATCAGTTGATGAATATTTGGGTTGTTTGAGATTACTGTGAGTTATGCAGATATACACAGTTAAGTACAAATCATTGCGTGGGCATATGCTTTCATTTCTGTTGAATAGAGACAGGGCTAACTTCACAGGTATGCATGTGCACTGCACAAGGCCCTGCTTTTAATATTTTGCTTTGCTGTCTTGAGCAGCTGTACCATTTCGCATTCGCATCGGCAATGTATGAGAGTTCTAGCTGCTCTGCCTCTTCATCGGTTTCCATTGCTTTCTACCATAGTTATTTCTTCAAACCTTTAAAACTAGAGGAGGGATTAGTATGTTGTGATGGTTTTAATGCTCATCAATGAATGACCCTCCTCCCAACCATACCTCCTATGGACTTTGGCTTCCACGAGTTAATAAGAGGATAAATAAACCAGTAGGGATAGGAATAGTAGAATTCACAAAATCATGAAGTTATACAGTCGTGGTCCCTCTTTGGTCTCAAGCTGATGGCACGTTGTCCAATATCTATAGCTGTACATTGGAAATGTAGGCATTGGAATGTTTTCCAAGAAAATAGACTGAGAATCAAACCGCTTTTTATCTATGACGAACAGCAGCTCTGAAAAATGCCATTTGACTTCTCACATAAGAAAAATGTATTTGCCGTAAGTCTGGTTGTCTTTTAATTTAACAAACAGAATTAAAAGCCCCCTTTCAAGTATGTAGCCAGCTTGAAACTGTATTGTATTCTTTGTGACAGAATCATATTCATTAGAATAAAGACTTCCTGAAATTCAGATACTTCATATATAAAGCTTTACCTTTACCTGAAAGTCAGCTACTCTGCTCTAGAAGGAAATTTGATTGATCTGACAACCTGTGCTCTTCAAAAAGGCACATTTGCTGCACTAACACTGATTTTGTAGGTATTTCCATAAAGCAACCAAAATATAATTTATAAGATGAGCTGTTTCTTCTTAGCAAAATACAACTACTACATTTTCCTCTATTTTCTGTGATTCCTTAAAATACCATAATAGAAATATTTCAGTTCTTTAAGTGTCCTTGTAAATACGACACCCTGGCTTGCACTTTTGGGCACATTTTAAGTGCAGCAAGCTCCTGTAAAATAATAATGAATGAACTTAAGGAATAGGTTGACCTACTTAAAGAAAATGCTAAAATGCTAAAATAAGGCATAAACAAAAACTTGAATAAATGTAGAGACCTATCACTTTCATGGATAGGAAGACTAAAGATGTCTGTATTCTCTAGTTTATGACATAGGTAGAAAAATATTCCAGTCAAAACCTCAAAGAATATTTTTTGGGAAATTGACAAATGCATTAAAAAATCTATCAACAAAAATGAATAGGAAGAAGGACAAAAATAATTTTGAAAAAGAACATTAACAAAGGAATACTTGTCTCATTAGAAGTCAAAATATTTTAGAGAAAGTGCTTGGTCTCATTGAAAAATCTCTATTTTTTGTTTGTCTGACTACCCAGAGTTCAGTAAAGGCAATAATGAATATTTCAGCAGAAATGTGGTGAAACAGGTATATATGTTTTACTTTTGAATATTTTAATAGGGGAAAACTGAACCATAGCCTATTCTGGTTGGGTTAAAGATTTTTTCCCATAAGGGTCAAATTCATTCCAATATTATCCTTGTGTGAATTTCATTCTTTCCTTTAAGATGTCCCTACTGATCACCTGAAAGTGATATGGAGCTTTTAACAGTAATAAAGGGGGCTCAGTATATTCCCATTAGTACATTCCTTATAATGGTAGGATGTTTTGGTTGGTTCCAAGAGAAGATAGATTCTGAGAGCATTTAAATGACAGAAAAATAAGTGTATTATTGATACTTAGATTAAAAGACAAACTTAGTGAATCACTAGAATTGGGTCCGTAAGCATGCTTCATAATTTCTTCTCATTTTCATATTAACTGGAATGAATTTCTTATATAATAGGATGGAAGATGAGTGGGGGAAAAATTGACATATTGATGGAAGGAGAAACAATTTCTTTCCCCTAAAGAATTAGGTAGCTTTTTAATTTAAAATTTCAGTGGATGAATAATGTTGATATTCCCCCAGAGTGACTTTGATTGGAACCTCCACCCAGTCTGAGAGCCAGGAAAAGACAGTGGTACATTTTTCATAGCCCTATACTGGCAGGCTCCATCATCGCTCCTCATTTTCCATCCCACAGTTCCGGTTGGGTCCAGGGTTCAGTGCTCAGTCAAGGCTGAAGATAAGGAGTGACAGCTTGCCCTGGACAAGAATGACTCAGCACTATGACTTCAGTTATAGAATATTAATGCAGCTAGTCACACACTTGGTGGAAACACTTATTTTTGGAACTAATGATCACATCTTTATGAAACAAGATCTCTACCTCCCTCTGGGTCACCCACTCATTCTACCCCAAACTCATTTTCAGGCTCTAGTCTACAGAAAATGCTAGGTTGGCTTTTTACTCTGCAGCCTGCCAGAACTGTACATTCTCAGGTATATAAGAATGCATATTTATTCACATGACATTTATTCAACACATCTTTTCTGAGTGTGGGAATTGTAATATATGGTGAGGAATAATCTAGTCCTTTCTCACAGCATCGATACCAATCAGTTGCAAATTTATATCTCTAGCCCAGACGTCTATTCATTTTGGACCTGTACATTCAACTCCTGTGAAACATCGGTATATAAGCCAGAAATCTGAGAATCATCCTAAACTCCTCTATATATCTAATCTCTTATATCCAGGTCACAAAGATCTGTTTATTCTACCTGCTAACTAGGTCTCATATCCATTCTCATGTTTCTGTCTTTATTGCCATTAACTTCATCTGGAAACCCTCGTAAGGTGTTGCTTTAAATATGCTAACAGCTACCTAACTGGCCTTCTAGGTCTTGTTTGTCCCTTCAACCTAATATCAATCTCACTTCCAGGATGGTTTCCCTAAAATCAAATGATTATATCATCGCCCTATTTAGAATCCTTCAATGGCACCATTATCTGTGGGGCAAAAGGCCCATCTGAGGCCTGCCATATGCCACCCCCGGGAGTGGGCACTTGTTTACTTCCCAGCTGAAGCTTTCACCACTCCCTGTTTGCAAAGTCCCTTCTGGCCATACCAAATTACCTGCAGGTCCCCAAATAGGCTTTGCATTTTTATAATCTGCCCTGCTGCCCATGTCCTATCAAATGAAATGGCCTTCCTTGCCCCTGTATCCATTTGGTGAATTCTTGTCCTCTTTCACGTTGAGTTCAAACTTCACAGCCTCTCAGGAACATTCTGTGACCTTCCGGGGCAGAATGTGCTCCAATAGCAATTTGTTGTTCAGAGGTAATGAGATAGAGCTAGAGGGGACACACTTGCAGCCTGGCAAGCAGGCTGTGACTCCTCTTTGCTGTCCTACTTCCTCCAGAAGCTGGGGGTGGAGGTGCTATTTGGCTAAGTTAGTTGGGCACCTGGGAGCTTATCTACTGACCCTCGAGTCCCTGGGTGCCCTGTTGTAATCCAACTTGGGCTAACAAAGCTAGGGTGATGCTTTGAAGAGGATGCATTACACAAAGATAGGATTATTCTTGACAGTCCACTTATAACTCCATTGTTTTGTTATCAAAAATTTTTTGATTTTTATCTTCTGATATTTTGCATATTCCAGGAGGGAATAGCACCCATTCCCTGGTGTTCAGTGTTGGATAAAAAAGCTCCAGTCCAGGTTTTTCCCATTTCCACCTCAGCTCGTCTATTATAATTCTTACCCTCTTGTATTTGTTCACGTATCGCTTTGCCTGTGTTCCCTGAGCACACGGTCCTCTTGCATTGGCTTTATAGCTTAGGCACATTGCCTGGCACATAGTAGGTACTTAATAAAGCTTGTCTTAGTGCATAATTATTGTAAAATAATAGAGTTTCTCTTACTCCATCACCTTTACTATGTTGCTCTTGATATTAAAGTCTCCCTGGGTTAGAATCGTGAAGATTTCTCTTGGATTTTTAACATCTACACATTTCTTGGATTACCACTTCATTGTTACACATCTTGTAAGAAACTCAGGAAGAAAATGACAGTCTTTGTGTGTGTTTAGGCATGCAGGACAATTCTGACCATTAGTTGATGTTGTAGTTACAAGTGAAAGCCACCAGATGGCTTAAGAAAATGAATTTATTTCCATTTGAGATTTTAGCTCATAAATCTGAGACCAAAAAATGCATGATTGGTGGGCGAGCAAAAGGCTCTCTTCAGTGAACTGCAAATAACCAACAAAACCCACTTACTGATATTACTTGATTTCAGGAATGGGTTTGTAGAGGTTTTGTAACCTTCAAAGTGAACAACTAAACTGTGTATCATCCTTCTAGAGTCTACATGCTTTAATAATTACAGAATAATTACTGAAATTCAATTCAACTCCACAAATATTTATTGAGTGCCTAAGTCCCAATTAAACCTTATGAGAGGATTATTGAAGCATATGCCACAGGAAGCACAGCTTACTAAACATGGAAAATGCCCGATAGACTAGAAGTAAAGATGGATATATTTTACTCTTTGTGTGTACTAGTGCTGGGTACTGTTTCAAGGAGAAATGCTGGTAGAAAAATAAGTGTGACCTAGAAATATTTTGCATATTATCTGCAGGCAGAATAGCTAAATGACAAATCAAAATAAAACAAAGCAAAAATCTAAATGACAATAGTATTTATAAATCAAATGTATTTTATGTGTTTTTTGTATAAGTAAACCGGAGGTTAAATTGTTATATTAGATGAAAGCATTTCAATGAGATAATTTAAAAATAAACCTGTATATAAAAATATCTGAGAGGATATATACTGTTGGTAGAATATTTCAAGTGGCCTTTTTATTATTTTTTTTCCTAGCTGCTCTGTACTTTGAGAAGTATTTGGAACAAGCACATGTTTATCTATAATTATGGAATGTAAAGAATGAAATAAAAACCTCATTAAAGATAACTCCATTTATTTATTTGACAAATATACTATGGAGTAGGCACTGTGAGGGAAGTATTGCTAAAAGATAAAATCACATATTTGAGATTTTGATTTTTATTTATGCTAACATCAAGATAGTAAATTTTGCTAACCTTTCTAGACAATTAAAATTATGTCAATCTGCAGTGCCTGCTTTTTTATATGTTAAATATATATTAAATAACATTAAAATATAATCTTAAAAATGACTGTTTTAAAAAAAATATTAAAAGGGCCCTTCAGAAATATTCAATATCAGATCATTTAAAGACTTTTGAACAAAAGTTGAAGTAGGTATAAAGGAATTCAGCAAAGATTTCTGAGGGTACAACATATCTTATAGTTATTGGTTAGCAATTAAAAATATTTATTTGCTAATGAGAATTTAATAAAAGAAACCCAATAAATAGGGAATCATCCCCTTTTCAAACATAACCTAAAATTGGACAATTAACTTTTAAAAGCATTAATTTTTTCTGAAGATGCAGAAAGGACATTTTCTTTCTTTGGTAAAGCAGACATTTTATCTTTCTATTCAGGCTATGTATGAATAAACCAAAGGAGATAAAAATCTAACTTAATGAGATAACCTAATATTTGAGATTAAAAGGAACATGTTGAATTGGTTAAGATAGTTTACTTACTTTTTCTTCTTACCAATCTGCAATCCATCTTTACACTAATCATTTTTCATTGAACTGTTTACTTTCTGATTACAAAAGCAAAACGTGTAAACACTAGAAAATTTTAAAATAGAAAAGTTTAAGAGAAAAATAAAAATTACCCACAGTCCCATTCCAGAGAGAAAACCGCTATTGGCATTTGGGTTATTTTCTTTCATTCTTTTTCCTATGACTATAAACATGACATATCTGCAACTGGATGTTGAGGGAAATCTTAACCAGTTTCCTTGGAGTGGGCAGAAAGGACCCAAAGCTCAGGACAGAGAGCCATTGATTACCCCATGGTTGAGAAAGATCGTCAAAAGGTTGAGGTCTAACTGCTCACCCATAGTTTATTAAGGAATGGCCAAAACCCTCCAGTGTATGTAAGTAAAAGGCTGATGGAGGTGGAGAAGGAGATGCTTTGGAGTCTAGAATAATCTGTCCTATGGGGAGGACTCCACTGTCTCTTCTTTCAAAGCGAAAGGGACTAATGGCACTTTTCCCCTGGGGAAAGGCTGCTAACACTCTGTATAGATCTGTTCTGTACTTTTGCTAGCAATGTAAAGAAGAATAGAGAGGTCAGGCAGCATTTCCAGTTCTTACTAAATAAAAATGTCATGTATTATCTGACTTTTTAGGGAGTATGTTTTTCTTCCTTAGTGGGTATTTTTTTTTTTTTGGTAACTCTGGCACATAGATGGTTTTATAAAAGAAAATTAATTGAAAAAATAACTTGGCAATGATGTTTTTGTTTACAGAAAGATTTCAATATATAATTAAGCTAATTTTATCACTCATATATACAGTTTAATATTATGATGGAGCTTAGAAATCGAGTGGTGACACAATTTTATAAATTCGTCTGGAGAGACACCTCTTCTTACCCTCCTGTTTGCTGAGTACTAGTCCCTAAATCCTAGATTCTTCCCCAGTCCATGTAGGTATTTCTAAGACCCCACCCCAGGTTCATCCAAAGGTGGGAAGAGGGAAGAGGACATTTGGCTTTCTCTTTCATCCCTTAAGTCATGTCTTTCACCTTTCCTAGTATCCCTTGGGAGAGGTGGCTTGGAACAAGGTGTGGTTTGGAAAGCTGAGAGGGAGAAGAAGATGGAGCTTGTGGGAAAAAGCAAAAGCCACTTGTTAAGGGCTGATCTCTTTGAAACAGGGACTGTAACAGCTGCATGAGGGAGAAAGGGAACTTCTGCTGATGGAATGCCTATTCTGTGCCGGAGGCTATCACACACATTACCTCACTGAGTTCCACACTTGCAATTCAAGGGCCAGTAGAATTGGAGCAAATATTTTGGGAGCTAGCATGGGTTGTCCATTTTCAATTTTTCCAAATAAGAACGTCAGAGGAACAACTGCTATCTGTCATCACCACATATGAGAAGGATATTTTGGCACCAAAACAGTCAGAAGGATATTATTTTAGAATAAAGGATAGCTTTTCAAATTGAATATATTTAGCAGTATAAAAAACTTACCACATTATCTTTTCTCTAATTTTGCCATTTTGTTGTAGACTGGTAGCATACATTATTTTATTTGTTTACATAATATCCTAGGAAGTAGGTAGAATCCTTGACTCCTAGCTGGGGTAAATATCCCTTCTGTATGCTTTGATAGAACACATGTAATGAGGCCAAAATTTAAACAACATGACTCCAGCATACGAAAAATGTTAATTGCCCTGGTTTTTATAACTGATCTCATCTTGCTCTCATCATTCCTAATGGTGGAAGAAAACCTTTTACCTTGCCAAATAAAAGTGGGTTTTGGTGGCTTTCAGTTTTATATAGCCTGTTTGGGTAAGTGCTTAGTCTTTTGGGATTCTCTCTATGTTTTTCACGATTCCTGTCTTCTTTTCAAGATGGTGTCTGGCTATTGGCAGAGCTTACATGTCCACTTGGTCTTGTGACCTTCCATTGAGGTATCTCAGCCTTGGCCTCTGTCCTCAGTGTATCTGCTTCGCTGTGGCGTGGACTCCTAGCTACAGAGCTCTTGCGCTGCTGAGATGCAGCACCTCCTTCTTCAACCTTTGGGCATCATGCTGACTCCTGCTACTGATGACTGAGGACTTTGCTGTTGTATCTGGTCATAAGGGCTCAGTCCTTGGGTAGCCTTGTTCCAGCCCCAGGCTTAATTGGGGTCATTGATTCTCAGTCCTTCCACATCCCTACTCTCTGGGGAGACCGGGCAATTTTCTCCTGCATTCTCCACACTCAACATGATTGTGCAGGATACCGTGAAGCTGCCCTCAGGCCCACTGGCTTTTGCCCTTCCTCTGCATATACACCACATTGCATGCCTTGACAAATGTAAGCATATTCTAAGGTGTTTATAGTCTCTCTGACCATCGCTTTCAAACTCTTTTTGACCAGAAGCCACACTAAGAAATATATTTTATGTCTAGACATAGTGCACGTACAGTACATATGTCTGTAAAAGAAACAAAAATTTTTCCAAATTACATTTATTCTTATTACTTGTTGATGTACTTTGATATCTTCTAATCTAGTCTACTCTAAGTCATTATTTAAAAAATCTGTTGATTCGGTCCACTAGCCTGATTCCTTTATGTACCAGTGGGTCACTGTCCTGGGGTATTCCCCAAGAAGTAAAGCACTAGCTCCCAAATCCTTAGATTCTTCCCCAATCCATAGAGATTTTTCTAAGATTCCATCACCAGGTTCATCCCAGGGGGAGAGAATGAGATAAGGATGTTTGATCTTCTCTCCTATCTCTTAAGTCATGTCCTTTATTCTTTCCAGTCTAGGGTTTATTTTAAGGTCAGTCCTCTATACTTTGGTTTTATGCATATCAAAGATGTTGGCCTGTAATTTTCTCTTTCTGTGGTATCCTTGTCTGGTTTTGGTTTCAGGGCAATGCTGGTCTTGTAAAATATGTTTGGTAGCATTCCTTCCTCTTCATTTTTTTTGTAAGAGTTTGAGAAGGATAGGTATTAAATCTTCTTTGAATGTTTGGAAGAATTCACCAGTGAAGCCATCTGGTCCTAGACTTTGATTTGTTGGGAGGTTTTTGATTACTGATTGGATCTCCTTATAGTAATTGGTCTGTTCAGGTTTTCTGCTTCTTCATTATTGAATCTTGGAAGATTGTATGTTTCTAAGAATTTATCCATTTCTTCTAGGTTGTCCAATTTGTTCGCGTATACTTGTTTGTAGCATTCTCTTATGATACTTTGTATTTCTGTGGTATCAGTTGTAATGTCTCCTCTTCGCTTATGATTTTATTTTTTGAGCCTTCCTTTTTTCTTGGTTAGCCTAGCTAAAGGTTCATCTATTTTGTTTATCTTTTTAAAGAACTAGCTTTTATCATTGATCTTTGTAATTGCCTTTTTGGCCTCTGTTTCATTTATTTCTACTTGATCTTTATTATTTCCTTCCTTCCACTATCTTTGGGCTCCATTTGTTTATTTGAGATTTTTCTTGTTTCTCAAGGTAGGGCCGTGAAATACAATAGATTTTTGTATATAGATCTTGTATCCTGCAATGTTGCGAAACCAACATGTCAGTTCTAGTAGCTTTTCTGTAGACTCCATAGCATTAACCTAAACTATGTGGTGTTGGCTTAGCTGGCAGGCAGCAGACAACAAAGACACATATATCACAGGCTGAAAAGCTGGCGATCCTTTTTATGCCACCACAAAACATTTGATAAAATTGTCAACCTAATTCCTTAGAAGGTAGTCCACACATGCTCTTTGAATCTGTAGCTATAGGGAAATGATCAGAAAGATGATTGTCTGACCAATGAGAGAGTATTAGCTGTTTCCTGCCTCCTTTAGCAAAGTCCTTTGAGAAAGATGAACTCAGGTAAAAGCTAGCCATTTTGTTAACAGAGATGGAAGAAAAGAAAGCTCTGCTAAGATTGGAGTTCTCTGCCTGCAGTCTATAATACAAATTGACTGAGAGTGGTTATTTAGGGACTTCTAGTTTTGATAAAGCCAAAAGCTATTCTACTCTCAACAGCGGAAGATAAAACTGTGACCCAAAGCCCTTCTCAAGGGCTATTAGCAAAGTGTTTCTGCCAGATGACATGCAGTAAAAGATCATGTTAAGGGGATTGCCTTCCCAACCAAACCTGCTGTTTTTGCTGGTTGCATGGGCACTGCCATTAAGTTAATAGATACAAGATAGATGGGTCAAACATAAGAGCCTAGTAAATAAAAACAAAGAGTAGTTAGGCATAAGAAATATGATTAGTTGAGATCTCTTGCTGTGATTATTTGTACAAGGATTTGTAAAAGGAAATAATAGACCAGAAATCTTTTCAGTATCTTTTAAAACTGAATTAACAAGTAACAAGCCTAGCTTGCAAATGCCTTTGTCTATTTGATTCTGAAGCAACCCACAGTCCTTCAAAACTGCATCAGTAAGAAACTGGACACACAAAAACGTGCATTCTCCTAGGAGGGCATACTCTTCAGTACACCCTTCAGATGGAATCACAGAAAATCATAGATAAGAACCTCCCAGTGGGTAAAGCCAGTACCTATAGATGCAACAAACAAGATAGTTCCTTCTAGAGAGCAGAACTGGGGTCTAATTAGGAATTACTCCTCCACTTGGGCATTCTTTGAAGGTTCCCCTTTGCAACAGTTGGTTAGACTGAAGACTACGACTACTCTTTTTTTCTGTTCTTTTTCCAAATTGGTTTTCATACTCCTGCTTCACCACTGTACACCAGGTGCATGGGGAAGGGAAGGGCACGGGAGAGTGGAACAGATACCTCATCTTTTAATTCGTACGTCACTGGATCATGCAGTTATATCCAGACTTATACAGGACTGTATATCATCTCCAGATCATGCACTTTGAACTGCTCAGAACTTTGGCTTTTCATCCTTTGGAGTAGGGTGTGTTCTATGGCTCAGAAGGGATTAGGAGAGTCTGAGAAAAGGAAGTCCTAGTAGTAAAAATGGCATCGCTGAAAGCAGAAATATTTAATTCTCTCCTCAGAAAACAAACAAAACAACGTAACTTTTCTTACAATTATTCTAGCAAATGAAAAACTTGTTTTATGAAAAAGCTTTGAAATAAATTAAGGCATTTTTTGCTTTAAAAATGTTTTTTATAATAATAAAAGTAACAGCCATGGAACACTTGAGAACACTATAACAAGGCAGAACATTTTAAAACAGAAGTTTAAAGAAAGTAAAAATCAGTAAATCCCTAGCAAATGAAACCGAACAATGAAACTGAACAAACTGCATTGTTTAACATTTTTCTAGTCTTTCTTCAATGGGTAAGTGGAGATATATGCATTTTTATATATACTACACAGCATGTATGTACCTATGTTAGCTCTGTTGTGCTTTTTCATTTAACATTATACAAGTACTTCTTGACATGAAAAATTCTTCAGTTTAGTTGCCAAGTATTTCTAATATGTTTAATTTCATGCGGTAATTAAAAAAAAAAAATCCAGAGTATTTACTTTGACAGAAGAATGATCTTATTTTTTTTCAAATGCTTAGCAGTAACCACGCAGGCCTTCCTAAGCCTAGCAGGCACACCTTAGAGTGTTTCGGGAAAGACCTGCAGAATCTATTGCATATTATCTCATAATAAAAACAAAAAATCAAAAGTAAAAACTGAGGCAAACTGCCAAGAAGAAATGTAAATTACAAAGTAAACACTTAATTTAAGCTTAATGTTACATCTCTGGCCATATTCTACAATACTGTAGGACTAATCCTCCTGTCCTCCTTACGGGACAACAAAGAGGTAACTAAACCTACGGAGGAGGCTGGGTCAAAGCCCTCTCATTTCCGTGGGTGCTAAGCCGAAGTTCCTTCCCTCATCCGAGACTGTCTGCCCATTTTGGCAGAACATTTATGTAAAGCCAAAATTTCACATATGGAACTCCCAAGTCACCCATCTGGCTACACCCACCTTATTTTTTGGGTTGAAAATCTGTCACAGGAACAAATGTTATCTCTCATGATTTGAGAAACAAGAATGATCCAACAGCGCCATTATAGTCACCCAAACTGCTTTAGTGGTGCTATTAGTGCCCTGCTCCTACATTTTTTCCTCTGTAAAATGGGTCTATCAACATGTTATTTATACATGTGTATGTGTACATATATTTGACATTACATTGAATTGTGTTCCCCATTCTGCGCTTTTTGAAAATTGTGCTTAGTTTTCATTTTGGACACAGTAATAATCTTAATAATTTATCATTACAATGGCTGCAAATGGAAGTAGACATATTCTAGTTATCTGTAAGGTAGGTCCTTTTCTCTCTTATTGGGCATCCGGAACAACTGCTAAGGAGGTTGTGAAATGGGAATGAATTTCAAAATCAAAGGCTAGGCCTTTTTGTTTTTGGCCTCTGACGCTTCACGTACTTCGTACCGCCATTAATACACTAGTTCTCAGCCTGGGAACTTTGTACTGGAGCCGAGCCAGAAAAAAATCTTCGGTGTCTCGCAGGAACAGAAACTCCCTCATGGAAAGAACACGCCCTGTTACAGCCCATGTGGCGTGATCCTTAGGTAACCTCGATTCCGGGGCTGCAGCAGCTCAGTGCACACGGGTCTTGTCGCCCGGCGCCAACAGTCCAGTCAGTGCTCGCCGGTCCCGCAGCTGCGGCTCGGCTCTCGACCGCGCCGTCCCGCCGGCGGCCCCTCGGTCAGCGGCCTGCCTATGCTTTCGGTCACCAGGAGGGCTCGCCAGCTCTTCCACAGCCTTTTCCCCATCCCGAGAATGGGCGACTCGCATTCTAAAATCGTCAGTCCCCAGGAGGCCTTGCCGGGCCGGAAGGAGCCAATCCCCGTGGCGGGTAAGGACGCGGCTCGCACAGAGGGCGCGAGCGTCGCTGCTGCGCACGCGTGTCGGCGCCGGGCGGCTGCGCGTCCTCCGCCCGCGGGGAGAGACCCGGGACCGGCCTCGCGGGCCCTGGAACCGCGGCTGGGAGGAGGCCAGGCGTCTTCCCCGTTTAGCTTCTCCCCGCCAAAACACAGAACGCTTTGACGGAATCTAGTAAGCTAGTAGAACACACTTAAAGTGCAAATATCCCAGCGTCTCCAAACTTTGGGCAAGAAAAGCGCGGACGCGATATCCACCCTTAACGGGTCTGCGGTCCCGCAGTAATGGGTTCTCTGCCTCCTTTCCTTTCTTTCTCTTTTGCCTCGGCCGCTGGGATGCGAGCCACATGCAGCAATGGTGCGCCGTGTTGTGGTGTTGCTGGAAGCAATGGAATGATACAGAACGATGAGACCTGCAATTTTGAAATGGTATTTCATTCCAGTGTTCGGGTTGCAGGCTTCTGTTATCTTCCAGGACTGTCCAGTTTCCCTCACTTGGCAGGAGCTGCTTTTGGTCCTGTACTCCCTGGTCAGCGGTGTGTATCAGTTGTGCGGGGGTGTCTATTTTAGAGCTGGGCTTCTCAAACTTAAAAATAATTTTCCAATCTCATGCTAATACTTTTGGAAAATATAGTAAAAGTGAAATGCTAGAAAGTTATCACGTGCTCGGATGCCCAGTAATGTTAAACTACTCTAAAAGTTTTCAAAAGCTTAATTCTCAATTTTTGTTGTAGACACGTAGCAGTTTGCAGACAGCACAGGTCTACCAACCCCAAGACCATACTTTAAGTGAGATTGCCTTAATTCAGTATTTCTCAGAGTGTGGCCCCATCAATATTTGTTTTAAAACAAACCTTCCAGTGCTCGCTTCAGCAGCACATATTCTAAAATTGGTACGATACAGGGAAGGTTAGCATGGCCTCTGCACAAGGATGACACGCAAATTTGTGACGTATTCCATATTAAAACAAAACAAAACAAAACAACTCTCCAGGTGATTTTTTAATGCACTCCATTGTTTGTAAACTACTGCCTTAGAGCCGTTGGAGGATTAAGTGGTGATTAATCTTTTATGTATAGCTCAATGCCAAGATCTTGCATTGAAATTTCCTAGGAATAATTTTCCTTAAGGAATTGTTGAATATTTATAGGAAGAAATCATAGTGAGGGTGTATATATCACATGCAATACTCAGTCTGATATTGGAAAAGGTAGAGGTTTTTTGGATTTGAGGCAGTTTGGACGTTGTGACTTGTTTTTTGTTCACCTGCAGTAGCAGTTCTATTACTTGTGACTGCTGTCACTTCACCTCCAATTGTGAGCCCTAAAAGTTGATTTTTAACTCAAATTCAGAAAATGAGTTTTGAAAAAAATCCAGATTATCTCTAAACCATATTTAATCCAATTATCTAAACTTCATTTATCTTAAAATAAGTAATCTCTTAACAAACCAAGATTCATAAACGGATATATAAAGACAATGCTTTCTCAATGTTGAACTTCTCCAGCTGGTACTGAACTTCCCCTTTACACACTGCAATGTCTTTGATATGCCCTTCTAGAAAGAGGGACAACCCAAAAACTCTTGATCAGATTTCCAAACTGGTTTAGGATTAAGACTAAACAAAATTTAGTTCTGTTTTATCTTAACCAAAGTCTTCTCAATTTCCCAGTATATACATGACACTTTTGATAAAAGATTATCCAACATGCTAAGGATTTCTTTATCATATCCACATAATAACTCTGCAAATATCAGGACGTGGTTCTCTTCCAGGTTCATCTGTTTTTTTCATATAGCTGTGTGTACGTCTCTCTGTATCTGTAACCGTAAACTGCTTTTTTGGTGTAGGACCAAACCTATAATACGTATGTCTTTATTATTCAGTTGCTATAAACTGCCCCCCCACCCCCCGCCACCCCACCAATATTTAAATTTTAGATTATGATTTCTCCAGTCTCCACTCTTGGTACTACTCTTGCCTTGACAGGTTGCTGAATGTTCTGATTGGCCCCAGAAATGGGCACTGTTACTCTTCGGTGGATTTTGGTGGTTGCAAGCTTGAAGCTTACTGTTTTGAAAGATACTAATCTTGACTCCAGCCTCCAATCTGTTTAATAGCTCTTCAGTTCTCTATATTACCTCTATCTATGTCTGTTGTGATTTGCACTCTGACTCTCTAAAGTTCTGTGACAAAAGCATCCCCTTTTGATTTTAGAAGACAAGGTCCATCTGTTTATTGTCTTTGGCTCAGCCTACTAGGTGGTGTGTACTATTACCAAATACTTTTGGTGTTAACAGTTATCATCTATACTTTAACCCTACCTTTTTTTGTATATTTAGGGAAACATTTCCTTTTATAAACTGGCCTAATAGTAGATTTCTACTTTGCAAGAAGGTAAAATTCAGTCTTTAAAACTTCTTTAACGTTTACTTCTTCCCAGGCTACCTAAAATGAATAGGCCTACTTTGAGTGATTGGTTAAAACTAAACCTGGACTAGACTGCCTCATTTGAAGCACACTGTTCAGGTTAGCAGTGGGTTCTGGACAGCGCTGGTTGGCTGGCTGGCAGGGCACACAGCACTTTGCCAATCTTATACGTAGAGTCGTTTTGCTCTGTTTCAGTGCCTGGCTGTAAAGCAATACTCAGAACTTTGGAATTGGGGGAAAAGGGGAATTCATGCTTGTTCAACTGAATTGGTGGGCAATTAATTGTTAGACATAGGGAGGAGGTAGAGGTTTATAATGAAAACCTCAGTGTCTCCTATGTTGTTCAAATGTAAGTTTATTATAGTTAAAACCGATCTTATTTCCAATGAGTTAATTATAGTAAAAGTCCAGCTTTTATTTTATATGGCACTGTTTTTTTTTTTTTCATATTGGAAACATTGCTAATCTGTTTTTTTGCTCATGTATCGGGATTTGGATATAGTCAAGGTAACATTGACAGCTCCTATTTAATCTCTGCTTTCTTGCCTTTATATTCTTAGATAGTGCTCCCACATTTATTACTGTGATGCCTTTTAGGGGAAAGGAAGAGTTGTAGCACACCTGCTAAAGGTATACTCTTTTAAGAAGTTTAAATATAAATAAAACAGTAGAGCAATATAAGTAATCCAAAAGTTGGCTTTTTGAAAAATAATAGAACTACAACAGTCAAATTTATAAACTATTAGTTTAATAAAGGAAAAAAAGAAGGATATACAAATACACGAGATAAGAACTGAGAAGAGGGGATACTGAAAGTAGAAAATTCAAAGAATCATAGGGATGATTTACTTGGCTCTGAAAATAAGTTTGAAAACTGTGATGACATAGGTAATTTTTAGGAACATGTAATTGACCCCAAACAGCCCAGAAAGAAGTAGAAAGTCTAAACAGGGTGATTTTCCTAGAACAAATAAAGTTGTAAAAGAGTTGCCTCCTTCCAAAGCATTATGTCCAGACAGTTTTACAGGGGACTTCTACTAAATATTTAAAAAGCAGATAATTCTAGTACTTTTTAAACTTAAGGAGTTGTCAGATTGTTTTTAAGAAGCAAGTATAACATTGAAACCAAAATTGATAAAGATTGCACAAAAAGAAAATCTTATATATTAATATTGTTGCAAAACTGCAAAATAAATATGAATAAACAGAATCCAGTAATGAGATTTAATCCCAGAATGCAAGGAAAGATCAATATTAGGAAATCTATTAATATAATTCATCATTTAACTGAAGTAAGGAAAATGGTATAATTGTCTCTCCAGATGCTAAAAAGTCGTTTGACCAAATTTCACAACTATTCTTGATAGTAACACTCGGAGATGGCTACTTCCTTAACATGATAAAATATATCTATTTTATTTTAGGCAATCATGGTGCTTAATGAAGAAGCATTAGAGATTCCCACTAAAGTCCTAATCAAGGAAGAATGTGGAGGTGGGCCACTCTTGGTCAGCCTGGTAGCAGGTGTGTACTAGTACTAAATATTTTTATTGTTAGGGGTAAGCTCTAAGCTTTAATCTTACCTTTTTTGTGTTCTTAAGAAAATTTTCATTCTTTTAAAAACTGCGGCCTAGTAGATTTCTACTTTGCAAGAAGGTAAGATTCAAACCTTCAAACTTTTTTAATGTATAATTTTTCCAAGGATGCCTAAAGTGTATCAAGGCATGACCAGGCCTACTTTGGGTGATTGGTTATTATTTAACATGTTTTGTAGGTGTTTGCCAATGCAGTTAGACAAGAGAAAGCAACTGGAGAAGGTAAAAAAAACTAACCTCACTTACAGATGATAAGATTACAAATCTGGAAAATCCAAGAGAATTTAGTAAAGTATTAGGGTGTATCCTTGCTTTACTCTATATAAACCATGTGTTAGAAAATATAATGGAAGAAGACACATATATAATAGCAACCAAAAAAGTTAAAATTTGGGAATAAAATTAGCAAGAAATATACAAGACCTATGTGAAGAAAACTTTAAAACACCACTGAAGATGCAATAGAAGACTCAGACAAGGGGCGGGACATACCAGGTTCTCGGATAGACGACTGAACGGGGAACATATATATCAATTCTCCCTGTTTATAAAGGTAATGTAGCTTCAGTAAACTGATATTTTTGTTTTGTTCTATCACTAGATACACTAATTAAAAATTTTGTTTTGTTCTATCACTAGATACACTAATTAAAAATTTTGTGTAGAAAAATAAACAGTAATAGTTATGGTAACTGTAAAAGAAGAGCAAAGAGGGACAGCTATCCCTACCATACAGTAAAAGTAAAGTTTACGATTTAAGCAGTGTGGTACTAGTCCATAAATACATAGGTCAATGGAGTAGAATAGAAAGATCAGACATTCTTGAATGCATATGGGAATGTATCATATGATAAAGGTGATATCTCAAATCAGTGGGAAAAAGATGGAATATTCAATAAATGATTATGGGACAACTTGGTAGCCATATAGAAAAAAAGTTGAATTTGTACTTTCCATCTTAAACCAGGATAAGTTCCAAAAGCTCATGCATATTAAGTGCTTACTGTATGCCAGGCACTTAGTAATTACTTGATATTTACTAATACATTTAATCTTCATGATAACCTGACGAAGTAGTAACTACTATTATTCCCCATTCGTAGCTGTAGGAACTGAGGCCCATAGAGGCTAGGCAACTTATCCAAGGTCCCATAGCTAATAAGTGGTGGATCTGGAATATAAATGTAGGCAGTTTGATTCTAGAGTTTGTGATGTTAACTGTTATACTGTTTTTCCATTTAGTTAAATGTAAAGAATCAAATAATTTAAGTGTGAGAAAGGGAGAATTCCTTTATAATCTTGATGTGAGGAACACCTTTCTAACCATGACTTGAAAATCAGAAGACTTAAAAGATTGATAAGTTAGATCACATCAAAAGAAGAATCTTCTGAAGGCAGAATTACCATAAAGAAATTCAAAAGACAAATGAGGGTGTATATTTGCAACTCATATCATAGGTGAAGAACTAGTATCCCTAATATATAAGAAGCTCCTAGAAATTAATAAGAAAACACTAACATCTATTGGAAAAATAGGCAAAGGTTATGAACAGTTTCCAGAAAAGGAAGTACAGTTGGCTCTTAAACACATAAAAAGATGCTCAACTACACTCATAATGAGGAGAATACAAATACCATTTTTCATTTTTCAGACTGGCAAAAATCCAGAACTTTGATGATACACTTGGTTGCCTTAAGGAAAAAGGCACTCTCGTACATTGCTGGCGAGAGTGTAAATTGGCTCAACTCTTAGGGAAGGCAATTTGGCAATATCTATCAAAAATTTAATTGCGTATACCTTTTGACCCAGGAATACAATTTCTGGGAATTTATCCTACAGATACACTTGCACACATGCCAAATGATGACTGTACCAGGTTATTCACTGCAGCTTTGTTTGCAGTAGCCGAAGGTTGGAAACAACCCAAATGCCCATCAATAGGGGCTAGTTAAATAAATTATGGTTCGTCCTCACAATGGAATATGCAGCTGTAGAAAGAACTTGGAAAATCTGTGTGAATGGGTATGGAGAGATTGCCAAGATATCGTGTTAAGTGACAAAAGCAAGGTCAGAACAGTGTTATATAGCGTGCTAACTTTTGTGTGCACAATGTGTATGCACAAAGAAACTTTGAAAGGATGGCTAAGAAACTAATAACTAGCGAGCGAGCTACGCAGTGAGCTGAGGATGGGTGGGAGACTTTTCTTTCTTTCTTTCTTTTTTTTTTTAATAACTTGATTCCTGTTAATGCGACTGCTTTATTGAATTAAATAACTCCACTTTGAAGATGATCTCTCTGTTGTTTTTAGTCTAATTGACCATCTTTCGATCATCTTTTGTCATCCCTATTTCAAGGCTTTTTTTTTTTTTTTTTTTTAAATTTTGCTCTCTTTTTCTTGTCAAGTAGGTCTTTTTTTTTTCTTCCCTAACTTGCTTTTGTAATCAAAATCTACATTTTGGCATGATTTAAAAATCTAAATTTAGAGGGTGAAATTAGAATAAGTTAACCCAAGTCATTTTACATTTCATAAATATTCATTTTTATTGAAGCAGCAATTGTGGTGGCATCATTTACACAAAGAAAAGATCTTTGGGGACAAATTCCTTCCACTATTATGTACAAGGCATTATGTGTATTTCTTTTATTTTCAGTGATGTACACAGACTTTTAAAAGAAAATGATAGAAAACAATTTTCCTTTTAGAAAAATTTCTCCAATGTGTGATTAGTTTCTAAATTGTAGGACGCAGAACTATTTTTTCCTCCTCTTTGCATTTTGTCTAAAGCTTTTTATTTGCCCTCTGTTTCGGAGCCCTCAGTGTTTCCCTGAGGTCCCTGGAATAAGGGTATTTGTACCTCCCACAATCTTATCCTCTCTTCCCAGCCTTTCTTCCCTCTGTGGCCCTACAGAACCCTGTCTTCTGGCTAATGGGTTTCAGTGTTTTGCTTCTGGAATTGCTAAGTGATTCTGCCCTGGATTCCATACTCCTATCTTTTCATTAAATCATTCATTAAATGTCTATTAAATGCCTGCTTAGGTAAAATATTATGTTTTCCAAATACCCTTATCATACTCCTTCCTCAAAACTTGCCCTGTTTGAATTCCATTTCTCCCATACACTCATCTCTTTTTTCTCTCTGACCTAAATGATCCCTTTCTTTTCTACTGGACAAATAATTATATACTGCTTATGAATTCTTCTATTGAATCTTGCATTGTAACTTCGATATTTTGTTGCTAAGTTATTGAATCTATGTCTAATTTCCCTGTATGAGGGTGTACTCCCTCATACAGGGAAATTAGACATAGATTCAAAAGATGACTGTTTAGAGAAGGAGCCATGTTTCACTCCTGAAAAGAGGAGGCTGGACTGTGTTTGATATTTATTTTATCCTTTAGTGTATTTCACTTTACAAAGGGCGCTACCTACATTAGGCACTCAGTCTGGTTTGTGGATACGGGCAGCGCATGATTAATGTCTAAAAACAAAGGCCAAAACCAGTGGTCTTTTTGTGTGACCTTGTGTGACCAGTGTGGCACAGAGAAACTAAAATAGGTGATCTTTTGTCCATGGATACATACTCCTAATTGTTTTTCCGCTAGTGGTGATGGATTTGTGTTGATTTCAGACTTTCTTCTTGATTGCCCTTGTGACCGGTGGTAAACTTTTCTACTGGCCAGGACGAATGATGGGGAGCCGCTCATCTAATCTCTGAGCAGAGCCTGCTAAGAATCTGCAGCAGTGGCGGAGAAAGAAAGAGGTGTTATGCTCAGCACAATCCATGTGGGGCCTTGGTCTGCTACACTCAGTTCAGGGGTCACAGTGCGCCCCTGCCTCGGGTTGGGGAGGGCGCGGAGTGAGGACAGCTGAGATAAGGAGTGAGAGGCGGGTTGGATGAGGAGACATCAGCCTGTGTAATGAACTCCAAGAGAGCCAGCAGCCTCGAGGCCCTCAGCTAGGACCAGAGTGGAGGCCTCTTTGCTGAGCTTGGTCTAGCTCCCTTATAGGCCCCAGCAGCCTGCCATCCATCAGCATATTGCCTTGGCAGATGGCCAGGCCCCTGTCCTATGCCACAGCTGGCAGGCCCTGCCATCCTGTGCCAGCCAAAATCATCAAACTCTGGTGATGTACAAAAGACTGAATTCTGCAAAAGACGGTTTTCAAGTGTCAGTGCATGATAAATGAAAGTCGTGGATCATCTATAGACTATTCTTTCATCTTTCTTCCATCATAAATTCCCGGTTTGTCAGAGCATCCCAATATCTAATGTTTTGTGAAAATGTAGTACTAGACTGCAAACTACTTGAGGGCAGGAATTGTATTATTCCTTGTGCCTGGAATACACGCTGTCAATAAATATTTATTGGATGACTCCAGCAGCCAATAATGAGCTCTTTGTGAGGCAGGCCTCTCTGAGCAGTATCATTCATAATAGACATATACATGTTATGTATTATGGCACATAATAGATAGTCAACAAATTTTTGAATGAATAATAGAACAGTGGATAGAAGAAGACAGGAAGGGTAGAGGTTTGGGGCCTTGAGATTGCTCTTGTTTGCTGGTTTTCATGTTACTGGTTTTTCTTATCATATCAGAAAACTTTTTTAGCTGGACAGCATTTCTGCAGGCAGGTGGAAATGTATGCAATAGGAGTGGGCCATATTTGAAGAATGGAGTGTTCTTCCACCCTGTTATGTGATGGCAGTCTCTTTACCTGCCATTTCCTCTTCTTCCTGTAGTTCAGAGCATCAGCCCACGCTTGGCCGCAGAGCTAAGTTTCTGCCATGCTACTCAGAGCTTTAGTTACATCAGCTTTCTAGTGGGCCATGGGTTTGTAGTCATTTGGCAGTTCAATCATCTTTAACTTGTATCATTCTCCTTACCACATATTAAGCCAAGAAATGGTAAGAGGTTGGGAGTGTCTGACAGTGGCCTTATCTTTGAATAAGTGGAAGTGGCATTTGCTGGTGCCACCCCCTTCTTTGTCCTTATTTTACTGCTTTACTCTTTCTACCCTTCTTCTCATGGATGGGTAGCTTCTTCCCTTCCACTTTTGTCTATGGGTGGCTTCTAAAATGTATATCTCATCTTGCACAAGTTCTACTTTCCTATTTCCAAATACTTACAGGATGCGTATGTCCTGTCGTAACCCTAAAGTCATTTCTGAAACAAAACTTGCCATTTCCCTTCAAAACATTGGATACATGTTTTAATTTTCTCATTTCTGCCAGTGACACTAAGATGTCCCCAAGTCTCCGAGATGTTAGCTGCATTCATCTTTGTTCCTTGCCTCTGTATTTAATCTATCCCTTTTCTAATATTCTTGATTGTTTCTTGCCTTCTGTGTTAATCAGGATTCTCCAGAGAAACAGAACCTATAGGGTATATCTAGATACATAGAAAGAGATTTATTATGAGAGATTGGCCCAAATGGTAATGGAGGCTGAGGAGTCCCAGATCTTCCATCTGCAAGCTGAAGGCCCAGGAAAGCTGGTGGTGTGATTCCGTTGCAGCCCTGAAGACCTGAGAACCTGGGTAGCCAATGATGTAAGTCCCAGTCCTAGTCCTAAGCCCCCAGAAGCAGGAGTGTCCGAGGGCCGGAGAACATGGGTGTCCCCCAGCTCAAACAGAGAGAGTGAATTCACCCTTCATGCACCTTTTTGTTCTAATCTGATTAGATTGGATGAGGCCCCCCAATATTGGTGGGGCCATCTTCTTTACTCAGTATACTGACTCAAATGCTAATCCCTTGTGGAAACACCTTCACAGACATACCCAGAAATAGTGTATTGCCAGCTATCTGGACATCCCTTAGCCCAGTCAAGTTGATACATAAAATTAACCATCACACTTTCCTGGGGCTCTGCCTTTATTCTCCCCAGTCTATCATGAACAGCACCATCAGACATCTCTTTAAACCTCAAATTTCATTCTGTCACTGCTTAGGAAGTAGTGGCAACACTATGTGATCTGTGTGATGACACTTCATCCTGGAGTGAGAAACTTTTTGTAACTTGTTGCTGATTTCAGTGTTCCAGATCTCTACTTGCACCCCTGAGGCTGACTCTTGCTCTTAGCTCTTTCCTTCCAGAATGTTTGCTTTCTTTCTTATCAGCCCATCTAAATCTTCCTTTGGGCCTTTCAAGGCTAAACTTAGTTCTTCCCCTTCTATGCTGCCTTTCAGGACCATTTCAACTTAGATTGCTTTCGGAATTGGAGGCAGAAGCTACGGCTTTGGGGCCCTGTTTTGCGCTTTCATTCCAATGTATTTCCTTAGGGGGGGTGACGGTTGAGTTGCTTTAATATATTTAGAGCTCAGCGATTGCTATTTTTCTCCCTTGTGTTTCCTGAACTCGTAGCCTGGTTATGGTGCCCAGCTGGCATGGCCAGAGCTCTTGGGTTATAATGGCTAAGTGGCTTGGTCTTTGGTAACTTCTTCCTGGGTGTCCTATCAAAATGTTCTTCCCATTTGGTGAGATACTTGACTGCTTTGACTCATGATACTGTTAAGAGATAAATTGAGGCATATTAAAAATTTTAAGAGCTTATTTGAACAAAAATTGATTAGAATCAGCAGCATCCAGTCTAGCAGACAAAAGGAGCTCTGGGGAGCTGTACAGAAATGAAAGACTTTTATAGGCAGAAGGGAATGGGAACAGAGAAGTTTTCCCAGGAATGAAAGCAGATTGGTTATTGCAAGGTTACTCTCCTTCAGGAGATGGCAAAGATCTACTAGGCAGATTACCTAACCAGGCTGATCAGATAATTCCTCACTGACTGGTTTAAGATTATATTTTTGGGACAGCCAAAACTCTAACAAAGTTAAGTCTTGTTTTAGTGATATGGGGATTAGCATATGTGACTCCATTTTGGACATGTTTTCTTGCTCTGTGTGTGTGTGTGTGTGTAACAATGCCAAATGCTTGATTTTTCTCTTGACCAGAGATCACCATATCCTCTGGGTCAAGTGGGACCTCTTTTGTAAACTGGATCTCTTATGAATGGTTAAATAAGGTTATTACCCTTCATAAAGAAAGACATGGTTCCTTATATTTCATTAGGATTTTTGTATCATTTCGTATGAGCACATCTACAGTGTTTTTAGCATGGTATATTTCTGATCCACTAGCTTGTTGAGTATTAAATTTACATTATAATACAGCCAAGACTGGTAATAGTGAAACTAGAAGAAATGCAGAGTTATAATATTATTTCAATGAATATATTATTATTTTTTAAAAAATGAAGAATAAAATTTAGAGACATCGAATGACTTCCCAGAGTATGTATATAAAATGAATTCTTTTGAAAATGTTACAATGGTAAGGTAATAACATTAGTGTTGAATTTTCTTCTGTAACTTTTTTACATTTTACCTTTGATTTTTTTAAAATTTGTAGTTTACAGTTATGTAATTTGTAGTTTGCTCAGGTCAACTACAATGTAAAAAAACTAAAAAGTGTTATTGACATGAGGCCCAAAATGATTTCTTTGGCCAACTGAAAAAGATTTGATATTTTAACAGATTTTACCCAAAAGGCAAGAGTCATGAAAATGAAATATTGTGAGGGAATTCATAGCATTCCAGCTGGAGAAAATGAAACCTACAGTAAAAAATCCTGAGTGTACTGCAGTTAGCAGATGAAAAGAAAACCATGTTAGAGTTTGCAGAATGGAGTAGCCAGCTGTCAAATAGAGCCCCCCGAGAAAACACTGCATTGCTGAAAACCTCCATTTCCTTATCTCTTCTTAAGAACCAATTCATAAAGAGCTACGTCATCTAGCAGTAAGCCCTCTGCAGCAACCCCTGCTGGTCCCTGAAGTTACTAGCTAACCATTTAGCATTCTTCGCACACTGAGATGTGTGCACTGGCATGAAGAAGTGCTACACTGAGCTCCTGCTTCCCCCACCGAGGACTGCAGAGGGCCTAATAACAGTCAAGCTCATGCAGGATCTCTCCTTGACAACCAGAGGCTGGTTGCTGGGGAACCACATACCTCCAAGAGTGAAAATTGCACCCAACTGCCTCTGAATGTAAAAGAGGTTCGGGGAGCCCCCCTTGTAGATAACTTTTAATAAATTTAAAAAATGTTTCTTTATTCAGGATTATGCTCATACTATAGGGCTTGTGGGTTTATTTTTCTAAGTGGAATAAAAGGGAATAATTATTTTCTGGTGAAAATTAGGAGTTGGATGAATAAGATTATGTATGTTTACTGCAGTAGTTTTGGGGAAACACACATGTGATTTAAGGAATAAGCTACATAAATTTAAATATGACTCTCCAGGGGCAAAATATGAACGAAGGCATTTCAATTAATATAATGATGGAACTTAAGCCTTAACTACTTTGGTTCATTGAAAACCCACAATTATTACTTTTTTTTCTACCCCCCAGAATCAAGCGATTCACTAAAGAGGTGAAGCTTCAATGTATATATTTGCTTTGGAACTTGTAGGATGGTTGACAAACAAAATCGATATAATTTTAAAAATGAGGATTCTCTATTATTTACACCATATGGTTGTATTAAACTAATTAGAAAGGAACCAGGTGGTCTTTGCTCTCAGTCTTCAGTTTCTCTACCAAGTGAGTCTGGTAATAGGTTTCCTCTCCGCCTCAGAGTGAGCTGATCCTACCTAGTCTATGCTGAGATGGCTTTTCCTTGTGTTAGGGCCTTTTTCTGGCCAATGGATATCCAATTGCTAAAGCACCATTTGTTGAAATCCTTCCTCCATTGAATTGCTTCTGCGCTTTTGTCAAAAGTCAGTTGGGCATATTTGTGTGGGTTTATTTCTGGGTTCTTATTTTCTTCCATTGATCACATATGCCCATCTCTCTGCCAATGCCACACTGTCTTGGTTACTGTATCTACAGAGGCATTAATTGGGTAGTTATCCTTCCCATTTTATTCTTGTTTTTCAAAATTGTTTTAGCTATTACAAGGCCTGTGCCTTTCCATGTACATTTAAGAATTAAGTTGTCTATAAAACTTTATAATTTCACTCATATAAGGTACTTAGAGTAGTCAAAATCATAAAGAGAGAAAGTAGAATGGTGATTGCCAGAGCCTGGGTCAGGGAGGAGAGAAGGGGAAGTTATTGTTTAATGGGTATAGAGTTTCAGTTTTACAAGATGAAAAGAGTTTGGGGTGCATATGGTGCTGATAGTTGCAGAACAATGTGAATGAATGTATTTAATATCACTGAACTGCACACTTGAAAATGGTTAAGATGGTAAATTGTATGTTATGTGTATTTTACCACAATAAAAAGGACATACACACACAAAGAATAAACTTGTCCGTGTGTACAGAAAACCTTCGTAGGATTTATATAGGAATTGGATTAAAATTATAGAACAATTTGGAGAGAATTGTCTTTACTATGTTGAATCTTCCAATCCATAAGCATGTATTTAAGTTTTCTTTGATTTCCTTTATCAGTGTTTTATGATTTTCAGTTTATAGATCTTCTCCGTTTGTTAAGTTTATACCTAAGGTTTCCATTTTTTTTGGAGCGGTTGTAAATGGTATTGTCTTTAATTTTGGTTTCCGTACGTTCATTGTTAGCATATAGAAATGTCGTTGATTTTTGTGTGTTCATCTTGTATCCTCTAACTTTGCTGAACTCACTTATTAGTTCTAGGAGTGTGTGTGTATGTGTGTGTGTATGTGTGTGTGTTACTTGGGATTTTCTACCTAGACAACCATATTATATGGAAATAGACAGTTTTAATCTGTACGCCTTTTGTTTCTATTTCTTGCCTTATTGAAGTGGTTAGAACTTCCAGTACTCTGTTAAATAAGAAAGTAGACATCCTTATTTTGTTCCAAATCTTAGGGGAAGCGAAGCCTTCAGTCTTTCACTGTTAAGTGTGATGTTAGCTGTAGGTTTTTTACAGATGCTCTTATTGAACTGGAGGTATTTCCCCTCCATTCCTAATTTGCTGCGAGTTTTATCATGATTGGGTCTTTCTCCACCTGTTTTTCTAAAGTTTTATTGGGACATAGGCATGCTCATTGGCTCATCTATTTATTGTCTATGTCTTTTTTCGTACTGCAACACCAGAAGTGAATGGTTGTCACAGGGACCATGTAACCCTCAAAGCCTAAAATATTTATTATCTGGCCTTTTATAGAAAAGTTTTTCAGACTGCTGTGCTGCAGTTTCCTGAAGTCTTTCTTTTGGTTTGCCTTTTTTTTTTCTCCCTGTCAGAGTGCCTCCTATATCTTGATACCATAAGGTGGTTGCAAACTCTTAATCACTCTACACAGGCATCTTTAATTGAACAAGACCTAGATCCTGAGTCATTGACTGGTGCCCACCTCAACAGAAAGCAGAGTATGGATGTGTGTAGGTCTAGATGGCTCCCAAAGGCACTTCGAACTCTGATATGTCTATATTTCTATCAGCAGTAGTGTTTTGGGTAGTGCTTAGCCTTATAAATTCTGTGAACTCCTTAACTTTGACCATAAACCTGAACAAATTGCTCGCATTGCACTTACTTCATGGCCTGGTCCTTCTCTCCTGCCCTGATTCCTTGACTCCTACTGTAGTCTGCATTGCTGTGTTTCAGAAAGATATATGACTTTAGTGATCTCTAAAGGGTCCAGTGGAATGTTGCAATTTTAAACTCAATGACTCTTTACCCCATATTTACTTATTATATTATATTTTTCTAAGGGAGTTTTAAAGTCTTTAACTTTGACAGATATGTTGCTTTGGCTGAAAATGAGCTGGGTAAATGATGGACTGAGTCCTCAAGTTAGGAAATAAGCGAATATGTTCCTTTGAACACTGAAAGGTACACCATCGTGGTTTCGTGCTTATTGATTACTAATTGGTAGAGATACTATGTCCTGCATCTCTGCACACACATTTTGTTCCAGCTTGCTTGATCTACTCTCTCTAGAACATGCCTTTACTGAAAACTCTTTCTTCTCTTTGCCACGCATCCTTTACCTAATTAGCCCCTCCTCATTCAATAATGTCTTCTCTTATTCTCCAACCTGTTTAACCCTCCTCTCATGTAAACTCCTAGCATTTCTTTTCTTTACTCCTCATTTGATATACAATCATATTATTTGAATACATTTATATTGTTTTCTTATCGTTTAGCTTTATAATAATGATTTAACTTTAATATGTGTATGTATTTTCTTTATAACTGCCTTTTAAGTTTAGTGAGAGATTACTCTAGAAAACAGTATGAAGTTTCCTCGAAAAATTAAAAATTGAATTACCATATGACTCAGCAATCCCTCTTCTGGGGTATCTACCCCCAAATTTGAAAACATCCAGAAAGATATATGCACCCCAATGTTCACTGCAGCAGTATTCACAGTGGCCAAGACATGAAAACAACCAAAATACTCTCTTCAATAGACGATTGAGTAAAGAAGATGTGGAACACAGTGAAGTATTACTCAGCCATAAGAAAAGATGAAATATTGCTATTTGTGACAGCATGGATGGATCTTTAGATTATCATGCTAAGCAAAATAAGTCAGAAAAAGTTGAGAAGTATATGATTTCACTCATATGTGGGATAGAAAACTAAAAGCAACAAATGAACAAGACAAACAAATAGAGGCTCATGGACATGGACAACAGTTTAGTGGTTACCAGAGGGAAGCAGGGAAGGAGGAGGTAGATAAGGGTAAAGGGGGTCAAATATAAGGTGATGGAAGGAAACTTAACTTCGGTGAACACAATACAATACACATATGTTGTTATTGAACTGTACACTTGAAACCTATATAATTTTATTAATGTCACCCAATAAATTTAATAAAAAATAAATTTAGCAAGGGCTTATTTGATTACTTATTTGTATCTGCCATGCCTATGCATATTTATGTTATACAATAATTATTAGTTAAATGAGTGAAAAAATGATTGAGCTTATACTCTGTGTAATATTATGTTTGGAAGTTGTCTGCTCAATAAAATCCTTTTAGTATGGTACAGGTCAATAGATATTAATATTAATGAATCTCAATAAATGGATGGTTTGTTTTTAACTTATCTTCCAGCACAAACTATCCATCTTTAGAAATTTGATTATGACTGCTTTTGTGAACCCAATGGCTGACTTTCCAAATAGTTATTAGAGGAGATCTGAGCTCTTAGTTTCTACATTACAATTTGTGTTTAATATTAATGGAAGAGAAGTCTTTCTACAAATATGTAAAAAATATTGGTGAGGAAACGGCTTCCAGTGTGACAGAAGAAAATATCTTTAAAAGGTCTGCGGTTATCTGCAGTTTCCCCAAGGTTGTGTTTACATAAAAAATACATTGCTTTATGTTCTCGAATCGAGAAGATTTTATGATTTAATAAGTTCCACCAAGAACTTGTGTAAGGTTATCAGTACCAGCATAACTACTACAGAGATCACATAGCGGCGTTAGTCTCTGGATTTATTGAGCCTGCTGTATTCCTTTAGTATCATTCATATTTTTCTCCCTAGAGTACCACTTTCCTCTCTTGACTTAATAACAAGATATGGAAACTCATTTATGCTGCGGTGTATGATGCTGGGAAATGAATGCCTGTTTATTATCTCACTATTCAGGACCTTTCATGACCATAGGTAGATGTTTGCTGTCTCAAAATAAATAGCATTCAGAATTGTATTTTCTAGTGAGGGAAAAGTTGGTTTGGTGGAAAGCACAGGCATATCATGTCTGGACGATGACTCCGAACTTCACTTCGTATGCTTACCAGCTGCATGACCTTGAACAAATAAAACAGAAACAGTGGCACTTGCTTCAAATGGATGTTTCTGGGAACAGCCGAGGTAATGGAGAAGGCCTAGCATGATACCCGGCTCCTGGCAGATGCACAGAATGTTTTTTTGCAGGATGATGTGTCCAATGGGGATGTTTAGGGTACAGCTTACCGCTGTGTGTTGCCTACATATTTTCACTTTCATGTTTAATTCTTGTTTTGAGGATGTAACCCAACCACTTTCTGTCAAGAACAGTAGCATAGGAAATCACAAAACAGGTGTTTGATATAGAACTGATTTACAAAGCCAGTGTGGGAAAAATTAGTTAATGTTTTACAATAAGTAATCGTAACTTTTTTTTTTCCCATGGAGGAGGAGAGGTGAGTGAAATGAAGATGTCTCTGCAGTTTTGAAACTTCCTTTTTGTTCCTCCCCTCCCCCTCCCCTCTATCCTTCCTTCCGTCTTTCTTCCTTCCTCCCTCCCTTCCCTCCCTTGTCTTCTCAGCCAACTTGATATCTAATGTAATAAGCCACATTGGAGACAAGAATAGAAGCTGAAATATGAGAGATTATGTGTATGGGTAGTTTACGTAGACATACGCTTACATACAAATCTGGTACCTGTGTCATAGAGATGGGGGTGGGTGCTCTCTACTCACTGGGGATTGTCTACCTGGCACCGTTGTCTGGGAGCTGCTTCAGCCCCCTCCACATGGCTCCTGCAAGAGCTAGACTTTCAACAGTGACTGCCCCTATGGCACTATGGAGGTGTATGACCCTCTGGGTATAGTCTCCCTTACAGGGCCTGGTGCCTCTTTTCTAGAGATAGGAGCTATAAACTGTACCGTGCTGGAGCTGATAGGACCCGTAGTTTCTCTGGAGTTCCTTCTTTTCTGGAGAAGGTCTGTTTTCATTAGGAAAGGGAGAAGTTCCATGCTCAGGGAGGCAGAGATGGCAGATAGTCCTGGCTGCATTCAAGGTTCTCACTGTTCGTTTCTTAGATCTAACTGCCATACTGTCCTTCCTACAGCTTTAGTTTCATTGTTTCTCATTTCTTTGGAATCCATGACACAAAAACCAAGTTCTATAGACCGATCAGCAGTACGGAAATTGAAACAATCATCAAAAACCTACCAAAAAGTAAAAGTCCAGGACCAGATGGCATCACCAATGAATTCTACCAAACATTCAAAGAGTTAATACCTATTCTCCTCAAACTGTTCCAAAAAATCAAAGAGGAGGCAATACTTTCTAACTCATTTTATGAGGCCAATATTACCCTGATACCAAAACCTGGTAAAGATAACACAAAAAAAAGAAAACTACAGACCAATATCTCTCATAAACAGAGATGCAAAAATCCTAAATAAGATACTAGCAAACCGAATACAGCAACTTATTGAAAAGATTATACACCACAATCAAGTGGGCTCCATCCCAGGGGCACAGAGATGGTTCAACATATGCAAATCGATTAATGTGATACACCACATAAATTAAAAAATAATCATATGATCCTATCAATAGATGCACAAAAAGCCTTTGGCAAGATAAAGCATCCATTTATGATCAAAATACAACAAAAATTGATGTAGAAGGAAAGTAGCTAAACGTAATAAAGGCCACATATGACAGATCCTCAGCCTACATTATACTGAATGATGAAAAACTAAAAACCTTCCCTTTAAGATCAGGAACAAGGCAAGGCTGTCCACTATCGCCACTGTTGTGCAGTATAACATTAGAGGTCCTAGTGAGTGCAGTCAGGTAAGAGAAAAATATAAAAGGCATCCAAAAAGGAAACGAAGAAGCCAAACTGTCATTATATGCAGATGACATGATTCACTATATAGAAAACCCTAAAAACTCCACAAGAACACTACTAGGAACAATAAGCAAATACAGTAAAATTTCTGGATATAAAAAGCAATGTTCAGAAATCCATAGCATTCCTATACTCTAATAATGAAGTGTCAGAAAAAGAGGTATAAAAAATAATTCCTTTTGCAATTGCAACAAAAAGAATAAAATACCTAGGAATAAATCTAATGAAACATGTGAAGGATCTATATAATGAAAACCATAAGACCCTATTAAAAGAAATCGAAGAAGATATAAAGAAATGGAAAGATATTCTGTGTTCTTGGATTGGAAGAATCAACATAGTTAAAATGACCATATTACCTAACACATTATAGAGATTTAATGCAATCTCCATCAAAATCCCATCAGCATTTTTTAAAGAAATAGAACAAAAAATCATCAGATTCGTATGGAAGCACAAAAGACTGAATTGCCAAAACCATCCTGAGAATAAAGAACGAGGCTGGAGGCATCACTCTGCCTGACTTCAAATTATACTACAAAGCAATAGTAATCAAAATGGCATGGAATCAACAGCAAAACAGACACACAGACCAGTGGAATAGAATCGAGAGTTCAAAAGTAAACTCATCTTTATATGGGCAAATAATTTTTGACAAAAAAGCCAAAAACATACAGTGGAGAAAGGAAAGCCTCTTCAAGAAATGGTGCTGAGAAAAATGGAAGGCCATCTGCAAAAGAATGAAACTAGATGGTTGTCTATCACCACACACCAAAATTAACTCAAAATAGATTAAGAACCTGAATATAAGATTGGAGTCAATAAAATGCATAGAAGAAAACAGGAACTAC